>NC_138771.1:528085176-529285176 GCF_965119305.1 Pelophylax lessonae
CCAACTCATAGATTGTGCTCCATTCATAGAAGTTGCAGTACGGCTGCCATGAATGGAGGAGGTGGGTGGCAAGGGATGGCATAGTCGGGCACTTTTGATGACAGCCCATTAGTAGGGATGGACTCAGGATTGTAATCCCAACCAATTTGAGCAATCCGACGAGGAAGCCGACCCTGCACACCACCAATCACAGGCAGTGAGACTTTTTCCGGTCTGTGCAGAAATGCCTCGCTGTCTATGATTGGCTGTGTGCAGGGTCCCTTCCTGGAGGGATTGCTCCAATTGGTTGGGACTACAATCCCATCACTACCCATTAGTTATATGAACCCCCCATGGGAAGATGGTGGGGGCAGGATGGAGGAGAGGAAACACATCCTGTAAGTTATGTCCCTTGTGCTGATTTCTGATTGTAGCTGTACACACATCTCATCATTCTGACAGCAGCCAATTTATTCATTTATCACACAACCAATCTGTCCCTAACTTCCATCATATTAGCAAATGCAAAGCATGAGACGTGTGCAGAGCAATCCTATTCCTCCTTATTATGTGGACACTTTTACAGCCAGCACCCCCCGTATCCCGGCCGGGTACAGCTAGTGCCTGTCATCCGTCACCGGCCTGAGGGAAGGTCACCTCCTTCCGTTCCCTGCTCCTCACCCGGGCGTGCACCGTCCCCATGTCTCCTCAGTGTCCCCCGGCGCCGTTCCCAGCTCTGACCCCAACTGTCACCTCCACGCAGCGGCCGGACACAACCCTGTCACCGGGATCTGGTGGCCGCCATGACACCTCTGCAGTCCCCGCCCACTACGTGCTCTCATTGGGCGACAGCGGGAGAGCGCACGCTGGAGAAGGCCAATGGCGTGTCACTGAGGCTGACTGCGGTCACATGACAGGCTGAGAGCGCTGAGTGGAGGGAGCCGCGTGTAATATTGAGGAGAGAGAGTGATAATAACAAGAGTGATCATATATGTCATACATACAACACCATAGCTCCCAACTGTCCCTCATCTCGATGGACTGTCCCTGATTTGGAACAAATTCCCTCTGTCCCTTTTTCCTCCTCATTTTGGTCTGATCTATATTATTGTAAATAAAATGCACTTTATATATTTCAAAAACTGTTTTCCAGCACTAAACCTTTCATCTAATTTCTAAATTGCTGCAGCTGTACATTTCATAAGCCAATATAAAGGAATATTGGGTGGTAAAAAAGCACTTGTGGGTTTAACCAATCATACAATTCTCCTTTAAGGGGGCGTGGCAGGGGGTGTGTCCTATGCCTACAGACTTTTACTAGTTGGTTTCCCTCATTCCCATCTCAGAAAGTTGGGAGGTATGCATACACATGAATCCTAATGACTGTCCCTGATTCAGAACAAAGTCTCTGTCCCTCTTTCCTCCTCATTTGTCCATCATTTTGGTCTTATCTGTATAGATGTACACAGGAGGGCTGGCAGGCCTAGGCCTGTGAGGCAAGTTGTAACAATTTAACGTTATAAGCAACAAAGGAGGTTTAACAAAAGTTATGCATCAATGCAGTCTCACCAGTGCCCATTATTGCAGCCTCACCAGTGCCCATTATTGCAGCCTCACCAGTGCCCATCAATGCAGCCTCATCAGTGCCCATTATTGCAGCCTCACCAGTGGCCATCAATGCAGCCTCATCAGTGCCTATCATTGCAGCCTGATCAGTGCCCATCCAATGCAGCCTCATCAGTGCCCATCAATGCAGTCTCATCAGTGCCCATTAATACAGCCTCACCAGTGCCCATCAGTGCAGCCTCACCAGTGCCCATCAGTGCAGCCTCACCAGTGCCCATCAATGCAGCCTTACCAGTGCCCATCAATGCAGCCTTACCAGTGCCCATCAATGCAGCCTCACCAGTGCCCATCAATGCAGCCTCATCAGTGCCCATTAATACAGCCTCACCAGTGCCCATCAGTGCAGCCTCACCAGTGCCCATCAATGCAGCCTCACCAGTGCCCATCAATGTATACTGATCAGTGCCCACCAATGCAGCCTCATCATTGCCCATCAGCTCAGCCTAATCAGTGCCCATCAATGCAGCCTCACCAGTGCCCATCAATGCATCCTGATCAGTGCCCACCAATGCAGCCTCATCATTGCCCATCAGCTCAGCCTAATCAGTGCCCATCAATGCAGCCTCACCAGTGCACATCAATGCAGCTGGATCAGTGCCCATCAGCTCAGCCTCATCAGTGCCCATCAATGCAGTCTCACCAGTGCCCATCAATGCAGCTGGATCAGTGCTTATCAATGCAGCCTCACCAGTGCCCATCAATGCAGCCGGATCGGTGCCCATCAATGCAGCCTCATCAGTACCCATCAATGCAGCCTCACTAGTACCCATCAATGCAGCCTGATCAGTGCCCATCGATGCAGCCTCACCAGTGCCCATCAATGCAGCCTGATCAATGCCCATCAGGTCAGCCTCACCAGTGTCCATCAATGCAGCCTCACCAGTGCCCATCAATGCAGCCTGATCGGTGCCCATCAGCTCAGCCTTACCAGTGCCCATCAATGCAGCCTGATTAGTGCCCATCAATGCAGCCTGATCAGTGTCCATCAGTTTAGCCTCAACAGTGCCCATCAGTGCAGCCTGTTGGGTTCCCATGAATGCAGCCTGATCAGTGCCCATCAATGCAGCCTCACAAGTGCCCATCCAATGCAGCCTTACCAATGCCCACAGGTGTGCGCATTAGTCCACAGAACACAGAGGCAAGCCTGAAATGGTGGGTTCTGAGTAAGGGAGAACAGCGGTAATGCAGGGCAGGCGGTGAGAAGTGATCTTATCACTCTGTTTCCCCGCCTCACCTCCCGCAGTGTAGCATCCCCACTGGGAGAGCGGAACAGCGGTGATGCAGGCAGGCGGTGATAGATGATCTCATCTCTCTCTGCTCGCCCGCCTCATTTCTAACAGCGTAATGGCCCCACTGTGAGGGCGGAACAGCGGTAATGTGGATGGTGAGAGTTGATGACATCTCTCTGCTTGTGGCCCAGCTGCAAACAGGCCATGGCCTGGCACCACGCATGCGCTCTGAGGGAACGGCATACCCGTGCTATTTCTTTAGAGTCCTGTGCTGTAAACGGCGGCTTCAACACGTGTGAGTGAGAGTGATGTCATTGCAGCACTGGCCACTCACACAGCTGGAGTCCGCGAACTCGGAAGGAAGAGCGGGTGAAGATGGAAGCGCCTTCAAAGTAAGTTTCACTTAATATGCAATGCATACTAACACATTATGACATTGCCTTGCAGGTTTAAACAAAAACAAAACAAAGGTTTACTACTGCTTTAACACATAATATTGCTGCTGTTATTTTTAGTGGCTGTCAATTGTCTTGCAGTGCCTAAGGAGACTGGACCATGGTTGCTCACCCCCAGCCAGTGCTGGATTTATAAGGGGTGCATAAGGGACACTTGGCCAGGGCCACCTTGCCAGTGGGAACTCCAGACTTCCTTTATAGCAAAAAAATGGTGGTATTTGATTACCTGTGCAATTTTTATTTTTTGCGCTATAAACAAAAAAAAAGTGACAATTCTGAAAAAAAATATATATTTTTTTCACTTTCTGCTATATAACATTCCCAAAAAAAAAAATGTAAAAATCAAATTTTTTCATCCTTTTAGGCCAATCTGTATTCTGCTACATATTTTTGGTAAAAATTCCCAATAAGTGCATTTTGATTGGTTTGCACAAAAGTTATCGCGTCTACAAACCAGGGGAAATATTTGTAATTTTTATTTATTTATTGTTTTACTAATAATGGCGGCAATCTGCTATTTTTAGTGGGACTGCGACCCCTAACTGACATTTTTGACACTTTTGGGGGGACTAGTGACATTACTACAGTAATCAGTGCTAAAATATGCACTGTTACTGTAATAATGACATTGGCAGGGTAGGGGTTAACCCAGGGGTGATCCAAAGGTTTAAGTGTGAGCCTAGGGGGTGTTTTCTAACTATATGGGGGAGGGACTTGTAGAATCAACACTCATGATCATTTCAGAGAGAACAACAGTCTGCTGTGTTTACAACAGCAGACCGTTGTTCTCTCTCAGCGGGGAGCGATCTCGGGTGCCCGGCGGCAATCGCTTCCTAATGGGGGTGGGCGAGCGCCCCCAGGAGCGCTCCCGCGAACCGCCGTACAGGTCGACAAGCGGTTAATATAGCCCTTAGAATATATTTGAGCATGTTGGCCACTAGTTGTTCGGAAGAAAGGTCATTAAGCAAATTGGCACTGATAAAGAACTATCTAAGAACCACAATGACCCACGAAAGACTAAGTGCTCCCTTTGCCTTACGTAAATATTGTAGTGTGATGCATGACTTGCCAGTTCCAATTACCTGTGTAATGTGTATTTACAGTCAGTACCATTAAGAAAAAAAAATTCACACAAGTATCTTCTTCGGAACCTATCATACAATGAGTATAATAGTATAAAAAAGAATCACCATCCTTTAAAATAATTTTGTTGCTTTGCAGCCTGAAATAAAGACAGACACAGTTTTTGTTTCATCCAGCTGTATTTTGTCAGTGCAACTTAAAACATCCAAGTGAAAGATAGAACACCATCATGTCTTGTAAACACAATCGGGTTTAGCTAATCACTTTCTCAATGGCACACAAAGCCATTTGACTTTCAGCTGTGATCATTTTGATTCGCTCAGCATGAAATGAGCTTTCCTGAAGCATTTCAGTCCCTGATAGTGCAACTGAATCAAACAATCAACTATGGGTGGCAAGGCACTGTCATCGGAATCATTTGGACATTTCTACTTAGGGGTGTACTCACTTTTGTTGCCAGTGGTTTAGGCATTAATGGCTGTGTGTTGAGTTATTTTGAGGGGACAGCAAATTTTTACTGTTATACAAGCTGTACACTCACTACTTTACATTGTAGCAAAGTGTAATTTCTTCAGTGCTGTCACATGAAAAGATATAATAAAATATTTACAAAAATGTGAGGGGTGTACTTACTTTTGTGAGATACTGTGTATATATATTTATTTCCTCCCCCCTTGGGCATTGTGAGTTAGCGGAGATCGCTGTGCATTAATCGATATGCCATCCAAGCGCTGCTCTGCTGTGCAACCGCTGCCTAAGAGACTGTCGGCTCCAGTGGCCTCATGCTCTGATGCCATCTTGGCTGAGAGATTGCATTCCCTATTAGCAGAAATGGAGGCAGCAGGTCTCTCTGAGTCACCCCTCAGCACTCCTGATCGCACCCTGGGCACAGATATGGAGGTCATCCTTCAGGCCATTGAGTGTAGCAAGACCTCCCTGTTAGTCTGTATGGACCATCTGGCCGAGGAATGTGATCTCATCCGCAATGACTGGATAAGATCGGGGGCCGCATTACGGAGACTGAAACTCGTAAATCCGTCACAGAAGACACTACTACCCAACACACGAGTATCCTAGACTCACTCGACGGCACAGTACAATCTCTGATGGCTAAATCCGACGATGCTGAGAAACATGGAATAATGTCTGGGTGCTGGGCCTACCCACGGGAGTGGACGGAGATGCACCAATGGATTTTGCTGAGACCTTCTTCAAGAATTTACTGGGCCATACAGGTATCTCCCCCACCTACGTGATGGAAAGAGCTCATAGGGACCCTACCGGTAAGAAGCTCCCAGGGGCCCCCCCAGACCCTTCCTTGTCCAGTTCCTAAATACCGGGACATGGATAGAATTCTCGGTGAAGCCCGGAAGAAACCTGAGCTGTGCTTTGATAATACATTGTTCATTTATTACAGATGAAACGCAAATCATTTACTGAGGTCCGGCGGATGCTGCGGGAGAAAGGTGTGCAATATGGAATGCTCTACCCTAGTCTGCTCCGAGCAGAGATGTATAGTACCTAAGTAGAACTACTTCACTACTGTACTTAAGTACCGAAAGGCGGTATCTGTACTTTCCTAGAGTAGAATTTTTTTCTCCTACTTCCACTTTTACTTCACTACATTTTTTCAATGATTTCAATACTTCTACTCCGATATTTTTTTTTTGTGCTGCATAGTTACTAGTTACAATTATAAAAATTACCACTGCCAGAACAGTAGATGGCAGGTTTCATGAAGCTCAAAACATGTGTATTATCAGCGCATATGAAAATAAATGCTACTGTATGTATAAATAAAAGCTGCATTTGAAATAATAAAAAACAATATGATGTTCAAACTTTTGACTTCTTTCTTTAATAACTACATAACACAGTACTTGTACTTTTACTTTCAGTACTTGAGTAGCAATTTTTGTTTTCAAAACTACTGGTACTTTTACTTTCAGTACTTGAGTAGCAACATTTAAAAAAAAAAAAAAACTACTTGCAATACTTAAAGCGGAGTTCCACCCAAAAGTGGAACTTCCGCTTTAGGGAGTCCTGACCCCCCGACATGCCACATTTGGCATGTCATTTTTTGGGGGGGGGAGCGGGTACCTAGTTTTGACAGGTACCCGCTCCCACTTCCGCTCGGAGCGCCGCGGCGCCCTGAGCGGAAGTTCTCCTCTCCCCCTCCCTCCCTGCAATCTTCTGGGACACGTCAGAGGTCCCAGAAGATTGCCGGCCAATCACGGCGCGCAGCGCGACTCGCGCATGCGCAGTGGGTACCCGGCTGTGAAGCCGCAAACTGTAACAGCCGGGTGCCCACAGCAGTGATGCCGGCGCCGAGGGAGAGGATCGAGGCTTCCGGCGGCCGCATCGCTGGACCGTTGGACAGGTGAGTAAATGGCTGGAACTCCGCTTTAAGTACAAAAAATGTTGAATACTTTAGTACTTCTACTCAAGTCACTTTTTGATCGAGCACTTCCACTTCTACTCAAGTCACTTTTTGATCGAGCACTTGTACTTTTACTCAAGTATGAGTTTCGAGTACTTTATACAACTCTGGCTCCGAGTTACCCATGGTGGCACAGTGCGTTTTTTCAACACCCCAGAGGAAGCAGACTGTTATCTCTTCGCTGAGCCTGTTGGGGTACCTCATGTTTTTCCTGATCCTGAAGGTACCTTATTATTCTTTTGCACTGCTGTCCCCCACCTTCTGCCACAGGGATAGATGAGAAAAATCCTCATATTACCATTTCAAGGAGCACTACTGGGCTTAGAGGTGTCCTGACCTGTTGCCCTCCTGTGCATAATTAGTATTTCTTTATCCTTGCCTAGGAGGAGTTCTTCCTTTAATGAACGTTCCACAATGTTTAGTTTTTCTGTCCTGTCAGCTGTGATTGTTAAGGTCTGACAGAGCCCCCCCAAAGTCTGTTCTTCGGATAGGGAAACTGTGACTATACATTTAACTATTTCCAGGTTCCTTTTTATTTTTTCTTATTTTTACAATTTTTTTTTTCTATTTAACGCACCTAGAATTTACAGACTGTTTGGATTCAAGTTGTAGGGATGAAACTGACCTGCATCATGTTGTCTGCTAGTCAGTAGGCTACGGTTTGCTTGCTTCTATCAATCTTTCTCCTTACGGTGCTCCAGATCTTGGGTAAGACAATCTTTCCACGCCACATATTCCAATAACCCCAGGGGTTGTCCATTCTCCTAAATAAATCTTTGCAATGTCATGTTGAGCAGGGTACAACAGACCCTAAGGAAAATTTATCATTCTCCTTCTAGTAATAGGGGCTCAGTTATACGCCTTTGTAAATGTTTACAGGCATACCCCACTTTTACATACACAATGGGACCGGAGCATGTATGTAAAGCGAAAATGTACTTAAAGTGAAGCAATACCTTTTTTCATTTCTCAATGCATGTACTGCATTCCAGTAGTCCATTTACATGCACACCTGATATAAATAATGCATTGATAACTAAAATAAACATAGTAAAAAAGATTATATATATAGTGGTAAATATATCCTCTGGCTATAGGTACAAAGGTATCCCTCCAATATCTATAGAATGTGCAACACAATGCTGATAGAAATGAATAAATGCATTGGCAACTTAACACGTCAAATAAATAAAGTGCTGAGTGAAATGATAGTCCTTAACATTTCAACTGGAAAACCGTGTTGAAGGATTAGTTCATAGAAAAGTGCTAGTGCTGTATTCCAAACAATAGTGAACCCACTCACCAGAACAAATGGAGAGATGGGCATCTAATGATATCCGAGCATATAAGGAGGTGATGGATATTCCTGCATGTAATTGAAAAAGAAATCTCCATAGTGTAGTTAAGCAGGGGATATGCACATCTTTAGACTTCACTAGCGGCCTCACAACTCCGGGCGACAGCTCTGCCTCTTCAAGGCTATACTGCGGCTGCGCGGTGAGGGAATGTCCGTACTTGCGAGGCACTTACACTCTCGGGTATGCCCGTATTCGCGAGTGTACGTAAAGTGAGTGTATGTAAAACGGGGTATGCCTGTATGTGCCTCCTCCCTTCTCTAGATTTGTTTGGTGCCAAATCTAAGATAAGCGTGTGCCTTTTTTGACTCCCAGGGTCATTATACTGTTGTGAGATATTTTTATAATATCCTGGATGGGGGCATGGACACCTTCAACCCAACTAGGCAATTGGACCAAGATCTCCTACAGTGGGCTTCTCCCATCTTTCTGCAACCCACCACTCGGGCTCCAGGATAGATCTCACTTTCTGTCCATCCACCACTCTGCCTCTCATTGCCTCTGCATCTTATTTAATGGCGGGGTTATCTGATCACTCCCTGCTCGAGGTCACCCTGCGGTTTGGGGAGGGGGGGGGGGGAGCAGGGGGTCGAAAAAGGCTGAACAGTTGTTGGCTCCAGGACACTAAAGTAGATAAAAATATGAATGGGAAAATTGCTCAATATTGGGAAATTAATGAGAACACCACTAGTCCACTGGTGATCTGGGGCGCCTTTAAGGCTACTATCCGTGGTGACTACATCTCAGCCATTAAAGCTGCTAGGGTGGAGTGTGCTGCGGAGATTGTGGGTCTGAAGGACCAAGTGAGCGAGGTCAAGACTACCTTTGCATCAGACCACTCTCTGGAAGCTCACTCCTCCTTGGCACAGGCCCATAGAGCGTTATCTTTGCAGATCTCAGGTGCTGCTACAATGGAGGCAAAACTACTGAAGGCCAGATTATTTGAATCTGGGGACAAGAACGGGAGGTTTCTTGCCAGTCTGGTGGCTGACCCTAAATACCAAACTATTGTTCCACTTATCCAAACTGCAGGGGTAGGGGTCACCTCTGATCCCTGATATCTTGCAAGAATTTAGGGATTTTTATGCATCATTATATCAATCACCGGCCCCCTGTCCATCTGCTGATTTATGTAAACTATGCTTCTGGTCCTGATGTGTCCTGCTAGAGGCCTCTAATTCTTGGGCTCCTGGAAGTGGTTAAAAGGAGGGGACTAGCCACTGTCAATACGATAGAGCTATATGTTACCCATATTAGCCATGCATATGGTATGCAGAGCACTCATAATACTCTTTTGGTGCAGCACGCTTAGGATTTTGTGTTTGATAGTTTTTCACTTGTGTATTTTTTTTTTTTTTTCTCAGTCTTTTTTGTTCTTTGAACCGGGGTATGCCCAGAGGCCCTGTTTTTGTACTTTTTTCAAACAAAACGAATAAAAAGAATTTGCAAAAAAATAAAAAAAAAACAAGGAGCCAAGTTGTTGATTATTAATAAAATCTTTTAAATGTTAATGCACTATGGAGATCCCTCTTTATACCCACACATATAATGGAGCCATTTAAGGAGGTATTGCAAGAGGACCGCAGAGGTAAAACATTATCCCTAGAGGCACTGAAACACATCTTAAAGAGCGAAGGATTTGTATCTAAAGATTTACAACCCAATGCGGTTACCTTACAGCAGTAAGGTGAGCGGCCTGTGTGAGCACAGGGGTGTCACTACACTGAAGATTTTTGTTGGAGTCATTGTGAACAGTCACCCATACCACATGGGGAAGGGACACATTGTGATATATGCTTTATTTTAAAGGACTTACCTGTACCTATATGAATGGTTTACATTCTAAGTGGACTGATCACTAAACATGCTTAATATTTTTTGAATTTATTTGCTTTCATCTGCTAACACACTACTATCGGTCACTTTACATTCACATTCACCCAGTTTTGTGGATACCGCAGGATTTACTTTTTGCTCTAGCTTTATGAATACACTGCAGTTTGGATTGAATTTACTTTTTTTTGTGTGTGTTATCCGTGCTCTATATATAGATTCTCCTACAGTATTGAGGTATTGGTTGTTTTATGAATTGTATATCATTATCACTCTAATAGCGCAGCACCATACATATGTTTTTATTCCTAGCTGTGCATGATAGCCAATCAGCTTGTTCATTTAGGCTTTGACACACACACTATATATATATATATATATATATATATAGATATATATAGATATATAGAGAGAGAGAGAGAGAGAGAGAGAGAGAGAAATAGATATATATATATATATATATATAGAGAGAGATAGATAGATAGATACACACACACATTATATATATATATATATGAGAGAGAGATAGAGCTATATATATGTGTGTGTATCTATCTATATATACACACACATATACAGTGCCTTGCGAAAGTATTCGGGCCCCCTTGAACTTTGCGACCTTTTGCCACATTTCAGGCTTCAAACATAAAGATATAAAACTGTAATTTTTTGTGAAGAATCAACAACAAGTGGGACACAATCATGAAGTGGAACGAAATTTATTGGATATTTCAAACTTTGTTAACAAATAAAAAACTGAAAAATTGGGCGTGCAAAATTATTCAGCCCCTTTACTTTCAGTGCAGCAAACTCTCTCCAGAAGTTCAGTGAGGATCTCTGAATGATCCAATGTTGACCTAAATGACTAATGATGATAAATAGAATCCACCTGTGTGTAATCAAGTCTCCGTATAAATGCACCTGCACTGTGATAGTCTCAGAGGTCCGTTTAAAGCGCAGAGAGCATCATGAAGAACAAGGAACACACCAGGCAGGTCCGAGATACTGTTGTGGAGAAGTTTAAAGCCGGATTTGGATACAAAAAGATTTCCCATGCTTTAAACATCCCAAGAAGCACTGTGCAAGCGATAATATTGAAATGGAAGGAGTATCAGACCACTGCAAATCTATGAAGACCTGGCCGTCCCTCTAAACTTTCAGCTCATACAAGGAGAAGACTGATCAGAGATGCAGCCAAGAGGCCCATGATCACTCTGGATGAACTGCAGAGATCTATAGCTGGAGGTGGGAGACTCTGTCCATAGGACAACAATCAGTCGTATACTGCACAAATCTGGCCTTTATGGAAGAGTGGCAAGAAGAAAGCCATTTTTTTAAAGATATCCATAAAAAGTGTTGTTTAAAGTTTGCCACAAGCAACCTGGGAGACACACCAAACATGTGGAAGAAGGTGCTCTGGTCAGATGAAACCAAAATCAAACTTTTTGGCAACAATGCAAAACGTTATGTTTGGCGTAAAAGCAACACAGCTCATCACCCTGAACACACCATCCCCACTGTCAAACATGGTGGTGGCAGCATCATGGTTTGGGCATGCTTTTCTTCAGCAGGGACAGGGAAGATGGTTAAAATTGATGGGAAGATGGATGGAGCCAAATACAGGACCATTCTGGAAGAAAACCTGATGAAGTCTGCAAAAGACCTGAGACTGGGACGGAGATTTATCTTCCAACAAGACAATGATCCAAAACATAAAGCAAAATCTACAATGGAATGGTTCACAAATAAACATATCCATTAGATATTAGAATGGCCAAGTCAAAGTCCAGACCTGAATCCAATCGAGAATCTGTGGAAAGAACTGAAAACTGCTGTTCACAAACGCTCTCCATCCAACCTTACTGAGCGCGAGCTGTTTTGCAAGGAGCAATGGGCAAAAATTTCAGTCTCTCAATATGCAAAACTGAAAGAGACCTACCCCAAGCAACTTACAGCTGTAATCGCAGCAAAAGGTGGCGCTACAAAGTATTAACTTAAGGGGGCTGAATAATTTTGCACGCCCAATTTTTCAGTTTTTTATTTGTTAACAAAGTTTAAAATATCCAATAAATTTCGTTCTTCTTCATGTTCTTCTTCATGATTGTGTCCCACTTGTTGATTCTTCACAAAAAATTACAGTTTTATACCTTTATGTTTGAAGCCTGAAATGTGGCAAAAGGTCGCAAAGTTCAAGGGGGCCGAATACTTTCACAAGGCACTGTATATATAGCTCTATCTATATATACATTTAAAAAAAAAAAAAAAAAAAAAAAAAAAAAAAAACATTGGAAGCCGATTGGTTTCTATGCAGAGCTGCACCAGATTTTGCACTCTCCAGTTTTAGTAAATGAACCCCACAATATGTTACCTGAAAATGTGTTTGACCTATGTGTAGGTTTGTCAGTGTTTCTCATATATTAAAGTTGCCCATGGGACTTTAGCCAGATTTGCACCAAACAAGAAATAGATCCACACTTTAAAGAAAAAATAATAATAATAATAATAAAGCAATCAAATCTGGCAGTTGTACCACTTCTGAGATTCGGTTCACACTGAGGCGACACGACTCTGCACTACTTCGGGGGCGACTTATGCATTACATTGCACCACAACTTCGGAGCGACTTGCAGGGACTTCACATAATGGAAGTCTATGCAAGTCACCCCGAAATAGTACAGGATCCTTTTTCTAAGTCGGAGCGACTTGTGTGGTTAAGCCCCGTACACACGAGTCGAAATTCGGCCAGGAATTTTCGTCCGACGACCGATCTGACGATTTTCAGCATGTTAGTATGATGCTTCTGACAACCGACTCCGACTTTTCGGCCGAAAAAATTCTGGTGTGCAGGCTATAAAATTTTTGTTCTCCGTCAAAGCACGTCCGATTTTCATGCAGTCAGTACAGATTTTGATAGGGAAAAAATCTTATGAGCAAGACTAGGCATGCACAGAGACGAAAGAACACAAAGAAAGCAAACCAACACATGACATCACTTCTGAAGTAGAATTCTGTCGGTCGACAAAATTTGTGTGCAGTCTAGAGCACATTCCAACCAACTGACACCACTCTGGACAAAAGATGGGACGACCGTTCGGCGGAAATTCGTTGCGTGTGTACGAGGCTTTAATGTCTATTGATAGATGATCCAACACCTCACCCCCCCACCTTGAACCATATTTCAAATCACTCTACTTTTTCCAACTGCAGCCAAGCTTGGTCATTTTTCCAGCTCTAGCCTGCTGATTAGACTATAAAGCCTTGTACACATGCAACGATTGTTGGCCGACCGATCGGCCGTCTTTTGTCCAGTGTTGTTGTGTTGGTTGAAATGTGCCTAGACCGCACATGAATTTTATCGGCCAAGAAAAACCAACTTCAGAAGTGATGTCATGTTCTGTTCTACTTTCTGTGTGTTTTTTCTTCTCTGAGCATGCCCAGTCTTGCTCATCACATTTTTGTCTGCCGAAATCTGTACTGACTGAGGAACAATCGGCCGTTCTGTTGACGGCCAACAAAAATTTTATAGCACGCACACCAGATTTTGTTCGCCCGAAAAGTCGCAGTCGGTTGTCGGAAGCATCATACTAACAAGCCGAAAATCGGCCGATCGGACGTTGGCCGAAAATTCACGGCCAACTGTGTACGAGGCATAAGCAGACATTATACACTATTAAGGTCTCATGAGGACGAACAGACAGTCTTTTAAATGCAACAGAGCCTTGATTGGCTACAGGTTCATCCTCCCCCACTCCCCATGTGATTACTACTGTGCAAATTATAGGAAGACAATAAAAAAGACAATGTAGGTAGCTCTATTTATATATAATAAATTATGCCTACATAAGCAAATTCAGTTTATTTTGTATATTATAACTGTATGGGTTTCAGATCTAAAATTTTCAAACTGTCACTTATCACAAAAAGTAAAAAACAAAATAAAGGAAACATACAGAAAACATATTTCATTTATTTATAGTCCTCATAGGCAATCGAACATACGTCCCATTTGTTCAATACAATTGATACAAACACGTAAACCAAGCAATGGCCTTGGAAAAGTGTCCACAGTTTTAAAACAGCACCTGTACATAATTAAAATATTTCTCCAACATTATCAATATTTTTTTTTTTTCTTTACAAAGACCCAATGAGGTTTTACGCAAGATATCTGGTAATATTTATACAGACATCTGAGGTACACAGAACAGGGAGCCATCTTGTATGCCGAGCAGATATCCAGCCTGTAAACCAGTCACAGGCAAACAAATTTTAGCAAGCTGGTCAGGCCACACAATTTCTAAAATCCACTTGGCCTACAAAATGGCTGCCCATGTTAGGGCGATATGAATACCGCGTAAGGGTGCAGCACCAGTCACAGCACATTCTTGTAAATAAATGGAAGATTGAATATTGCACAGTAAAAACAAAGGTCCCCAAATGTGTAGCCAGGTGTCTACAGAACAAAAACACTGAAATACGGAACGGAATATTGGCAAGAAGAAAAACTCAGAAACAAAAGAGAAGCCCGATGGGCAAGACCAGGTCTCCACAGGCACCGAGAGAAGCAAAATATGCCCGGATCCTACCTCACTTAGATCAGAAGGCAAAGGGAATTAGCACAAGTCAATAGGTAGGTGTAAAGATGGCAGCCCAGTGCACACTGTCTGTGTTTGGAGAGGGCAGTGCCTCAGAGAGTCAGAAAAACCCACCAAGTGATTATTTATGCAGCTCATGGTGATAGAGCCGAAATTATGCTCCAATATGGGATTTCATCGTGTGTAGATTCATACCCTTTAAAATATTATGAATTTAAATAAAATGGAGACATCACACAAACAGGAGGGCATTTGCAGAAGGAGGAATGGAGAGAAATTTACATTGGCATTTTAAGATATAAAAAAAGCACCTTGTTTTTTCGATTTCATTTTTTGTAAATATCCATAAAAGATTTGTTCACTGCCACACAGTGGAAAACGGCCAAAGCAGGACTCCGAACAGAACAGATCTCATTATCCACAACAATCGGATTCTCCCTTTCCTGTATCCAGCGCAGTTTGGGAGAATAAGGTGCAATATTTAGGATATCCCCTTCAGTAATAGCTTAGGGCCTCTTGCGGCCCTTTCAGAAATGGTTCAATCGTATACATACAGTATCTCACAAACGTAAGTACACCCCTCTCTTTTGTAAATATTTTATTATATCCTTTTCATGTGACAACACTGAAAAAAGACACTTTACTACAATATAAAAGTAGTGAGTAAACAGCTTGTATAACCGTGTCAATTTTCTGTCCCCTCAAAATAACTACACGCAGCCATTAATGTCTAAACCGCTGGCAACAAAGGTGGAATACATCCCTAAGCGAAAATGTCCAAATTGGCCCCAATTAGCCATTTTCCCTCCCTGGTGTCAAGTGACTCATTCATGTTACAATGTCTCAGGCGTGAATGGGAAAAAGGTGTGTTAAATTTGGTGTTATCGCTCTCACTCTCTCATACTTGTCACTGGAAGTTCAACATGGCACCTTACGACAAAGAACTCTGAGGATCTGAAAAAAAGAATTGCTGCTCTATATAAAGATGGACTAGGCTATAAGATGATTGCCAAGACCCTGAAACTGAGCTGCAGCACGGTGGCATAACCACACAGTGGTTTAACAGGACAGAAATAGACATACGAGTGCTGTCAGCATTGCTGCAGAGGTTGAAGGGGTGGGGGGTCAGCCTGTCAGTGCTCAGACCATACGCCACACACTGCATCAAATTGGTCTGCATGGCTGTTGTCCCAGAAGGAAGCCTCTTCTAAAGATGATGCACAAGAAAGCCTGCAAACAGTTTGCTGAAGATAGGCAGACTAAGGACATTAACGGAACCATATCCTGTGGTCTGATGAGACCAAGATAAACTTATTTGTTTTAGATGGTGTTAAGTATGTGTGGCAGCAACCAGGTGAGGAGTACAAAGACAAGTGTGTCTTGCCTACAGTCAAGCATGGTGGTGGGAGTGTCATGTTCTGGGGCTGCATGAGTGCTGCTGGCACTGGGGAGCTACAGTTCATTGAGGGAACCATGAATGCCAACATGTACTGTGACATACTGAAGCAGAGCATGATCCCCTCCCTTCAAAGCCTGGGCCGCAGGGCAGTATTCCAACATGATAACGCCCCAAACATACCTACTAGACGACAACTGCCTTGCTAAAGAAGCTGAGGGTAAAGGTGATGGACTGGCCAAGCATGTCTCCAGACCTAAACCCTATTGAGCATCTGTGGGGCACCCTCAAATGGAGGGGGGAAGAGCGCAAGGTCTCTAACATCCACCAGCTCCGTGATGTCGCCATGGAGGAGTGGAAGAGGACTCCAGTGGTAGCCTGTGAAGCTCTGGTGAACTCCATGCCCAAGAGAGTTAAGGCAGTGCTGGAAAATAATGGTGGCCACACAAAATATTGACACTTTGGGCCCAATTTGGACATCATCACTTAGGGGTGTACTCACTTTTGTTGCCAGCGGTTTAGACATTAATGGCGGTGTGTTGAGTTATTTTGAGGGGACAGCAAATTTACACTGTTATACAAGCTGTACACTCACTACTTTACATTGTAGCAAAGTGTGATTTCTTCAGTGTTGTCACATGAAAATCTATACTAAAATATTTACAAAAATGTGAGGGGTGTACTCGCATACATACACAGACCTGCTCAAAGAAACCGACCAGCTAAGTAATTTAGTCGCTAGGGATAACAGCTTCAGTTTTGCTCATGTTTTCATACCTTGTTGTCATTTCTCTACGGCTTTCCTTGTCAAAACTACAGTATGTTCCAGGATAGTTCGGCAGTTTTAGCAATGTAAACATGTAAAAATCTAGTCTACGTTATCCAGACAGAGAACAAAATCAGCATTTCTGTAGAACTAGGTAGTATATCAGAATGTTTTGCAGCAGCTGGAGCATAAAGGTAGCTGAACCCATGCTTGCCAAGGATTAGCAGTTTAAGCCTCCGGAGACATGGAAAAACAGGCTCCAGACAGAACTGATGCCATTTTTGACAATGACAGCTTGAATTCTGCAGCTTTCGTATAATGCTCAGATCCAGAGGTGAGAATTTCCCTTACCATTCTGTCCCCTGCCTTCTCAGAAGGCCTACATGAGTGTCACTCACTAATTCCTGAAGGGGACCCTAGTGGCTCAGAAATGTTGCATTGGTTGGCAATTAAACATTGGTGTGCTGGCAATTCTTCGTACCTGGGACTGTGCTATTTGTTGGCAGTACCATCCAATATTTCACCCTGAATTCATTTAGGTCTAAAAGGCTGGAAGAGGCGCGCTGGGGCTTGGGACATTTGGACTGATATCTAATGTTAAATGTCTATCAGTGGAATGTGACCTGTCCATTCACTTTGTATTAACTGCAATAGCTGGACAGAACTGGGAAATACCGGAGATTCGGGAGTCCTCATAGGATTTTATTCGCAAGCATCCAAGGAAACTAAACCTAGGAGTTTGGGAGCAGTTAGCCTTTAGGAACACCGCAGAAGCACCAGTGTCATCTCATTGTAAGTGAACATTGTTTGTCAAAGTGCTACATTGTTGGCTTAACTTAAAATAGCTAATTAAAACACCAAGTTATTAAACCTTTCCTTCTATACATATAGCATCCCTTTGGGTGAGAGGTGACAAAGTGGATTTATACCAAATGAGACAGAGCTAAAACAATGTACTGGGTGCTGCTTTGATCCTAAAAAAGTGTATACAATTTATGTATATAAAATCTTGTGCTTAGATAGATAGATAGATAGATAGATAGACGAACAGGTTCAAGCATTCTTTTTAGACACCAAATCTCATAGCAAAGGGCCATGGCCTGTCCAAGTGGTAGTTGCAGACATAAAAGTCATTGTCAAAAACTTTCCACAGCCCAGGTGGATGAGAAGATGACTCAAGGAGAACTTCATCCACAATGAATAAATTAATTTGGGGCAGGGGGATTACTAGGGTAATATAGATTTAGGGTTATACTTCTGTCTGGGACTCCGCTATAAGGATCGACCAATGAGCAGTTGTGGATGTGACACTCCTGTTCCACCACCACACCTACGTGCCGCTTTTAGACTCCAGTGAGCCATTTTTTTTTAGAGACAAACCCTATGGAGGAACTTTACAGTGCGGCTTTCAGAGTAAATATTAACCCGTATACATTTCCCTAAATACATTTCTCTTATAAAATTGATTTGTGTGGAGTTCTCATTAAGACTCACTCTTTAGTGATGCAAATTTTTCAAGTGCCAGTTCTAGAAAGTGATTTAGTAGTGCTGTGTAGCTTATGGGCTGCTGTAAAAATAGTTAGTTCTGATGTTGTAGAGCAACATCAAGTATAAAATTTCTTGCAAATCAGCACCAAGAAAAACTTTGTACACAGTTCCAGTAAAATCTAGAAATTCACTTATGAAAAAGAACAGGAGTCCATGTCATCACCAGAGATTGATAATTCTACTCCTGAGTAATCAAGGTCAAAAGAGGGGAGGGCAGGTTTCCTGTGTAAATCAGAATTCAGAGCATCCGAGCTCAAAGGGGAGGAAAAGTCAAACACCCAGCCTTCCAGGTCCACAGAGGAGTAGGTATTTGGAGACAGATAGGTGGAGGCATGCAGGAGTGGAGTTGGAAGGCTCAGACACTTTCTCAAGGTGCTGCGAACTGGCGGTCTGAAGGGAAAAAAAAAAAAAAAAAAACAACAATTGTTTAATTATACAGTTAAAAACACTCGCACGCTATCCCAACTTTCCACTCAAAGTTTCAAATCTGAACTTCAGGCAAACCGCTAAATACACAGATAAAATACATATACGATGCCTAGAACTTTGCCACACAGCACAGCCCTGGCTGGAGAACGAAGTCTGCAAAACCCAACCTTCCCTCCAGTAATGCAACATTAACAAGCTTCGCCGCCAGCAGAAATATCTTTGCATGGCTTCTGGGCTTGGCATCTTAGGCCATCTTGACTGGCCCAGATTCTTCAACTCTTATGCATCTGCCATCACCATGGTATGCCTAAAATGTTCACCAAGCTGTGCATGCACAACTCTATGCTTATACAAAAAAAAAAAAAAAATATTGCAAACAAGCAGGTAGAACGATTTAACTACAGAAAAGACCAGTCTCTTCAGCAATCAAACGCCTGCCTGCTTACAATTTCATTTTAACGGCAAAGTTCCATTTTAACCACTTAAGCCCCGGAGGATTTGGCTGCTAAAGGACCAGGGTTTTTTTTGCGATTTTTTACTGCGTGACTTTAACGGACAATTGCGCGGTCGTGCGACGCTGTACCTAAACGAATTTGACGTCCTTTTTTTCCCACAAACAGAGCTTTCTTTTGGTGGTATTTGATCACCTGTGCGATTTTTTGATCACGCGCTAAAAACAAAAAAAGAGCGTAAATTTTGCAAAAATAACAATATTTTTCACATTTTTTTATATGAAATTCCCCAAAAAAAAAAAGTAAAAATCAAAATTTTTTAACATTTTTCGGCCAATTTGTTTTATGCTACCTATGTTTGGTAAAAAAAAAAAAAATCGCAAAAAGCGTATTTTGATTGGTTTGCGCAAAAGTTATCGCGTTTACTAACAAAGGGAAAGATTTTTGTCATTTTTGGTGTTTTTTTTTTAACGCGTAATGGCGGCGATCTGCAATTTTTTTTTTCGGTACTGCGACATTGCGGCGGACAGATCGGACCCTTGACTGACATTTTTGACACTTTTGGGGGTACCAGTGACATTACTGCAGTAATCAGTGCTATACATATGCACTGTTACTGCAAAAATGACACTGGCAGGGAAGGGGTTAACTTTATTGGACAGGGAGGGGTTAAGTGTGTCCTAGGGGCGTGATTCTAACTGTGTAGGGACATTCCTATTGGTGTAAAAGCAAAGATCAACCGTTCTACATAGTAGAACGGACAGATCTTCACTTTTACACAGGGAGAACTGACAGGCAGCTTGTTTACACAAGCTGCTCTGTCTTTCTCCCTTCACAGGAGCGATCGCAGTGTGACTGGCGGACATCGAGTCCGCCGGTCACACGCACTGACTTGTCTGTGAACGAGCCGCGGCGGGCGCGCGCCTCGGCGGGCGCGCACCCGCCCGCGATAGGCTCGCAAGTCAGTGACAGGCGAGTGACGTACCGATACGTCACTCTGCCTGGCCGGGGCTGACAGCCGCAGTATATAGTCGTGCGGCGGTCGGCAACCGGTTAAGTAAAATTTACAGGTCCTTTGCTTCCCCCAGCTTGTGAAATAAAAAATAGCAGCAGACAGACTAGCTCCTCTCAATCATTCTTGATCTCTCCTCCTATTAACATCCTCCTGGGTAACACATGGACATTACAGAGTAACTGATTGGCTACTCATTTCTTAGTCCAAGCTCAGCTGCAAGTTAAATTCATATACTTATGGGCCATACACACTATCAGATTATCTGAAGACTTTTGTCTGTAGACTTACCAAAACCATATAATATGAGGTCAAACCTAAACACTTTCAATTTGTATGCAATCCGGCAGGCCCTTGCACTACATAGAAAAGGTAAATCTGAAGACAAAAGTCTTCAGATAATCCGATAGTGTGTATGGCCCTTTAGGCTGGTCATGAATTCTGCAATTTTCTTTCCTTCTGGCAAAGGTTGAAGAAAAGAAAACTGCTTGATTCCCCCATCAACAGTCAGTACTGACAGGGGAATCACTATCGCTGCTTCCTGCAGTTAGAATACAACGATCACAGTCAGAGGCTATAGTATGAAAAAACACTATAGGCTGGTTGTACTGAAATCATTCGATAGATTGACTTCAGTAGAACAAGACTGCCCATAGATTCCCTGTGGTGGTACAGGACCAGGTCTGGAGTTCCCAAACACTGCAATTCACAAAGAAAATTGTACCAGCAGAACCAGTAATGAACCAATTCTGTGTCTACAGGAAGTGAAAATCCCAAAGCCAGGAGGAAAATTGTGAAAAATAAGCAAAACGCTGGGAGGAGACACTCAGACATGTCTATGCTGCTAAAGTGCTAGAAATAAGGAGGGGGAGGCATGGCTGACATGGGGTGTCTGCAGAGGCTGGGAGTAGCCAGAAAAACATTTTTCTTAGGTCTACGGTTATATTTAGATCAGGGTAGCCACTCACTTTAGGGAAAGTCTACTAGAGATTAGGGCTTCTTACTTAAATTGCTGACCCCCCCCCCCCCCAAAAAATAAAAAATTATTAAAAGTGATCTTTGGCAGTCAGCTCTTAAAAGTGGGTGTAATCAGCTTAGTTTTAGTAAATGGCCTAGTTTACCTTGATGGGAGCAACCTTTTCCTTGCTTGGTGATACACGGAGCCAGCTACAGAGCTCATCCAGCGAACGTCATCTGGGATATCAGGGAACCAATCTACTAACCTGAATATAGAAAAGAAACATAAAACATTAATATACTAATCACTTTGATGAGGACCCAACAGTAATACACTTCAACTGATTACAGAAAATAATTATTTTTATTTGGTTTTGCCTAAGAATTTAAGTTCTTTGCATGCTTTGAGGATTTTAACATTTGGCCATATTGGGAAAATATTTAAAACCACAACTTCATTAAAAATAAATAAAAATAAAAAAAAATAGCCTAATTAAAGTGTATAACTTGTTACGGGGAGGAAGGGTCAAAAATCTGTTAATACGGTCTGTGAGCCACTGGGGGTATTTGCCAGTACTTCTTGTCCCGACTGTCAAACTAAATGAGGAAACAGGGAAAAAAAAAAAAAAAAACAACCTAACAAAAAGTTCTAACCTTCCCTCAACTCTTTGGAAAACATAAGTTTTGTATGGATTCCAACTGCTGAACTCTGGGCAAGTAGCTAAATAACCAGTTGGTATACGCACATAGAAGCCATTATATCTGCCAAAGGATTTGTAATAAGGTTGTAAAAAAAAAAAAAAAAAAAAAAAACACACCACACAACACACGGATGCCACCTGGTAGGCGCTGTTCAGAACACATCTAGGCCTTGGACCTTTACTACAGCTAGCAGAGCATCTTGGTTCAGGACAAATCCTCACTTATTTTGGTTGGAGAAAGGAGAAGCAGGATTCTGATGAGAACTAAGCAATCAGCACGGTTTGATCCCTCAGTTCTCACTGCAGAGCCAGTGGGGAACAGATGCTGCATCAGGTTGATGCTGCATCCACCTAGATGAGTAGAAGGGTTTTTTTATTTTTTAAGTCTATACTTCTATTTGTAATAATTTTGATGGCTTTCCAGCTCTACGTTTAAGAACTGCTATGCAGTGAATTACACAAAGCCCATAAAAAAACATTTCCAGAGAGAGCTCATGTGGCTTTTTGAGGGGCTCCTTCCCTTAGGGGGAAGATTAATCCGCCTACAAAACCATCCTTTTTTTCACAATATGATAGATTATTATCCCTGTAAAAAATGTAATGTCTGTAGTTACAATGTAGATTCTGGCAGGAAGGTGGAGTCCTTCACATCCACAGTTACTAAATCAGGTATATCCCAATAAACATTTTCCCACATGTGCCACAAAAAAAAAAAAAAAAATGTAGTGTACTTGTTGACTTGTCCCTGTGGTAAACAATATGTAGAACGCAAAATTCGGTCTTTTTTAGTAAGAGTAAATGAACACATTGCGAACATCAAGAAGGATAAAACTGTACATAGTGCCCCTAAACATTATTTACAATACCGCAATAAAGATCCTACCGGCACTCGTTTTCAAATTATAGACCAATTTATTGCCCCCTGGCAGGGAGGCTCCAGTAAAAGGAGTGTTTAACATCTCGAAACTTACTGGAGATTTATATATATATATTATATATATACACAGTGGGTACGGAAAGTATTCAGACCCCCTTAAATTTTTCACTCTTTGTTATATTGCAGCCATTTGCTAAAATCATTTAGGTTCATTCTTCTTCCTCATGAATGTACACATAGCACCCCATACTGACAGAAAAACACAGAATTGTTGACATTGTTGCAAATTTATTAAAAAAGAAAAAACTGAAATATCACATGGTCCTAAGTATTCAGACCCTTTGCTCAGTATTCAGTAGAAGCCCCCTTTTGATCTAATACAGCCAGGAGTCTTTTTGGGAAAGATGCAACAAGTCTTTCACACCTGGATTTGGGGATCCTCTGCCATTCCTCCTTGCAGATCCTCTCCAGTTCTGTCAGGTTGGATGGTAAACGTTGGTGGACGGCCATTTTTAGGTCTCTCCAGAGATGCTCAATTGGGTTTAAGTCAGGGCTCTGGCTGGGCCATTCAAGAACAGTCACGGAGTTGTTGTGAAGCCACTCCTTCGTTATTTTAGCTGTGTGCTTAGGGTCATTGTCTTGTTGGAAGGTAAACCTTCGGCCTAGTCTGAGGTCCAGAGCACTCTGGAGAAGGTTTTTGTCCAGGATATCCCTGTACTTGGCCGCATTCATCTTTCCCTCAATTGCAACCAGTCGTCCTGTCCCTGCAGCTGAAAAACACCCCCACAGTATGATGCTGCCACCACCATGCTTCACTGTTGGGACTGTATTGGACAGGTGATGAGCAGTGCATGGTTTTCTCCACACATACCCCTTAGAATTAAGGCCAAAAAGTTCTATTTTGGTCTCATCAGACCAGAGAATCTTATTTCTCACCATCTTGGAGTCCTTCAGGTGTTTTTTTTAGCAAACTCCATGCGGGCTTTCATGTGTCTTGCACTGAGGAGAGGCTTCCGTCGGGCCACTCTGCCATAAAGCCCCGACTGGTGGAGGGCTGCAGTGATGGTTGACTTTCTACAACTTTCTCCCATCTCCTGACTGCATCTCTGGAGCTCAGCCACAGTGATCTTTGGGTTCTTCTTTACCTCTCTCACCAAGGCTCTTCTCCCCCGATAGCTCAGTTTGGCCGGACGGCCAGCTCTAGGAAGGGTTCTGGTCGTCCCAAACGTTTTCCATTTGAGGATTATGGAGGCCACTGTGCTCTTAGGAACCTTAAGTGCAGCAGAAATCTTTTTGTAACCTTGGCCAGATCTGTGCCTTGACACAATTCTGTCTCTGAGCTCTTCAGGCAGTTCCTTTGACCTCATGATTCTCATTTGCTCTGACATGCATTGTGATCTGGAAGGTCTTATATAGACAGGTGTGTGGCTTTCCTAATCAAGTCCAATCAGTATAATCAAACACAGCTGGACTCAAATGAAGGTGTAGAACCATCTCAAGGATGATCAGAAGAAATGGAAAGCACCTGAGTTAAATATATGAGTGTCACAGCAAAGGGTCTGTATACTTAGGACCATGTGATATTTCAGTTTTTCTTTTTTAATAAATCTGCAACAATGTCAACAATTCTGTGTTTTTCTGTCAGTATGGGGTGCTATGTGTACATTCATGAGGAAGAAGAATGACCCTAAATGATTTTAGCAAATGGCTGCAATATAACAAAGAGTGAAAAATTTAAGGGGGTCTGAATACTTTCCATACCCACTGTATATAATATTATATATATATATATATATATATATATATATATATATATATATATATATATATATATATATATATATATATATATATATATATATATATATATATATATATACACATACATACACATACACACACACACACACACACACACATATATACATATATACATATATATACACACACACACTTAAGTCATACACACCGTACGGGCTATAATGTATTATAAATTCTTCTTAGTTCTTCTGAATTCTGTATAGTAAAATTGTGGTTATTACTATACATACACAATGCTTGTAGAACTATACAAGTTCCTCTTTTTATATAATTTCTGTATACCTTCTAGGGATCCCTCCCCCTTTCTTTGGTAATTTATTTTTGTTCATTTAGAACTGTACATTTTATATATTTTTTTTTTTTTTTTTTTTTTACACAATCATGGTATATTTCTTGTTGGTCTTTATGTACACCATGATACTCGCTTTACAAATTTGTTTGTGCGATCCAGGGTAGATCGTAGTGCTTTCGTTCAGTGTGAAGCTTTGCTCCTAGTACTGAGTGGCATTATTTCTGTTTATTTACTATTAGAGTGTGGGCGGCCACTGACCGGGTTCTTTGACGGGCGCTTGCGGGAACATTCAGTTTCCTGCTGTGTGCCGATTTGTTATTCAAATGGAAGCTTGGATTTCCCCTTTCCTGGGATACCATAGCCCGACACACACGTCAGTGTTAATCAGAGGGCGTGACGAGCATTCTGAGCGGGCGTTGATTGGCAATTCAGATCGAGGCTTAGTTTCGGAGTGAAACCGAGGCCCAACACACACGCTGGCGCCATCTCTGCTGTTGAGTTGAACGTTCATCATGGTTTAAGGCCGTCAGACACAGGTGCTATGAATTTTAAAGATGACTTGTACATGAATTAATTAAATATAGATCAGAAGGGGCTTTAAGCCCTATGAGGAGGACATGTATGACAAAACGCTTCAGAGTAATCTGTCCTGCCTGTAATCATTCCATGCCATTTACCTGCAGATTTCTGGAAGTGTTCTGTACTTTTTTTAATAAATATGTTTTAAGCGGTTTTACAATATGTGGGACCATTTGGCTTGTTTTGCATACTGGCTCAAACCTTGAGACATAGCACATCAAAAGGAGAAATCCAACCCTTCCAGAATGTGGCGATACATCCTGATTGAAGACTCCTGAACCATCGGGGTCCTTATATCTTTGGTGATTAATTCTGCCTGTATGACCCATTTACTGTACAGTACCTGGGTCCACTATTTCTGGTAAGTGCATATACCTCCAATATTGGTGGTGGGTCTTGTCACATTGGTGACCATTGACACCTAAACACTTTCAGCTTCTTATTTGGTTTCCAGTATTTTCTCCTTAAGCCCGTTTTGGAAATATGGATTTACTTTTGGATCTTTTCACTTCAACCTTGTGGACTGTTTCACAAACTTATTTTTTTACCAGTATATACACACACATGTTCAATATTTATATACAGATTCTCAGCGCTGCACCCATTTTTATATATCTTATTTGTACACATTTTTTCTTGTTGATTGTACTGCTAGCACCTTTTGTGGATTATGATCGGTTAGCGGAGTGTTATTTTTTATTTATTTGCATAAATAAGGTAGATTATATTATGATAGAGATATACACACACATATATACATATATATATATATATATATATATATATATATATATATATATATATATATATATATATATATATATATACACACATATACATACATACATACATACATACATACACAGTACAGACCAAAAGTTTGGACCCACCTTCTCATTCAAAGAGTTTTCTTTATTTTCATGACTATGAAAATTGTAGTCACACTTCAAGAGGTAGTCACCTGAAATGGTTTTCACTTCACAGGTGTGCCCTGTCCGGTTTAATAAGTGTGATTTCTTGCCTTATAAATGGGGTTGGGACCATCAGCTGTATTGTGCAGAAGTCAGGTGGATACACAGCTGATAGTCCTACTGAATAGACTGTTAGAATTAGGGCTGTCTTTAACATAGGGCAAAAGGGGCAGCTGCCCCGGGTCTAGTCATTGTTGTGGGGCCCAAAGCAGCTGCCCCTTGAGCCCCCAAATAGTTGATAAGTGGATTCAAGAGGACCCAAGAAAATTTTTGCCCAGGGTCCAATCAAGAATAAAGACGGCCCTGGTTAGAATTTGTATTATAGCAAGAAAAAAGCAGCTAAGTACAGGAAAACGAGTGGCAGAAGAGACTTATTTGGGCTAAAGAACACAAGGAATGGACATTAGACCAGTGGAAATCTGTGCTTTGGTCTGAGGAGTCCAAATTTGAGATCTTTGGTTCCAACCACCGTGTCTTTGTGCGACGCAGAAAAGGTGAACGGATGGACTCTACATGCCTGGTTCCCACCGTGAAGCATGGAGGAGGAGGTGTGATGGTGTGGGGGTGCTTTGCTGGTGACACTGTTGGGGATTTATTCAAAATTGAAGGCATACTGAACCAGCATGGCTACCACAGCATCTTGCAGCGGCATGCTATTCCATCCGGTTTGCATTTAGTTGGACCATCATTTATTTTTCAACAGGACAATGACCCCAAACATACCTCCAGGCTGTGTAAGGGCTATTTGACCAAGAAGGAGAGTGATGGGGTGCTGCGCAAGATGACCTGGCCTCCACAGTCACCGGACCTGAACCCAATCGAGATGGTTTGGGGTGAGCTGGACCGCAGAGTGAAAGCAAAAGGGCCAACAAGTGCTAAGCATCTCTGGGAACTCCTTCAAGACTGTTGGACTTTCAGGTGACTACCTCTTGAAGCTCATCAAGAGAATGCCAAGAGTGTGCAAAGCAGTAATCAAAGCAAAAGGTGGCTACTTTGAAGAACCTAGAATATGACATATTTTCAGTTGTTTCACACTTTTTTGTTATGTATATAATTCCACATGTGTCAATTCATAGTTTTGATGCCTTCAGTGTGAATCTACAATTTTCATAGTCATGAAAATAAAGAAAACTCTTTGAATGAGAAGGTGGGTCCAAACGTTTGGTCTGTACTAATTATACACACACACACACACACACACACACACACACACACACACATATATTATATTATATATATATATATATATATATATATATATATATATATATATATATATATATATATATATATATATATATATATATATATATATATATATATATATATATATATATATATATATATATATATATATTTGCAAAAAGAATAAAGTGGACCTTTACCCTAAAGGGAATGTTGTGCTGCCATGCCTCCTCCCCTTTCACTCTTACAAATAGAAATCGGTTTTCTTTTTGTACAGCGAAAATAGCACTTCCATAATTCTCACCCAGGCGAGAACTTCTCCAGCGCATACTTTATGCAGATGTGCCACTGGGCTCGGGTTTGAAGAGTCATGCAGCACATCTGCACAGGTGTCAGTTTCCCTGGCCATGTGTGCATGCATGGGGCTTCCAATGCATGCCTAAAGCCTGGTACCAGGGATGTTCAAAACCTTCCCGGTCTTTGCATATACACAGAAAATCACCTGCGCCTGCGGAGATGTACCAGGATCCAAAGGCCAGATAGAGCCCATAGGCACATCTTCTAGGCAGACGTAAAACTTTGCAATAAAACTTTATAAAACCTACTTAAATACATGAAATATGACATACACATGCGTATGTTCATTAAAACAGACTTAAACCTGAAAATAGCTAAAAAGGACCGACATGCAAGTATGCAATTTATGTTTTAGTTACACATAAGGCCCTCAGCTTAACGAAAACACAATCCATTTACCTAGTCCTCACCTTAGAGCTAAAGAATATGCTGATTCAACTGGCAGAGTACATGGCAGAGCCATATAAGAGGCCACTCTCACGGGCAGGAGACCCGTGATCTGGCTGTAGAGTCCTCCCTTCTCTTTACAGGCCTCCTGCAATGCTGAAACAAAATATTGGGAATAAGTTTAGTGCTTTGTTACACCCGGATGTATTCACTCACGTGCATGAAACACTTTTTTTTTTTTAAGGATCCTATTCAAGCAGAATAAATGGTAAAATACACAACGACAAACCAAAAATAAAACATGCATGATCATTCCTCAATGCAGAATGTACCTTTTAATTACATTGATTTTGTCCCTATACAGAGCAATAGTAGGAACACATCTTAAATATACAGTTCAGTTTTGGGCACAAGTTCAAAAGATTGAGGAACTTGAAAGAGGGCAACTGAACACAGAGGACCTTGGCTTCAAGGAAAGATGCACTAAACTGAATTATCCCTAGAGAAGGAGGTGATTATAGTTCAACTCCAGGAATTGGAAAAAAAATATATAATAATAATAATAATAATAATAATAATAATAATATCTTCCTTTGCAGTGCCACTCCCCCACACTGCAAGGGTTAAATGTTTGTTATATCTAGAGCTGCATTAATATGGGGTAAATACTTATCCCCATTCCCTTCTCCAGGAGGGTCTTTTCAGCACTGTGTCTGGTCCTCTGCAGCCAGCTTTGTAACCCCTAGCCAGCTCCAGCTGCACGCCAGCCTACTCAGTAAACAATATGGGGTTAATTTCCTTGTATTGTACGAGATGACACCAAGGCTCCTCCAACAGGCCAGAGCTTGGAGAAGAGTGCCCAGAGCAGGGGTATAAGGCATGTACTACAGCTTGCACTTTAACCCCAGGACATAAAAAGCATGTAACCCTTGTAGGGAGGGAAGTTACTGCAAGTTAGTTCTTGTTGAATCAAAAGTAGACTTATTTATTTATTTTCAAGCAAAGGGCTATACGTGTTTCTAAATGCATAAAATATAACTTAACTATAACTATATATTGAGAAATAACACTATAGAATGTTCATTCATGGTGTATCCAACTGCCTATAAGGATCAGGAAGAATGTTTTCCCCTATAAAAAAAACATACTGGATGATGCCTTATAAGGGATTTACATTGATTTGGATCAACAGTGGGTTTGGACTGGAGTATGCAAGGCGTTTGTTATGGTTGTTATTATTGTTCTTTGGGTGAAGGTTGGGCTGAGAAGAGCCCAATTATGTAATTGTGTTGAAAAATACATATTATGGAGGCCAAGTAATTATTTTGTACAAGCTGAACAGAAGTGAAACATTCTACTTCCACTCAAAGAAAGTAAACCCCATTGCAGATCATCTGACACTGGGTTAGAGTCCTTGTAACGGTTCTCTTGACTTGCTTTCTTATGCCCCATACACACGTGCAGATTATCTGCAGACTTTTGTCTGCAGACTTACCTTTTCTATGTAGTGCAAGGGCCTGCCGGATTGCATACAAATTGAAAGTGTTTAGGTTTGACCTCATATTATATGGTTTTGGTAAGTCTGCAGACAAAAGTCTGCAGATAATCTGCACGTGTGTATGGGGCATTAGTCTGAAAATAAGCCTGGTCACACATTCAAACTATTAATTCTAGGCACATCAGCATACGCTACAGACAGCACTCCCACTGTAGCTACCTTTGCAGAGTCTAGGTGGTAGTTTTTCCATTATCCTTCTATCCAGATGCCAACTCTCCTGCTTCACCAGAGGCTTCTTCTCTACTTCCGTTTCTTCTGCTTTCTTTACATTGGAGGACATATGGCATTCCAGACTGCTGCAGGAATTAGAGGCAATTGGCTTTTCTTCCATTAAAGACAGATATGTTGTGGGTGATGGCATGTTTAGGAGATCTAAGTAGAAAAATAAAGGGGACATCTGGTCAAAAACTGTCTGAAAATGTTAAATTGGTTAAACAAACAATTGCTTTTCGATTTGATTTTGCCAATATTAATGGACACTGTTGCTATGCACAAGTTTAAAGATTAAGGGTCTGGTTTGCAAAGAAAAATAAGCGAGGAATTTGATCAAAGGAAGCAGTCTGGTTCTAGCTTTTTCAGAAAATGAGGAGGAATGATGCCATTTAATAACTTATAGAAACTGTTATTTGTACGTAAGGCAACAGTTGTATGTGGTTGTACACAAATAGGGTAGAAGGCCCTGATAGGTTAACAAGTCTAGAAGTCTGACCAATCAAGGAAAGTTATAAAAGCATTTTGATTAATTAACATTCATTATTTAATAGAGGGTATGCTTTTTGTCCTCTAGGTGGTGCTGTTGCATTACCAGCCAACAGCAGCACAGAAACTTGCCTACAATATACCAGAGGATCTCATCTTGCTGTAGTTGTAAGTATTGATGGGATCAGGGGGTGGTTTGGCCCTTTTTATATTTCTCTGAAAACTATGTACTCCTGCAGCGCTTTTGATAATATTGCCAATTCCTGGTATTTCAAGCAGATATAAGCAGGTTTTTTTTTTTTTTTTTAAATAAATGGATCTATTGATGCATGTTCTAGTTTTACAATCCTTATTTCTTTGTACAGTTGGTTATCGTGTATATTAAGGTAGTCAATGCTGCTTAGTGCATTTACTGTATTATATATGCAGACTCTTCTTCCTACTTTGTAGGGCTGCAATTTGCTATATGGCTCCTCCCATCCCAGGGCAGCATAATCACACTGAATAGACATTGGGAGGACTATGAAAACTGGAGCAGACAGAAGTTGGAGCTGCTGTTTATATCAACTAATCAGCTTCTTCAGTTAAGCCTTGAAAGTAAAAGCTAGAAGCTGATTGGTTGTCATGCACATGTATGGCTGCCCCAGAAACTGACTGCTCCAGTTTAGATAGATAAAATTCTCCTCAATGTATTTTCCCTTTAAAATCGAAGCATGAAAAGAAGACTTCTAGTCAGCAGTAGACTCCTACAGAAGTGCGGCAACCAAATCATTACCAAAAAAGGTGAGATATTACAAGAATAGAAATGTTTTAAGAGAAATTAGAATGCATATTGGTAGATTACAAAAAATAAAACCAAAAACATACTGTTGTCTTTTAGGAATCTAAGGGCGTCATTGTATCCCTGCTGACACATCTCTCCCAGAACCTGCGGAAACAACATAAGGACCATGAAACATGATGGACAAAAAGATGCCTGTGAGGGAAATGTACTACCATTGTATTGGCAGTCACATGAATACTAAACAATGGCAACCAGAGCAAGTTAAGGTGTGGACTAAGGCAGGCAGTAAGCTTCTGCTGTCTTTTGAGTGCAAGAACCCCCCCCCCCCCCCACGCACACACACACACACACACACTGGTTGCTGCTAGTAACATTCGCCTCCATGTTTAGGAAATGAGACCCCAGTGTCCATATGACCCTGAGTTTAGTACACCGGGAGACAGAACGTGGGTGAGCTTTTTAACAAGTCGCCACTACCACACACTCTTTTCTGTGCTTACCTGCTGCTTCGCTATGAGTCCAGTACTTGAGTAAATGCAGTGCCAGAGCTTACACTTACACAGGATTAATGACCTCCTCCCAACCCACGTGATAGTATTTGAGCCTAGTTATTGTCCATTCAGACCCAAGTACTGCATCCTGAATGTAAGGGGAGAAGGTCGCCTGATCCCTCATACCTGAAGTATCAGGCATTTCTGGGAGCTCTGCAAGATGAACATAAAAAGTGAGGGAGCATCACTTGGGTGTAGGGGTGTTCTGTTAAGAGAACCTGTCACTTTGACAAGAATGGACAAAAAGTGATATTCTTGTTAAGCAAGACAAGACAGAAAGCGAGGTCACTTACTTTGGGCTCTGGTGGAAAGAGGGCTCGTGTTAGCCGGTAGAGGTTCCCCAGGCTGAACTGGATGCTGGTGTTGGTGACTCTGAGCTCATGGAAGTTAGTGGAGTTATCTCTGGGGCAGATATCGGACTCCCCTGAGAAAGGCGAGATTGTGATGGTGTTCTTCAGTTCATATTCAGGTAAGTTGTTGCTAATGCCGCCATCTACATAACGCTGCAATGAAAAAAAAAAATGTAAAGTTAAAGTTAAATAATGAGAGCACATGTACCTCTAATGCCACTAGTGCTTCATTGAGTCCTCACTGCAAGCACCACCCATATTTAATTAGGCAGAAGTAAATAAATACATTTAGTATAAAATTATATATATATATATATTTATATTCCAAATTAGAGATGATCGAACTTTTGAAAAGTTCGGTTCGACCCGAACACCCGAATTTCCCGAAAGTTTGGATTCCAGAACCCCATTGAAATCAATGGGACCCAAACATCGTAAATCAAAAAACACCATTTTAAAGCCCTAAGTGCCGGTTCACACTTGTGCGAGTTCCGGGTTCGCATGTAATATCGGAGCGCACTGCTCCGACATTACATGTGATCGGCTGTGCGGTGCGAGTTTAGCCATACAGTTTGTATGGCTAAATTCGCATCGCACCCGCAGCAAACACGCACAGGAGGCATTTTTGCAGCCGCATCAGGATCGGATCGCACAGCGGTTCACACTTGTGCGATCCGATCCTGTGCGAACTGCACGATCGCACTGCGATATGCGATCAAACTGGGGGTGTCGTTAAGATTACATTGACACCCCCAGCGTATCGCATATGGCAGTGTGAACTGCCGGGGGTGCGTGTGCGATGCGGGAACAGGCTGCGAATTCGCAGCCTTCCCGCATCGCATAAGTGTGAACCGGCACTAAAACCCAATAAATGCCCCTAAAAAGTGCCTAGGGTTCTGGGCCATGCCCCAGGAACTATGAATCAGGCAAAAAAAAGTTCTTAAAAATTGTCGTTTTTGATAGAGAGCCAATTTTTGAAAAAATGATTGAAAAAAAAAAAAAAAAAAAAAAAGGAGATTTAGTGTCTGGGGGGTCTAAAAAGTGTACCTGTGAAGTTTCAGCTCTGTAGCATGTCCAGAACCAGAAAAGAAAAAAAAAACAGATTATTTTTCTTAGAATTTCAGTAACGCAGGGATGGGGGGTTACCCTCCCTTCACACCTGGGCGTTTTTGTGTCAGGCAGGCATGATATCTGAACTTCTGTATAGGGGTATATATCTCCCTAACCCAGAATCTGCATAGTGGGGTTACCCTGACATGGCAGAGTCCGGTCACCCTGACATGGCAGAGTCCGGTCACCCTAAACTACACTACGGTCACCCTGACATGGCAGAGTCCGGTCACCCTGACATGGCAGAGTTCGGTCACCCTAAACTACAGTACAGTCACCCTGACACTTAAAGTATCCCTACAAAAACTAGATTATTGAATCCAACTATAGTGGTATATAGTACCCTAACTACACTGCATATCCCTTTCCTCACACTAAAAGAACAGCTCCATACAGCAGAAGATAATTGCAAAATGACACTGGAGCTTTACAAGCAGCAGGAGAAACACAAATGCTTCCACTCTCTTCCACAGCCTCTGTATTACAGTGCTAGAGGTTTGGCGGGGCTAGGTTATATACTGGGGGGGCCTATTCACTCCTGATTGGCCTCTGGACCCCGTAGTCACTCCAATCACATTCCTAGCAGACTCCTGCCCCCTCAATTGGCTTTTACTGACGTTCCTGACGTTTCTGGCCCAATCATGGGCTTTTAAAGCCCAGTTCCTGTCCCATTGCATTTTGGGTGGTTCTGGTGACCGAATTCCGAACTTTTACAGCAAAAAGTTTGGAATTCGGCTGAATTTCGAACACCCAATGTTCGGGTCGAACCGATGGTCGACCCGAACCGTTCGATCATCCCTATTCCAAACAACTGAATCACCCAAGCGCTCAATCCAAGGGGAATAATAGGCATGCTGCTCTCCTCCTCAGGCGGGGAACTGCATAGGAAAGAAAGAAAGGAGGCGCAAACACCTAGTGCATTACCCTTGGATACCTTTAAAACTTTTTATTAAAATGCCAAAAACCTTACTCACAGACATGAAGAGCATAAATCGCATTGAATGAGTCTACCACATGTGGAGGTATTCATCCCAGTCCAAATACAGGGATGAATACCTTCACATGTGGTGGACTCATTCAATGTGATTTATGCCCTTCGTGTCTGCGAGTAGGTTTTTGGCATTTTAATAAAAAGTTTTAAAAGGTGTCTAAGGGTAATACACTAGGTGTTTGCGCCTCCTTTCCTATATATATATATATATATATATATATATATATATATATATATATATATATATATATATATATATATATATATATATATATATATATATATATATATATATACACACACATACATACACACACATACATAAATAAATTATCTTGCCTTTTCTTGCAAAAAAAAAAAAGAAAAAACCTACATGGCTCTCTGCATGGATACAGTGAGTATAGTCATCCAGGGGCAGGGAGTATATTACAGGTGAAAACAAGCACAATTTTGTTTTGGGGGGTTTAGATATATTTTAGGTTATCAAGCTGGCAATGCTGCAAATGTTATTACTCAACAGTCCAAAGCAGGGGCCTCCAATCGAATTTTACAAATATTTCAGGGGGGGGGGGGGGGTTCTAAAAATCAGTTCTAAAAATGGTTGAATACAATTTAAATAAGTTAAACACAATTCAAAACAGAGAAAGAACTTCAGTATCCCTTTAATAGGGTTCCCCCCTGGGGCAAGCCGCTTATTAGGGCACTATAAGTCCTACAATCCAAGGACAGTACAGTGACAGTGCAGCTGGGGAACCTGAGCTGGAGAACTGGAAGGTGGGTGGGAATTTGTAGATGAGAACCAGACTATAGACTGTCCGGAAGACTGGAGTGAGAGTCCAAAGGGCCCCTAGCTGCAGCCACAATCTTGGAGCGGGCCGTACTATGGATCCCTGGTCTAAAGTAACTGCAGATAGATGCAAAACCTGATAAACCTGATATTTATTATGGGGTAGATGAGTTACTCACAGTCGCATATTAGCACAATAAAGGAATCAGAGGATCAAGAGAAACTTTGGTAATTTTTGAGAAAATTAGAAATCAGCAGATACAAATACTGCTGATTTGTAGTTCACCTAGGTAAGAAAAGTGAAAGTTGAAACAGAGGGGAGGGGGGGGGGGGGGGGGGGAATAGGAGGATGAGAAGAACTTCCTGTTTCCACTTTAAATGGTTAATTTATAGATCTTTCCTAACACTAAGATAAAATAGAAATGATTGCTGCGCTTAGGTGAATCAATAAAAGTAAGTAGGCGAAAAGCTGCTAACACAGATCCAAATGCAACACCAGATCAGAAAAACATAAATAAAGGTGTAGCGCTAATCTGAATAGGACAGTCCATATAAAGGAAAGTCCACAATGTGTTTGGAAAGCACTCCACATCAATATGTCACGCAGGTAGTGAAAATCCAGATGCCAAGACCGCCACCAAGGTGAAAAGACACACACTGCCTCTTACCAAATAGTATAGACCCTCATAACAAAGGTCATATCGAGCATGTTCCCATGAATACACGATCAGTGCTTCTCCTAGGCAATCAGCATACCTCCATAACTCCCGGAATCAAGGTATCCAGTAACCAAATGGAATAAAGCAGACAATGGCTCATAGCGTTAACATGTACAAGCTATTTAATGTTTAAAATAGGTAAAAAGCAGCTTACAAAACGGTGGTGGTACTGGCGCTAAGTGAAAGCTCCTTTGCCTGGCGATTCGCGTCCTATTCCCGCCAACAAAATGGCCGCGTCTCCTTGTGTGGGCTAGCGTCGCCGTAGGCCCCTCCCGACACGTTTCGTCAGAGGTTGACGTCGTCTGGGACGACTGGATACCTTGATTCCGGGAGTTATGGAGGTATGCTGATTGCCTAGGAGAAGCACTGATCGTATTTGGTAAGAGGCAGTGTGTGTCTTTTCACCTTGGTGGCGGTCTTGGCATCTGGATTTTCACTACCTGCGTGACATATTGATGTGGAGTGCTTTCCAAACACATTGTGGACTTTCCTTTATATGGACTGTCATATTCAGATTAGCGCTACACCTTTATTTATATCTAACACTAAGATACTTAGGTTATTTTTTCAGTCCATCTGCTTTTGGGAATACCACCAGGGTCCAAAGATCAGGTACGGCTGTGTGATTCCCAGGGTCATTATAGTTTCTTGCCTTGTTAGCTTGGAGTATAACAAATAGGTTTAGCATTTAAGAAGAGTGCAGATAACCAATAATCCTTCTTTAGTTTTACAACACCCAGTTTAGTATTTAATCCTTCTTTTCCTAGAAAACTACAATCGGCAAACACTTACCACGCCTCTAAATGTAGGAGGAATAATCCCACAGTAAATTGGGACAAAGGCACTGCATATTAAAGCCTGTTGGAAAACAGAAAACAAAATTAGCTGTATAATACAACAGGCCAATAGCTGACATTATCCAGAAATATTTTCACATCTCCTTTCCCTATAAAGGCAAAGCCACCACTTATGGGCAGAAGCAGTCTTTACATGTAGCCACCCAAATAACAAAAAGTGACCAAAACATAAAAAGGGTTTTTTGACTTGGGTATCACTCATGCTGGACACGGTTTTTCTTTTCAATAATTTTTTATTGAGAATTTTAACATATAAATCAGAACAACGACATTTGGTATCATTTAGGGGCAAGGCCCGTGCTGCAACAAACTGTAACAAGCCCAGAGGCAAACAGTAAACCCACAGTATTTACCCCGCATAACAATCCAACAGAGGCCTTTGAGATAGACTACAAAAGCGTATTCCCCTGAGTAGGTAAAAAGTACTAGGGTACATAGCTACGTGCCCTCTCAAGGCAGCCCCATGCTAAGCGAAAAGTACTGAAAAGGCAAAGAAGGAAGGTAAAGAAAAAAAGAAACGCGAGAAAAGAAAGGGAAGAAGAAGCGATAGAATAAAGGAAGATTAGAAAAAGAATGGACCCAACTCCGCGCCCCGCCCCCTGCCCCTCCCTTAAGCCGGCCCCGTCAGATAACTGGCTGGACACGGTTTTTAAAGTCACAAAGGCAAGATTGCTTGGACTTCCTGCTTTCCCTTATTTACACCAGGAAGTGCCAAATCTACTATGCAAAACTACCTGTACAACCTTCTAGAATAGCTGAATGGGCAGTGTCAGGTACTCTTTATGGAGAGATCTGGGGTCTATTAAACCCCTAATCTATCCTCTGCCCTCAAATGCATCTAATCAAAGATCGGTTTGATCTGATGCTTGCCTAGCTGGCACCGTCTAGTAAACGATAAACCAAAATTGGAAGGAACAATATCCTTGTCATTTCCGGCTTCACTTATCAGAGAAGGAAAAGGATGTTCCTTCTCCTCTGTCAACAGGCCACCCATCAGTTTGCAGCGGTCCTGGATTTCCTAATGGCATGGGAGAGCCCAGGAACAGCAGTGGGCAGCAGTAGCCCTCTTCTAAGCCTTTTAAAAAGGGATCCGAGCTGAAAGGCCATTGCCGGTTGTAAAGATCAATACCAGGATCATGGCTGCAGCTGCCATGTATAGCTACTTCTACCTGAGGCCATATATATATATATATATATATATATATATATACACATGTGGTCTAAGGCCTGGAAGTGGTTAAATACCAATTAGGCTTTTAACACTAGTGTGAGCATTGTCGAAATTACCTTTCACTTTTCTTTGCCAATACTATGTGAAGCAGCCATTCCCAACCAGGGTTTTGTGGAACCCATGGTTCCTTGAGCTGTGGATTCCCATGGGGGCACTCATGTGTGCTAGCCCCCAAGCCCTGCTGCTGCGTCTATTGACACAAACTTCGGAACTTGGCCCCACCCCCGCTGTCTTGTCACTGGAGTCGATTGACAGGAGCCAACGACTCCTGCTGCTATCAATCTGCCCAATGAGGAGGGAGACATTGGCAAGAACCACTGCTCTCATGCATGAGTGCTGGATCGGATCGGGCTTAGGAAAGAATACTGGGGGGGGGGGGGGGGGGCTGAGGGGATCCTGTAGCTTAGAAGGTTTTTTACCTTAATGCATAGAAGGCATTAGGGTATAAAACTTGAGGCTTTTTTTTTTTTTTTAACAAAGTGAACCTTGAGGCTTTAAAACCACTTTAAGACTTCTAGAAAAATGCATGGGTTTCTCTGGGCTAAAAGAGTGGTGAAAGGCTAGTCTGAAGGATTGAGTGGTTTCAGTATAACTGCTGCATATACTCCCTTTCCTGTTTGCACCACAGGATTTTTGCATCAATACATAATTCTGAATTCATTATAATAAAGCTTAAGTGCGTTCTTTTCCCAAGATCTAAAAAGGCATCTGCCATCTAAAAAGGTAGTGAGCTTCCAAGGGTATTTAACCCTTGACTTGACCAGGCATATAGTGTAAGATCTTTTTGCCAACGTTATAAAGGCTACATTTTTGGAACAAACATTAAAAAAAAGCAGACATTTCAAGAGAGCAGACATCTCTATGCTTATTAAAGGAGATCTTTTCTACAACACACAGCAGATTTCCTGTTCACCATCCTGCTGGTGCTCGGTTTATAAAGCCTGTACATCAGTGAAGCCATCTTGTGTCATTCAGTACTGTACACCACGTATGTGCATCTTACCTGAATAAGCTCCTCCTTTGAGCTGAACTCAGACACCAAGACGTTCTCTCCATCGGAGACCCGGGTGAGGGATATACACAGTTTGCCCGATGCCAGCTCATGTGCATTTTCAGGGAGGTTTCTGTAGAGTCCGTCCTTTAGGATCTTGACCAGATTAAAAGAAGGGTGCAGCGGGCCCAGGTTTCTCTTTCTGGCTTCCTTGGCAACCTCCATTACATCTGAACAGCATTGAGCTGCAAGGAGAAAGCATGGAGAGCAGCCTTAGAGCCTCTGATGTATTGTTATGCCAAATATAACCTCTGCAGAAGGAGCCCATTCTTTGGGACATTACAGCCTATTTACTTATGAGGAAGCAAATTAATAGTTTAATAAATCTAAAAAGGTAATACTGAACTGCATTCTCAGAGGGAAGCAGGGAAAGCAACACACCTCAACTCCAGGGTCACCAGCTCAGCACCCTTTCCCTGTGTGCTATTTACCCACCATTGATGCACCCGTGAAAAAAAAAAAAATCTATTTACGTACCCATTTCCAAAATGTCTTCCAAAGTGACTAAAGTGTGTGGGGGGGTGGGGGCTGCCAAGCATTATTCAATCCAGTAGAGGGGTTGTGCTGGATTAGTGTGAAAGGATTAGAATGCGGAGAACAGTGTAAGATTACAAGGCAAGCTGTTGTTGGATCCCTTTTTTTTTTTTTTAACTTGACCCAAGCTGGAATTGGGCTTTTAAGCCTTGTTCTCCAGCCTTGCATACCTACTTTGCCTTCACTGCCCTAGCACTCTGTTCAGTTTTGAGCAGTGATAAAATACCCAGTGCTTCGGTGTATGTAGGTGACAAAGCATGTGCTGATTAACTAAATGTGGTTACATGGGGGTTAGGAGAAAATAATCCCTGTGGTCTCCAACTGGAAATCTGACCTGAGCCACTAAGGGTGAAAGACAATAAGGTAACCATGCTATTCTGCCCTACCCATGCAGCAAAAGCACATGTTCTCTTAAAAAGGTAGCCATCTATACATATGAAGAGGCATCCATTTTGTATCAGAAGACAGAATAAAATCAGGTCAATGTTAAAAAAAAAAAAAAAATCACTGAAGCCATGACGTCCAGACACAATAAAGGTTGACATCCTCCTTGCTACACGAGCTGAACACCCTTCAGAGTACATTTCTGGTGATTTGGATCGCAAGTTTAAATTGCCTGCATCATCTCAGAATAATCCAGGAACCAAAACAGAAAGGCAAGTTAGAGGGAAAATTTTTCTACACCAGGACATTGGGAAAAAGTACAATGAATACAAATGTGTAATTGTAATTTTTAAAACACCATTGATGCAACAGATCATAGTTCATAGAATTTGTCCTAACCTCTGCCATTCTTACTTTTGCTGGACAGATTTGCTCACATTTATTTCGTTAGACTAATTGATTCCGTTATACTATAGCATTACATGTGTTTACTACATGCATTTAGAAATCAGTGATTTTTTTTTTTGGTAACCGGTGTCCAAGTTATAAGTGGATTGCTCACTAAACCCATACTTGCCAACTGTCCCGTTTTTGCCAGGACAGTCCCGGCAAATAGAAGCCTGTCCCGGCAATGTACTTATTTACACTTTGCACTTTATTTGTAGTTACATATTACATTTTTTGTATGGTCACACCTGAGCACATTTCACACTTTAGAATTTCAGAGAATTGTAATGAGAATTTTAAACTTTAGGCAGAAGTAGTGCAGCTGAATGGGAGAATTATTCCAACTCTGCTACTTTGGCCTCAAGTTTAAAATTCCCTTTTCAATTTCCTGTAATTCTCTCGTTATCGAGTAGACCCTATAATCTGATAAGTAGGTGGAGATTAGTTATATGGAGTGGGCGGAGCTTCATGGAGGTAGGTGTGGTAAGTAATTGATAGCTGTGCTGCAAAAGTGTCCCTGGAAATTTTTTTCAAATGTTGGCAACTATGACTAAACCCAAACCTTGTGCCCTTTTTTGAAGCAGGAATTTGGACCAAGAGACTAATTTTACTTCTGCTTCTATTAGAATTTTTTTGTTACTCTTGGCATGCAAAACATTCTCAGAACATTCATGAAAATGCATCATTAATCATCCAGCACAACTTTGCCATCTAATGTGGTAAAAATAATCATGAAAGAATGATGACCTTGAGTGGACATGCTTCAGTCTTGGAGAGAATGATCTTTTGTGTAAGGACAGACAGAGCCTGTTTATAATTAATGAAGGGATTTGGCCAATGCAGAACAATGTGACCATGAAATTGTCATACTTTCCGGTGGCTGGTTGGGCTCTTACAGTCTGGCTGGGCTCTTACAGTCAATCAAGTCTAAGTATGCAAGTAAATGATCGTTATCCATATTGTGGAATTTGTTTTTTCTGATAACTGGCATTTTTCTAGGAGTGTGCATGCCAAAATCCAGACATACAAGCACATACAGTTCAGACAGAATTCTGCCATAGGCACACCTAAAGTGTATGTAATCTAACCATAACATTTATTTATTTATTTATTTTTTTAAAGAAACATTTTCCATACATATGCATGGGAAGAAACACCATCATACAGAATAGTGCAGAGAAGGTAGTATACAGCAGACAATCATAAGTGCACACCAGCATTATCAACCAAAAATAATGGTATAGGCCCTACCTCAATCTATATGACAGAAGCATGAAAAAGAGGAGATTGGGGAGCCCGCCTGAGCAAATGCAGGCATCAAAAACACAAGGCCCGCTGGGCGAGGGTACACTTATGGCACTTTTCAACTGCAAGTACCGGCTCGGCTCCACTCGGCCCTGCTTGGCTCGGTTTGGTTTTTCACTGCATGGTACGGTTCGGTACGGTTTGCTTTTCTACTAAAGTAAAGTGGGTGGGATAACAACGATTCTCTGACCAATCAGTGGCTAGTAGTGACAAACAGTCAAGGCTGAATGCAAAGGATTGTGGGATATGGTACCGGTACGGCCCTCTTGGAACAACAACCGAGGTGGTACTGTTTAAGCGAGCCGTACCGTTTGGTTCCTTGTAGTGGAAAAGCACCGCTGTACCGTACCATTCTAACACCGTACCATGCAGTGGAAAAGCGCAAAAGCGAGCCGAAGCGTTCGGTTCCATGCAGTGGAATAGCGCCACAATGGTCCCCCAAGCTGGCACCAGGCAGGGCTGAAATGTGTAGCATCTCCACAAGTCAAACCATGAGCATGCAAACTGGAGCCCCTCTGGATTTCCCAGTGCAGTATGTCACAATTAGTAGAGATCCAAAAGAGTATCACACCACATGGTATGGGCTCTCGTCGCTGTGCATCAGGTGCTGTGGAAGATCGAAAAACAAGCACCTAAAAAACAGAATACAAAGTAATAAGGAAGGTAGAACCAAATCAACTTAAAAACACTCAGATAAGATTGGGACGCCAAGCGGTAGGTTTCAGCAGCAAGTCAGTATATGTAATTTATCAATATAAAAAATATTTTATTTTTTTAAAAAACATACACACACTCTTAAAAACAGAACATATTACCAGACTATAATAACTGCACCTTTTGCCTGGTTATTATATACTAGGATAAGGATTATATGCGGTTTCGCCTCCAGATTTTTACAATACAGATAAAGCAGATACAAGCAACCAATTTACCTCTGATAAGCTACCAAACTTTGATTTCTAGAACTACTTTTACTCTATATGGTTTGTCCTTTGAGAGTCTTAGGAGATACATTAACTAGTTTCTCTGAAGAATATCTAATCTCTCTAGCCCTGATGTATAAGGAAAAACAAAATAAATAAAGATAGCCCTGAACTGTGGAGGAATTGTAATTCGTCAAAAGGTTGCTCAGGTTTATGACCCCAGACAAGTTTTCCAGGAGAAACATAATCAGACCAGACCTGAGTGTGGTCAGCTCACACAATTCAGCCAATCAGAGCCTAGGCACTGACAGCACTGGGATTGTTGTCTAAATGGACAGTTCCTTGGCCTGGAAATGGACCTTTCCCTTTTTCCACCTCTTGCCAAAAATACAAAAGAAATGCAAACACACACATCTACCTAGCTGGAGGACCAGCAATTGCGGGGTGTACAGATCACCTGTGGTGAACCTGTGCTTTGCTAGTTTCAGGTATCAGTGCTCAACCTGTGGCCCTCCAGCTGTTGTGAAACTACAAGTCCTATCATGCCTCCGCCTTTGGGAGTCATGTTTGTAACTGTCAGCAGCTTGCAATGCCTCATGAGACTTGTAGTTCCACAACAGCTGGAGGGCCACAGGTTGAGCACCCATGTACACTATGTAAAACAGGAATATGGGTTTTAAATATAATGTGTAGCACCCTACAGGTAGGTGCTAGGTAAATGTATAGTGGGCCTTGCCTGCCTAACAGCAGGGCCATGATTTCTTTTTGAGCAGGGCTTCATGGCTTCCAGGTGTGTCTGCTGAGGAGGGAATCTCCCCACTGGCTCTGTGAGAGGCTTCTCATAGGGCAGTGAGGAAACCCAATCAGGGACACATTCAAGCTTGTGCCCATCAGTGCCGGAAAAAAAAAAAAAACTTTTCTATTTGTGTAGCAAAAAAGAAAAAAACTTGCGGTGATTAAATACCACCAAAAGAAAGCTCTATTTGTGGGGAAAAAATGACATAAATTTGGTTTAGGTATACTGTTGCATGACCACGCAATTGTCATTCAAAATGCAACAGCACTTAAAGCTAAAAATTGGCCTGGGCAGGAAGGGGGAGAAAGTGCCCTGTATTGAAGTGGTTAAAGGCTTATTTTTTAATTAATTGAAATTAAAGAAAAAAGGGATGGTATACTTACCTGCTCTCTGCAATGGTAATGCACAGAGCGGTCCCTGGCTTCCTCTTTAGCAGCAGCACTGTCTGCCCCCCTTTTGCATGTGCCCCCTCAGAAAGCCATGTGTTATGGGGCAGACATGTAGGGATACTCCTGAGCTGGGTTGTGTGTTTCCATTGACACACAATGTGGCACAGCCATGCCCCCTGCTCACTCTTCATAGAATTTGACTGACAGCAGCAGGAGCCTGGTTATTTCAGCATAGTGGTTACACAGTACTGTTTTTCCTCCAGATTATAGAACAATATAGATAAAGTCCATATCAACAATGACAGAATTATCTCTTTAACAAGCTACCGAACTTTGAATTCTAGACCGCAACTACTTTTACTTGATGTGGTTTGTCCTTGGGGAGTCACATGAAATTCATTTCTCAGAAGAATATCAGTGCAAATTCTCAAAACTATCAGTGCTCACAGCCCTGAATGTACACGGAAATAGAACAAAAGTAAGATAGCCCTGAACTGCTGAGGAATCCCAACTGCTTAATAGGCTCAAGATCATGACCTAAGGTAAGCTTACCAGGGGAAACCTGAGCAGAGCAGACAGAGCGAGAACAGTCAGCTCACACAATCCAGCCAATCAGAGCCTGACACTGGGACAGCACTGGGGTTGTTGCCTAACCTGAGTGCATTGGCCTGGAAATAGCCCTTTCCCTTTTACACCTCTTGTAGGTTTTGCATTTCTTTTGCATATTTGAAATCACACACACACACACACACACACACACACACAGTTCATGTATAACCCCCCTTCACACGGTGTTGCCGATCAGGTCCCTGTCAGTTATTCAGGTGGACCTGATTGTAAGGTCCACTCACCCCTATGGACAGGCAGGTGTAAACGGACGTGTCTGTTTATACCTACTTACCTCCAGGTTCAATCCAGGCTGCTAAAAAAAAAAAAAATGGAAGGGGATCTATGTGCTTCTGTTCTGCATATGATCAGAGGGTAGTTGGGTGTACTACTTCTGTACAGAAGCTCTGTCCATGTCCATCCTGCAGAAACTGACCCATCATCTGCCCACTCTGCTGCAATCAGAAGGGGATCTGTGAGCTGATCGTGCTGCTGTCAATCAAATCCAGTCACACTGGGCCGAGTCCTGCGGTCTGTGTCAATGGACGAAGCAGTGGGACTCGGAAGCGAGCCCGCATGGGTGGCACCAGTGGGGGCACCAGATGAAGAAGAGAAGGGTCCTGGAGCACCAGCAGGGCACCCCAGAAGAGGATCGGGGCTGCTCTGTGCAAAACACACACACATGGTTTTCTGACCTTCCAATGTATCGTGGTCAGGATGGGGGGGGGGGGGGGGGTGCACAGCCGGCCACATATCTGTGCACCCCTGTACCAGTGTAAGGCTTCGTTTCCACTATTGCTACTTGACACATGTCAAGTCGCACAGCAAGTCAAAAGCCATTGATTTCAATTCGGCCCGTTTTCACTGCCGCGACTTGAGTTGCGGCAACTTCAAAAGTAGTTTGTGCACTACTTTTAGGCCGACTTCCCTCTATAATTAGGGACAAGTCGCACTGAAAGCCACAAACAACTTTCACTACGAAGTCGCGCTAGAAGTAGCACGACTTCGTAGCCGCGGTAGTGGAAACGGAGCCTAAACGCTGATGCTTCTGTTTCTGCTTCAGTGTTTACCCGCACATATGTGTGCAACGTATTTTTACAAGTTGCGGCTGTTTACACAAGTATAGGGGCATACCGTTTTTCTGTGGAATGTTGCACAGCCCAGCAGCACCACCTCAGGGGCAGGAAAACATTGGGAATTTTACATGAAGCATAATTTATGTGTGAAAAAAAAAAAAAAAAAAAAAAAAAATCGGTGTGAACAGGTCCTAATTATGTTCCTATGTTGTCACCCTGTAAGATGTGTTACTGGTACACACTACATGCGACCGTGCCAACACACATTGTGCAGATATGCTCCACTGTTGTCACCATCAGGAGCCCGGAGCTGAGCAATGGCATGCAACCAACACTGTAGCAAGTGCATAGACAGGAAGTGGCTGAAAAGGCTGCAGGAGATCAGCACTGAGATGTCATGAATTATTCTGACTGGCTGGTTCAAAACATCAGCTAATTTGTATTTCACCAGCCTCATGGTTTTGAAACAAATTGCAAGCAGTTCAGCATGAAAGATTTTTTTTCTACCTCTCCTCATGTTTCTATAACGTCATTCTGCAGTACTGAACCATACAGTCTATGTAAGTGTGTACAGCCAAATGTCATGGCTTCCTATCACCTCATGTCAGGTCACCATCCTCCTCTCACTCCACATTTACAGCGACTGCGGGAACGTGGATGTCCTCACTTGACCAGGACAAATGGAGGATGGCCTGAGTTACGAAGTTCACATTTGGAAACCTCTAGAGAAACCAAACAAGCAACTGCATTATCATTACCAGTGTTATAGCGGCCTATTATCTGAGGGCAAAGTATACAACACTACTCCTAACAGCTTCTCCACAACCCGAAGGACTTCAGCTGCCATTTAGGTCAATGAACTCCAGGAGAAGAAAAGACTCTGCAAACCAAACTTTCTAAACAAAGGGCCAAATTACCTTGAGGGGGCCATTAAACAATGCTTCAGGCCAAAGGCGTAACTAGAACCTTCAGGGCCCCGGTGCAAGAAACCATGAAGGGCCCCCCGGACCCCTGGCTGGGGGCCTTCCCTTCAAGCCTGGGGCTCTTTCCACTGATCCTGGGGCCCTTTACTCTTGCTGCGGGACCCTTTCACAAGTTCTGCAGTGGGCCCCCTTCCTGCCATCTTGGGGCCTCCTCTCGGTGGTGGAATGTCAGGGCCCGGCTGCAAGTGTGACCTTTGTGATCCTGCTAGTTCATCCACTGGTGTCAGTAGTTTTTATTTTTTGGAATTATAATTTTTTTTATCATTTTATTTATTTATTTATTTTACAATGTCACTGACTATGACTCTGTCCATTCAGAAAAGGAAGGAGCTGGTAAATTACATATTTACTGACCCCTTCCTGGTTCTCTATTGTGTCATTCTATCCTATCCTATCCAGATGTACAGGGGAGCCACACAGGCCCCCTAGAGCATGGGGCCCGGTTGCAATTGCAACCCCTGCAACCCCTGTAGTTACGCCCCTGCTTCAGGCTTGGTGGTCAGTGGGAAAAACAAAAATGACATAGCGCCTGTGGTCAATAGAAGGAGAAATAGTGCCCCATAAATGTTATTTATTAGTGGGAGAAGTGGTGCCCCATTATTGGTGTCAATAGGAAGAATATCACAATATCATTGGTGTCAGTGAGAGGAAGAACACCCCATTGTTGGGGTCAGTGAGAGGAAGAACGCCCCCATTGTTGGGGTCAGTGAGAGGAAAAACGCCCCCATTGTTGGGGTCAGTGAGAGGAAAAACGCCACCATTGTTGGGGTCAGTGAGAGGAAAAACGCCACCATTGTTGGGGTCAGCGAGAGGAAGAACGCCCCCATTGTTGGGGTCAGCGAGAGGAAAAATGCCCTATTATTGGGGTCAGCGAGAGGAAGAACGCCCCCATTGTTGGGGTCAGCGAGAGGAAGAACGCCCCCATTGTTGGGGTCAGCGAGAGGAAGAACGCCCCCATTGTTGGGGTCAGCGAGAGGAAGAACGCCCCCATTGTTGGGGTCAGCGAGAGGAAGAACGCCCCCATTGTTGGGGTCAGCGAGAGGAAGAACGCCCCCATTGTTGGGGTCAGCGAGAGGAAGAACGCCCCCATTGTTGGGGTCAGCGAGAGGAAGAATGCCCCCATTGTTGGGGTCAGTGAGAGGAAGAATGCCCCCATTATTGGGGTCAGTGAGAGGAAGAACGCCCCCATTGTTGGGGTCAGCGAGAGGAAGAACGCCCCCATTGTTGGGGTCAGCGAGAGGAAGAACGCCCCCATTGTTGGGGTCAGTGAGAGGAAAAATGCCCTATTATTGGGGTCAGTGAGAGGAAGAACACCCCCATTGTTGGGGTCAGTGAGAGGAAGAACGCCCCCATTGTTGGGGTCAGCGAGAGGAATAGCACCCCATCTATTGTGTCAGTGGGGAAAATAGTGCTGCGTATCAGTGGGAGGAATAGACAGATAAAGGCAGGCAGAAGGCTGAATCCGTCCCACAGGCCACAGTTTGAAGACTGTTGCAGGAGCCTCCTATTAAGCCTCCTGCGCCCAGGCATATGAAAATATGCCCATTAAGCTTTATCTTTCCACCAAGAGCTGGCAGAAAAATCTAGCATATAAAATGCCAAATCTGGTGTGCAACTACACACGTTTATGTGCATTTATGCGTATTAGGTGCATCATTTTATTCTATTGGCTAGAACATGAATTTGTTCTAGCCATTAGGCCAAAATTTCGTGTACTTATGCGCACATATGTGTAATTACACCAGCATGCTTTTCTCTGAATGGAGGTTTGAGGCATTTTTTTTTTTATACACCTAAACACTGCTCTCTATGAATAGACCACCCCACAGGGTGTATGGATGCATTTGCTAAGGCCCTATTCCCACCTGAGTGTTTTTCAGCTTGTAAACCGCTCATATCTGAAGTCTCAAAACACCCAACAAGCAAAATCTCATTCATTTCAATGACCCCTGTTCACACATGAGCATTTTGTTGCCTGAAGCTCTCCCACCCCCCCCCCCCCGGCGGCTTCCGGTGGGACCCGGGCATCCTACCTGCATGGCCGCCGAATAGAAGACCCGATCAAAGCCGTATTCGGCTCTGATCGGGTCTCCATGTAAAAACCTGGAAGTGATGTCACGACATCATTTCCGGGTATTCGGCGCCAAATTCAAAAAAATGACAGCATTCAAAACAGCCAAACTTGGCGTTTGGTGGCTTTTAAGTGCAGAGGAGGGATTTGGGGTCTTTTAGACCCCCAGATCCCTCCACAAGAGTATCTGTGTAAAAAAATAAAATAAATAAAAAAAAAAAATAATTTTAAATGTTCGAAAATATCGGCAGATATCGGCCAATACCAATATGCGATGATCAAAATATCGGTATCGGCAATAAAAAAAAACGATATCGGTCGATCACCAAGTCAATGCCTGCCTCCAAACACCTGTAAAAAATGCCTGGAAAAATGATATGCTCAGGTGTGAATGGAGCCTAAAGCGCCATACACACTATAAGATTTTCTGAAGACTTTTTCCTTCAGATTTACCTTTTCTATGTAGTACATGGGCCTGCCTGATTGCATTATCATACAAATTGAAAGTGTTTAGGTTTGACCTCATATTATCTGGTTTTGGTAAATCTAAAGGAAAAAAAGTCTTCAGAAAATATTATAGTGTGTATGGCCCATTATACAGAGCTGTGTTTAGAGACCCAAAAAAAAAAAAAAAAGGTTTCAACCATAGTAGAAGCACACCCATATTCTCTGACCATCTCCTAAGGCTAGGTTCACACTTGTGCGGCTCTCGAGGCTGCGTTTTGCATGGCCATGGCAGCCAATTAAATTTAAATAGGCTGCTGTGCCTCCTGAAAACAAGAAAACGAGCTCTGCTCCATTTTTTAAAGTGCTGCCGGCATGGAAACCACAATGCAGTGCAGTTGCCATCGGGGGTTTCCAGTGCATAGGGGTGGCATTATGGGCACCCCCACGTATCTCCTGAGCAGCAGAACGTTCTTCTGTGTGGTACAGTCCCACAGCGGCAATCACCCACACAGGTGTGAACCGAGCCTCAAGGATGTCCACAGTCTGAGAGCCTTCTTTAGCCTTATACAGTATATTAAATATTCTGATATCTGTGATAATAATGGAGACTCCCTATACCATGGGAGGTAAAACACCGCTGGTCTGAAGTCGCCTCATAACTAATGACATTTGAAAATATAAACATGTTACCATGTTGTATCAAAAATTACTACATTGTTTCAAGTAGAATGGCATCTAGCTACTGTACATCTTCTAAAACTAAGGCTGCATTCACATGTCAGCGTATAATCGCGGGCAGAACCGCCGCGGTTCCGCCAGCGATTCGGAGATTTATTGCAAATCGCGGGACGCCTAGCGTTGCCCGTTGATTTGCAATAGCCCCCCAAACGCCGAGCGATGTTGCCGCGATTTACACCCGCCGAATCGCGGCAACATCGCGCAAACAAAATCGCGGGACGCAATACGCTCCAAAAAAGTACAAGAGCTTCTTTGGAGCGTATTGCGTCCCGCGATTTTGTTTGCGCGATGTTGCCGCGATTCGGCGGGCGTAAATCGCGGCAACATCGCTCGGCGTTTGGGGGGCTATTGCAAATCAACGGGCAACGCTAGGCGTCCCGCGATTTGCAATAAATCTCCGAATCGCGGGCGGAACCGCGGCGGTTCTGCCCGCGATCATACGCTGACATGTGAATGCAGCCTTAGGGCTCATTTAAACCAGCCCCACTCACACACCATGCAGTATGATACATTGTAACTTTTTTCTTTTACCTGTACTGCAGTTTTACAATATCTCCTCATTTACACATGCAGCTGTAAAAAGGTAGTAAAAATATGCAGTTGAGCCATGGTTTTTCCACTCCACTGGCTGCCCACCTTAAGCAAACTTGGCAGCCAGAGGGGGTTGTACATATACCATAGCCATGATGCTGTGTTTAGTGGCAAAACTGACACCACATGTTGTGTTTGGCGGGCAGCACCACTAACAAATGTTACCAATTTCAGTGGACGGGGCTGTGCCGTAATTACATGCAATGCATGTAATTGCAGCATGATGCTGCGATCTTTCAAGGGATAAAACAGGAGTTAACATATCGCCTACTGATCACCCATCAACTGCCTTCTGAAAAGTGATCCACCACAAACCGTAACTTTATTGAAGTGTCACAAAATGAAACTTCATTCATCTGCAGTGACAGGTGGTGAGGGCACTGCGCCAAAATGCAGAGCCCAACAACTGGATGGAGTGAATAGGGCAGATGGAACAATTGTTTTCTATGTATCCATGGGTTGTTCCATGCGGATCAATGCAGCTCAAGAGACATGGTGCCAATGAGCCCTTAGATTGGATTTATGTCCGTATGGCACACATACAGTCAGATATATTATAAACTAACAATTATTACATATTATCAGTATTCCCAGACTTTGTTTTCATTAATACAGCACTGCCACCTTTTCTGTGCAGATATACATACATTATATTATTTAAATGTGATCTTTGTTCAGTTTGCAGTCAGATAATTGGTGTTGGTAAATATATAGACAGCACGTAAGCAATATCTGCAATAGAAACTGTCTGCCTGAACTGGAGTAACCCCTAGGACCTTTGTTCCCTATAGATCTGTGTCATTCTTATGGTAACAGCCTAGTGATGACCGGCTGACCAGCTGTAACCTCACACCAAGGGGGGGAGGGGGGTTTACACCCACAAGTCAGCTCACTGGCCATGTCCAATCACAGGCCAGCTCTTCAACTCCACACATTCCTAAAAAAAAAAAAAAAAAATAAAAAAAAAAAAGAGCTTCAAACCTAAAAGAATAAACATGTTCATGAGAAGAATCCCAGCTTCCTGAATACATGGGGACATCGCACCCATACTGGGGACCTCATCACTCACATGTGTAGATTCAGTGCCGGTTCAAATTTGTGCGATCACAGAGATCGCATATAATTCGGAGCGCACTGCTCCTAAAATGACATGCAATGTCTGTGCGGTGCAAATTCAGCCATACAGTTTGTATGGCTGAATTCACACCGCAATCGCACTATAACACGCACAGGACCCTTTTTTTGGTACGCAACGGAATCGGATCGCATGGTGGTTCACACCAGTGCGATCCGATTCTGTGCGAACTTTCAGATCGCACTGCGATATGCGATCTGATCTGGGGGGGTCGTTAACTTTGAATTGCATATGGCAGTGTGAACTGCCAGGGTTGCGGATGCGATGCGGGAACACGCTGCATATTTGCAGCGTTCCCGCATCACACAAATGTGAACCGGTGTTCTAAAATTTTCTCGGACCCGTGAAAAAAAATCGGACCTCGTCACTTCCGGTTATAGGAGTCTCAAGTGCGCATGCGCATGAGACATTATCTTGGTTTGGTAAACTTATAACACATAGCGGGCAGCTGAATGAGAGGAGGCGGGGCTGAGGTGGGACGGAAGACACCGCCGCGTCATCTGCAGAGCTGAATAGAGGAGGCGGGACGGCGGCGCGGCCGTGTAATAAATGCAGGACTTTAGCGACTCCTTCTGTTTTATTATCTTTAGTAATTATCGTATTATTCATCCTTAGGATTTCATTACATTGACTATTTATATAATACAAAATAAGAAATACTAAATGTAATGAAATCCTAAGGATAAATAATACGATAATTACTAAAGATAATAAAACAGAAGGAGTCGCTAAAGTCCTGCATATATTACACGGCCGCTCCTCCATCCCGCCTCCTCCACCAGCTCTGCATATGTGTCCTCCGTCCTCTGTCGCACCTCAGCCCCGCCTCCTCTCAATCAGCTGTCCGCTCTCTGTTATAATTTTGCCAAACCTCGAAAAATGTCTTCTGCGCATGCGCACGGACGACTCCCATTCGCTGTTTTGTGATGCTCTATCACCGGAAGTGACGAGGTCCGATTTTTTCACGGGTCCGACAAAATTTTACAACACCGGTGTTCCGTGAGAATTACCTACCCCGTGAGAATTACCTACCCCCCGTCACTTCTGGCCAGGAACAGCTGAGCAGCGCAGCAGTGCGCATGCTCACAGGGCCGGATACCTAAAGGGACAACAGAGGAGCAGACTAGTGCGCATGCGCACTAGTATAGAAATAGCACAGTGTACCGTTGAAAAAACCTACCCACGCGGCGGTTAAATAAAACAGCGGGGCTGCAATACGAATCATCTCCGCTCGTGTGCCTGTCACTTCCCTGATCTCGGCAAGTAAATATAAAAGCGGCTGGCGTCTCCGTGATTTATGTTTACATACACCCGCCGCCGCTTTTATATTTAGTTGCCGAGATCAGGGAAGTGACAGCCACACGAGCGGAGATGATTCGTATTGCAGCCCCGCTGTTTTAATATAAGCGCTGCATTCCATACAGTGCCGTGAACCGGAAGTGACGAGGGGTAGGTTTTTCTCACGGGTAGGTAATTCTCACGGAACACCGGCACTAAACATTGCAATAGTAAAAAAATGAAGAAATCAACAAATAAAATAAAGGAAACAAATAAAATAAACAAATATATATTATACATATAGTAATTACAGAGTATTATATATATATATATATATATATATATATATATATATAAATAAAACACACACATACTTTTTTTTTTTTTTTTTTTAAGGTTTAATAATTATTTAAAAAAAGTACAAAAGCACCCCTGACTGCGTCTTTGTTAATCCTAAGAGGGAATGAAAATACTGAATCCATAGTAGATGTGCACCTTGTCAACAGTAAAGAAAAAAATAAATAAATAAAAGGGGGGAGGGAGGGGATTTAAAAAGTTATTTGTATCATTTTTTTTTTTTTTAAATCAATTTCTTTTTACTGAGCATATTTAGTGAGCAGTTTATCTTCTAGGAAGGTCTCTCCAAGAACCAGAGAAAATAACGGCCTCATGCACATTGGACACGTCGGCCAACTCAGCCAAAAGCCTTTCTCCTGGCAGCAGAAAAAAAACACCTGTAAACGTGGTAATGTGTTTAGACACATCAAGCACATTATTTTTTTTTATAATTGACAAGTTTTAGCTTAAAAAACTGTGGTGTTTACTTGTAAATTTCAAACCATCCATCCAAAAAAAGATGAAATTCAGTTTTGGGTTAGGATGCCTGCAGTCTGACTATCCCTATCAGCTATGCTATACCCTGGAAAATATAAAGAGACTTCACCTACTTTCACAAGAAGTCTCACTCTCCTTGTTGGACTCTTATTGCCGGTTCACACATATGCGATGCAGAAACCCTGCGAATCCACTGCGGGTTCCCACATCGCACTCAAATTGCAGGCAGTTCACACTGCCATATGCGAATCGCTGGGGATGTCAATACAAAGTTAATGACACCCCCAGATCAGTTCGCATAACGCAGTGCGAACTGTCAGCTCCAACATGAATCGGATCGCATAGGTGTGAACCACCATGTGATCCGATTCTGGTGTGGACCTAAAAAAGGGTCCTGTGTGTGTTGGGTCTTAATACAATGCAAATTCAGACATACAATCTGTGTGGCTGAATTTGCATCGCACAGACATCGGATGTAATTTGCAGAGCAGTGCGCTCCGAATCACATGCGATGTCTGACATTACACTAACGTGAAGCGGGACTCAAGCCTCGTACACACAATCAGATTATCAGACGAATGTTCTTTAGTATTTTGTTGCATGCTAGTCTCATATGGAAAGTCAAGTGGTTACTTTCATACGAGATTTCTCGTATGACAGAATTCAACTTCAGAAGTGATGTCATGCGTTGACTTGTCTTGATTTTTTTTCGGACGTATACTTTACTAATTAAATGAAAATCGGATGTTGTGCTTGTGTACAATAAAAATATTTATAGCCTGCACATCCAGTTTTTGTCGTACGAAAATTCATAATCGGCTGTCGAAAGCACTATACTAACGATCTGAAAATCGGCAGATCGTTCGTCGGACTAAATTTCACTTCCGATTTTCTTATTGGGTGTATGGGCCTTTAAATTTGGGCGTCTGAGAAAACAGATCAGAGAATACAGTCTCATCATGAACCAATAGCATACGATTGTTTCCTTAGCTCAGGAAATTATATAGAATTCTATGGGTCAATACACTCTTCTCTGAAAAACCCAGAGTTGTGACTGGTTGACATTAGCTACTATCTATCACTCATTACACACACACACACGTGCGCACAGACTCATGACTGCTTATACAAGTATGACTACATTTCCAGCATTGTTATGTAGTGTATAACTCACTGCTAAATGCCCAAATCATCAGAACTAAGGTAGTCAAGCAGTAAACAGACTAGGAATGTGGTTGACAGACTCAACAATCAGCCTGAGATGAGATCAGGTCAGAGATCTATAGACATTTCCCCGCTTCCTAATGAACAGACAGATTAGAGTTCCTTTTATAAAACCTGAAATCATTGTATACAAACAGTGGATTTATAACTGAAATGTATATAGCTCTCTATGATGGGAGGTGGGTGAAAGGTGGCTGGCGGGGCGATAGGTGGATGGCGGGGGGCGATAGGTGGATGGCGGGGGGCGATAGGTGGATGGCGGGGGGCGATAGGTGGATGGCGGGGGGCGATAGGTGGATGGCGGGGGGCGATAGGTGGATGGCGGGGGGCGATAGGTGGATGGCGGGGGGCGATAGGTGGATGGCGGGGGCGATAGGTGGATGGCGGGGGCGATAGGTGGATGGCGGGGGCGATAGGTGGATGGCGGGGGCGATAGGTGGATGGCGGGGGCGATAGGTGGATGGCGGGGGCGATAGGTGGATGGCGGGGGCGATAGGTGGATGAGTGTTTGATATGAGGACAGTTGCATCCTTTACAGTTTATATCTGCTAAAGTTCCAGACAAGACACTGGACAACCAACCTGGATAGGACTTTATTCCCAGGGAAGGATTAAATACAAATGAAAGCCGTTGGGAAGGGGACATTGGGGATTACATGGTCTCAATCCTTTTCCTGTGACAATATTCAGTTTGAAGAGCTTAGGGGTGGGCACAGGCTATAGATCAGATAGCAAAATTGGCTTCCACCACTCCCAGATGATTATGGGATGCATGAATTGTTCCTTGGATTTCTGTGCTGATTTGAACACTAATAAAGACTGTGATGGATGAGGATTCCACTCTGGAAAACTGACTGTACTAGAGACACTGTATGTATGGCACCTCCGGGATACAGAAAGGGGCCCCGGTCTGTATGGAACCTTTCGTATACAGAAGAAGGGCACCATCCTAGCACCTCTACTATACAGGAGGGAGGCACAGTCTGTATGGTATCCCTAGTACACAGGAGGTGGCAGTATCTGTATGGCACCTGAAAGATACATGAGGGGGTAACTAGGACTTCTGCAGGAGGAAACACTGCCTACATCAGAGAGGATATGGTCTACTGGAGGGTTACTGTCAATTAAAAGTGGAGTGGGGAGACACTATCTGTATATCAGATCCAGTGGGGGAGGGGGCGGGGTAAACTGTGTGCAAGATCTAAGGGGGGGGGCACTATCTGCATTATGTCAGATCCAGCAGGGGGGGGGGGGTAAACTGTGTGCAAGATCTAAGGGGGGGGGCACTATCTGCATTATGTCAGATCCAGCAGGGGGGGCACCGTCTACATGGCAGATCCAATAGGGGGGGGGGGGCACCGTCTGCATGTCAGATCTAATAGAGGGGCACCGTCTGCATGTCAGATCCAATGAGGGGAGCACCGTCTGCATGTCAGATCCAATGAGGGGAGCACCATCTGCATGTCAGATCCAATAGGGAGGGGGGGGGGTGGAGTACCGTCGGCATGTCAAATCCAATAGATGTGGAGGGGGGGGGCACCGTCTGCATGTCAGTTCCAATAAGGGGGGCACCGTCTGCATGTCAGTTCCAATAAGGGGGGCACCGTCTGCATGTCAGTTCCAATAAGGGGGGCACCGTCTGCATGTCAGTTCCAATAAGGGGGGCACCGTCTGCATGTCAGTTCCAATAAGGGGGGCACCGTCTGCATGTCAGATCCAATAAGGGGGGCACCATCTCTATAACAGATCCAATAGGTGGGGGGGGGGGGGCACCGTCTGCATGTCAGATCCAATAAGGGGGGCACCGTCTGCATGTCAGATCCAATAAGGGGGGCACCGTCTGCATGTCAGTTCCAATACAGGGGCGCCGTCTGCATGTCAGTTCCAATACAGGGGCGCCGTCTGCATGTCAGTTCCAATACAGGGGCGCCGTCTGCATGTCAGTTCCAATACAGGGGCGCCGTCTGCATGTCAGTTCCAATACAGGGGCGCCGTCTGCATGTCAGTTCCAATACAGGGGCGCCGTCTGCATGTCAGATCCAATAAGGGGGGCACCATCTGCATGTTAGATTCTATAAGGGGGACACCGTCTGCATGTCAGATCCAATAAAGGGGCACTGTCTGCATGTCAGATCCAATAGAGGGGCACCGTCTGCATGTCAGTTCCTATAAGGGGGGCACCGTCTGCATGTCAGATCCAATAGGTGGGGGGGGGGGCACCGTCTGCATGTCAGATTCTATAAGGGGGGCACCATCTGCATGTCAGATCCAATAGGTGGGGGGGGGGGGGCACCGTCTGCATGTCAGTTCCAATAAGGGGGGCACCGTCTGCATGTCAGATCCAATAGGTGGGGGGCGGGGGCACCGTCTGCATGTCAGATCCAATAAGGGGGGCACTGTCCGCATGTCAGATCCAAAGGGGGGGGGGGGGCACTGTCTGCATGTCAGATCCAATAGGGGAGGGAGAGCACCGTGTGCATGTCAGAACTAGTATGGGGGGGGGGGGGGGACACTGCATGTCTGCCTGGCACCACTAGAAGCCGAACCCCCCCGTCTCTCCTTAGTACTCACCCAGGCAGCACCTGCACACCAGGGCGGCAGCATTGAGAGCCCCGGCAGACGCCCCATAGATCTTGGTGGCCTCGGTGATCAGGTAGGGCGCTCTCTCCTGCAGGCAGCTGGACACCCCGACATGGTAAACCCCGAGGAAGCCGCAGCCGGCGAAGGAGAGGTTCCAGCCCCGCTCCCGATCGAACATGGTGGCTGTACACGGCACACAGCCCCGATCACTGAGATGACATGACAAGGAAGAGCCGTCCGTACAGATCGTTCAATATTTAAAGGACCGGACACAGTGACAGCCGAGCCCCGCCCCCCAGAGGCGTTACATCGAGGTAGCAGCAAATCAGAGCGCCGAAAAGTGCCTCCTGCCCTGCGCGTTAGGATCCCCTGAGTGACGTCACCCAGCGCTGGTTCAGAACAGAAGGCGAGAATTAGGAGGGGATGACGTAATGCAGGCTGGAGTTATCACCCAGAGTGATTATTCCACACAATAAGACTTACCTAGCAATGACAGATCTAATTACAGTCCACAGGATTGGGATCATATTCTGCTTCTCCCAAACATGTATATGCTTCTCCCATATATTCCCAGTCACAGTGTGACCATACTTACAGATCTACTGTACATTCCTCAGTGTGATCATACTAGCTCCATAATCATCTATAGCAAGGCTCTCCAAACTTTCTACACTAAGGGCCAGTTTACTTCCTTCAGACTTGTGCCCCATTGTTGGTGTCAGTGGGAGGAGTAGTTTCCCATCATTCAGCTTCGGGTGTGGCTGCAGGAAGGTTCTCTGGCTGTGTGTCTGGAGCTGCTCCAGGTGATCTGTTTGAGAGGGGAGTCTGGTAAAATCTCTCCCAGCTCTGCTGGCCCCTATCTGGGGAGGCCATGCAGGCCAGCAGGGCCTCTCCTGCTGGAAGCTCTCAGCCATCCCCTGGGCAGATGGATGACATACCTGCTCCTGGACAAGCCATGGCTGGGGATCTCTCTGCCCCTGGTGAGGATGAGGATACCGAGTCCATTCGGGAGCGAGTGGTGGCCGGGATCAAGGTCCTGAATAGGGAGAGAGACCAGCTCTACAAACTGAGAGCGGAGTTGAAGCGTCTGCGAAAGCAACGTGAAGGTTTGTACAGCCGCAACCGTGGATCTATGGATCCGGAAATCCAGTTGGCAAAGGTCCGGGTTCAACACCAGGAAACCATTGTGGCCATGATGGAAGGTAAAGAGGGGCCCTTTAAGGAAAAGTTTTGCAATGACCGCAGATTTGCAAGGATGGCAAAGATGGAGGTGGACGAGGAGACCCCCAGTTCTGACCCCCTGACCCCCCAAGGTGAGGTAAGCAACCCGTTGCCTTCTCAGGGCTCAGGAGGCATGCTGACAGTGATCCAGGCAGTGGAGTCTCCATTACGGGCGGATCAGCTGGTGTTTGGTGAGGAGAACTTTCCTGACAATGTGCCTGATAAGGTAAAACCTAGCAAGTCACAAGTGACTGATAAAACTATTTTTGTGCCATTTAACACCTTGGCTAATACTGATGTTTTGCCCAATGACACCCAGGCTGGTAATATTATATCCAGCAATACTTCAGCTGCTGATGTTTCCACTGAGGAAAAATTGCGTTTAAAAAATGACATTGCAGCAAAGGAACTACAAGAGCCAGAACAACCAGTTAACCCCCCTTTTGCTGAGTCAAAGGCTGTTTGTCCAGTCACAGCTGCTGTCTCTATACTGCAGCATCAGGACACCTGTGGTACTACAGCAGAAACTGTGATAGTGAATACTGATTGTTCTGACATTACTTCCAACACAGGTGTTCTGAATAATCCTACTAATGTTTGTGTAATAGACAATCCTGCTGGCTCAGTACAAGCAGTTAATAATAAGGATAATAATAATAATGTACCAGCTAAAGTTACATCGGTGTGGGGTCTTGGCCCTGATAAGCCTTCTTTTGCTCAGGTGGTACGCTCTGCTCCTGGTAATATTATTAAGCCAGGGCTGCAGCCAATGAGGAACCCTGCTTCCAGGCAGAGATTTACACCACAAACTGCCACTTTGAGCACCCCTGGTTCCGGTCTTGGGTCTCTGGCTTCTGCTGGGGGTCCAAGACGTAATGTCGTTATACTTAAATGGGAAGGTGGTGCAGTCTCTCCAGCACGGCGTTTGGTGGTGGATATGATTTTGGAGATGGGCTTTGGGGCGAATGACCTTTATGCCCTAATACATGTAGCTGGGAGCCGGGAGTACACAATCAGCTTCACCAGGCCGGAGGGTCTTGACCTGTTCTGGGAACGATATGAAGCTCGGTGCAGGTCAAGACCCGAATGGGAAGATCTGGCACCAGTTGCTGTTTCGCAGAGATCAACGGTTAAAAAAATAACCATCATCCTCAATAATGAGAGTGTTCCTGCTCGGGACCTAGAGGTCTGGTTAAGGAACTATGGTGAGGTTTTGACAAGGCTAGAAAAAATCCTTGATGAACGTGACATCTGGACCGGGGGTTGGTCAGTAACGGTTAGGTTGGCCAGGGATGGGAATGTTGTCCGTCACCTGCCCTCCTCGGCTTTCATAGGGAGGGATAGGATGACTATTTTTTATCCTGGTCAGCCAAAGCTATGTCACCGCTGTGGAGAAAAGGGGCATTTTAGCTCCTCCTGTTCAGCCTTAATATGTTCAGTATGTCGGGGACAGGGTCATGTGGCCAGGGACTGTACCCAGGCGATAAGGTGCAACCTGTGCCTGCGCCTTGGCCACCCCTACAGCCGATGTCCGGAGGCCTGGCACAACATGGAGAAGGAGGTAGTAGATGAACTGTTGAGGCTGGACGGGATGGAGGATGAGGCCCCTGGTGTACCATCCTCCTCAGCGGTGACTGACCCCCCAGGTCCTGTTCAGGATCCCTCCCCAGTTTCTGTGGCCAACCCTCCTGTGTCTGTAGGTATTCCTTCTGTGACTGTCTCTGTGTCCCCCCAGCCTACTGTACCCGCTCCTCTTGTGTCAGAACCTTCTAAGTCTGTCCCCCCCAAGTCAGTCTTGCCCCATGAGTCATCCCCTCCTAGGTCTGACTTAAGGGAAGGTCCCCCCCCACCAGGAGTGGTAGAGGGTACCAAAAAGGGTGCTGCGGTTTCCTCTGTAAAGAAGTCTTCTGTGAAGACTTCAAAAAAGAAGAAAACAAGAGATAACATCTCTGAATCTGACCTGCAGTACCTGGAGGAGAGAAGGAAGGTTGTGAGGCGGAAGAGACAGGCGGTGAGGACGGAACAGGGACAGGATGCCCCAGTGTCTGTCCCCAACCGTTCTAGGGCTTCTGCATGGGATATCTCCACATCTGGAGCTTCTTCTGAACAAAATTCTGATTCAGAAATGGAATTGGAGGAGGCCTCAAGAAAGAGAGAGGCTTCTGGTGATGAGCAGCAGAGGGGAGCTAAGAAGCAATCCACCCAATAACCCAAATGGCGGTTCCCCCTCCGTTAAAAGTGGTGACAATAAATGTTGCCAGCATTAAGTCGGTAAGAGCTCGTTCTATGGCCTTCTTTTTGTTCAGCCAATTAGATGCTGAAATTTTATTTTTGCAGGAGACTAGGCTCACCTCCTTGGCAGATATTCATATGGCCAAGAGAGAGTGGAGGTATGGTCCATCTTACTGGTCTCTTGCGGCCGAGCCTTACGGCGGGGTGGCGGTGTTGTTTAAAACCGGCATGGTAACTGTCCGGCGGGTTATTGAGGTGGAGATTGGGAGATGTATGGTTTTAGACGTTCTTGTGGGAGGGCAGGACCTGCGCCTAATTAATATTTATGGGCCACACACAAAGTGGGACAGGAAATGCCTTTTTACAAGGATCAAGCCATTTCTTTTTACATCCCGGCAAGTGGTTTTTGGAGGTGACTTTAATACTGTGACTAGGCCCAAGGACAGGAAGGACTTCAATGACAGGCTGGGATATGATAGCGTTTTTTTAAATAGTATGGTTAGGGATGCTGGTCTTGTGGATGTGCACATTAAGCACCTTCCGGATGACACAGGATTCACATTTCATCGAGGTAATAGTCAGAGTAGAATAGATAGGTTTTTTTTGAAGGAGGCCTCTGCTTTCTCACCCCCAGTGGTGCAGGCAGTGGAGTTCTCTGATCACTGTATGCTATCTGTGGTCTTGAATGCTTCAGACTTCCCTCAGAGGGGCAAAGGCATCTGGAGATTAAATTCGACTCTCCTTGAGGAAGAACATGTTAGACAATCCTTTGAGGAATTCTTTCAGGCACAGGTGACCATCCTGGACTTTTGTAGCAGCAAGGCTGAGTGGTGGGAGCTGACCAAAAAGAGGATTGCTGGATTCTTCAGGGGCCTAGCCAATAAAAAACAGTTTAATAGATACATGACCTACCAACGTTTGCGGAGGAAGCTGGATATTCTTGTCTCGAGAGGAGGAGATCCTGGGGCAATCTCTGAAGTGAAAATCCTCCTCAGGAAGTGTCAATATGACCGGCATACCTCTTTGGTTCTGGAGAGGGACTATGGGAAATACCACTCGCCTGACCCTTACCAGAACTGCAAACAGGGTGTAGCTGTTAAGATGGTCGTTGGCCTTAAGGATAGTACAGGTTCCTTGACAAAGTCCAGGTCAGGGATCCTGGAGGTCGTGAGGTCTTTTTATGCTGAACTTCTTGGGAGGAAAGAGCTTGACCGAGACAAGATGGAAAGCTTTTTGGACTCTACTCCAGGTCTAAATTGTGGAGATGTCCTCTTGATGAATTTGACAGAAGAGATCACAGTTGAAGAGGTGACGAGGGCAATTGAACAGCTTGCCATCAAAAAGTCACCTGGACCGGATGGTCTGACGGCTGAGTTTTACAAAGCCTTTAAGTCTATTCTGGCCCCACATTTGGTAGAGATTTTTAACAGTTGTCTTGCTGAGGGGGTGCTTCCCCCTTCCATGAGACTCTCAGCTGTGATTCTTCTTTCAAAAGGTAAAGATCCTTCGATGATTGAGAATTGGCGCCCCATTAGCCTTCTCAATGTCGATAGAAAGGTGCTGGCGAAGATACTTTTCTGGCGCCTATCGGCAGTAGCAGAGTCTTTGCTTTCTCGCCATCAGCACTGTTCGATCCAGGGTAGGAGCACCTTCACAGCGGTTTTAGCTGTCCGGGAGGCCTTGGAGCAGTGCAGGGCTGCAGGCTGGGGAAAGTATTTACTGGCATTGGATCAGGCAAAGGCTTTCGATCGTGTCAACCATGAGTACCTGTGGTTGCTCTTTAGTAAGTACGGTCTGCCGGGTGGTTTTGTCGATTGGTTAAAAGTCTTGTATAAGGGGGCAGAAAGCTTCCCTCTTGTTAATGGTTGGGTTGGACAGTCCTTTGAGGTTGGTTCTGGGGTGCGCCAGGGTTGTCCCCTGAGTCCCCTGCTCTATGTGTTTGCAATCGACCCCTTCATCAGGAGGCTAGAGAGCAGCATGTTGTGTGGGGTACCAGTGGGAATCCCGGGTGAGCCGCCTTTGAGGGTTGTTGCCTATGCGGATGATGTGTCAGTGATTGTCACTGGGACAGATGAAGCGGAGGAGGTGGTCTCTCTGACATCACGGTACTCTGAAGCATCAGGCTCCAAGATCAATCAGGAAAAGAGTGAAGTTTTTTGGATGGGAAAGGAAGGTGAGGGGTTTGATCTCCCGGACAACTTTCCAGTGCCCCAGGAAAATATTAAGATATTAGGCATTGAATTTGGACCTGGCGATTATGGCCTCAAAAACTGGGAAGGCAGGCTGGAAGTTGCCAATACTAAGGTGGTCAACTGGAAGAGATGGAAGTTATCTCTGAGGGAAAGGGTTGATCTGATTAAGACTTACCTGATACCGATCTTCTTGTATGTCAGCCCTGTCTGCATCTTGCCAGTGTCTCTCTATGCTAGGATCTATAGTGTGTTCTTCCAGATGCTGTGGGGGAACAGACTGAACCCCATCAAGAGGAATGTTACCTATCTATCCAGGAGGGAGGGTGGCTTGGGTATGGTCAACCCCGTTCTTTTCTTTTCACTGCTATTTCTCAAGTTTAACATTGGTAGTATGCTTACAGTGGAACCTCCTGGATGGGCAGGCATGTTTAGATCTTGGTTTAGGCCTTTTCTGCGACTTTGGGAAGAAGGTGGCCAAGTGAAGAATCTCAGGGGTCATCGTGGTCAGCTCCCAGCCTATGTCGCTCCGTGTCTGAAGTTACTGCGGCAGTGGCGACTGTCGGCTGAAGATCTCAGATCCGCTCCGAGGAAAGTCCTTATGAGCCGAGTCTTGAGCGAAGTCTTTCATGACCCACTGGCCTTAAGGGATTGCCCAGGCCCAATTTTGAGGGAAGGGTTAAGACTGATTAATTTGGCTAGAGTCCCCCTTAAATTCAGGGATCTGGCCTGGTTGTGCTTCCACGGGAGGCTCTATGTTCGGGGCAATTTGAAATTCCGCAGTGGGATGGATCGTGGTTGTCCTCGGGAGGAATGTACAGGTGAGGAGGAGACTATGGACCATTTTTTGCTTCGTTGCCCTTTTAACATAGAGGTATACAAACAGGTTGGGCGGGCCCTCGGTGTTCCTTTCCTCTCCAGGCTGGGTTATGCTGAGTGGGTGTACGGAGCATTCAATACTGGTGGGGGCTTTTGTTTGGATACACTTTTTTTAGTTAGTTTAGTAGTCCGTTATTACACCTGGAACGCACGGTGTCAGGTCACCCTTCGGCGTAAAATCCTTCCTGTTCAGGTGGTGGTGTGTGACATTCTGCATGAGGTGGGGAAGATTCGGGCGCTTGAGAGAGACAAGTGGGGTCAGAGGGCTTGGCTGAAGGCGTGGAGGGGTTTCAAGCCTCCCTGACTGCCAGGAGTCTCTTTCCCGGGTGTGGCTTTCTGTCTCTTATCACCCTAGATTTTTTCTTAATGCTCAGTTTTTGATAAATGGCTGCATACATAGGTGATGGGTTGTGCCTCTTAGGCCCTCTCTGCTGCTTTATGTAAATAGTTTTCTAAAAATGTTGGAAGTGGATTATGTATATATTGTATATATTCTGCACATGGATGTGTATTCCTTTGTTTTCTGTTGGAATATTGTACTATAGTTATGTTTTTTACTTTTGTATAAAATATGTTGCTTGATTCTTTTCAATAAAAGATCAATAGTGCCCCATCATTGGTATGAGTGGGAGGAATAGTGCCCCATCATTGGTGTCAGTGGGAGGAATAGTGCCCCATCATTGGTATGAGTGAGAGGAATAGTGCCCCATCATTGGTATGAATGGGAGGAATAGTGCCCCATCATTGGTGTCATTGGGAGGAATAGTGCCCCATCATTGGTATGAGTGGGAGGAATAGTGCCCCATCATTGGGTTCAGTGGGAGGAATAGTGTCCCGTCATTGGTTTCAGTGGGAGGAATAGTGCCCCATTGTTGGTGTCAGTGTGAGGAATAGTGCCCCATCATTGGTATAAATGGGAGAAATAGTGCCCCATCATTGGTGTCATTGGGAGGAATAGTCTCCCATCATTGGTTGTCAGTGGGAGGAATAGTGCCCCATCATTGGTTTCAGTGGGAGGAATAGTGCCCCATCGTTGGTGTCAGTGCGAGGAATAGTGCCCCATCATTGGTATGAGTGGGAGGAATAGTGCCCCATCATTGGTATGAGTGGGAGGAATAGTGTCCCATTGTTGGTGTCAGTGCAAGGAATAGTGCCCCATCATTGGTATGAGTGGGAGGAATAGTGCCCCATCATTGGTATGAGTGGGAGGAATAGTGTCCCATTGTTGGTGTCAGTGCGAGGAATAGTGCCCCATCATTGGTATGAGTGGGAGGAATAGTGCCCCATCATTGGTATGAGTGGGAGGAATAGTGCCCGATCATTGTTGTCGGTGGGAGGAGCAGTGCCCCATCATTGGTATGAGTGGGAGGAATAGTGCCCCATCATTGGTTGTCAGTGGGAGGAATAGTGCCCCATTGTTGGTGTCAGTGTGAGGAATAGTGCCCCATCATTGGTATAAATGGGAGAAATAGTGCCCCATCATTGGTGTCATTGGGAGGAATAGTCTCCCATCATTGGTTGTCAGTGGGAGGAATAGTGCCCCATCATTGGTTTCAGTGGGAGGAATAGTGCCCCATCGTTGGTGTCAGTGCGAGGAATAGTGCCCCATCATTGGTATGAGTGGGAGGAATAGTGCCCCATCATTGGTATGAGTGGGAGGAATAGTGTCCCATTGTTGGTGTCAGTGCAAGGAATAGTGCCCCATCATTGGTATGAGTGGGAGGAATAGTGCCCCATCATTGGTATGAGTGGGAGGAATAGTGTCCCATTGTTGGTGTCAGTGCGAGGAATAGTGCCCCATCATTGGTATGAGTGGGAGGAATAGTGCCCCATCATTGGTATGAGTGGGAGGAATAGTGCCCGATCATTGTTGTCGGTGGGAGGAGCAGTGCCCCATCATTGGTATGAGTGGGAGGAATAGTGCCCCATCATTGGTTGTCAGTGGGAGGAATAGTGTCCCATCGTTGGTGTCAGTGGGAGGAATAGTGCCCCAGTGTTGGTGTCAGTGGGAGGAGTAGTTTCCCATCATTCAGCTTCGGGCTCTTTGGCTGTGTGTCTGCTCCAGGTGATCTGTGTGAGAGGGGAGTCTGGTAAAATCTCTCCCAGCCCTGCTGGCCCCTATCTGGGGAGGCCATGCAGGCCAGCGGGGCCTCTCCTGCTGGAAGCTCTCAGCCATCCCCTGGGCGGATAGATGACATGCCTGCTCCTGGACAAGCCATGGCTGGGGATCTCTCTGCCCCTGGTGGGGATGAGGATGCCGAGTCCATTCGGGAGCGAGTAGTGGCCGGGATCAAGGTCCTGAATAGGGAGAGAGACCAGCTCTACAAACTCAGAGCGGAGTTGAAACGTCTGCAAAAGCAGCGGGAAGGTTTGTACAGCCGCAACCGTGGATCTATGGATTCGGAAATCCGGTTGGCAAAGGTGCGGGTTCAACACCAGGAAACCATTGTGGCTATGATGGAAGGCAGAGAGGGGCCCTTTAAGGAAAAGTTTTGCAATGACCGGAGATTTGCAAGGATGGCAAAGATGGAGGTGGAGGAGGAGACCCCCAGTTCTGACCCCCTGCCCCCCCAAGGTGAGGTAAGCAGCCCATTGCCTTCTCAGGGCTCAGGAGGCATGCTGAAAGTGATCCAGGCAGTGGAGTCTCCATTACGGGCGGATCAGCTGGTGTTTGGTGAGGAGAACTTACCTGATAATGTGCCTGATAAGGTAAAGCCTAGCAAGTCACAAGTGACTGATAAAACTATTTTTGTGCCATTTAACACCTTGACTAATACTGATGGTTTGCCCAATGACACCCAGACTGGTAATTCCATATCCAGCAATACTTTGGCTGCTGATGTTTCCTTGCAGGAAAAACTGCGTTTAAAAAATGACATTGCAGCAAAGGAACGGCAAGAGCCAGAGCAACCCATTAACCCCCCTTTTGCTGAGTCAAAGGCTGTTTGTCCAGTCACAGCTGCTGTCTCTACACTGCAGCATCAGGACACCTGTGGTACTACAGCAGAAACTGTGATAATGAACAATGCTTGTGACATTTCTTCTATTTCAGGTGTTCTTAATAATCCTGCCGATATGTGTGTAATGGACAATCCTGCTGGCTCAGTACAAGCAGTTAATAATAATGATAATAATAGTAATGTACCGGCTAAAGTTACATCGGTGTGGGGCCTTGGCTCAGATAAGCCCTCTTTTGCTCAGGTGGTATGCTCTGCACCTGGTAATATTATTAAGCCAGGGCTGCAGCCAATGAGGAACCCTGCTTCCAGGAAGAGTTTTACACCACAAACTGCCACTGGTTCTGGTCTTGGGTCTCTGGCTTCTGCTGGGGGTCCAAGACGTAATGTCGTTATTCTTAAATGGGAAGGTGGTGCAATCCCTCCAGCACGGCGTGTGGTGGTGGATATGATTTTGTAGAAGGGCTTTGGGACGAATGACCTTTATGCCCTAATACACGTAGCTGGGAGCCGGGAGTACACAATCAGCTTCACCAGGCCGGAGGGTTTTGACCTGTTCTGGGAATGATATGAGGCTCGGTGCAGGTCAAGACCCGAATGGGAAGGTCTGGCACCAGTTGCTGTTTCACAAAGATCCACTGTTAAAAAAATAACCATCATCCTCAATAACGAGAGTGTTCCTGCTCGAGACCTAGAGGTCTGGTTAAGGAACTATGGTGAGGTTTTGACAAGGCTAGAAAAAATCCTTGATGAACGTGACATCTGGACTGGGGGTTGGTCAGTAACGGTTAGGTTGGCCAGGGATGGGAATGTTGTCCTTCACCTGCCCTCCTCGGCTTTCATAGGGAGGGATAGGATGACTATTTTTTTATCCTGGTCAGCCAAAGCTGTGTCACCGCTGTGGAGAAAAGGGGCATTTTAGCTCCTCCTGTTCAGCTTTAATATGTTCAGTATGTCGGGGACAGGGTCATGTGGCCAGGGACTGCACCCAGGCCACCCCTACAGCCGATGTCCGGAGGCCTGGCACAATATGGAGAAGGAGGTAGTAGATGAACTTTTGAGGCTGGACAAGATGGAGGATGAGGCCCCTGGTGTACCATCCTCCTCTGCGGTGACTGACCCCCCTGGTCCTGTTCAGGATCCCTCCCCAGTTTCTGTGTCTGTAGGTATTCCTTCTGTGGCTGTCTCTGTGTCCCCCCAGCCTACTGTACCTGCTCCTCTTGTGTCAGAACCTTCTAAGTCTGTGCCCCCCGAGTCAGTCTTGCCCCATGGGTCTCCTAGGTCTGACTTAAAGGAAGGCCCCCCCCCCACCAGGAGTGGTGGGATGTGCCAAAAAGGGTGCTGCTGCTTCTTCTGTAAAGAAGTCTTCTGCAAAGACTTTGAAGAAAAAAACAAGAGATGAAAACATCTCGGAGTCTGACCAGCAGTACCTGGAGGAGAGAAGGAAGGTTGTGAGGCAGAAGAGACAGACGGTGAGGATGGAACAGGGACAGAATGCCCCAGTGTCTGTCCCCAACCGTTCTAGGGCTTCTACATGGGATATTTCCTCATCTGGAGCTTCTTCTGAGCAAAATTCTGATTCAGAAATGGAATTGGAAGAGGCCTCAAGAAAGAGAGAGGCTTCTGGTGATGAGCAGCAGAGGGGAGCTAAGAAGCAATCCACCCAATAACCCAAATGGCGATTCCCCCTCCGTTAAAAGTGGTGACAATAAATGTCGCCAGTATTATGTCAGTAAGAGCTCGTTCTATGGCCTTCTTTTTGTTCAGCCAATTTGATGCTGAAATTTTATTTTTGCAGGAGACTAGGCTCACCTCCTTGGCAGATATTCATATGGCCAAGAGAGAGTGGAGGTATGGTCCATCTTACTGGTCTCTTGCGGCCGAGCCTTACGGCGGGGTGGCAGTGTTGTTTAAAACCGGCATGGTAACTGTCCGGCGGGTTATTGAGGTGGAGATTGGGAGATGTATGGTCTTAGACGTCCTTGTGGAAGGGCAGGACCTGCGTCTAATTAATGTTTATGGGCCGCACACAAAGTGGGACAGGAAATGCCTTTTTACAAGGATCAAGCCATTTCTTTTTACATCCCGGCAAGTGGTTTTTGGAGGTGACTTTAATACTGTGACTAGGCCCAAAGACAGGAAGGACTTCAATGACAGGCTGGGATATGATAGCGTTTTTTTAAATAGTATGGTTAGGGATGCTGGTCTTGTGGATGTGCACATTAAGCACCTTCCGGATGACACAGGGTTCACCTTTCATCGAGGTAATAGTCAGAGTAGGATAGATAGGTTTTTTTGAAGGAGGCCTCTGCTTTCTCCCCCACAGTGGTTCAGGCAGTGGAGTTCTCTGATCACTGTATGCTATCTGTGGTCTTGAATGCTTCAGACTTCCCTCAGAGGGGCAAGGGCATCTGGCGATTAAATTCGACACTCCTTGAGGAAGAACATGTTAGACAATCCTTTGAGGAATTCTTTCAGGCACAGGTGACCATCCTGGACTTTTGTAGCAGCAAGGCTGAGTGGTGGGAGCTGACCAAAAAGAGGATTGCTGGATTCTTCAGGGGCCCAGTGGCGGGTGGTGCTCAAAATTTTTTTGGGGGGGGACGCAAAAAGAAAAATGTAATAGGTATTGCTTCGTGGCAAAAAACGCGGTAAAAAAACTGCATGACTTTGAGGTCATGGTACAGGCATGGCACAGGTGATGGTATAGGCATGGCACATGTGATGGCATAGGCATGGCACAGGTGATGGCATAGGCATGGCACAGGAGATGGTACAGGTGATGGCATAGGCATGGCACAGGTGATGGCATAGGCATGGCACAGGTGATGGCACAGGTGATGGCATAGGCATGGCACAGGTGATGGCATAGGCATGGCACAGGTGATGGCATAGGCATGGCACAGGTGATGGCACAGGTGATGGCATAGGCATGGCACAGGTGATGGCATAGGCATGGCACAGGTGATGGCACAGGTGATGGCATAGGCATGGCACAGGTGATGGCATAGGCATGGCACAGGTGATGGCATAGGCATGGCACAGGTGATAGCATAGGCATGGCACAGGTGATGGCACAGGTGATGGTACAGGCATGGCACAGGTGAGGGCACAGGTCGGCTTCAATCACTTACCTTCTGACGGCGGCGGGATGGTGGGATTCCGGGAACCGAGACGAGCAGCGCCGTGGATGTCCTCCTCTTCAGTCTTCTGTCTTCAGGTCCGGGCGGCGGGAAGGAGATCGGGCGGTGACGGTGCGTGACTGACGCACGCACCGGCACCGCCCCAATTGCGAGTCAGCGATGTCCTGGATGATGATTGGTCCAGGCTGGAGACTGGACCAATCACAGCCAGGATATCACGAAGGTGGGGGTGGCTCAGCGCTTTTTCCTGCGCCCAGGTTACGCCCCTAGAAGGCAGCCAATCGGCGCCTCTTCTGGGTCGTAAACCTTACCCCCCCCCCCCCCCCCCCCATAGCCACCAGGCCCAGCGCATAGGCCTGCGAACACGATTTTTTTTTTCAAAACTTTATTTGTTCTTTTTGTAATTTTTTTTTTCTATTTTTTTTTTCTTTTTTTTTAGGGGGGGCGTCGCTCTGGCGCCCCCTATGCACGGGCCGCCACTGCAGGGGCCTAGCCAATAAAAAACAGTTTAATAGATAAATGACCTACCAACGTTTGCGGAGGAAGCTGGATATTCTTGTCTCAAGAGGAGGAGATCCTGGGGCAATCTCTGAAGTGAAAATCCTCCTCAAGAAGTGTCAGTATGACCGGCATACCTCTTTGGTTCTGGAGCAGGACTATGGGAAATACCACTCACCTGACCCTAACCAGAACTGCAAACGGTGTAGCTGTTAAGATGGTCGTTGGCCTTAAAGATAGTACAGGTTTCTTGACAAAGTCCAGGTCCGGGATCCTGGAGGTCGTGAGGTCTTTTTATGCTGAACTTTTTGGGAGGAAAGAGCTTGACCGAGACAAGATGGAAAGCTTTTTGGACTCTACTCCAGGTCTAAATGGTGGAGATGTCCCTTTGATGAATTTGACAGAAGAGATCACAGTTGAAGAGGTGACGAGGGCAATTGAACAGCTTGCCATCAAAAAGTCACCTGGACCGGATGGTCTGACGGCTGAGTTTTACAAAGCCTTTAAGTCTATTCTGGCCCCACATTTGGTAGAGATTTTTAACAGTTGTCTTGCTGAGGGGGTGCTTCCCCCTTCCATGAGACTCTCAGCTGTGATTCTTCTTTCAAAAGGTAAAGATCCTTCGATGATTGAGAATTGAAGCCCCATAAGCCTTCTGAATATCGATAGAAAGGTGCTGGCGAAGATACTTTTCTGGCACCTATCGGCAGTAGCAGAGTCTTTGCTTTCTCGCCATCAGCACTGTTCGATCCAGGGTAGGAGCACCTTCACAGCAGTTTGATTAAAAGTCTTGTATAAGGGGGCAGAAAGCTTCCCTCTTGTTAATGGTTGGGTTGGACAGTCCTTTGAGGTTGGCTCTGGGGTGCACCAGGGTTGTCCCCTGAGTCCCCTGCTCTATGTGTTTGCAATCGACCCCTTCATCAGGAGGATAGAGAGCAGCATGTTGTGTGGGGTACCAGTGGGAATCCCGGGTGAGCCGCCTTTGAGGGTTGTTGCCTATGCGGATGATGTGTCAGTGATTGTCACTGGGACAGATGAAGCGGAGGAGGTGGTCTCTTTGACATCACGGTACTCTGAAGCATCAGGCTCCAAGATCAATCAGGAAAAGAGTGACGTTTTTTGGATGGGAAAGGAAGGTGAGGGGTTTTATCTCCCGGACACCTTTCCAGTGCCCCAGGAAAAAATTAAGATATTAGGCATTGAATTTGGACCTGGCGATTATGGCCTCAAAAACTGGGAAGGCAGGCTGGAAGTTGCCAATACTAAGGTGGTCAGCTGGAAGAGATGGAAGTTATCTCTGAGGGAAAGGGTTGATCTGATTAAGACTTACCTGATACCGATCTTCTTGTATGTCAGCCCTGTCTGCATCTTGCCAGTGTCTCTCTATGCTAGGATCTATAGTGTGTTCTTCCAGATGCTGTGGGGGAAAAGACTGAACCCCATCAAGAGGAATGTCACCTATCTATCCGGGAGGGAGGGTGGCTTAGGTATGGTCAACCCCGTTCTTTTCTTTTCACTGCTATTTCTCAAGTTTAACATTGGTAGTATGCTTGCAGTGGAACCTCCTGGATGGGCAGGTATGTTTAGATCTTGGTTTAGGCCCTTTCTGCCACTTTGGGAAGAAGGTGGCCAAGTGAAGAATCTCAGGGGTCATCGTGGTCAGCTTCCAGCCTATGTCGCTCTGTGTCTGAAGTTGCTGCGGCAGTGGCGACTGTCGGCTGAAGATCTCAGATCTGCTACGAGGAAAGTCCTTATGAGCCGAGTCTTGAGCGAAGTCTTTCATGACCCACTGGCCTTAAGGGATTGCCCAGGCCCAATTTTGAGGGAAGGGTTAAGACTGATTAATTTGGCTAGAGTCCCCATTAAATTCAGGGATCTGGCTTGGTTGTGCTTCCACGGGAGGCTCTATGTTCGGGGCAATTTGAAATTCCGCAGTGGGATGGATCGTGATTGTCCTCGGGAGGAATGTACAGGTGAGGAGGAGACTATGGACCATTTTCTGCTTCGTTGCCCTTTTAACATAGAGGTATACAAACAGGTTGGGCTGGCCCTCGGTGTTCCTTTCCTCTCCAGGCTGGGTTATGCTGAGTGGGTGTACGGATCATTCAATACTGGTGGGGTCTTTTGTTTGGATACACTTTTTTTAGTTAGTTTAGTAGTCCGTTATTACACATGGAACGCACGGTGTCAGGTCACCCTTCGGCGTAAAATCCTTCCTGTTCAGGTGGTGGTGTGTGACATTCTGCATGAGGTGGGGAAGATTCGGGTGCTTGAGAGAGACAAGTGGGGTCAGAGGGCTTGGCTGAAGGCATGGAGGGGTTTCAAGCCTCCCTGACTGCCAGGAGTCTCTTTCCCGGGTGTGGCTTTCTGTCTCTTATCACCCTAGATTTTTTTCTTAATGCTCAGTTTTTGATAAATGGCTGCGTACATAGGTGATGGGTTGTGCCTCTTAGGCCCTCTCTGCTGCTTTATGTAAATATTTTTCTAAGAATGTTGGAAGTGGATTATGTATATATTGTATATATTCTGCACATGGATGTGTATTCCTTTGTTTTCTGCTAGGATATTGCACTATAGTTCTGTTTTTTACTTTTGTATAAAATATGTTGCTTGATTCTTTTCAATAAAAGATCAATAGTGCCCCATCATTGGTTGTCAGTGGGAGGAATAGTGCCCCATCATTGGTTGTCAGTGGGAGGAATAGTGCCCCATCGTTGGTGTCAGTGGGAGGAATAGTGCCCCAGTGTTGGTGTCAGTGGGAGGAATAGTGCCCCATCATTGCTGTCAGTGGGAGGAGTAGTGTCCCATCATTCAGCTTCGGGTGTGGCTGCTGCAAGGTTCTCTGGCTGTGTGTCTGGAGCTGCTCCAGGTGATCTGTTTGAGAGGGGAGTGAGGTGAAATCCCTCCCAGGCCTGCTGGCTCCTTCCTGGGGAGGCCATGCAGGCCAGCGGGGCCTCTCCTGCTGGAGGCTCTCAGCCATCCCCTGGTCGGATGGATGGCACCCCTGCTCCTGGACAAGCCGTGGTTGGTGATCTCTCTGCACCTGGTGAGGATGAAGATGCTGGATCCATTCGGGAGCGAGTGGTGGCCGGGATCAAAGTCCTCAATAAGGAAAGAGACAAGCTCTACAAGCTTAGAGCGGATTTAAAGCGCCTGAGAAAGCAGCGTGAAGGCTTGTTCAGCAAGAACCGCGGATCCATGGATTCAGAGGTCCAATTAGCTAAGGTCCGTGTGGAACATCAGGAAACCATCGTGGCCATGATGGAAGGCAGGGATGGTCCCTTCAGGGAGAAGTTTAGCAACGACCGAAGGTTTGCAAAGATGGAGGTGGAGGAGGAGACCCCATGTTCTGACCCCCTTCCCCCTCAAGGTGAGGTAAGCAGCCCATTGCCATCTCAGGGCTCAGGAGGCATGCTAAAGGTAATCCAGGTAATGGAGTCTCCAGTACAGGGAGATAAGCTGGTGTTTGGTGATGTGGAGGACTTGCCGGATCATGTACCTGATAAGATAAAAGCTATCAAGTCTCAGGTAATAGACAAAACTGTTTTTGTGCCTTTTAGCACCTTGCCTAATAATGAGGGTTTTCCCAGTGACACCCAGGATGATACCCCTGTGCTCAGCAATGCTTTGCCTGCTGAGAAAATGTTACGTTTAAAAAATGACATTTCTGCTCAGGAACTACAAAACCCAGAAGAGCCGATTAACCCTGCTTCTGCTGAGCCCAAAACTGTCTCAGTAATAACTAACCAGGACTCTACAGCGCAGCAGCAGGAAGCATTTTGTACTGCATTAGAAACAGTAACTACACCTAATAACATTGCAGGTGTGGTGGGACCCACCATTGTATGTTTAACTGATAATGCTGCTGATTTAGGCCAAGCTGAAAATAATAATAGAAATGTACCTGATAATGTGACATCAGTGTGGGGTCTTGGCCCTAATAAGCCTACATTTGCACAGGTGGTAAGCTGTGCTCCTGGCAATATCATCAAGCCAGGAATACAATCAAGGAGGAGCTCCGCTTCCAATCGGGGTTTTCCCTTGCAGGCTGCCACTATGAGCACCATTGGATCTGGTCTTGGGTCTATGGCTCCTGCTGGGGGTCCAAGGCGGAACGTAGTCCTCCTTAAATGGGAAGGTGGTGCAGTCCCTGTAGCACGGCGTATGGTTGTGGACCTGATCTTGGATATGGGTTTTGGGGCTAATGACCTATATGCCTTGATACATGTGGCTGGAAGTCGGGAGTACACGGTTAGTTTCACCAGACCAGAGGGTCTTGACCTGTTCTGGGAACGATATATGGCTCGGTGCAGGTCAAGACCCGATTGGGAAGGTCTGGTGCCAGTGGCAGTTTCCCAAAGGTCAACAGTAAAGAAAATCACTATTATCCTCACAAATGAGAGTGTTCCTGCTCGGGACTTAGAGGTCTGGTTGAGAAATTATGGGGATGTTTTGACCAGGCCAGATAAAATTTATGATGAGCGTGGCATCTGGACCGGGGGTTGGTCGGTAACGGTCAGGTTGGCTAGGGATGGGAATGTTGTCCGTCACCTGCCCTCCTCTGCCTTTATAGGGAGGGATAGGATGACCATTTTTTATCCCGGTCAGCCAAAACTGTGTCACCGCTGTGGAGAAAAGGGGCATTTTAGCTCCTCTTGTTCAGCTCTGATCTGTTCAGTGTGTCGGGGGCAGGGTCATGTGGCCAGGGACTGCACCCAGGCGATAAGGTGCAACCTGTGCCTGCGCCTTGGCCACCCCTACAGCCGATGTCCTGAAGCCTTGCATAATATGGATAGAGAGGTGATAGATGACCTCTTAAGGCTGGACAGGATGGAGGATGAGGCCCCTGGTGTACCACCCTCCTCTGCGGTGACTGACCCCCCTGGTCTTGTTCAGGATCCCTCCCCAGTCCCTGTGCCCACCCCTCCTGTATCTGTAAGTATTCCTTCTGTGTCTGTCCCTGTGTCCCCCCAGCCTACTGTCCCTGCTCCTCTTGTGTCAGAACCTTCCAAGTCTGTGCCCCCCAAGTCAGTTATTCCCGATAAATCTTCCCTTCCTAAGTGTGACCTTAAAGAAGCCCCCCACCCACCAGGAGTGGTAGAGGGTACCAAAAAGGGTGCTGCTGCGGCTTCCTCTGTAAAGAAGTCTTCTGTGAATACTTCAAAGAAGAAGAAGAAAACAAGAGATGAAAGCATCTCTGAATCTGACCTGCAGTACCTGGAGGAGAGAAGGAAGGTTGTGAGGCAGAAGAGACAGACGGTGAGGACGGAACAGGGACAGGATGCCCCAGTGTCTGTCCCCAACCGTTCTAGGGCTTCTGCTTGGGATATCTCCTCATCTGGGGATTCTTCTGAGCAGAATTCAGAAATTGAAATGGAGTTGGAGGAGGCTTCAAGAAAGAGAGAGGCTTCTGGTGATGAGCAGCAGAGGGGAGCTAAGAAGCAATCCACTCAATAACCCAAATGGCGGTTCCCCCTCCGTTAAAAGTGGTGACAATAAATGTCGCCAGTATTAAGTCAGTAAGAGCTCGTTCTATGGCCTTCTTTTTGTTCAGCCAATTAGATGCTGAAATTTTATTTTTGCAGGAGACTAGGCTCACCTCCTTGGCAGATATTCATATGGCCAAGAGAGAGTGGAGGTATGGTCCATCTTACTGGTCTCTTGCGGCCGAGCCTTACGGCGGGGTGGCGGTGTTGTTTAAAACCGGCATGGTAACTGTCCGGCGGGTTATTGAGGTGGAGATTGGGAGATGTATGGTCTTAGACGTTCTTGTGGGAGGGCAGGACCTGCGCCTAATTAATATTTATGGGCCGCACACAAAGTGGGACAGGAAATGCCTTTTTACAAGGATCAAGCCATTTCTTTTTACATCCCGGCAAGTGGTTTTTGGAGGTGACTTTAATACTGTGACTAGGCCCAAGGACAGGAAGGACTTCAATGACCGGCTGGGATATGATAGCGTTTTTTTAAATAGTATGGTTAGGGATGCTGGTCTTGTGGATGTGCACATTAAGCACCTTCCGGATGACACAGGGTTCACATTTCATCGAGGTAATAGTCAGAGTAGAATAGATAGGGTTTTTTTTGAAGGAGGCCTCTGCTTTCTCACCCCCAGTGGTGCAGGCAGTGGAGTTCTCTGATCACTGTATGCTATCTGTGGTCTTGAATGCTTCAGACTTCCCTCAGAGGGGCAAAGGCATCTGGAGATTAAATTCGACTCTCCTTGAGGAAGAACATGTTAGACAATCCTTTGAGGAATTCTTTCAGGCACAGGTGACCATCCTGGACTTTTGTAGCAGCAAGGCTGAGTGGTGGGAGCTGACCAAAAAGAGGATTGCTGGATTCTTCAGGGGCCTAGCCAATAAAAAACAGTTTAATAGATACATGACCTACCAACGTTTGCGGAGGAAGCTGGATATTCTTGTCTCGAGAGGAGGAGATCCTGGGGCAATCTCTGAAGTGAAAATCCTCCTCAGGAAGTGTCAATATGACCGGCATACCTCTTTGGTTCTGGAGCGGGACTATGGGAAATACCACTCGCCTGACCCTTACCAGAACTGCAAACAGGGTGTAGCTGCTAAGATGGTCGTTGGCCTTAAGGATAGTACAGGTTCCTTGACAAAGTCCAGGTCAGGGATCCTGGAGGTCGTGAGGTCTTTTTATGCTGAACTTCTTGGGAGGAAAGAGCTTGATCGAGACAAGATGGAAAGCTTTTTGGACTCTACTCCAGGTCTAAATGGTGGAGATGTCCCTTTGATGAATTTGACAGAAGAGATCACAGTTGAAGAGGTGACGAGGGCAATTGAACAGCTTGCCATCAAAAAGTCACCTGGACCAGATGGTCTGACGGCTGAGTTTTACAAAGCCTTTAAGTCTATTCTGGCCCCACATTTGGTAGAGGTTTTTAACAGTTGTCTTGTGGAGGGGGTGCTTCCCCCTTCCATGAGACACTCAGCTGTGATTCTTCTTTCAAAAGGTAAAGATCCTTCGATGATTGAGAATTGGCGCCCCATCAGCCTTCTCAATGTCGATAGAAAGGTGCTGGCGAAGATACTTTTCTGGCGCCTATCGGCAGTAGCAGAGTCTTTGCTTTCTCGCCATCAGCACTGTTCGATCCCGGGTAGGAGCACCTTCACAGCGGTTTTAGCTGTCCGGGAGGCCTTGGAGCAGTGCAGGGCTGCAGGCTGGGGAAAGTATCTACTGGCATTGGATCAGGCAAAGGCTTTCGATCGTGTCAACCATGAGTACCTGTGGTTGCTCTTTAGTAAGTACGGTCTGCCGGGTGGTTTTGTCGATTGGTTAAAAGTTTTGTATAAGGGGGCAGAAAGCTTCCCTCTTGTTAATGGTTGGGTTGGACAGTCCTTTGAGGTTGGTTCTGGGGTGCGCCAGGGTTGTCCGCTGAGTCCCCTGCTCTATGTGTTTGCAATCGACCCCTTCATCAGGAGGCTAGAGAGCAGCATGTTGTGTGGGGTACCAGTGGGAATCCCGGGTGAGCCGCCTTTGAGGGTTGTTGCCTATGCGGATGATGTGTCAGTGATTGTCACTGGGACAGATGAAGCGGAGGAGGTGGTCTCTCTGACATCACGGTACTCTGAAGCATCAGGCTCCAAGATCAATCAGGAAAAGAGTGAAGTTTTTTGGATGGGAAAGGAAGGTGAGGGGTTTGATCTCCCGGACACCTTTCCAGTGCCCCAGGAAAAAATTAAGATATTAGGCATTGAATTTGGACCTGGCGATTATGGCCTCAAAAACTGGGAAGGCAGGCTGGAAGTTGCCAATACTAAGGTGGTCAGCTGGAAGAGATGGAAGTTATCTCTGAGGGAAAGGGTTGATCTGATTAAGACTTACCTGATACCGATCTTCTTGTATGTCAGCCCTGTCTGCATCTTGCCAGTGTCTCTCTATGCTAGGATCTATAGTGTGTTCTTCCAGATGCTGTGGGGGAACAGACTGAACCCCATTAAGAGGAATGTCACCTATCTATCCAGGAGGGAGGGTGGCTTAGGTATGGTCAACCCCGTTCTTTTCTTTTCACTGCTATTTCTCAAGTTTAACATTGGTAGTATGCTTGCAGTGGAACCTCCTGGATGGGCAGGCATGTTTAGATCTTGGTTTAGGCCTTTTCTGCGACTTTGGGAAGAAGGTGGCCAAGTGAAGAATCTCAGGGGTCATCGTGGTCAGCTCCCAGCCTATGTCGCTCCGTGTCTGAAGTTGCTGCGGCAGTGGCGACTGTCGGCTGAAGATCTCAGATCCGCTCCGAGGAAAGTCCTTATGAGCCGAGTCTTGAGTGAAGTCTTTCATGACCCACTGGCCTTAAGGGATTGCCCAGGCCCAATTTTGAGGGAAGGGTTAAGATTGATTAATTTGGCTAGAGTCCCCCTTAAATTCAGGGATCTGGCCTGGTTGTGCTTCCACGGGAGGCTCTATGTTCGGGGCAATTTGAAATTCCGCAGTGGGATGGATCGTGGTTGTCCTCGGGAGGAATGTGCAGGTGAGGAGGAGACTATGGACCATTTTCTGCTTCGTTGCCCTTTTAACATAGAGGTATACAAACAGGTTGGGCGGGCCCTCTGTGTTCCTTTCCTCTCCAGGCTGGGTTATGCTGAGTGGGTGTACGGAGCATTCAATACTGGTGGAGGCTTTTGTTTGGATACACTTTTTTTAGTTAGTTTAGTAGTCCGTTATTACACATGGAACGCACGGTGTCAGGTCACCCTTCGGCGTAAAATCCTTCCTGTTCAGGTGGTGGTGTGTGACATTCTGCATGAGGTGGGGAAGATTCGGGCGCTTGAGAGAGACAAGTGGGGTCACAGGGCTTGGCTGAAGGCGTGGAGGGGTTTCAAGCCTCCCTGACTGCCAGGAGTCTCTTTCCCGGGTGTGGCTTTCTGTCTCTTATCACCCTAGATTTTTTCTTAATGCTCAGTTTTTGATAAATGGCTGCATACATAGGTGATGGGTTGTGCCTCTTAGGCCCTCTCTGCTGCTTTATGTAAATAGTTTTCTAAGAATGTTGGAAGTGGATTATGTATATATTGTATATATTCTGCACATGGATGTGAATTCCTTTGTTTTTTTCTGTTGGAATATTGTACTATAGTTCTGTTTTTTACTTTTGTATAAAATATGTTGCTTGATTCTTTTCAATAAAAGATCAATAGTGCCCCATCATTGGTATCAGTGAGAGGAATAGTGCCCCATCATTGGTATTAGTGAGAGGAATAGTGCCCCATCATTGGTTGTCAGTGGGAGGAATAGTGCCCCATCATTGGTATCAGTGGGAGGAATAGTGCCCCATCATTGTTGTCAGTGGGAGGAATAGTGCCCCATCATTGGTATGAGTGAGAGGAATAGTGCCCCATCATTGGTATGAGTGAGAGGAATAGTGCCCCATCATTGGTATCAGTGGGGGGAATAGTGCCCCATCATTGGTATCAGTGGGAGGAATAGTGCCCCATCATTGGTATCAGTGGGAGGAATAGTGCCCCATCATTGGTATCAGTAGGAGGAATAGTGCCCCATCATTGGTTGTCAGTGGGAGGAATAGTGCCCCATTGTTGGTGTTAGTGGGAGGAATAGTGCCCCATCATTGGTTGTCAGTGGGAGGAATAGTGCCCCATCATTGGTATCAGTGGGAGGAATAGTGCCCCATTGTTGGTGTCAGTGGGAGGAATAGTGCCCCATCATTGTTGTCACTTGTCAGTGAGAGGAATTGTGCCCCATTATTGGTTGTCAGTGGGAGGAATAGTGCCCCATCATTGCTATGAGTGAGAGGAATAGTGCCCCATCATTGTTGTCAGTGGGAGGAATTGTGCCCCATCATTGGATGTCAGTGGGAGGAATAGTGCCCTATCGTAGGTGTCAGTGGGAGGATTAGGGCCCCATCGTTGGTGTCAGTGGGAGGAATAGTCCCCCACTGTCGGTTTCAGTGGCAGGAGTGGGAGAAATAGTGCCCCAAGGGCCTGATAACAGCAAGCAAAGGGCCGCATCTGGCCCCCAGGCCACAGTTTGGAGACCACTGATCTGTAGCATACAATACCATACTGTATGTCTGAAGGATGAATGTGCTCCTGTACCTCCTGCACATTCCACTGTTACCTTCTGGTAATTTTGAACTTCTGCTTGCAGGGTTGGATTGAGATATTGGAGATCTGGGCAGTGTTGCCAACCCCCCGGAGTGAAATTTACTGGCAGAACGCCAAAATTTACGGACGGCACCAATTTTTTACTGGCACTGCAAAAAATGTACATAAAATAGCCGTTTTCAGTGCTAAACCGTGCAAATATGAATAATTAAACTATAAACATGTATATAGTGCTATTAGCAATGTGTTTAGGTTAAACAAAAGTCATAAACCATATTTCTCCATTTACATGAAGGTCAGATTAATATAACCCAGCCAGCACAGCGTTCCCCCATATATCAGTGTGTGCAGGATTCCCTTACAGTGTAACTGACGTAAAGAGGAATGCTGCAGATTTTGATTTAAGGGGGAACTCTGATGTAAGCGGGTGCTCTGGTGACCAGAAACCACCTTATATCAGAGTCCACTGCATTCCCCTTTACATCAGAGTTCCCTTTTACATCAGGGTCTGCAGCATTGCCCTTTACATCAGAGCTCCCTTTTACATCAGGGTCCACAGAGTTCCCCCTTGCACTGTTGACTGCAGACATGGCACAGGAGGTGGTCAGAGAATGCGGTCATGGTACAGGAGGTGGTCAGAGAATGCGATCATGGTACAGGAGGTGGTCAGAGAATGCGGTCATGGTACAGGAGGTGGTCAGAGACTGCGGTCATGGCACAGGAGGTGGTCAGAGACTGCGGTCATGGCACAGGAGGTGGTCAGAGACTGCGGTCATGGCACAGGAGGTGGTCAGAGACTGCGGTCATGGCACAGGAGGTGGTCAGAGACTGCGGTCATGGCACAGGAGGTGGTCAGAGACTGCTGTCATGGCACAGGAGGTGGTCAGAGACTGCGGTCATGGCACAGGAGGTGGTCAGAGACTGCGGTCATGGCACAGGAGGTGGTCAGAGACTGCGGTCATGGCACAGGAGGTGGTCAGAGACTGCGGACATGGTACAGGGGGGTGGTCAGAGACTGCGGACATGGTACAGGGGGTGGTCAGAGACTGCGGACATGGTACAGGGGGTGGTCAGAGACTGCGGACATGGTACAGGGGGGTGGTCAGAGACTGCGGACGTGGAACAGGGGGTGGTCAGAGACTGCGGACATGGTACAGGGGGGTGGTCAGAGACTGGTCATGGCACAGGGGGGTGGTCAGAGCCTGCATGGACAATGGAAGTGCCCTCCTCACCCCCTCACAGTAGTTTCTTCCTCTGTCCCCCTTAGCTCTCCACATCAGTGTCCTCCTCCTAAGTCCCCTTCACCTCTCCATAGCCATATCAGCGACATTACTGCAGAGTGAAGCTGTGTGACTCTGCCTGTGGAGAGGTGAAGGGGGCACAGGAGCTGGACACTGATGTCCTCTGCCCCCTGACTCATCTCTCTACTACTTCAGTGACAGTCTGCGCTGCTACTGCTAGCTGAGTGTCTGAGCCTCGGTGGCTCAGAACCCCACTCACCAGACCAGTCCTCCTGCTCTTCTGTGTGCTCTCTCTGCCTCTGCTGTCACAGCCTGTCTGCTCTTTCCACTCCACTCCACCATCCGTCCGTCGCGTCCGTCCAGCAGCATCTTCTAGAGTTCTAGTTATTGTCCACAGCTGCGCTGCAGCACAGACTCCACTCCATACTGCTAGCACGGCGCCTGGCGGCCGGCGGGAAAATTTAAATGACGGCGGGGGCGGTGGCAGGGGCGGGCGCAGGCGGGCCGTGGCACTCGTCCGGCAACGATCATCATCCAGTGCGAGTCTGCATCTCTCTGCGAGTGCGAGAGAGCTCGGGGATCTCCGGAACTGCGCGTTGCGCACGCGCAGTTCTGACAGTGCCGCCGCCGCCGCCGCCGTAGATTTACAGGCACTTTTCTCCTGCTACGGGCATTTACGGGCAGGAGAAAAGTGCCCTGTTTTTACGGGCTGTCCGTAAATCTACGGGCGGTTGGCAACACTGGATCTGGGGTACTGCATGGTAATTGCACAGCTCTATCACATAGCACAGGGAGGGGCCTAAACGTTCTCCACTGCAAATTTCCTTTCACTTACAGGTCTCTCCACACTCTGTGATTGGACAGTGAAAGGAGAAGCAGCAGACTGATGAGCTCATCTCTTTGTCACTCTGCTCTCTCCTCCTATCAGTATGCACTTTGCACTGGAACACATCTGATTGGCTCCTTGTATTACTTCTTTCTTGCCTTCTCTGAGCTCGGCTGTGTAATACACCTGAATGTGACATACCAGGTCGTATTCAGGTACGTAGACGTCTTGTATCTATAACGAATGCATTTAATGATTCTTATACTAATATTACTGATTACAAAGCTGCATTGATTTGTGTCCTTTAAATCTGCCTGGAGTTGAGTGTAACCTGAATATATAGTGGAGTTATCTTTCACACGGAGTGATTTGGTGACTTATCATTGTCACTTATGATTGTATGGGTTATCATTGTAATGAATTGTAATTATCATCGTCTCTGTATGTACAAAGTACAGCAGTAACTACCTAAAATAAACAAAACACTCTTTAATTGCTCAATCCTGGGGGGGGGTTATCATCTGTAGGTGACCCAGAAGATAGACAAGTCATGGCACCACCCTTACCTGGTTTTCAGTGTCGCGCCAGTCAGGGATGATTTAGTAATTAGCATTCATTTTGCAGCACTTCTGAGTTCTGAGATGATTTCCAACTATTTGTATGGGATTTTTTAATTCTCCCCATCCCTGCTGGATTTTACTTCTACAATCTAAAATAGTACTAATAGGTTAAAGCAGTATTAAACCCAAAGCCATCATTTGTTACATTGCAGCTTTCCATTTTTTAGATGTGATGGCTGGATTATTTTCCTTATTTTAGGCTTTCTTTCTTTTTTTCTCATCTGGTAATCTGGCCAGTATGTCTGTTGTTTTTCAACAGAAAAGCTCTCTTGCAGATACAGAAATAATACAAATTATTTACCACTGACAGGGGTGCTTACAATGGTCAGCTTTTATTTATTTATGTAAAACCTTTATCCCATAAGAAAAGAACTGTTTGCTGTATCTGAATTTAAAGTGCAAGCTAGAGTTCATCTTTAATTTGTTAGTGTGTTTAAATCTGCTAAAATGTCTAACACTCCCCTCCCCTCCCCCCAAGACTGACAATGCTGCTGACCAAAGGTGCCCCCTGTGCTCCTTCATCCAGAGTGGGGGGCACTCTAATACAGAAGGTGTGTTACTGGCCAGATCACCAGGTGAAAACAGAAGGGAAAAAGCCTAAAAAAAGAAAACAAATGCAGCCACTACATCTAAAGATTGGTGAGTTGCAATATATTACATTTTTGGTTTTGGGTTTAACTCCATCATGACCATGCTATACCTGAATGACAGCTACAGCACGGGCACACATTGCCGGGAGGGCGACATATGACATCCTTACATACTCGCGCTTCCTACGCATTCCCTGGGGTGCGCATCAACAGTGATCTGTGGTCGCTGCATCCTTCAGGCACAGAGCTAAGTAAAGAGCCAATCACAGCTGCTCTTTACCATTCAAGCAGCTGTGTCCAGTCATAGCCGACTACAGTGTAAACCAAATTTGCCGTTTATCGGCAATCCTCTCCTCACGCTGACAGCGTGTAAGGAGAAGAGAGCCAATAAACATAAATCCACACAGGGAATATCTACACTGATAATCAGGAGCACCGATTAGCAGTGTCTTGATGATCAGTGCAGCTGGAAAGTGCCCATCAGTGCCCATCAGTGCTGCCAATCAGTGCCCATCAGTGCTGTTATTCAATGCCCATCAGTGCTGCACTGATAATCAGGGGCACTGAATATCAGTGTCCTGATGATCAGTGCCCAGCAGTGCTGCCAATCAGTGCCCAGCAGCGTTGCCAATCAGTGTCCATCAGTGCTTTTATTCAGTGCCCATCAGTGCTGCCTGTCAGTGCTTATAAGTGAGGCCTATCAGTGCTGCCTATCATTGTCGCCTATCAGCACCCATCAGTGCCACCTATTATTGTCTATCAGTGCCATCAGTGCAGCCTCATCTGTGCCTATCAGTGCAGCTTATCAGTTCCATCAGTGCAGCCTCATCAGCACTCATCAGTGAAGGAGAAAAGCTACTCATTTACAAAAGTTTATAACAGAAACTAAGAAAAGCTTTTTCTTCCTTCACAATTTTCAGGGAGGGGAGTCTGTGCACACATTGGGAAGGGCTCCTCATCATGACGTTGTCCTTTGAGCTGCAGCCATCTAAGGTCTGAGGAATAAAGAGCACAGGTGTTTATTGGGCGCAAATCAATGGCGGCATACACGCATACACGCTGCTTGGTGTTGCCCTTGCACACAGGCACACTGCAGAGTAAACACCCCTGCATGGATATCAAAGGGAAAAAAACAGTTTCTAAAAAAAGGGGGGAATGGTAACCCCTATACAAGTATATGTGCACCCAAAGAAACTTGATAAAGTGCTTAGTGCAAGAGGTGAATATTAACAAACACCCCCCAAGGGGAAAAAAAGTGCACAGTGACAAATAAATAATGTACTTAAACGTGACTGCTCATATGTTTAAAATATTATATAAAAACTGATAACATATAAAGTGCCAGTGAAAAATGTGCAAAAAATGCAATATCAATAACAATATGCCAATTATTTTATTTTTTAGCAACACACCCTACAAGTGTAATAGGTAATGGTGAATAAGTGAAAGTTCAAACACAAAGTGTATTGTGAGTGAGGTGCCCAAAGATAGCAACCTATTGGTAACACTCTCACCCAATATTCCTCTTCTGGGCCAGAGAACTGGATATGTAGCCACAGAGGAAAAAATCCAAAGCCAGGGGTTCCTTCAGCCCTTCAGCCCGGCGAACCACGTTGGGAGCTGCCTCCCTCAAGATGTATTAATCTGTGGTGCTCAAGCAAAAAGATACGGGACCCCAATAGCATAGCAATCCATAAGAAATACAGTAGCAAGTGCAGAGAAACTTACACTTTGGACCAATCACATCAGCCGTAGATAGGACGCCGGGACGCTTCCACTTCCGCGTTCCACGGCTCCGAAACACTCAGACCGGAAGTGACGTGTGGCGTATGTAGCTCCGCCCTACGCGTTTCATCATCAGACGTCTACTGGAGCGGCGCCATCTAACGTATTCCCGGCTCTCTTATAGCCCGTAGTGTCCTAGCAACCGGTAAACAAATAGCGGCCATCTTAGTACTCTCGCAAGCAACTCGGCAGACATGTTTATCCACCCAAAAGCCACGGATTTGGTTTGCTAAGGACACAGCCTTTCTGAATTGGCTAAATTACATCATATGTGATCAGTCCGAACAACATATATAATGTAAACAGTAATATTAGAACAAAAATATGAATAAAAAGTTAAAAATTAAAAAATTGTTTTGTATGTAGATCAACGTTATTAGCGACATAAAAGGTGAAAAAAATGTGTGAATCTTCTGTTGCAAAAACAAAGATGGGAATGGGCAAAAACTTGCTGCGGTCTTATGAGGAAGGGCATTTTTATTTATAAGCCCCGGTTCACACTTGTGCGAGTGCGGGGTTCGCATGTAATGTCGGAGCGCACTGCTCCTTCATTACATGCGATCGGCTGTGCGGTGCGAGTTTAGCCATACACTTTGTATGGCTAAATTCGCACCCGCACCCGCAGCAAACTCGCACAGGACCCTTTTTGGCAGCCGCATCAGGATCGGATCGCACAGCGGTTCACACTTGTGCGATCCGATCCTGTGCGAACTGCAAGATCGCACTTCGATATGCGATCAAACTGGGGGTGTCGTTAAGATTACATTGACACCCCCAGCGTATCGCATATGGCAGTGTGAACTGCCGGGGGTGCGTGTGCGATGCGGGAACAGGCTGCGGATTCGCAGCCTTCCCGCATCGCATAAGTGTGAACCGGACCTTACTGAGCATGTAAGGTTATTGTTACGAATACATTGCAACCCAAAAAGGGGAGTGTATATATAGGATGGAAGGGTCCTGTAGATCATGCATGAGGGGAGAATGCCTGTGCATGTGGACACAAAAACGCGGATGGATGGAATAAATATGTAAAATAAATATAAAAATATATCGGGCGATTATAAATTGTACCACATATGAATAAATATAAATATAAATAAAATTTAAATATGACATGGGTTAAAATTACCTCCCAAAGGAAGGGCCCATTTTATAAATAACCACTAACAGGACCTTGGTAATGAGAGACCACTGAGAATATTAGATTTATTGTTTATTTACCCCTACATGGAGCACTCTTTTTCCTTTTTATTGGTAGCCTAGGTTATGAATCCTGCCAGAAGTGATTTGAAATGAGCTCATAGATAATATATTGTTCCAGGTTTGTCATGGTAAGCTATCTTACTTCCAACAAGTCCAGTTGGCAGATTGGCTAAAGTCCGCAAAACCTGAAAATACTGGTTGCCTAATTATACGGTCCTATAAAACCTCCTCGGCTTATAAGGAGTCTTTTTAGTAGTGATGTGTTTTTCTCTCATGTGTCATTCATTTTATTATCAATTAATAAATCATATCAAGGCAGGGCCCTCGGATTCCTGCTGTATTGAATCGTATTGTAACTGTACTGTTTGCCCTAACGTTGTAAAGTTCTGCGCAAACTGTTGGCGTTATACACTGCCTGGCCAAAAAAAAAAAGTCGCACACTCTAAAATTTCCGTTGGCTTTGATTACGGCACGCATTCACTGTGGCATTGTTTCGATAAGCTTCTGCAATGTCACAAGAGTTATTTCCGTTCAGTGTTGCATTCATTTTTCACCAAGATTTTGTATTGATGATGGGAGAGTCAGACTATGCAAAGCCTTCTCCAGCACATCCCAAAGACTCTCAATGGGGTTTAGTTCTGGACTCTATGGTGGCCAATCCATGTGTGAAAATGATGTCCGATGCTCCCTGAACCACTCTTTCACAATTTGAGCCCAATGAATCCTGGCATTGTCAGCTTAGAATTTGCCCGTGCCATCAGGGAAGAAAAAATCCATTGATGGAATAACCTGGTTCAGTATGTTCAGGTAGTCAGCTGACCTCATTCTTTGGGCACATGCAGTATTTAACTGTAGCACCTTCCTAGGTAGGTGCTAGGTAGAGAGCATAGTTTTTGGCTCTGTCTGCTTATCAAAGGAGCAGCAGGCAAATCTATATTGTTCTCTGCTTATCGGAGAGCAGGATCTGTTAGTGAGGTCTGCTCATTGTGCTCAGTATGCGATTCATTATGACTAGAGTGTGTTTTACACTGGTCCAATAGGGAGGCATGCTGGACAGTGGGAGGAAACCTGACGAATGGATGCATAGGCTTTGGTACAGTCCTGGTGATTGGCAGGGGCAGGTCGCCTCGGTGCATTCTGGGATACTGTATAAAAGCCAGGAGCATGTGCTGCGGGGTCTTTGGCTGGAGAGCAGAGTACCGGAGTCCTCCTCTGTAGCAGTGGCACATGGCCACAAGAGGTCATCCTGAGGGCCAGAGGAATGGAGCTGAACCCAGAGGTCCAGGGGAGCTGACTGAGGGGAAGACACTGCAGACCCTGGAAAAGCAGTATCATGAGTACAGGGGATCGTGTCAAGGGGCCTGACCTGAGGGGGAGCCACCCCAGGAGTAGGATAGTCAGTGTACGGGTGTAAGCACGCAAGAAGGAGGATACTAAGGAGAGTGTCCTGAAGATAAAATCAGTTCATCAAGTCATCTGGGAAAGAGACTTAAAACTAAATTCACCTCAATGGCAAGGTGGATCAACAGCCTGGCTGTACCAAGCAATAGAAGTCCTCAAATCTTGTGCATAGTTAATTCGGAGTATCCCACTATTCCCTTCTCCCAGCCCTAAATCCCAGTTCACAATGGGGCAACTTTTCAGGCAACTTAGCCGCCTGACAAGTCACGCTCCATTCAGTGCAATGTAACCGTTCTAATCAGAGAAAATCAAGTCGCTCCGACTTAGAAAAAGGTTCCTGCACTACTTTGGGGGCGACTTGCATTAGCTTCTATTAGAGAAGTCATATGCAAGCCCCACTGAAGTTGCGCTGCACAGGGCGGCTTCAGAGTCGGGCGAGTTTGAAGCCGCCCCAGTGTGAGCCCAGGCTAATTTATTAATAAAACACAAAAACAACTACATACCCCTGGATTGTTTATTGAATAGGCCAAGAAGAAAAGTGGGAGACTGTTAATGTTAAGGTTGCTAATGGTAACCCAGGGGGACCCATAAGTGTGAAATCCAGCAGTCCTCAAGGGGGCAGTGCTACATAACCAATAGGATAGTTACTGCATGCTTAATTTAGTTAGTTGCTTAGTTAATTCCAGGTGGCGACTTTTTTTTTTTTGGCCAGGCAGTGTATAATTCCTGTATAATAATTAAAATATAAGAAATATAGTTTATTTTTATGTCATATTCAATGTTAGACCCTCCATTGTATGCAAGCAATGCAGCTATTGCGATAAATATTCAGAAAAGTCTCGTCTGTGCCCCTCTCTGATTTAGTTTCACAATATTACTGGGGCCTGGCTCTGATTCTGTGACTAAACCCTGCCAAGCGTCATTCCGCTTTTCAATAACACTGTCTCAATTACCAGAGAAGAGCGGAATGGTAGTGAGCAGAAGCATTCTGACAGGAGGAGAGAGCAGAGCGGCAGAGAGATAAAGTAGTCACGGTGCTGCTTCTCATTTCACTGTCCAGTTACAGGCTGGGGGTGGGTGCAGGACAGCTGTACAAAAAAGTGGAAAGCACCCCAACCTATAACTGGCCTTTGCAGCAAGGTGCACATGGAAGGGCAATGCACATTACTGACAAACAAAAGATTTCCCAGCACATTTACCAGCCAGCCTGCAAAACAACCAAATTGGCCCTGAATAACAGTTTATGTTAAAAACAGAGGGTTTTGTTTGCATACATTTGCAAATATATGCGTAAGCAGCTGTGCCCACGTCAAGGGACCTCTGTATATACTGCCACCCTAACTAAATTTCCAGAGCCACTATAATAGGAGCACATATAAGAATGGATAGATTAAGGGCAGGAATGCCTGGAGAGAGCCCCCCTTCCTAAAGGCACAGGGACACAGGTGACAGCCAGCAAGAGTACAATGACAGCAAAGGCATCCTGCAGTCCCTGCACACAATTTGTCCAACTGTACAAAAAAGTGGCAACCACCAAAACCAATATCTGGCCTTTGCAGCAAGGAGCACATGGAAGGGCAATGCACATCACAGACAAACAAATGATTTCCCAACACACTTACTGACCAACCAGCCCTTAAAGTGATTGTAAATTTTTTTTTTTTGCAAACATGTTATACTTACCTACTCTGTGCAAGGGGTTTGCACAGAGCAGCCCTGATCCTCCTCTTGTGGGGTGCCCAGCAGCAATCCTGGCTCCTCCTTTTCATCCGGTGTCCCCACGGAGAGCCGATTTCCATAGGGGCACCTGTGTGGGCATACTCACGAGTCCCGCTTCTGCGTCCATTGACACAGACAGCGGGACTCGGCCCCGTCTCCCACTCCCATGTCACTAGATTTGATTGACAGCAGTGGGAGCCAAAGGCTGCTGCTGCTATCAGTCTATCCAATGAGGACCCAAAGCAGCGGCTCGTCGCTGGAACAATCAGGCACAGGTAAGAATAAAGGGGGGAGGGGGGGGGGTGTCTGGGAGACAGCTGCAGCACCAAAGGCTTTTCACCTTCTATGCATTAAGGCGAAAAACCTTGAGACTTTACAACTCCTTTATCTCTCTATTTTTCTATGTGCTCCTACTATGGAGGCTCTAGAATTTTAGGGTTAGGAACGCAGTATATACAGAGGTCCCTTGGCGTGGGCACTACAGAAAATGTGTGCAAACAAAACCCTCTGTTTTTCATTTAAACTGTTAGACAGGAGCAATTTGGTTGTTTTGCAGGTTGGCTGGTAAATATGCTGGGAAATGTTTTGTTTGTTTGTGGGTGCAGGGCAACCTTGGCTCAAAGGAAGGGGGATGATACATACTGGCCATCAGACTGAAGACATCTAGAGGCAAAAAATATAAATCTGTAGGGGATCTCTGCAAAATCTGTTTTTGTTGTTACATTTTTTAATGGGCCATTGTATTATTGGTTGGAATTCTGCTTTAAAGTCAAGCACAAAGTGACTGTCAGATTTCAGCTGCATTAATGTAAATCAAGCCTCAGCAAAGAAGTGAAACTAAATCAGAGAGGCACAGAAGATACTTTTAGCCCTAATAAGGCTGGGAAGAAATGCTGAGTCTGAGAGGCTGACTATCATTTTCTGAGCCATGATATGATAGTGAACTTGGATTGTGAATCTTTTATTGCGGTTATATCATTTCAGTTGATATCGCATATTGCAAGAGATTGCACTGTTTATGAGCAAACAAACAAACAACAAATCCTTGATAAATAACAGTTCTAGTTATGAAGCAATAAAACCCCTTACAGGAAAACCTCACCCTTTGCCTAGTTACCTCTCAAGACGTTCATCAGTAAATGTTTTTCCTACCTTTCAGGGTGTTCCACAGACTGTACTGCCCCTGAGAAGCATTTAGATCTGCTAATAAAGGGGATTTATCATTCCTATGTATGTAGTTATTATGCTCACAGCTGAATGAGTCAGAGGAGAACCCTACCCCCTCTTACCTCTCTGCTCTGTGCAAACAGCACTGCCTGGATTTTCAGTTAGACAGAGATGTGTATAAAGTGAGCAGCTAGTCTTAAGCTGCCCCACTCAGAGTCATAGGTATTAGAGAGGAAATAAACTCAAAGGCATAATTTGTACCTATAGGCAAGCCTATAATAAGGCATACTATAGGCAGGGCTTTTTTCAGAAGGAACATGAGGGAACGCAGTTCCGGCACCTTCAGCACTGAATGTATGTAATAGCAAGGGGTGCTGGGGTGTGCTGGAGGGTTTATTGATGCTGATTGCTGTAGGATCTATTGTCACTGGATGGGATATTTTGTTTGCCTTGGGGCTCTCTTGCTGCTGTTGGAATACTATTGTTGTTGGTGGGGGGGGGGGGGGGGGCCTTATGTTGCTGGGGGTCAATGCTCAATTGTTGCTGGGAGGTATCTATTGTTTAGGGAAAGGTCTATTGGTGCTGACTGATGGGAGATCTGTTGTTGCTGCTAAGGGTCTATTGTTGCTGGGGTAGTATTGCTTGGAAGGTTTATTGTTGTAAGGAGGATTATTGTTGTAAGGATCTGCTGTTGCTGGGGGGGGGGGGTACTATTGTTGCTGGGGGTTGTATTGGTGTTGGCTGCAGGGAATCCATTTTACTGCTTTTCTTGCTATCATAAATAAATTCCATACAAATGACTTAGCACCAAAAAATGATTATAATGGGTTCTGTATTCTCTAAAAGGGACAGTTCTGGGAGGTGGGTAGGGAGTGGAACCAAGTGACGGTGCTCAGAGGTAGGTAAAGGGGTGGAGACAAGGGGTGATTTAGAAGGGGGTAGTTTCTGCACCTATTCTCTGAGAAAAAAAAGCCCTGCCTATAGGTTCTGTAAACATCTTCTAAACATGCACTGTTTAGGAGATATTTACATTACATGCAGCCAATGATGTCATCAGCGCATGTACTCTGAAGGAATGGCCACCCAGGCCATTCCTTCAGAAACCTGTGCCATAAATGACAGCTCCCCCATACATGCATGATTGCGTGGGAGTGACGTCATCGCACCTTCAGCCAGTCACACACCTGGAGTCCACGTGTCCAGAAGGAAGACGGGTGAAGATCAACGCTGCCTCCAGCTATTACATCACATTGCTGGAGGGCTTCGTTTTCAGGTAAGTTTCACAATATGTGCTAGTATGCGATGCATACTAGCACACTATGCCTTTACCTTGCAGGTCCAAAAATAAAAAACACCAGCGGTTTACAACCACTTTAACCACTTCAATTCCGGACACTTCCACACTTTTACCAACCAGGGCAATTTTCATCTTTCACCGCTGTCGCACTTTGAATGACAATTGCGCAGTCATGCAGCACTGTACCCATATAAATTGTTGCAATTTTTTTGAGATAGATAGAGCTTTCTTTCGGTGGTATTTATTCACCACTGGGTTTTTTATTTTTTGCTAAACCAAGGAAAAAAGACCGAATATTTGGGAAAAAAAAGTTTTTCTTCGTTGCTGTTGTAAAATTTTGCAAATAAGTAATTTTTCTTCTTCACTCTGATGAGGCTGTACTAATGGGGAATAACAGGCTGCACTGATGAGCACTGATAGGCGTCACTGATGGACACTGATGAGGCGGCACTGATAAGCTGCACTGATAATGAGGGCAGGAGCGTACCAAATGGTTGGCCAAACTGGCGCCCGGCAGGGGCGCGGGCCAGGGGGGCGCAAAAAAATTTTCAGTGTTAGCGGTGCTTGTTGCGGCCTCCGCTCAGCCTGTGCCCCCGGCGCCCCAGGCAGCGTGCGGCTCCAATCCCAGAGCCCTTTGTCCACTCCAAGCGGTGTCAGTCCGGTGTTCCGTGAGAATTACCTACCCATGAGTAAAACCTACCCCACGTCACTTCCGGTTGCACGGCACTGTGTGTAATGCGGCGTTTCCATTAAAACAGCTGTGCTGCAACACGAGTGATCTCCACTCCTATCCCTGTGACTTCCCTGATCTCAGCTAGTAAATATAAAAGAGGCGGCGGGTGTATGAAAAGATAAATCACGGAGCCGCCAGCCGCTTTTATATTTACTAGCCGAGTTGAGGGAAGTCACAGGGACAGGAGCGGAGATGACTCGTATTGCAGCCGAGATGTTTTATGTAACCGCCGCATGGGTAGGTTTTTTTCACGGAACACAGTAATAATTTCATACTAGTGCGCATGCGCACTAGTCTGCTCCTCAGCTGATACATTACGTATCCGGGGCTGGGAGCATGTGCACTGCTGCGCTGCTCAGCTGTTCCTGGCCGGAAGTGACGAGGGTAGGTTTTTCTCACGGGGTAGGTAATTCTCACGTTACACCGGGCTCTCCGAATCTCTGTCTCAGCCCACACGAGGCTGGACAGCGGTCACATGACCGTGACATCATCAATCGGCTCCAGGATTGTACTGACTCAGGCTGTCAGAGGAGAGTGTACCGCCGCTCAGCACCTTCAACCTCCTCTGCGATCCTAGGACAAGTTGATCAGGGGACCCCTCTCTCTCCCTGTCACCCCCTCTCTCTCCCTGTCACCCCACCTCTCTCTCCCTGTCACCCCACCTCTCTCCTCCTGCCACCCCCTCTCTCTCCCTGTCACCCCCCCTCTCTCTGTCACCCCCCTCTCTCTCTCTGTCACCCCCCTCTCTCTCTCTGTCACCCCCCTCTCTCCCTGTCACCCCCTCTCTCTCCCTGTCACCCCATCTCTCTCTCTGTCACCCCCCTCTCTTCCTGTCACCCCCCTCTCTCTCACTGTCACCCCCTCTCTCTCCCTATTACCCCCTCTCTACCTGTCACCCCCCTCTCTCTCTGTCAACCCCCCTCTCTCTGTGTCACCCCCCTCTGTCACCCCCTCTCTCTCACTGTCACCCCCTCTCTCTCCCTGTCACCCCCTCTCTCTCCCTGTCACCCCCCCTCTCTCTGTGTCACCCCCTCTGTCACCCACCCTCTCTCTCTCTCTCTCTCTCTCTCTCACCCCCCTCTCTCTTTGTCACCCCCTCTCTCTCTCTCACCCCCTCTCTCTCTCTCTCTCTCTCTCTCTCTCTCTCTGTCACCCCCTCTCTCTGTCACCCCCTTCTCTCCCTCTGTCACCCCCCCCCTCTCTCTCTCTCTCTCTGCCACCCCCTCTCTCTCTCTCTATTACCTCCTCTCTTTGTCACCCCCTCTCTCTGTCAACCCCCCCTATCTCTCTATCAAACCCCCTCTCTCTCGCTGTCACCCCCTCTTTCTCTCTTGGGGGGGGGGGGTGGCGCCAATAAAGCTCCTTGCCAAGGGCATTGGAGACCCTAGGTACGCCTCTGAATGAAGGCACTCATTATCAGTGTAAAGAATGTACTAACTGTGCCCTGTCAGCCTTGCTGGTTACCGGCTCTCCTTTCCTCACACAAACACAGCGAAGAAAGGACTGCCGATAACCAGAAAGTCTGTTTACATGTGATCAGCTGCGATTGGACACAGCTGATTACATGGTAGATGGTCACTGTGATTGGTCCTTTACTGTGATCTGTGATCAGCTGTGTCCAAGGGATACTTTGGTCACAGAGCATGCCCGATGTGCACCCCAGGGGTAGACCAGTCTTCAGATATAATTTTCCATTGTAGCTGCATTCTTATTAAGCATTGTAAAAGCGTAATACGTCCAGGTATTTATTACCTCTTCAAGAGATCACAGTACTCTCCCTGACAATGCCTTCATCTACTTTTCTCTCCAGAAGGACAGAGCCATCTTTGTTCAGACATCCAGGGTCAACACCTACTTCCTGTGCTGAAATGCAGGCTCAAAAATTACACAATCATGTGAATCCTGATTTCTGTACATTTTGTGTTCACATAGATCAGCTCCTACTGCAGCCTCTCACCAGGTGATTTGCGATAAAGTTAAAATGTTGCAGTCTGATCGCAGGGAGAGAAGAGACTGAGGACATGTTTTTTCCTGCCTGCAGCAGACTGATGAGATCATCTCAGTTTAGGTAAAGTCTATGGACTGGAGATCATTCTGGTGTTTATTTATAAAAAAATGTGTAACTTCCTTGAAAAATAATACTGTTGTATATTGTGACATATTAGGAATTCATTCATGTAAACTTGTTACAACAGAACTAAACCCTTCTATCCTCTAGCCAAGGAAGCTGCAATTGTAGCCTCTGTTTGACCTGCAACTGCCATTGGTGCTGCACATGTGATCAGTTATGACTTCAGTTATGACTTCAACCATTTAAAGATTTGACAGTTAGGTTGACAGCACAAGCAAATGTGACAGTTAGCAGAAATTTATCTGTTTTTGAAACTGTTAAATTGATGGTTTTAGTTGCGCTTTAAAGCAGGGTTCCACCCACATTTCAAACTTTGCACTCCCCCCCCCCCCACCCTGTTCTTGATTGCTTTACAATTCCTCATTGGACACTTTTTTTTTTCCAGTAATCTATGTACCTTATTTGCACAGGGGAATGCCCGCTTCTGCTGCATGTCACAACGGCGAGGTACATCATGTCAGGCCTGCGCGTTGGCTCCTGAGATATGAGTTTCATTAACTCCAGGAGTCAATGAGCACCCTCCGCTTGTAGTATTGCGGTATTTCCTAACAGGTTAAGATAAGTGCCAGTTTTAAAAAGGGCATCCAGTCAGTTGTTGCCATTGTTAGCAGCGTCTGTGGAGAAGGGATCAGCGATGGCGGCGGCGGTAGGAGCAGCATTGGGATTTCCAGATTATAGCAGGATTGCGGCACCTGCAACAATATTCGTGCGCCACGATTTTTACAATATGCACATGCGCAAGGTCAGGAGGTGCATTCTGGGTAGCCAGCAGCGTTTTTTCCCGGAAGAAACAACTGGGCTTCAGATGCCCCCACGAAGATTAGAGCGCTCTGGCTGGGGAGAGCCGAGTATGTTTTTTAAAAAAGAAAATGAATGCTAACACATACATTTAGTAATCATACCGCAATGTATATAATTCAGTGAAAACATCACATAGGTGTTTAAAAAAAAAAGCTAAAAGATCCACTTATGTTTTACAAGTAATTCAATTGATATACAGTATCTCTCAAAAGTGAGTACACCCCTCACATTTTTGTAAATATTTTTTTATATGTTTTCATGTGACAACACTGAAGAAATGACACTTTGCTACAATGTAAAGTAATGAGTGTACAGCTTGTATAACAGTGTAAATTTGCTGTCCCCTCAAAATAACTCAACACACAGCCATTAATGTCTAAACCACTGGCAACAAAAGTGAGTACACCCCTAAGTCAAAATGTCCAAATTGGGCCCAAAGTGTCAATATTTTGTGTGGCCACCATTATTTTCCAGCATTGCCTTAACCCTCTTCGGCATGGAGTTCACCAGAGCTTCACAGGTTGCCACTGGGGTCCTCTTCCACTCCTCCATGACGACATCACCGAGCTGGTGGATGTCAGAGACCTTGCGCTCCTCCACTTTCTGTTTGAGGATGCCCCCCACATGCCTAATAGGGTTTAGGTCTGGAGATCTGCTTGGCTGTCCATCACCTTTACCCTCAGCTTCTTTAGCAAGGCAGTGATTGTCTTGGAGGTGTGTTTGGGGTAGTTATCATGTTGGAATACTGTCCTCGGGCCCAGTCTTCTAAGGGAGAGTATCATGCTCTGCATCAGTATGTCACAGTACATGTTGGCATTCATGGTTCTCTGAATGAACTGTACCTCCCCAGTGCCAGCAGCACTCGTGCAGCCCCAGACCATGACACTCCCACCACCATGCTTGACTGTAGCCAAGACACACTTGTCATTGAACTCTTCACCTGGTTGCCGCCACACACGCTTGACACCATCTAAACCAAATACGTTTATCTTGGTCTCGTCAGACCACGGGAGATGGTTCCAGTAATCCATGTCCTCAGTCTGCTTGTCTTCAGCAAACTGTTTGCAGGCTTTCTTGTGCATCATCTTTAGAAGAGGTTTCCTTCTGGGACGACAGCCATGCAGACCAATTTGAAGCAGTGTGCAGCGTATGGTCTGAGCACAGAGAGGCTGACCCCCCACCCCTTCAACTGCTGCAGCAATGCTGACAGCACTCATACGTCTATTTCCCAAATACAACCTATGGATTTGATGCTAAAAACGTGCATTCAACTTCTTTGGTCGACCATGGCGAGGCCTGTTCTAAGTGGAACCTGTCCTGTTAAACCGCTGTATTGTCTTGGCCACCGTGCTGCAGCTCAGTTTCAGGGTCTTGGCAATCTTCTTATAGCCTAGACCATGGGTGTCCAACCTTTTGGCTTCTTTGGGCCACATTGAGTGTAGAGAAATTTTCTCGGGCCGCATATAAAATATATACTATTAGTTAAGGCATATAAGTAATAAAACACCGCTGCACCCTTCCCGTGCTGCCGTGCCCCCCCCCCCCCCAGCACTAATATACCACAACTAGTGGATGATCCCCTCCGAGGCTGCCTCTGTGGCCATGCCCCCGACTCGACTTCCTTTCTCCCCAGCAAAAAATAAATAAAAATTGTCAGGGGGCAGTGGGCCGCATTGCCTGCGGTTCCGGGCCGCATGCGGCCCCCGGGCTGCAGGTTGGACATGTCTGGCCTAGACCATCTTTATGTAGAGCAACAATTCTTTTTTTTCAGATCCCCAGAGAGTTCTTTGCCATGAGGTGCCATGTTGAACTTTCAGTGACCAGTATGAGAGAATGAGAGCGATAACACCAAATTTAACACACCTGCTCCCCATTCACACCTAAGACCTTGTAACACTAACGAGTCACATGACACCGGGGGAGGGAAGATGGCTAATTGGGCCCAACTTTACATTGTAGCAAAGTGTCATTTCTTCAGTGGTGTCACGTGAAAAGATATAATAAAATATTTACAAAAATGTGAGGGGTGTACTCATTTTCGTGAGATACTGTAAGTATCACTTCATGGGCGTCCGCAGAACTTTTTTCAGGGGGCATCATTTTAAGGTCCCCCATGCTCCCCCTCTTTTCAACAATGTCATGAAGGGGAGGGGCTTAGTCATAATACTTATTTTGAGTATTTATTTTTAAAGAGCAAACAGCAGCATTTATTTTTAAAGCATTTAATAATTGATCCTGTTCCTTTAAAGCATGTTATACAGCACAGTGGTTTGCTGTGTAATTTGGCCCCTTCTATCACCTAAAATACCTGGCTGATCCTTCCTGGCTATGTCCTCCCCACTGTAAACTGACCACGGTATACCATGGCTGCTGAGCCCTGACACTGTGGTCAGTTTACGTGCCTTCATTATCCGCAGCCCTCCTGTCCTCCTCTGTCCTCTCTCCCCCCTCCTTCCCTGCCTGTCTGCTCCTGTGTCAGTGCCTGCCCCCCCCCCCTCCTGCTGCTGTAGTTTCATTTAAAGTTTAATAATCCTGTGTGCCCCTGTGTCTGTGTTTTATAAAAATAAGCCATTCTTTACAAGTTTTCAGAGTGCCACTCGTCGCTCACGTTACCTGCTGCCTCTCTCCTCCTCTCCTCTGCCCTTCCCCTCCTCCTCCCCTCCCGACATCAGTGAGGAATCCTCACCCCCCGCCCACTGCAGGCAGCTGTCAGACGGGGAGAGGAGAGAGCCGACGGGTCACATGAGCAGCGCTCAGCCCTCTGAAAACTGGTAAAGAACGGCTTATTTTTTTAAAACACAGGCACACAGGATGATAAAAAAAAAAAAACAGACAGGATAGTATAAAATGGCTTAACAACCACTTGAAAGGGAAAGTTGAGATTCCGGAGGAGGGGGGGGGGGGGGCAAATGCCCCCCCTTGCGCCTACCTGCGGACGTCCATGTATCACTTTATAAACTGTGTTATCACTTTATAAAATGATCACCTGTGCGATTTTTTATTTTTGCGCTATAAACAAAAGAAGAGCGACAATTTTGAAAAAAAAAAACAATATTTTTCATATTCTGATATATAACATTTCCAAAAAAGAAAAAAAATGTAAAAATCTAAATTTTTTTAACATTTTAAGACAGTTTGTTTCCTGCTACACATTTTTGGTAAAAAAAAAATGCAATAAGCGTATTTTGATTGGTTTGCGCAAAAGTTATTGCGTCTAAAAACTACGGGATCAGGATCTCCTGATGACGTCAGTGTTGATGACGAAACGCGTAGAGCGTAGGTACGTCAGTTCCGCCCGAGTGTATTCGTGAGACGCATATCCGGTTGGTGAGGCGCACGGCGTCCCGGAAGTGCCGCTAAACGAGGGTTTTGCGGCCCCTACTCACCTACGGTCACTACAATTTGGTTTTAAATGTGAGTACTTCTGATATTTGTTAATAAATGCAACGATTTCAAACGGTACATCACTATATAGAGTTTTTTTTCTTCATACCATCGGACATCTATATACCATTTGGAGTGTTGCCTGAGATGACATATCGTTGGTAAACATATCTATGGGAGAGAGAAAGTAGGATTAATCCCAGGAGGAGTGGAGACTGTAACCGGGTTTGGCTGAGGGATCCACCCTAAGGTTCCAACGCTGGTTACCCCTGTAGGGGTGCCACTCTCTGGTGAGTGCGGGAATTATTGAGAGGGGAGCACCGATTTCCTCACCCAGCACCCACGTTCTGAAGCCACCTCTGGGATTCACTTTTCTCCTTTAAGAAGGACTTTTTTTATCTCTGCAATCTATTATAGTTATTTCACTTATGGACTTTTTCGGATACTAAATTAACTCATATGGACTTTTTTACTGGATCACATATATTGATTTAATTATATACACATATTAATTTTTCGATTCACTATATATCACTTGTTTATTGATATTTGTTTTTTTTTGGATTTTATATCACTATTTGATTATTATCTTACACACCTCTATTTTAATTAAGTATTTTATTCACGTGGTATCAAATAATCTATATTTATTTATATATATTTATCTATTTTCCACACTTGAGATATTTCTAATTTCCAATTTTTATTAGTCACATAGCACAGAGGCGTAACTAGAACCTTCAGGGCCCCGATGCAAGAAACCATGAAGGGCCCCCCAGACCCCTGGCCGGGGGCCCTTCCCTTCAAGCCTGGGGCTCTTCCCACTAATCCTGGGGCTCTTTACTCTCATTGCATGGCCTTTTATTATGGTCCCGCATCAGGATCCTTTCACAAGTTCTGCAGTGGGCCCCCTTCCTGCAATCTTGGGGCCTCCCCACAGTGGTGAAATGCCAGGGCCCGGTCGCAAATGTGACCTTTGAGATCCTAGAAGTTCACCCACTGGTTTGCTACCGGGCCCCCTGGAGCATGGGGCCCGGTAGCGATTGCAACCCCTGCAACCCCTGTAGTTACGCCCCTGACATAGCACCACCACTGCCACGTATAGCTGCATTTTAGTTTTATGCTCTTTTAACTGTCACCAGTCACTTTAATCTTGCACTAACCCACTTATATGTATTTTTATCACAGTTGATTTCATCACTGTATGAATTTTTACCTATTTATTGATCTAGTGCAATTATCCTTATTTATTTGGTGTTTATCAACAACACCATCTGTCTATTAGCCTCGGTTCACACTAGGGCGACCTGTGAGGCGACCTGGTCGCCTCACAGGTCGCCGCAGGTCGCCTCCCATAGGGAAGCTGCGGACCCGTTCTAATAGGAGCGACACAAGTCGCTCCGACCTAGAAAAAGGGTCCGGAGCTTCTTTGGGGCGACCAGGAGGCGACCGCCATAGACTTCAATGTTATGAAGTCCGTGGCGGCCGCTCCGAGGTCGCGGCGCGCTGCTCGCACCGCGACCTCGGAGGTCGCCAGCCGAAGTAGCATCGCGGTAGTGTGAACCGGTGCTGAATTGCATTGAATTGTCTGCATTTATTTGGTGTTTATAGAGAACACATTTCTCCCATTGATTTATTTACTGAGATACTTTGTTCATGAATACAATTGTATTATCAGAATATGAGATTTCATGATGTAAAGAGCATACCTCCCAACTTTTTGAGATGGGAACGAGGGACATCCGCTAGCAAAGGTATGTAGGCGTAGGACACACCCCCTGCCACACCCCCTTAAAGGAGAATTGTAAAAAAAAAAAAAGATTGGTTAAAAACCAACAAGTGCTTTTTTTTACCACTAATAGTGGAATTTACAAATACAGCAATTTAATAATTGGATGAAAAGTTTAGCTCTGGGAAACACGTTTTGATAGGTAAATAGTGCATTTTATATACAATTATATAGATTAGACAAAAATGAGGGACAAATATGAAGGAGAGAGGGACAGAGGGAATATGTTTCATATGAGGGACAGTCCCTCTAAATCAGGGACAGCTGGGAGCTTTGCATGAGAAGTGATCATTAACTTATGATTGTGTAATGTTAAATCTAATTTTAGCGATTGATTTCAATCTACTTCCCGTGTGCGGCATATCAATCAAATGAACTGTTGACTATAGATCAATTCTAGCTATCGGGAGAGATTGATTTGAAAGGAAATTAATTATTTACCAAAGCATGTATTGCCACCATTAGAAGGGAGGCTATAGGGGGCGCTAGCAGGGACTTAGGGAGTCTGCCAAAGTCATGATCAAGGCAAGTATTTCTTCTTATCTGTGCACCCTCAGACCAGGACGGAGTACTGTTTTTAACCCTTTCAGCCTTCTTCACCACTTTAGGCTGGGTTCACACTTATGCGAATTACATTTGGGTTTCCTCGCATCCAATTTGCATGACATTAGAGTGTGACCGGCTCTTAATGGAGACAGTTCACACATCTCCGGGGCAGCTGCGTTCTGCATTTGGAAAGGGTCCTCCGAATCAGGTGCGAATTCAGGCAGAAATTCAGACCCGATTTGCACCTGAATATGTGAACAGGGACGCACCTGACCCCCTGCTGTGATCCGAGGCGGCAGCAGTGTGAACCCAGCTTTATACATATACCAAAATTCAGAGGCGTAACTAGAACCTTCAGGGCCCCGATGCAAGAAACCATGAAGGGCCCCCCAGACCCCTGGCCAGGGCCCTTCCCTTCAAGCCCGGGGCTCTTCCCACTAATCCTGGGGCTCTTTACTCTCGTTGCATGGCATTTTATTACGGTCCCGCAGCAGGATCCTTTCACAAGTTCTGCAGTGGGCCCCCTTCCTGCAATCTTGGGGCCTCCCCACAGTGGTGCAATGCCAGGGCCCGGTCGCAAGTGTGACCTTTGAGATCCTGGAAGTTCACCCACTGGTTTGCTCCTGGGCCCCCTGGAGCATGGGGCCCGGTAGCAATTGCAACCCCTGCAACCCCTGTAGTTACGCCCCTGCCAAAATTATACAGTACAGGGTCAGGACAAGGGGTGGGCGGGAGGCTGCCCTGGGCACTGTGGTATTATGTGAGGTGGGGGGCGCCACAAGGAGATTGAGTCAAGGGGATTTGTGTTGGAAGCTGGAATTTGGGGGTGCAGCATTGGGGAAGTATTGTTCTAGGAAGGGAAATTTGGGGGCTGCTAAGAGTGCTAACTTATTTGGGGTATTCGTGTTGGGAGGGGGGGTGGGGGCAAAGATCTGTGCTAGTAAGGAGGATTTTGATTTTGGGAGAGCATTTCAACTAGGGGGATTTGGGGGATGAGGGTACCAAAGATTTGTGGTGGTAGGGGTAATTTCAGCATGGGGGCAGATTTGTACTGGGAGGAGGGGGGGTTTATACTTAGGGGGTAAGCATGTAGATTATTGCTCAGCATTTTTGTGGGGGGATTTTTACTGACACATAATGTTCATACATCTTGGGGGGGCGCAGTTTGGCATGTTTGCCCTGGGATCTAGGTGACCTTGTCCCAGCATTGATACAGTATATACAGTGTGTTTGTATGTATATATATATATATATATATATATATGTATATATATGTGTATAATAACATTTTAAAGCCAGCAAAGGGAAATAAAAATAATGTATTAATAATAAATATAATAATATAATTTTATCTACATTTTATCAGTTATTTGTTTTTATTTATTTTTTTAAGATTTTTTTTTCAACAACAATAAAAAAGAAAACACACACAACATAGAGTACAGCTAGTGATTGTAGGCAGATTCAGACACATCCCATTCAGAGAAGTGAAGTCAGCTCCTAGGAGAATTCCCCAGTCTTTAATGGCACAGCAGGGAGGGGTACACATGCGCTCTGCAAGGCTGCTGGTCCCCTGTACTGCCTCTTACTGAACACTAGGGGGAGTTCGCTAGCACCGTTTACTGCATCTTCAGCATCGCATTACATCACCGTATCCAGCTCAGCCATCCAGCCCAGCATCTCCTCCACACTGGACCCCAACCTGCTGCTGTTGCTCGCCCACCAGCACCCCTGAGCATGGCAGAGAGCGAGGCAGAGACCCCCAGCACCCCCGGGGAGTTTGAAAGCAAATACTTTGAGTACAATGGAATCAGGCTGCCCCCATTCTGCAGGGGGAAGATGGAGGAAATTGCTGACTATCCAGTAAGGGAAAATGACATTTGGATTGTCACTTACCCCAAATCAGGTAAGTGCAGAAAAGAGCATCATTGGCATGTGTTGTGTGTGATGCACAGGGAGATCTGCCTGCCATGAATGCACCAGTCCTGTCTTGGTGTCTGTCTGCAGGATCTGCTTCTTGGAAACTTTAATTGCCTGGGATGTAATGAGATGTGATGTCATGTGATAAGATGTGATGTATAATGAGGATGCAGAGGGGGCACTATGTCCAGCGGGCACAGCCTATATAATCAGTAGCCCTCTCCCCCCAGACTTGGGCTTTCCATCCTGTGCACTGTAGACAGTATATTAGAATTAACCCTTACAAGTCTTCAGGAGGTTGATGAGTCAGAGCTCAGTATGATGTCATTGTTTTCTCTCTCCCTCTTGTATCTCTAATATCCATTTCTGCATGTTCAGGATCCTATAAACCAATAGGATTCTGTCTTTTAAATCTATCGTTTTTTAAATGATGGCATTATTAGATCATATTTGATTCAGCATGCATTTGTTTTATGTATTTCTGCAGTTACTAAATATTTAGGAATTTTGCAAAATTCCTAGAATCAGCTTCCTTGGCAATACAGCAGATTTGCGCCTGCAGTTCCTGGAGTGATATTAGCTGTGATTCACACATTTTCCATTACTGGGCTTCCTTCATTTGGTATACATGGACTTTTTCTGACTTGCGTTTGTGTCATTTTGAATTTTAAATTGGATCATATAGGGCGGAGTTTACTGGCATTTAGTCTATGTTTCAACCCTTGCATGTCAGGAAAGCGCGCAAATTGACACACTTTCCCGACATGCAGGGGAACACGCTGTCCTGTAGCAGATGTGCAGTGGTGCCATTAATTGTTAATGCCCCCCCCCCCCACACGCATCTGCAAACGTGCGTGTTTTAGTGCGCACCAAACTGCGTTTTTAGAAAAGAGCCAGAGACTTCTTTTCTTCTTGTGCGTAGGGCAGCCCAATGAAATGGATGAGATGAGCTACACGCAACGCGCAGTAACGCATGAAACACACCTGCGCTTGGTCACTATAGTTATAAAAAAGGCTTAACTGTTGCTTTTGGCATATCACATTGCATTTTGTCTTTGCATCTTTGTGAATGTTGCATGTCCTATTTTGCTGCATTATTACAGTTTTTATTATTCTGTGCAGGTCAATGGGAATGTAGCTTGAACTTGGGCTGGACGTATTTTAGATGCGTCTTAAATGCAAGCCCCCCAAGCTATGTGTTGTTTCTGAGTCTAGCATCCATGTACACCCATCCATAAGGTTATTTATGTATTTTAGGGAAAAATGCATCCTATTGGGTGTCCCTACATCACCCCCTTTTCATCTAAATGTGAATCTAGAAAGGTGATCAGATAAACATATTAAAGGGGTTACAACGAGTTTTGTCAGTTTACTTTTTTATAGATTGTTGTTTTGGGAGCCCTGGACATTTAACTGGTGGTAGAAAAAAAGTATTTTTTTATTTAAAGCTGGTAGATATAAATGACCATGTAATCATTAATACAATATTAATTATATTTTCTAAATGCAAGCAGTGTAAGGACCCGGTATCAGCCTATCACAGTCTCTGTACAGCAGAGCTGGAGTGTAAGAGGAGAAGAAGCACAAGGATCTTATCAGTTCATGTACTGACAAAAGCATGCTGATAGGAGGCAGTACATTTACTTCGGCAGGGCGGCTGCTCTGTGCCTGATCACAAACCGAGTACGGGATCTGACACTTCTGAGTCTAGAGCGCCTGCGCGCAGCTGCCGGTCCCGCACCTGCTGTGATTATACACAGCGGGAGCCCAGCGGCGGGTACTGTGGACTCGATGGCTGCCCTCGTCCGCCAATTAGACAGTACAGAGGTAGAACGACAATCTGCCTATATAAACAAGGCAGATTGTCATTCTGTCAGAGGGGAAGGCACTGATCCTGTGTTTCTGCTAAGCAGGAACACAGATCTTTGCCTTCCCCCAGTCAAAGCACCTCCCCCACAGTTAGTAAGCACAATTTAGGCATACATTTAATTCTAAAAAAATGTGCAGCGCTAATATAATAACGGCGGATTAAATGGTTTTGGGAACACCCCACTGAATAGTCCCAATGCTATTCAAAAAACAAAAATTAGTATGAATAAATAAATATGCATACATTACAAAGGCCTGTAAATAAAAAATAAAAAATTGAATTGTGGACAGTGTTGAAAACACATATACAGTATCTCACAAAGGTGAGTACACCCCTCACATTTTTGTAAATATTTTATTATATCTTTTCATGTGACAACACTGAAGAAATTACACTTTGTTACAATGTGTAAATTTTGTATAACAGTGTAAATTTGCTGTCCCCTCAAAATAACTCAACACGCAGCCATTAATGTCTAAACTGCTGGCAAAAAAAGTGAGTACACCCCTAGGTTAAAATGTCCAAATTAGGCCCAAAGTGTCAATATTTTGTGTGGCCACCATTATTTTACAGCACTGCCTTAACCCTCTTGGGCATGGAGTTCACCAGAGCTTCACAGGTTGCCACTGGAGTCCTCTTCCACTCCTCCATGACGACATCACAGAGCTGGTGGATGTTAGAGACCTTGCGCTCCTCCACCTTCCTTTTGAGGATGACCCACAAATGCTCAATAGGGTTTAGGTCAAGAGACATACTTGGCCAGTCCATCACCATTACCCTCAGGCTCTTTAGCAAGGCAGTGGTCATCTTGGAGGTGTGTTTGGGGTCATTATTATGTTGGAATACTGCCCTGCTGCCCATTTACCGAAGGGTGGGGATCATGCTCTGCTTCAGTATGTCATTCAGTATGGCATTCATGGTTCCCTCAATGAACTGTAGCTCCCCAGTGCCGGCAGCACTCATGCAGCCCCAGATCATGACACTCCCACCACTATGCTTGACAGTAGGCAAGACACACTTTTCTTTGTACTCCTCATCTGGTTTCCACTACACCACTTGACACCATCTGAACCCATTAAGTTTATCTTGGTCTCATCAGACCACAGGACATGGTTCCAGTAATCCATGTCCTTAGTCTTCTTGTCTTCAGCAAACTGTTTGCAGGCTTTCTTGTGCATCATCTTTAGAAGGGGCTTCCTTCTGGGACAACAGCCATGCAGACTAATCTGATGCAGTGTGCGGCATATGGTCTGAGCACTGACAGGCTGACCCCCCACCACTTCAACCTCTGCAGCAATGCTGGAAGCACTCATACCTCTATTTCCCAAAGACAACCTCTGGATATGACGCTGAGCACGTGCACTCAAATTCTTTGGTCAACCATGGCGAGGCCTGTTCTGAGTGGAACCTGTCCTGTTAAACCACTGTATGGTCTGGGCTGCTGTGCTGCAGCTCAGTTTCAGGGTCTTGGCAATCTTCATATAGCCTAGGCCATATTTATGTAGAGCAACAGTTCTTTTTTCAGATCCTTAGAGAGTTCTTTGCTATGAGGTGCCATGTTGAACTTCCAGTGACCAGTATGGGAGAGTGAGAGCGATAACACCAAATTTAACACACCTGCTCCCCATTCACACCTGAGACCTTGTAACACTAAGGAGTCACATGACACAGAGGAGGGAAAATGGCTAATTGGGCCCAATTTGGACATTATCACTTAGGGGTGTACTCAATTTTGTTGCCAGTGGTCAGGGCCGGTGCAAGGATTTTTGACACCCTAGGCAAAACCTCATTTTGCCGCCCCCTTGGCTCCGCCCTGACTCCACCTCCTTTGCACTGCATATGTATACCCCACCTTTTTAATGGTTGCTACCATTTTGCATTGCTAGACCAGCTAAGGAGGGGGAGGAGAGGAGGAGGGGAGAGAAGGAGAGAGGGGAAGGGGAGGAGGAGGAGGCAAGAGGAGAGAGAGGGAGGGGGAGAGGGTAAGGAGGAGAGGAGGGGAAGGAGAGGGGGGCGGGTAAGGAGGGGGAGGGGAAGAGGGGGAGGAGAAGGAGGGGGAAAAGGAGGCAGAGGAGGGGTCGGGGGGTGAGGAGGAAGGGGAGGGGGGAGAGGGTAAGGAGGGGGGGAGAAGGAGAGGTGGGGGTGGGGGGAGAGGATAAAGAGGAGGGGGGAGAGGGAGGGGAGGGGAGAGGGAAAGGAGGGGGGAGAGGGTAAGGAAGAGGGGGACAGGAGGGGGGTGGGGAGAGGAGAAGGGGATATGGGGTAAGGATGAGGGAGGGGGGAGAGGAGGAGGGGGGTGGTTGGAGGGGAAAAGGGGTAAGGAGATAGGGGTAGGGAGAGAGGAGGAAGGGGGTGAGGAGGAGGGGGGAAAGGAGGCGGAGGGAGGGGGAGAGGGGAAGGAGAGGTGGGGTGGGGGAGAGGAGTAGGGGGTTGGGGGGAGAGGGTAAGGAGGAGGGGGGAGAGGAGGAGGGGGGTGGGTGGAGGGGAAAGGGGGTAAGGAGGAAGGGGTAGGGAGAGAGGAGGAAGGGGGGTAAGGAGGAGGGGAGGGGAAGGAAAAGGAGGCGGAGGAGGTTCGGGGGTGAGGTAAGGAGAAGGAGTGGTGGGGGTGGGAGAGGGTAAGGAGGGGGGAGAGGGAAAGGAGGGGGGAGAGGGTAATGAAGAGGGGGACAGGAGGGGGGGTGGGGGGAGGAGAAGGGGATATGGGGTAAGGATGAGGGAGGGGGGAGAGGAAAGGGGGTAAGGAGGAGGGGAGGGGAAGAGGGGGAGGAGAAGGAGGGGGGAAAGGAGGCGAAGGAGGGGTCGGGGGTGAGGAGGAAGGGGAGGGGAGAGAGGGTAAGGAGAGGTGGGGGTGGGGGGAGAGGAGTAGGGGGGTGGGGGCATGGGGGGAGAGGGTAAGGAGGAAGGGGGAGAGGGTAAGGAAGAGGGGGACAGGAGGGGGGTGGGGGGAGGAGAAGGGGATATGGGGTAAGGATGAGGGAGGGGGGAGAGGAGGAGGAGGGGGGTGGGTGGAGGGGAAAGGGGGTAAGGAGGAAGGGGTGGGGAGAGAGGAGGAAGGGGGTAAGGGGGTGGAAGAGGGAGTAACGTGAGGAGGAGGAGGGGAGGGTGGGGGTAAGAAGGTGGAGGAGGGGATGCCATCACACATTTCAGGAATTTAGGGACAAGTACAGTACACAGACAGTTAAAAAACTCAATGTTTTTTTCTTTTTTTCAGGATTTCAAAGTTTTATTTAAATCATTTACAGAAAAGTAGAAAGAAGTCCAAAAAAAAAAAAAAAACACTCAATATGTTCTTTACTGATTACTTACCACCAAGGCTCTGCTCCCAACGGCTCTCTCTCTGTCTCCAGGGCAGACACAACAAAGCCTGCCTCTGCGGTGTCTCCAGTCCAGGCTGTGTCAGTGACACTGTCACACACACCACACTGAACCGACCCCCGGAGCGCCAGTGCCACTGTCACTGATCAGATTTTTCTCTGCAGCTCTTCAGTGCTGGCTGTTGAGTGTGGAGTGTCTGGTCTTATGGAGGATGAAGATTCGTGCTGGGAGGAGGGAGGAACGGACGATCACCGCTTCTAAAGGTTCAATCTAAGGGCACCAGAGAGTCTCTGAGAGATACAGACAGGTCACAGACTGTGACCTGTCTGTCACTCACTGTGATCATAGAGGCGCGGCGCAGGCAGCCTCTGTTCTGTCCCTCACTGCATCTCAGACTGTCAGGGACTCGGAGGGAGACCCTGACAGATCGCCAGGTCAGTTTTTAAGCATTGCCACGGCACGGACGGCTGGGCTGGCGCCTTGACAGAGACCAGAGCGGCTGCACAGGCGGCGGGGGGACTCAGGAGAGGGAGAGACTAAGAAGAAAAGCAGCGGCCAGGCGCTCCAACAGGCAGTGCGCTCTAGGCGATCGCCTAACTTGCCTAGTGGTAGCGCCGGCCCTGCCAGTGGTTTAGACATTAATAGCTGTGTGTTGAGTTATTTTGAGAGGAGGGCAAATTTACACTGTTATATAAGCTGTACACTCACTACTTTACATTGTAGCAAAGTGTCATTTCTTCAGTGTTGTCACATGAAAAGATATAATAAAATATTTACAAAAATTTGAAGGGTGTACTCACTTTTGTCAGATACTGTACATAAAGAAAATTTTCCATGTAAACAAGATCCACACTCTTCAAAATAAATTCTCATCTGTGCTCCATGATATGAAACAGACAGGTGAAGGAAAACCGTGATGCTGGACCAAGTTAGCAGCAAGAAAAGATCGTGCTCCACAACCAAGGTGAGTAATGCAAGCTACTTACCAAATAGGATTGACCACTGAATTACAGATGGTCAAACAAGGGACAAGGAAATAGGTATCCCCCAAATTATATGTGGCTCACTCTGCTCACACTGCTCCAGAAATACTCAAAAGCAAAAGCAAGAAAGGTGGTTCAATAGTGCAATACAAAGAGACCCTTTTAATAGGTAAAAGTAAAAGATTGCACTTACAAGGATTCAAAGTAAAATCAGCATAAAGTCAATCGAGACAAAAGATTTGTGGCATTCTTACGGGCTTCCTTCCAGGCACAAACATACGCAGACTAATCGGGGATGAATCACGGGATGACGTCACCGTTGCAGGCCCCAGCCTACGTGTTTCGTCACATATAACTTTGTCTGGGGATAGGCCGGATTGCAATACATTAGGCATATATTTATCTCTTTGATCAGCCTGATGTTAACCCCTTCCCTGCCAGTGTCATTAGTACAGTGACAGTGCATATTTTTTAGCATTGATCACTGTATTAGTGTCACTGGTCCCCAAAAAGTGTCAAAAGTTTCAGTTAGGTGTCTGATTTGTCCACCGCAATATCAATATAAAGACCCGCTATAAGTCGTTGATGACCGCCATTACTATTAAAAAAAAAAAAAAATCCCATAGTTTGTCAATGCTATAACTTTTGCGCAAAATCAGACTACGCTTATTGGGATTTTGTTTTTACCATAAATATGAAGCAGAATACATATTGGCCAAACCTGATGAAGAAATTCGAGTTTTTACATTTTTATTGGGTATGAATTATTGCAGAAATTAAAAATTATTGTTTTTTTTTTTCTCAAAATTGTTCGATCTTTTTTTTTGTTTAAAGCGAAAAAAATAAAAACTGCAGAGGTGATCAAATACCACCAAAAGAAAGCTCTATTTGTGTGAAAAAAGGGCAAAAAATTTATTTGGGTATAGTGTCGTACGACCACGCAATTGTCAGTTAAAGTAACACAGTGCTGTATCTCAAAAAATGGACTGGTCAGGAAGAGGGGTAAACCTTATTTTGTTATTTTTGGCTGGAGTTATGCCGCAAATCATTCGCCTAGGAGTAGTATCATCAAAGCAGCCACTACTGATTTTTTTTTTTTTTTTGGCATCTTTCATGTAAGAGGATGCTAAACAAAATGTAAGCACTGAGCTCCTAGGATTCATTGGTGGTGGTCAGTCTTTGGTAAGAAAAGAGGTGGAGAGGAGGAATAAAATAGCCATTTATTCAAAGTGATCACAGGCTGAGCCAAAGTCTTTCATACAGGACACCTAAAGGGCATAGCCAAAATGTATTTTCTTAAAAGATTGGATAGAATAGGGAATGATTAGAACTCATCAGGAACTTTTTGTTGTTAGTATTCCTGCTAAACAGATCCACCCTGTTCTGGTCTCCATTGCCTTGGAGGCAGAGAGTGATGGGAAATCCAAAATAAATTTCCTCTCACCTACTGTTGCATCATCAGGACAGGAAGTAAACAGAAACCTGCCTAACAAGAAATGGACAGGGGTGTAACCAGGGCTTTTTTTCTCAGAGAATAGGTTCAGGAACTCTTCTCTTTTAAGTCACCCTTCGCCTCTGCCCCTTACCCACCTCCAAGAACCGTTCCTTGGTTCCACCCCTTACCCACCTCCCAATACCGCCCCTTTTAGAGAATTCAGACCCAAGTATTATTTTGTGGTGCTAAGTATTTTGTATAGAATTTGTTAATGATAACAAGAAAGACAGTAAAATAGATCTAGCAACAATGGACACTCCAACGACAATAGATCCACCCCAGCAACAATAGACTCCCAACAGCCAACATTAATAGACCCTCCAGCAACCAGCAACAAATACCCCTCCCTCAACAGTACATCCCTTCCAGCAACAATTGACCCCCTGCAACATAAGATTTACCCCCAGCAACAATAGATCCCTACCAGCAACAATGGACCCCCCCCTGCAAAAATAGATCCCTTCCAGCAACAAAAGTTTCCTCAGTAGCCAGCATCAATAGACCCCTTCCTCTACAGTACCACCCTCCCAGCAACAACTTATCCCCAGCAACATACATTACATACATACATTCAGTTCTGGAGGTGCTGGAACTGCGTTCCCCCGCATTCCCGCTGAAAAAAAGTCCTGGGTGTAACTATACCCTACTCTGTTAAAAAAACAAAAACAAAAAACAGTTGTGGCTATACATACACTTTTACACTGGGCATCTGGCGCATCTTACACCAGGCCAGATCACTCCAGTGGTCCAATTTGCGCACTCAGTAATCCATGGGTTCATAACCACTAAATTGATGTCGTGAAACAGTTCTGAGTTTGTTTGTCACTGTGGCCAGAGAGAGAGACCATATTCTGGCCATTGCCACTTTGGCAATTAACCAGATTACCGGCAGTTTGCTGGTCAATTATGCCAGAAAGTCCCTTGCTGTGTGCCTGCTATTCCTCACAACCACACTGGTGTGGACTGCCATGGTTCCAGCGTCACCTTCCAAATACATAGCTCCCAACTGTCCCTGATTTCGAGGAACTGCCCCTGATTTGGAATAAAATCCACCTGCCCCCCTTTCCTCCTCATTTGTCCCTCATTTTGGTCTAATCTATATAGTTGTATATAAAACACACTATTTACCTTTCAAAACATGTTTCCCAGTGCTAAACCTTTCATCCAGTTTCTAAATCGCTGCATTTGTAAACTTCAAAAGCCAATATAAAGGAATAGTAAAGTTAAAAAAAAAGCTTTTTTGGGTTTAACTAATCACTTTTTTTGGTATAATTCGCAGGGTGTGCCCTATGCCCTCATACTTTTGCTAACAGACGTCCTTCATTTCCATCTCAAAAAGTTGGGAGGTATGCAAATAAGACAGTCCTGGCCATGTTGGAGATAAGCTGTTCTGCAGTGTATGTAGAAAAGAAGAAAAATCTTTCAATCCATCCGTGTTGTAGCCTGCTGTTCTGGAGGATGTTTGCAGACAGTTCAAAAGCGGACTTAATAGGCTTTGGAAGATAGGTGCTATCACTAGCTGTAGATATTGACCCATATAGCTGTAATGTTTTGCTCCTGGCTATAAAATGAAAAGTACAGAGCCCACTCCGTATTACTGACAACGTGTGGCTAGCAAGTAGCAGTTAGCAGTGGCGTAGCGTGGGTTGTCAGCACCCGGGGCAGGGCAAGTAATTTGCGCTCCCTAACTCGCGGGATTTTAGCACTCGAGTCTATTCCACTAGATTAGTTAAAGAAACCCTTACCCCCTAAGCACATCTATTGTTTGTTATGAAAATACTGATGTAATTAAAGTAAAATGCATCTAAATACAAGTTTGAATGACCAGCGTGCCCCCTTTCAATGCAGAGAGACCAGCGTGCCCCCTTTCAATGCAGAGAGACCAGCGTGCCCCCTTTCAATGCAGAGAGACCAGCGTGCCCCCTTTCAATGCAGAATGACCAGCATGCCCCCTTTCAATGCAGAGAGACCAGCATGCCCCCTTTCAATGCAGAATGACCAGCGTGCCCCCTTTCAATGCAGAATGACCAGCATGCCCCCTTTCAATGCAGAGAGACCAGCATGCCCCCTTTCAATGCAGAATGACCAGCGTGCCCCCTTTCAATGCAGAATGACCAGCGTGCCCCCTTTTAATGCATAATGACCAGCATGCCCCCCTTCAATGCAGAGAGATCATCGTGCCCCCTTTCAATGCAGACAGACCAGCGCCAGGCTGCTGACTCACTCGCTGCTAAACTGACTGAGCAGTGAGGAGAGGCGGCATAGGCGGGGCTTGGCTTGCAACGCCACCCCACCCTACACCAATGGACAGGTGAGGCACAGTCCAGCCCCGCCCCAACCCGCCATTTTCAGCCATAGGGCGGCCGCGCTGGACATCTCCCAGCCTACAGATGGAGGCAGCCGCAGACAGTGTGTGAACTGTGTATGTCAAAGTCAGACAGACAGAGTGACACTGCACATGCGCCCCCCCAGATGTTGCGCCCGGTGCGGCCGGCCCCCCCTGCACCCCCCACGCTACGCCACTGGCAGTTAGTAACATTCAATTGGACTTGTTCAGTAATGTCAAAGATGTTTTGCTGCTCATCCAAGCCACTTCATCAGTTCTAATGAGTCTGGGGAACATATCCCAGCATTTATTGCCACACGGCTATATATTCCTAACCAGAGGCGTAACTAGAACCTTCAGGGCCCCGATGCAAGAAACCATGAAGGGCCCCCCAGACCCCTGGCCGGGGCCCTTCCCTTCAAGCCCAGGGCTCTTCCCACTAATCCTGGGGCTCTTTAATCTCATTGCATGGCCTTTTATTATGGTCCCGCATCAGGATCCTTTCACAAGTTCTGCAGTGGGCCCCCTTCCTGCAATCTTGGGGCCTCCCCACAGTGGTGAAATGCCAGGGCCCGGTCGCAAGTGTGACCTTTGAGATCCTAGAAGTTCACCCACTGGTTTGCTACCGGGCCCCCTGGAGCATGGGGCCCGGTAGCGATTGCAACCCCTGCAACCCCTGTAGTTACGCCCCTGTTCCTAACCCTTTTTAGAGCCAAGGAAGCCACTTAGATGAGCAGTGAAACGTTCATCCAGAACAAGTCCAGTTAACCGCTTGCCGACTGCCTAACAACGATTTACGTCGGCAGTCAGCCCCTCACAGGCAAAGTGACGTAGTACTACGTTGCTAGCCTGCGAGGCTCTAGGGAGCGAGCGCGCGCCGCTGGAGGCAAGCTCACGGACCCCCCACGCGAGTGGCTGGCAGACCCGATGTCCGCCGATCACTCGCGATCGTCGGTTACAGCGGGAGAAAGGCAGGCGGCTAATGTAAACAAAGCCGCCTGTCATTCTCCCCTGTGTAACAGCACAGATCATACGGTCCTGCTATGTAGGACTGTTGATCTCTGCTGTTACATCACAAGCCACATCCAATCACAGTTGGAAGCACGCCCCTAGGGACACACTTAACCCCTCCTTCTCAAATAAAGTTAACCCCTTCCCTGCCAGTGTCATTTTTACAGTAACAGTGCATATGTATAGCACTGATTACTGTAGTAATGTTACTGGTACCCCCAAAAGTGTCAAAAATGTCAGTCAAGGGTCCGATCTGTCAGCCGCAATGTCGCAGTCCCGCAAAAAAAATCGCAGATCGCCACCATTACTCGTTAAAAAAAAAACAATAAAAATGGACAAAAATCTTTCTCTTAGTTAGTAAACGCAATAACTTTTGCGCAAACCAATCAAAATACGCTTTTTGCGATTTTTTTTTACCAAACATATGTAGCACAAAATAAATTGTCCTAAAATGTTAAAAAATTTAGATTTTTACATTTTTTGGGGGGAATTTCATATAAAAAATGTGAAAAATATTGTTATTTTTGCAAAATTGGCGCTCTTTTTTTTGTTTATAGCGCATGATCAAAAAAGCGCACAGGTGATCAAATACCACCAAAAGAAAGCTCTGTTTGTGGGAAAAATAGGACATCAATTTCATTTGGGTACAGCGTCGCAAGACCGTGCAATTGTCCGTTAAATTCACGCAGTGCCGAATCGCAAAATAGGCCCTGGTCAGGAAGGGGGTAAAATCTTCCGGGGCTTAAGTGGTTAAACTACTGTGACCAACTACTACTAGCTATACCATGATTTGGATAACTAAGAACCCTCAGAGACATACATGGGTATTTCAGAAATTGAAGTGGCTCAGTTGGCCCTATTGGGTCTGAGTGCAGGTCATATGTTTCTGAAAGCATTTAAAGAGCCTGAATTGACTTAGTATGACAGTGGTTGCATCATCAGAATCTTGGCCTGTGAGTGTTTTATTGGTAGACAATGGGTCATATTTCTGTTCTGTTTCCTGCTCTGACCCTGTGGGATTTGTATGGGAGACTAGGAAAGGAGGTATAGTGTTTCAGTGCTTTAGAAGAAAGGGTGATCATGCCTGTATAGGAACAACTGTGCTCCTGCGGTTATTTCTTCCACCTATCCCTCCCTCTTCACCATCAATGTGACAAATTATTGGTCTTTTGTTAAGAGCAGTGGGTAATATGGATAACAGAAGTAGATAATGATAAACATTCAGCAGAACAGGATGGTGATGTAGAGTCAAAGAAAAGTGCATTGCTCCAACCATCCAAGAGCTCTTTGCATTGCCTGGAATTGGGTCTTGGCTTGGAGTCTGTCACTCCACATATATTTTAGCATAAGCCAAAAGAAAAGCCGCACACTGCAATTGTGTATTCAGCTAACAAACCTCAGCACATCGTTCCTCTTCCAGAACCACTTATTTTACATATTTCAAGCAATGTGCTTAATCATAGAGGATAGAGTGTCCATCGAGTGAAACATGTCAAAGGAGTGGTCCTGGGAGAGGGGCCATGTGCTGAAGCTTGTTGACTGATTCAAGTTTTGCCAGTGAGCATATCCTCAGCGTGTGGCTTTTCCTTTGGATTATTATACTGGGTATGATGATGACGTTTGGGATTTGGAGAAAGAAGAAGGAAATAACTATATTCGTATTTTAGGACAAAGGAACGTGTTATGACATATTACAGTATATGCTGTATAAGTGCTGAGATTCCCAAATGTATGCATGGTCAGCTATGGATTAGTTCTGCTTATACATGTTGCTCATAGTGATGGGTAATAGGAAAATTTCCTGGCTGGAGACGGCACAACTTTGCCACAGATGCCACTACTGTTCTGCAGCCGGTCCTGATAACCTGTATTTAGGGTGGTGGAACTCTTGGATAAACCAGCTGTCCAGATATTTCTTGCACAATAGAACCAAGCCCTGATGAATGGAGATTTATGTATAACTCCCGAAACGCACTGGATGTCAACTTCTATATACAAGTTGAATTCTTACTGGGATGCTGTGGATGTTCAGGTAGGATCAACAAAACCAATACCCATTAATCAAGAGATCATGTCTATTGCTTCTGTGGTGATTAAAAGCGAGGTTGCTGGGACGTATCACAGGAAACGATAAGCATGCTTTGTGCACCAAAGTCTTCTGGCGAAAGGATGAAACACCTAGCATGTTGTCTGTGCCTTGGCAGACCCTTTTATAGTGACAAATAAAGATTAATATCTGAACTAATCCCTATGGCTTGGCATTCTCACATTTGCTCTTCATACAAAATGTCCTGGTAGTGTAAGACAAGATCATCATCACCTGTACCATAACTGCCCACTCTCATGCTATTGGTCAATTTCTTGCTCCATCATCCAGCCTCTTCCTTTACCTGTGTTGTTACTTCTGCAGTGGTAAAGCTTGGGGTGTGCTGATAAGAGGTGGCGTGACAGAGTTTTACGGCTTGCTGATGGCCACCCTTCTCAAGGCTGCAGTTGACAACTGGGGCTGCCTTTAAGCAATACATCTGTTAAGTGTGGCTGCAGAAATAGGAAAAATGGCAGGCAACAGCACCTCAGCATCCATGGAATCAGGCAATGGTTTCGGATCACAAGCCTTGGTTGCCCTGCGCTAGTGACGCCTATGGTTACTGCTACTTCATAACTATCATCTGACCCAAAGTCAGATGCATCATTAATAGTGGCTCTAAAGAAGATAATAAGTGTTGTTAAAGCTGATCTCTTAGGGAGAACAATTTCCCCTTTATTGCTCCATCCATTATACCTAATCTGTATTTTCTATTTTAAATAATCCACCCAAAAGCCCCAAATTACTTGCATAGAACTTAGATCACATGACAGGACAGGGTCAGGTCTTCTGTATTTGCTTCCTGGTGACATGGACGACTGTCAAAAATTCATCACTGGGTCCTTACTGGAGTCTTCCCAGGATCCTCACGGCTGTCTTCAAGCGTGATGTCACAATGCGAGGGGGCGGAGCAGTGGAGATAACTGAAAGCAGATTCCAATCGCCAGTCACAACTACCAGAAGAGGTGCTGCGGAGGATCACATAGATTTACTTACGCTGTTATGGGTTTAAGACTGGGTAGCTGCGGGAAGGGAATGAACTGGGTGTTTTTCTTCTCAGAGTTGTGGTTTAAAGAATATCTAAATCCAATCACTAAATATTCATTTAAACTTTAGCATGGTAATGTGATTTCAAAAGGTGTTTCCTATCTTTTTAAATATCTGACTTTAATGAAAATAAAACCTGATGATCCTATCACTAAGTTCTTTGCTCCAGCATTTCCTGCTATAGGTGACAACAGTTTAAATGCTCTCCTGTCATATGCACCCATAGTCACATACTTTCCTCTCAGCCACAGTGAATTTTGCTGTTTCCTGGCAAAATCAAACCCACCCCATTCAACCTTCCATACATTCACAATTTGTTTTATTTTAACCCTTCAGCTGTTTTTCTTTTAACTTACCTGAGTTCTTTGCCACTTGACCCTCCTTGGCATCTCCTCCAGTAGTGGAGAATATTCAACCCCCAGTGCAGTCCAGGCTCATAACGTCATGAAGCCACTACTTGAAGTCTTCAGCACTTGTGAGAACCCCATCTCGATGGACCCCTCTCAACCTCAGTAGAAAGCTTCCATGTCAGCAGCAGGCAATGTGGGCACTCATAAAAAGACCCTCCCAGTCCCACACTGCAGTCCAGAAGAAAGAAGACATATCACATGACCAAGGATTTAGATTAAAAAAAATTGGGGTACCAAGTTTAGTTTATTTAAATTTAATTTGGCTTTAAGTTAGCAGGGGGTGAAGTGGGTAACATTTAGTGGGGGTGAAGGTAGTTAACCAAAGATCAGCTTTATATTTATTATTGAAATACTATATCATTTTTTATTTTACCTTGCATAGAAGATTCCTTTATTCTCTGTTTGAAGCGTATAATAAAATCTAATTTGTCAGTTTTCTCCCATTTCCTGCTGCTGTCAGTAGTATTTTCAGTAAATAATTTAGTATTCTGCATGAGTTGTGCATTATAAATTCTTTCTGTTCTCTGTCAGTAAAAATACTTTAAATATGGGTGGTTTGAGCAGAGTGTGTACATAGAATAAGGAGTTTACGTATCAGGATAAAAAACTTCTTTCTTCCAGGTACCTGATGCCATAAAGTGCTGTTAATGTGTAGCACCCCTCTAGTCAGGTGCTAGGTAGAGAGTATAGTTTTGGCTCTGTCTGCCTATCAGAGGAGCAGCAGGCAAAATCTATATTAGGGAGAGACTGATTATCGGCGAGGGCCGATATGCACTTTCCCCAATATATCGGAATAGGCCCCGGAAGTTACCGATATTGCCGATATTTTCGTGACATCATTCTGCCTTCTTAGGCCGCCTCCCTTGCCTTGGACAGCCTCGTCTGGAGTCGGGACTAGTCTCGCAGGAGTGTATCACAGCCATACACCAACCCACAGCAGCCCGGTGCCAGCCAGCCACCCACATCCACAGGCCCTGTACCAGCCAGCCACAAGGCACTGTACCAGCAAGCCAGCCAGCTACCCACAGACCCTGTACCAGCCAGCCAGCCACCCACAGGCCCTGTTCCAGCTAGCCACAGGCACTGTACCAGCCAGCCAGCCACCCACAGGTCCTGTACCAGCCAGCCACCCACATCCCCTGTGCCAGCCAGCCACCCACCACAGGGTTCCAGCCAGCCAGCCACTACAGGGTGCCAGACAGCCAGCCACCCACAGGCCCTGTACCAGCCAGCCAGCCACCCACAGACCCTGTACCAGCCAGCCACAGGCACTGTACCAGCCAGCACCCCACCGGCCCTGTGCCAGCAAGCCACCCACAGCCCCTGTGCCAGCCACCCACCCACCACAGTGTGCCAGCTAGCAAGCCACCCACCACAGTGTGCCAGACAGCCAGCCACCCACCACCACAGGGTGCCAGACAGCCAACCACCCACCACAGGGTGCCAGCAAGCCAGCCACCCACCACAGGGTGCCAGACAGCCAGCCACCCACCACAGGGTGCCAGCCAGACACCCACCCACCCACCACAGGGTGCCAGGCAGCCAGCCAGCCACCACAGGGTGCCAGACAGCCAGCCACCCACCACCGCATGCCAGACAGCCAGCCACCCACCACAGGGTGCCAGCCACCCACCCACCAACCACAGGGTGCCAGACAGCCAGCCACCCACCACAGGGCGCCAGCCAGCCAGTCATCCACCACAGGGTGCCAGCAAGTCAGCCATCCACCACAGGGTGCCAGACAGCCAGCCACCCACCACAGGGTGCCAGACAGCCAGCCACACACCACAGGGTGCCAGACAGCAAGCTATTCACCACAGGGTGCCAGACAGCCAGCCACCCACCACAGGTTGCCAGTCAGTCATCCACCACAGGGTGCCAGCAAGCCAGCCACCCACCACAGGGTGCCAGACAGCCAGCCACCCACCACAGGGTGCCAGCAAGCCAGCAATTAAGCATTAAAGAAAAATAACATGTTCAGTACCAGATTTGTGTAAAAAATTGTCTTTATTGTTCAAAACTTTAAATGTACAAATTATCGGCTCATTTTGGCCGATACCGATATGCGATGCCCTAAATATCGGTATCGTCAACGAAAAATTGATATTGGTCGATCCCTAATCTATGTTGTTCTCTGCTTAACAGAGAGCAGGATCTGTGAGTCAGGTCTGCTCAGTTCGCCAAGTGTGTGATTTATCTGATCTTAGGGAGTGTCCCCAGCTGATCCAATGGGGAGGCACACAGGATGCTGGAAGGAAACCTAACCAATGATACACAGGCTTTTGGTACTGCCCCAGGGATTGGCACAGACAGTTGGTCTCAGTGCATTATGGGGCACGGTATAAAAAGCCACGGGCACATGAGGTAAGGGTCTTTTGGCAGGAAGCAGAGTCCCAGAAGGAGGGTGGAGGCTGCTTCCTCTTCTGAAGTGGATGGTGATGGTCACAGGCAGTCGGCCTGGTGAACCTACAGTGTGGAGCTGAACCCAGAAGTCCAGGAGAACTGACTGAGGAGCTGGAGCACTGCAAGACTCTGGAAAAACAGTATCGTGAGTACAGATGATCTTGCCCAGGGGTCTGCCCAGGAAGGGGACCACTCCGGGTAGTGCAGTCAGTGAACGGGTGTCGGTTAGTACAGAGAAAGGGGGTACTGGGGGAGTGCCCTGAAGAGAAACACAAAAAGGAACATTTACCTCAGCTTCATTCAAGTGCCGCATTCTCAAGATTAAAGTCCTCTGAAATGTGAATAGTTAACAGTTGAAGTATCCCACTCATCCCTACTCCCATCCCAATATAAATAAACAACAAAAACAACAACCCTTAGATTGATCATTGACTGAACCAAGAACTTAAAATATTAAGATTTCTGCAAGCAGTTGCTACAGGTAACCCAGGGGAATCCAAAAGTGTCATTCTCCAGCAGTCCTTTAGGGGGCAGTGTTACAAATGTATTTGGAAACAAAGCACATACAGTTTTGAAAGTATAGTGGCTGCAAAAAAAAAAACTGATTTAGGATATAAATATATAAAGCTTTGTGTATACTGTATTATAACAAAGAAACTGAAAACTAAGCTAACTGGTTCCTATGCATAATTCAGGTAGTTTTTCTTGTAGATATACAACTAATTGGCCCGGTGTTATCTACTATATAAAATCGGGCCAATTAGTAGTGTATCTACAATGCAAGAAAAACTTCGTGAATTATGCATAGGAACCAGTTAGCTTAGTTTTTCCAGGTCATTGTTGGGAAAAAAAAAAACAATCCCCTCTGAGTGATCAATGTACAGTGCAGGAATTAAAAAAAACTAGTAGATTCTGATTGTAGCACCCTCCTACAATAGTTTACTAGAGAGAGGCTCTGGTAACTCTAGATTTTGGCTCCTCTGGAAACATTGGAGCAGCGTGTGATTATTTTTGACTGTTCTGGATTTCACTGACTGCAGGCTCAACTACTTCTCCCTGCCTTCTTGTAGATTCTAGAATGTAATAAGTTGGAAAAGGTGGCCTGAATATTTATGTGGGTTCAGCCAATCCCTGGGTGGGAATCCCCACAAGGTGGCTGAGGAGGACATAAATCGTTTTAGGCCTGGAACAGCAGGGTTTTTGTCCAGTGGGAGAATATTCCACCCTGATGGGCTGCTGCTCTTCTGGGCAGTATAGTTGAAGTTGCAGGAGTTCATAGTGGGAGCTGGGGACCTATTTCCTGGAACCAGTTGGAGCCAAATCAAGGGGGTTCACTGAGGATCTGGCCTGGAGATACAGGAGAAGTGTCTGGCTAATATTTGAATGAGGCATCGAAGTATCCAGGAACATTGTGAGTAGAGGTCTGGATATAAGATCCAAGTGACTGTCTGCTGCTTTAACCTCTTCAGTAACTGCTCCAATGTTGCTGAGCTGGGACTTGCCCTTGCTTGGAGTTGCTTGTGATCCCAGTATCTACCAAGAGGGAGATTATCCTAAAGAGAGAAGACAGGGCAAAGAGTGTCCTCTTGTTGCTCTTCTGCACTAAATTCGCAGTATCCCAAAGCCCACCCTGCATTAAAGCATAGAAATACATCACTTGCCTAGTCAATGAGTAGTGAGACTGTCTGAATATTTATGTGCCTGGCTTCCTGTACACCCGAACAGAAAGTGAACCAAAGTCAAATCAGCGGAGCCCGAACAGAATCTGCGCCACACTACCTGTTCTTGCTCTAAAGAAATAGCTGTTTGTTTCACTGTGAATTTTTGTATACTTAACCTGAATAGGAGAGGCTGGTTCATTATAACACCTGGCACACTCTCAGTGTTCTGATGAGAAAAGTCTGCATTCCATAAGAAGTAAATTAATCCTTGTAGAGTATTTCACCAAAGCTAGAATTTCTATTGCAGGGGGTGCCTAAACTTTGACTTGAATCTTGGTGTAGACTTCCGATAAAATCAGTGAGACAATCATACAAGCAGGAAATTATTTTTGGGGATATTCTGTATAGTGTATACCAACGGTGTACAGAACACTCAGGCTTCCATATTGCATTACATTTACAGTACATTACAGCAGCTGCAGCTTGAAAAGTGGAGTTACCCTTTTTAGCAATTACATGACAGGTTTATTTGAAAAGCCAAGCTTATGGACAGAGTGGTGAACAGATACAAATTTCTATCAGGTTTTTCTTGTTTCTTGTGACCTAGTTTTGGGGAGGTTTTACATCACTTCCTGTTCCTGTGACACCTGCACAAGAAATGATTGTCAGCACAGGAAAGAACAAACTGCAATAAAAAAACACTGTCAAAAGTTTGATCTTTTCCTCACACTTTGTGCTTGGTTTTTACCCTGTGTCGATCCCTAGTGTAGATATATTGTCCTTGGAGCTTCTATTCATCCTGACTAGCACTGAAATTAAAGGATAATTTGATATTTGGGAACATGTTACATGTTTCACCCGTTTTTAGGATGAAACATGTAACATGTTCCCAATACTGTAGCCACTGCGTTTTTGAAAAGAGTCAGGGACTTTTTTTCCTGCAAAATGCAGAATTTTGCATGTAATAGTCTTCAATGGACCTGCATCCAAAACGCAAGTATTGCGTTTTTACTGCTATTTTGCCCAACAACAAATTTTCCCCCAAAAAAAAAAAAAAAACATAAAAAAAGGAAAACGTGAAATCACGGTAAAATCGCGGCAAATTGCAGCAAAATCGCTGTTAAAAACAGTGGAAAACACAGCAACAAGCATTACAGAAATAGTCAAAAGCAACATGCATATGTGTGAATCGAGCCTCTGGGTATTTAGAGGAATTGTGTGCAGGAATACTAACAATTATGTTATCATCCAAAATATTGTGGTGCTTGTTAATATTGTTACTACAGTGAGTTTGACCACTTACAAAAATCTTTTTTTTTGCTTGCTGTAGTAGTGGAAGGAGTAGGAGAGTTAAAGTTTACACTGAAGCCCTGAGATCTGAGATGCTGAAGAAGATTGGGGAGCTGCTAAGGACAGTGAAGTTAAAGGTTAAGGCCCCTTTCACATAGGCGGACCGTTCAGATCCGCCTGTCCGTTTTTTTGGCGGATCTGAACGGTCCCACCATGCATCTCTATGGGGGATCGGATGTCAGCAGAGACATCTCCGCTGACATCCGATCCGATCCGATCCGTCAAATCTGGACGGATGGAAACCCTATTTTCCATCCGTCAAGCGGATCGGATGGGACCGGATGAGAACGGACCGACGGTCCGTTCCTATCCGATTTCCTCCATAGAGATGCATGGGGAACTGACAGCTGTGTCTCCGCACACAGCGCGGAGACACAGCTGTCATCCTCGTGTTCAGCGGGGGATCGGCGGCTCGATCCCCCGCTGAGAAAAACGAAATCCATCCGACGGACGGATAGTGTGAAAGGAGCCTAAAAGGGAATTCCTTACAGTGATGTCACCCTCTTCCCTGACAACTTCTGTCCTTAGATCTGCTCCCTAGTAGTGTACAGACTGACTGACAGCTATCCTCATCCTGTTATAGACATACATTAGGTTGAGATCTAAACAGTAAGGAGGTCACCAGAGGCCCGCATTTTGCTATAGTGCCCCATAATCTGTAGTTACACCCCTGCTGTGTCCCCATCAGGAAGGTATTTATAACCTCTTACCCTAACTGAAAGTGAAGGGAAATCTCCCAAAAGGAACACTATGTGCCGTTTCACACTAATCTGACTCAAAGTCGCCCCGACTTTGGGCGACTTTGAAGTCGCCCGTGCAGCGCGACTTCATCGCGGCTTGCACACGACTTCTTATAATAGAAGTCAATGCAAGTCGCTCCGACTTCACCAAAAAATAGTGCAGGAACCTTTTTCTTAGTCGGAGCGACTTGAGTCGCTCTGATTAGAACGGTTCCATTGAACAGCATTGGGAGCTACTTGTCAGGCGACTAAGTCGCCTGGCAAGTCGGAGTAGTGTGAACCGGCTCTAAGGCTATTTCCAGAAGGGAACGTGGTCAGGAGTGTAGTAAGGTGTAGTAGGACATGGGTAGCATGAGCTCCCCACTTACTGTATTCAGTACTCGATTATGCAAAATTTAAACGATCCCTTGCAAAGTTTCCTGCAGCTGGAGATCTACTTTCTCCCCATTTCTCCACCAAAACGAGCATTGTGGGTGAGTGCAAAACTCAATAAATTCTGATGCCAATACAAAGATGGTGGCCCTCCAGCAGCGGCAGAGGTTGATCCTGCCACCCTGACTCAGAAAAATACTGCAGAGGCTAATAAAGTCTTGGAAGCTTTCTTGCTTTGTCAATGCACCCTGACCAACAAACTAGAAAAAGTGCAAGTGGATTTTTCCTTTACTAGACAGGACCGGCAGAAGTTACATGACGTGGTTACTGAAACTGAAATGTGCACTGTGGAGGATCAGTTGCCACCCTTATAATGAACCTCCCAGCAACAACGCTCTCAACTTTAAACCCTTTTGTAATGCCAAGATGACCTTGAGAATAGGATGTGTAATGGTGCCACTTCAGGTTCGTAGGCCTCCCAGAAAGGGCAGAAGGCTCAGATCCTATAGGCTTCACCGAAACTCTTCTACCCCATTGGGAAGGGAAAATGATTTCTATGAAAACCTTGTATCTGGAACAAACTTGACCCCAGCACGTTATGGTAATTCATAATAAAACGCACACTTTACTTCAGGACATGGCAACACAGTATATTTTTATTGGCATTCCAGTGCACAACCAGAACACATTGCAACAATCTGCATTGTGTTGCGAAATATGTAGCATACTCTAAACTAGTCTTTCTCAACCTTTTTAACACAGATGAACCCTTTAAATAACTTTTCAGTCTCAATGATACATAGTGTGATGGTCAGTGGATAGAATGCTCCTTAGGGCCCTTTCACACGGGCGCTCCGTATGTCCGCAAATCATCCTATTCTTTTTCGGATGATTTACGGACATAATGTAAGTCAATGGCATTGCGGATGTCAGCGGAATACCATCCGCTGACATCCGATTTTCTTCCTGTCAGTTCTGTTCCGTTTTTTGGAACGGAACAGAACCCTATTTTTGTTCCGTTCAAAAAACAGAAAGGAAGGAAAATCGGATGTCAGCGGTGTCATCCGCTGACATCCGCAATCCCCATAGACTTACATTATGTCCGCATATCATCCGCAAACGGATGGGATGATATGCGGGCACACGGAGCGGATGACACGGAGCGGATGAAGCGGCCGTGTGAAAGAGCCCTTAGACTTGTGGTAATTGAGAAGAAATACTCCCTTACAGATAGCTAAAAAGATCAATATTGTCAGTGGAAACTTATGTGAGAGGCAGAAAGTTCTCATTGCTCAAGGAACCCCTAGCAACCTCTGGGGGAACCCTGGCTAAGAAACCCTACTCTATAGCCGAATTTAAACATGTCCCTCTGTGAGTTTGTGTGCGTCCCTGTTCACTGGTTGAATCGGACCAGAAGACGCACAGGACCCTTTTTCAAACCGGACTGCGGCCGCCCCAGACCTGTGTAAACCGGCTCCATTGAGAAACCCACATCTATTTCGCACATGTGTGAACCCAGCCTTAATGTTTGTGCAATGAGGTGTGTTACAGCCCATTTATTTTCAATGCAGTTCATTGGGATCAGAAGTAAATGGTAGTCAAACTGCAGGCTCAGATGGATGTCATTCAACCCATGGACCAGAGTTGTATCAGAGGTGAGTCTCAAGCCCCGTACACACGTACCGATCGTCGGCCGTCTTTTGTCCAGGGCTGTCGGTGTCTGTTGAAAAGTGCAAAAGACTGCACAAGAATTTTGTCTGCCGACTACAGCCGACTGCAGAAGTGATGTCATGTAATGGTTAACTTTCCCTGTGTTTTTTCTTTTCTGAGCATGCCCAGTCTTGCAAATCTGCTGTCTGTCGGCCGAATTCTGTACTGACTGGCGAACAATCGGCCGCTCTGGTGTCGGCATACAAAAATTTTGCATGCTTGCAAGACAGATTCTTTTCGGCCGAAAGTGCGCTGTCGGCTGTCGGAAGCATCATACTAACAAGCCGAAAATCGGCCGATCGTTCGGCGGCCGAACATTTTCGGCCGACAATCGGTACGTGTGTACGGGCCTTCAGGGAAAAGTGATGGGTAGGAGGCAAGCTAACTTTAACCTGCAAGGTTCTGCTGTTAGATTTTATCCCACAAGACTTGTGTTCAAGGCTGATTATCCACCTGCTACTGATTCAGTTAGCTATACGCCCAGCCTAGGCAGGCCATCTCCTTTCTATTAAGGCCCCTTTCACACTGGTGTGCTTTTGCCACGCTTTTCAAGGGCAATAAAAATGAAAACTATTCCTCATTAAATCCCTTGTAACTCTTCACACTGCAGGTGCACTGCACTTCGAAAACTCCTGCATGCTGCATTGTTGGTGCAGTTTTTCAAAAGCATACCAAAAAGGCACCTTCCATTGTAAGCCAATGGGAATCCAAGTAACAGTTAGTATTCCTAGTGCCAGGGGCCCCCAGTGATTTTGCATTTTCAAGAAAATCCCTAGTGTTCCCAGTGTTTGTTAGGGGAGACGTTTCCTAGTGTACCTGATGGGCTGAGTGACCCTATAATGCTTAGTTTTCTTGTAGATGGATCCTCCTTGTTCCTAGAATCTGTCTGCAAGGCAGCACCTCCCAGTATGATCTCAGCATCCCCAGTGTTTCTAGTGTTATCCAGCCTCTCCCCAGTGACTGTGTTTCTGCTTGCAACCTGTATTCTTGCACCTGTTGTGTCCTTTGAGCATTCCAGTGTTCTTATTCTCAGTTTCCCTTGGATGCCTTGCCAGCTTTCAGCCGCCCTTCACCTTTGTTATCCCCTGTGAGTTTCAGCCTGCTATTTTTTAGTATCACCTGTGTCTGAAGTCCGCTTCATTGTCTCCCTGTGTATTACTACTAGTCTGCTTTCTGCTCAAAGTCCCTGTGGACTTTAAACTGCTCCTAATCTTTCTTCTTTGTCTATGTGCTTTGTTACTTAAGCCTCGTACACACGCAACGAATTTCCGACGACCGGTCATCTGTCTTTTTTCCAGAGTGGTGTCTGTTGGTTGGAATGTGCTCTAGACTGCACACAAATTTTCCCGCACGACAGAATTCTACTTCAGATGTGATGTCATGTGTTGGATTGCTTTCTTTGTGTTCTTTCATCTCTGAGCATGCCTAGTCTTGCTCATAAGATTTTTCCCCATCGAAATCTGTACTAATGAGACGAAAATCGGACATGTTTTGATGGTCGACAAAAACTATATAGCCTGCACACCAGGATTTTTTCGGCCGAAAAGTTTGAGTCGTTTGCCGGAAGCACCATACTAACATGCCGAAAATCGGCAGATCGGTCGTCGGACGAAAATTCCCTGCCGAATTTCGACTCATGTGTACGGGGCTTTAGTCCTTGTCTCTTTGCATTGCTATCTGTTCCCTGTGTCTGTGTTTCCATGCCATAGTTGCCAACATTTAAAAAACAATTTCCAGGGACACTTTGCAGCACAGCTGTCAATTACCCACCACTACCACTTCCCTAAAGCTCCGCCCACTCAGCATAATTAATCTCCGCCTATTTATCATCAGATTATAGGGTCTACTCAATAATGAGAGAAGTACAGAAACTACTGTTGGGAATCGGTGCAACGTTGCACAGATGCAGACGGTTCCATTGCATTGCATGTCAAATCAGACCAATGTGAACGTGGGCTAATAGAGGGGTGCTCAACTATTTGAAAACAAAACAAGTCACATCTGGGTCAGCCAAGATGGTTTTTATAGAGAAAAAGGTATTTATTCAAAATTACCCCATTAAATACATGGCAGTTAGGGGGATAGAATTGTTGCCAAACTTCACAACTTCATTACAAACTTTGCAGATGATTGTTTAGTAAATAAATATCTGACCCGAATAAGAAGCTGTTTGAGAAAGCAGCTAATTTCAGCAGTCAAATAAGAAGCTGGCCGAATAAGGAGCCAACTTCAGCATCCTAAACAAAACATGAGGCCTCTGCATTGTAAGATCAGTGATGAGAGAGATGACTTACCTGAACTACTTACCCATCACCCCAGCCCTGACCTGTGACCCCTCCAGTCACCCCAAACCTAACCCCCCCTCAATCACCCCAACCCTGACCTGTACCCCTCCATTGCTCATCCTTGACCTGTGACCCCCTCCATCACCCCAACCCTAACCTATAACCTCTCCATCGCCCCATCCTTTACCTGTGATTTCTCCATCACCCCAGCCCTGTGACCCCCCTCTGTCACCCCAGCCCTGAACTACCCTTACCTGAACAGTGTGGGGTGATCTCTCTGAGTCGCATATATACGGAATTTGGGACCCTTTCACACTGAACACCATTGACTGCATTTTGAACTGCACTTAAACTGTAAAGATAGCCCAAAACCAAAGTAATCCTATGGGCATAGTTCAGGAGGACATGATAGAAGAGATGATCAGAGACTGAGGACATGATACAAGAGATGGTCACAGACTGCAGACATGATGGAAGAGATGATCAGAGACTGAGGACATGATAGAAGAGATGATCAGAGACTGAGGACATGATAGAAGAGATGGTCAGAGACTGAGGACATGATAGAAGAGATGATCAGAGACTGAGGACATGATAGAAGAGATGATCAGAGACTGAGGACATGATACAGGAGATGGTCAGAGACTGTGGACATGATACAAGAGATGGTCAGAGACTGCAAACATGATACAGGAGATGGTCAGAGACTGTGGACATGATACAAGAGATGGTCAGACACTGAGGACATGATACAGGAGATGGTCAGAGACAGAGGACATGATACAGGAGATGGTCAGAGACTGCAAACATGATACAGGAGATGGTCAGAGACTGCAGACATGATACAAGAGATGGTCAGAGACTGCAGACATGATACAAGAGATGGTCAGAGACTGCGGACATGATACAGGAGATGGTCAGAGACTGAGGACATGATACAAGAGATGGTCAGACACTGAGGACATGATACAGCAGATGGTCAGAGACTGCAAACATGATACAGGAGATGGTCAGAGACTGCAGACATGATACAAGAGATGGTCAGAGACTGCAGACATGATACAAGAGATGGTCAGAGACTGCAGACATGATACAGGAGATGGTCAGAGACTGCAGACATGATACAAGAGATGGTCAGAGACTGTAGACATGATACAGGAGATGGTCAGAGACTGCAGACATGATACATGAGATGGTCAGAGACTGCAGACATGATACATGAGATGGTCAGAGACTGCAGACATGATACAGGAGATGGTCAGAGACTGCAGACATGATACAAGAGATGGTCAGAGACTGAGGACATGATACAGGAGATGGTCAGAGACTGCAGAAGAGCACAGGGCAAGCAGAGAGCAAGGGCACGGGGGGGGGGGGACTGAAGAGAATTAAGGTGGGGTTGCAAAGCATTGCAGGGGGGTTAGAAGGCGCAGGAGATGGAGAGCACTGGGGGGAGGGGGGGGGACAGGTAGCACTGGGGGGGGGGGGCAGGCAGGGAAAACCAGGTGGATGAAGAGCAGGGGGGAAACTAGAAATCACAGAGGGTGGAGCCAGGGAGCACAGGGGGGATTAAAAGCACTGGGGGGGCTAAAGACCACTGGCGGGGGGCTACGGGCATTGAGGGGAGGTTAAGAGCATTGAGGGGGGGGGGCTGGAGAGCACTGGGGGGGGCAGCAAAAGAAGTTGTACAGGAGGGGGATGGGGCAGCTGCATATGGAGGAATTGATCTTTCCCTATTCTTCCTGCAGCCACAGAATACTGCAGGAAGGATAGGGAAAGATCAATTCCTCCATATGCAGCTGCCCCATCCCCCTCCTATACAACACACACACTGACTCGGGCACTCATCTTGCTTGTTCTCGCTGCGGCTCCACCCATCACCCCCCCCCCCCGACTGAAGGAGCTGTCACTGCAGCCGAGCTGCCTTCACACTGAGAGATGCCGGGATCTGACAGCGCTCCCCCGCATTGGCCCTTACTATGCAGAGGGACAGATAGACACACAGGAGAGAGAACTCCTCACACAGCTCCTTACCCAGGGGGACAATAGCAGACTTTGGGCGGAAAGAAGGGGCGCATTCTCGGCTCACAAACTTTCATTCAAATTAGACTGTAGCCTGAATCTCACGATACTACACTGCAGCACCGCCCCCATGAGAGCTATAATTGGTTGTGATTAGTCCTGCCTTATGCCCATTTTCTGTGTCCAATGAGGTTTAGCAAACTACGGGCAGCCCGAGGCAACACTGATATCCCGGGACTAGTCGGACTAGTAGGACTAGACTAAATTACACGGGACAGGGTCCTACTTGCCGGGACTGTCCCGCCAAAAACGGGACAGTTGGCAAGTATGCCATGCACATCTGCCAGCTTGGCCTGTACTTCCTACTGTTATGTGACCCTTAGAGCTGTAAGCGATTCTTATCTGCTTATCAGCCCCTGGTTCCCAGTAGCTGTTTGCTTGGGTGAGTCTGAGAACCACAACCTGGAAATAGCCTGCAAAACAAGCCATCTCCATCTTCAAGAACTCTGGAGAAGACAAGGAGGTTTCATAAGGAAGGCTTTGCATTAGGAAATTTTATTTTCTTCCACAGGTGGAAGAAAAGAAAATTGCTCGATTCCCTCTTGCACTGCTATCGTGTTATTCCAGTGGGAAGCCTATGATAGATCAACTTTAGTACAAACAGCCGCTCACAGTTGCATCAAAATGCATCCAGTTCCTGCTGAACTGCCTGAATGGCCGGCTTTAGACTTTGTGCCTTGGCCCTTCCAAGAGCTCTAATTGTGATGTGTGGACAAGTTGAGTTTCCCCCTGACAGTAACAATAGGTATCTTTCCTGACCTAGACTTCTCGTTTACCACAACTGTATTCCTGCATTTCCTGGGATCCCTGTGCACCTTGGTGTTCCACATGCATATTGTTACTCCTGTGTCCCTGTAAGCTCAGCATCCTACTAATGTAAAATATACCTGTACCCTTGTCTTTCTGTGAGCCCTGCGCACCAGTGCTGTAAATGTCTCTTACTTGTATTCCATGCCCAGCCTGCCTATAAGACCACAACCCGTTTTTTTTTCTGCATTATACTCCTGCCATTCCTGTGAGTTCAGTTTTCCATACTTTCCAAGATCCTCATCTCTGTGCTTCCCTGTACCAGGTCAGCTGTAGCCTGCATGGGTACACTGTCCTAGCACACCGCTATACAGTTTGAAGGTTGTATAGAGGGTCCATGATTCCCCACCATATGTGAGAGCCCTGACAAGCTACTCATGTTTTATTTTTATATTAAAAGTTTAAACAACAAAGGCTAAAACAAAAACTGTAACATTCCAGAAGCCATAAAATACATTATATATAGTGACAATCAGGGACAATCCCAGAAATAAAAAATCCTGGGGAAATAAATGTGAGAATTTAGGACACTAAACATAAAGGTTTTTTTGTTTAGTTGCTGTCTTTTCTTTTTTTTACAATGGGGGAAATTTACAATTTTTAGATTGCCTGTGGAGGGTAGGGCACATGAGTGCCCGAGTAATTCCCCAGGGTGATAACCATGTTTTGCCATAGTTAGCCTTTAAAGTATGATCAGGGACCCCCTTTTAGTGAGTAGACAGTGTAGTACCATAGTATTTGTAGGATGTGACGATATAGGAAGGTAGTGCCAGCTCTGCCCATGCCAGTGTGCGACATGTTGGGAAGTTGGGCCCTGTTATAAATAGTCTGATGAGAGTCTGCATGGGGTCATTAATAGGGATGATCGAACGGTTCGGGTCGACCATCGGTTCGACCCGAACATTGACTGTTCGAGGTATCAGCCGAATTCCGAACTTTTTGCTGAAAAAGTTCGGAATTCGGCAACCAGAACCGACCAAAATGCAATGGGACAGGAACTGGGCTTTAAAAGCCCGTGATTGGACCAGAACCATCAGTAAAAGCCAATTGAGGGGGGCTTGAGAATGCTAGGAATGTGATTGGAGTGACTAGGGGGTCCAGAGGCCAATCATTAGTGCATACGCCCCCCAGTATATAAGATAGCCCCGCCAAATCTCTACCATTTTAATACAGGGCTGTGGAAGAGAGTGGAAGCAGTTCTGTTACTTCTGCTTCAAAGTGTCATTTAGCAATTATTAGTGTGAGGAAAGGGATATCTAGTGTACTTAGGGTGCTATTTTCCACTATAGTTAGATTAAAAAATCTCGTTTCTGTAGGGAAAGTGTTAAGTGTCAGGGTGACCATAGTGTAGTGTAGGGTTAACTGACTCTGACTGCTATGGCAGGGTGACAAAACCCTTCCATGTCAGGGTGACCGCTATAGAGAAAAGATCGTTTCTCTTAGAACACTAATAGAACCGGATAGTGGCTTCGCCCCTGTCACCCGGCTTTTTGTTGCAGGCGTTTATAGGGCTTTTTTGAGGACATGTTTGGAGTCAGGCATGACATCTAAACTTCTGTGTAGGGGTATATATACACACACACATGTATGTATATATACACATACACATATATAGGTGTGAAAGTAGCAGAAACCTATGCTTGCGCTAATGAAATAATTAACACCCATATGGCTTCTCTGCTATAACACCTATATATGTGTATATATACATACATGTGTGTGTGTATATATACCCCTACACAGAAGTTCTGATGTTATGCCTGCCTCCAAAGACCCCCAAAAAATGCCCAAAAAAACGCCTGCTACAAAACCGGCAAGGTGTGAAAATAGCGGAGCCACTATCTTGTTCTATTGCAATTCTAATACAAACAAACTTTTTTATTCTGGTTCTGGGCATGCTACAGAGCTGAAACTTCAAATGTACACTTTTTAGACCCCCTAGACACTAAATCCAAAGAAATCTCATTTTTTTTTTAATAATTTTTTCAATAATTGGCTCTCTATCAAAATGACAATTTTTAAGAACTTTTTTTTGTGTGATTAATAGTCCCTGGGGCATGACCCAGAACCCTAGGCACTTTTTAGTTTACCGAAGTTCGGGTCCCATTGATTTCAATGGGGTTCTGAAATCCGGGCCGAACTTTCGGGAAGTTTGGGTGTTCCGGTCGAACCGAACTTTTGAAAAGTTTGATCATCCCTAGTCATTAAGTGTCTTCAAGCTACAGCAGAGACTTAAGCTGTGAGACTATATATGTGAGCCTCCCTTAGTGGGGAAGCAGGGAAGGAAAGGTGTAAGACTACTGGGATGTAGTCCCAATAGTCCTACACCTTTCCTTCCTGGGATTTCCTACATGGGATTTAGGAACATCTTAAAAGGTACAGACCACTTGAGTCAGCCCTGTTTGCAACCTTAAAAAATTTACCATAACCATTGGAATGACTGAAGTATATAAAATATGAAAATCAACTGGTTCAGTAAACAGTTGAAAGGTTTTCATTATTTTTTTTTTTTTTCCAACAGAGAGTTTATTGAAAAAACAAATGCAGTACAAATAGGATAGCATATAGAAAAAAAAACAGTACGGTGAACAGCGAACAGCATCAATCAGGTACAACAATACAGACATTTCACGTTAAACAATTGTCGTGACATGTGAGGGATATATACATCTAGTATGTCAGGTACAGTCCACTTTTGCCCAGCAGCAAATACCAATACAATGACAGGAGAACGTGTAAAATCAGAACCCAGCGTGGCGAGGGCCGTAACCAATGCAATTCTATATATTCGTGTCCGGGCAACTTACCCACCTGTCCCAGATCTTATCGAACTTGGCAGGGTTCCCCCTATGCTTATAAAGTAGTTTGTGGAAGGGGACTATGGAGTTAACCTCACGTAGCCATGCACTAAAGGTTGGTGGGTCACTACGCATCCATGTCCTGGCTATTAATTTCCTGGCCACAAACAGCGTCTGCTGCAGGAAAATATTCATGAATTTATTCATTTCCCCATCTGGATAAATACCAAGGAGACACTGCTTGGGGTCCAATTGTACAGGGGAGCCCATCTTATCATGAAGAAAGGCTACCACTTGTTGCCAGTACCCCCCAAGACGAGGACAGCTCCAGAGTAAGTGAAAAAATGTACCCGCATCCGCTCTGCAAAGAGGACAGTCTGGGTTCGGTGCAGATTGGAACCTGGACAGTTTGATAGGTGTGAGGTAGGCCTGATGGATAATAAACGTTTGGGTAAGTCTATCAGACAATTTCGGTGACACCTGCTGACAGGTCTCCAGCGCCTCTCCCCATTCCTCATCTTCTATAGGCCCTACCTCCCTAGTCCATCGGTCCTTTAGACCATAAGCTATCACGGTAGATGAGGGTTTGTGCAGCTCGGTGTAAAAAAGGGAAATTAAGTGAGAAGGTTCTTGGCATTTGATCAGTTCTAGTAGCAACACAGGCTCCAGGCTCGGCGAAGCCCCGGGGAACTGGGCGCGGAACGCATGGGACAGTTGTAAATACCTATAGTACATATGGGCAGGGAGGGAGAACTGTTCTCGCAGGTCGGTGAAAGATCTCAGGGCTCCCCCCGTCATTATATGTCTCAACAGGAACACACCCCGTCCGCTCCACAGAGAGGAGTCAGGCAGTGAGCAGAATTCCTGAAGTGACCTATTGTGCCACAGTGGGGTGTAGTCATGAAGGGAAGGGCCCTGGAGCCTGTGCACCACCACCTCCCAAACCCGGCTGTAATGGAAGAGCAAGGACGCAGGGTCCATTCGCTCCACCGCTCCCCGTGTACCTCGCAGTATGGCAGTCAGTGGGTCCTGGGAGTGATGAGTCCACGCCGGGCATAACAAAATCAGAAACCGTTCTCTATCAGTCTTGTCAATATGGAACATCTGGGATAGCTGCGATGCCAAATAGTACAGGTTGAAATCCGGGAGCGCCAGGCCCCCCAGATCTGTTGGATTTTTAAGCTTCCTCCAGGAAATCTTATGCCTACTCGATCCCCAGACAAAGGCCTTGAGGAGCGACTCCAGTTGTTTAAAGTGTTTCAGGGCTAAGTATACTGGGGAGTGCCACACAGCGTATAACACTTTAGGGAGGAGAACCATTTTAACCAGATTTACTCGACCCACCATCCCCAGGGGTAACTTGGACCACACCTGAATTCTAGATTTGATCAAAGGGAACAGAGGTTGGATGTTGTCCGCAACATAGTCCCGCGGGTTCTTTGTCACCTGTACCCCAAGATATTTAAAACAGGGGACGCATTTAAGAACTGGGTTCGCAGGGGTCACCGCGGAAGGGGCAACGTCCATAGGGAGTACCTGTGTTTTATCCCAGTTGATCTGGAGGCCGGAGAATCTCCCAAAGCGTTCAATAAGGGAAAGAGCCGACAGCAGGGAGTTCTCCGGGTCCTCCAGGTAAAGCAGGGTATCATCAGCATACATACTGATTTTTTCCGTGAGGGAGCCTCTACGGAAGCCACGGATATCAGGGTGGTCCCTAATGGCTATCGCCAGAGGCTCCGCCGCCAGGGCATAGAGCAGGGGGGACAAGGGACACCCCTGGCGGGTGCCCCTGGAAAGGGAAAACTCAGACGAGGTCCAGCCATTGGCCAGGACCTTCGCGACTGGCGCACTGTAGAGTAGCTGTACCCATCTCGTAAATTTAGGTCCAAAGCCGTACCTCCCGAGACATGCCCACAAGAAGGGCCACTCAACTGAATCGAAAGCCTTGGCCGTGTCCAGTGTCACCACAACCCTCCTCCCTGAATTGTCATGTTCGGCTTGAAGGTTCATGAAGAGGCGACGCAAATTAAAAGAAGTATTCCTACCCGGCATGAAACCTGCCTGATCGGGGTGGATGAGGGTCAGTATAACCTGATTGAGGCGGATAGATAGAATTTTAGCGAGAATTTTTACATCCACCTGGAGGAGGGAGATGGGGCGATATGACTCTGGGAGGTGGGGATCTTTACCTGGCTTAGGGATTAGGACTATCAGCGCCTCTCTCATTGTCAGGGGAAGCTCTCGATCTTCAAAAAGTTGGTTAAAGAGTGCTAGAAGTCTGGGTAAAAGGAGCTCAGAGTATTGGGCATAAAATTCCACTGGGAGTCCATCAAGCCCTGGGGATTTCGATCTAGGGAACCTGGACACAGCCTCCGCAATCTCATGCTCGGTGAGCGGCGCCTCCAGCAATGCCACCTGTTCAGGTGACAACTGCGGGAAATCGACTGTCCGTAGAAAAGAGTGCATGTCCGAGTGGTCAGCAGGGGCACGGGAGGTATAGAGGTCACTGAAAAAAGTGCGGAACCTGTCTGCAACCTGCGGGGGGTCAGTCAGGGGGGCGCCGCCATCCGTCGTCAGGGAGATTACAACCGGGGGGCGATCCTCACAGTGAACTAAATAAGCAAGAAGCTTTCCCGCCCGTTCGCCATGGGCGAACAGTCGTTGTTTCTGAAAGAATAACTTCGTCTTCGCTCGTTCATACTCTAACTGGGCCACTATCTTGGATGTCAGTTTGTATTGTGATTCATTGGCCTGAGACGGGTCCGCCAAGAACGTGCTCTCAGCCGAGGCAAGGTTGGCAGTTGCCCGGGAGTAGGCCGCCGCTGAGTCTGCTTTAATAGCCTTGACTCGGGATTGTAGGGTGGTTCTGGCGTGCAACTTGAAGGCTTCCCACACTGCCCCCGGGGAGGCAGTGTGGTCATTGTCAGCGAAAAACTGGTGCCAGGAGTCCGTGAGCCCGTCATCCTCAGCCAGCAGGGTCAACCACGCCGGGTTGAGCCTCCATGTCAGCGGCGGCCGACTGTGGGGCATAGACAACACCACCCAATAAGGACAGTGATCCGACAGAGATCTAGGGGCGAACCCCGCCTTGAGTAATCTAGGGAGCAAGGGCCGGGACACCAATATCAGGTCAATTCTGGACATGGTGTGATGGGAGGCCGAGAAGCAGGAGAACGACCGCTGGGAAGGGTACAGTGCACGCCACGTGTCCTGGAGACCAAAACTATCCATCATCCTAGCAAATCTAGTGCCACCCACCGGGGCCTGCGGCTGGAGCGCGGCACCCAATCTATCCAGCGTCGGATCCAGGACATTGTTGAAGTCTCCGATCCACACAGCCGGCAAGGCCGGGTGCTGAGCCATAAAGGTAAAGCCCTCCAGCAAGACAGAGCCACGGAACGGGGGCGGTATATAGTAAGCCAATATGAGCATAGGTTCACCAAATATAGAGACCCTTAGAAAAACGTATCTCCCAAAAGGATCGACATGAGACTCCAGGAGCTGAAAGTGAACGGGTTTCGCCACCAACACAGCCACTCCTCGGGAATGAGAGGTGTAAGCCGAATGGTAAACCCACCCCACCCATGGGCGTTTGAGTGACAACTGCATGCTCCCATCCAAATGTGTCTCGACCAATACCAATATGTCCGCCCGCAGCTGCTTGAGGGTGTTAAATACAGCCGTCCGCTTAATCCTATCCCTCATACCCCTCACGTTCCACGTTGAAATTTTCAAGGTGGCCGTACCCATTTAACCAGACAGAAAAATATTTGAGCTCCCGGGGTCTCAGTCATACCCTCGTCACACATAAAAGAATCGCTGTAGTCTAAGAGCCACAGAGGGCACATCTCGATTATGACAAAATACATAAGTGGTACCTTAGCAAAAACATTAATAACATGTCCGTACTGGCATATAGAAAATTGTTGTACTAACTGCAAAACTTCAGCCCCCCACCCTGCCCTGCACCATCCCCAACTCGTGCGAGCTTGGATCCCCAAAAAACCCAACAAAAATAGAGTCCCTGAGACAATCTTAGCACAGCATAAGAACAAAAAAAAGGAGGAGAGTTGCAGAGTCCAGCCGCCCGTCAAACATAGTCCCCCAGGAGGCGCTGTGCACAGAGGGACGGCACGACCAATTACAAAAAGGGGCACACTAGAGAGTAAAGAAAAATGAAACAGGGAACATACACCTGAAACAACAGGTGCTAGGGGCGAAAAAAAATTCGCTGGGCAGCACAGTCCGTGAGAGATGTCCACTCCGCAGGAAACGGAAATGATAAAAATAAAAAGAAAAAGCAAATGGAGCATAGGAGGGGTGAAAAGAAAAAAAAAAAAAAAAAAAAAAAAAGGTGAAGGGGAGAGAGAAAACCAAAAAAAAGGGCAAACTTGGTGTTGCAGTGCTCCGCCGGAACATGCGACTAATCATGGGTCCGCAGGCAATAACTGGAGAAGTACCGGGCGGCAATGTTGGACCTCGTCAGCAAGCCGGTGGCTCGCCGAAAGGGGCCAGATAGTAGGCCTGGTTCACAGGAAAAAGTTGACATGATGAGGGTATGCAGTTCCAAGGATGCGATGCAGGATACTCCGTACAGGAAGGTGCCAGGCAAGAGATAGGGCAGTTTACATCAACCGAACAACATCCCAGGGGAAATTCGGGTGGAGAAGGCAGCGACCCCCTCATCCGCGAGCTTCAAGGTGCTCCAGCCAGGTGATGACAGACTCCGGATCCTCAAAAAAGTGCACCCTGTCTTCTCCTTCCACCCTGAGGCGAGCTGGGAACATCATGGCATATTTCAAATTCTTAATACGCAGTCTGCGTTTGGCCTCCTGGAAGCTTTTACGCCGCCTCTGAACCTCCGCAGAGAAATCCGGGAAAATCGCGACCCTGCCATTTCCAATCGGGATGTTACCCTTCACCCGTGCCAGTCGCAGGATAACGTCTCTGTCCTTAAAGTTGAGGAACTTCGCTATGAATGTGCGAGGCGGTGCTCCCTGGGGCGGCGGGCGACCCGACAGACGGTGGGCACGCTCCACCACAAAGGTGGGCGAGAGAGAGTCCCTACCGTAGGTTTGGATCAGCAGGTTTTCCAGGTAGGAGGTTGGATCAGCGCCCTCCGATCCCTCAGGCAAGCCGATAAACCGTAGGTTACAGCGCCGCAGCCTGTTCTCCATATCGTCTTGCTTCTGGAGGATTTGATGCACTTGCTGCTGCAGCCTGTCTGTGGAGTTCTGTAGGGGGGGGGAGGGAGTCTTCAAGCCCGCTGACCCTGTGCTCAGTTTCAGTGACACGCTCCCTTAGTTTCTGCATGTCTTGCCTAATTAGGGATATGTCAATCTTGACCTCCTCAATCCTAGCGGTGAGGGTAGTCTGGCAGACCGAGATTGCTTCAAGCACCCTGGCTGTGTCTTGTCCCGCCGCCGCTCCCGCCTCGAGTTCCTGGGCAGCGCCATTTTGGGATGCAGTGTCCTTCTCCTGGCGGCGGAATTTATCAAGTTTTGCCACAGTGTCCATAGGTTTTTTCGGCGGGGACATGTCGCCGCGGGTGCCCGGAAGGTAGGTAAGTAGAATCGGGGTGTTCAACGGCCGTGGGACCCCAGGATATTCAAATTAGGATATCGATCCGGCGGAGCTCGCTTCACCAGCGTCTCACTTCATGCTGCGCCAGGCCACGCCCCAGGTTTTCATTATTTAGACTCTTCCTTCTCCTAACCTCAAGACAAGGTGCTGGTCAGACTGGGCCGAGAGCCTCACAGACCATGCTTGTGTATTGACAGGTTCTAAGGGATAATCTGAGGAGAATCCCATGCCCAAAGTGCCATGGTAGGCCTAGGATACCATTCTATGTCTGGGCAGGCATGTGCTCCCCCACCACTTGGTTAGATGTACACTTGGACAACATTCTGCTCCCATTACACGACACTTGTAACACCATCTTACATATGGCCTGCACAATTATGGCCACATTCAGTGTGCAAGCAGGTCCAGGTGCCTTATATTTGTAGGTAGGTTTAGATTGTAAGCTCCTGTGGTGGACAAGGACTAATGTAATGGAATCTAAGAACACTGTAAAGAGATGCGTAATATCTTGATGGAATAAAATAATGGTAAATAAATAATAAGGAATCACGGAGCTCAGTTCACTTCAGCTTTGCCTCTAATAATGTTACAAACAGACACAGACGAGGGGAGGAGGGAGATGTCTGCAAATCAGTATCTGTAATCTATAACAGACTAATGAGTGACATAAGAATCAGCCAATGCTGCATGACACAAAGGACAAAACTCATCTTTGTCTGCTTCTCCCTTCTATATGGAAGAGCACTGGGGCCATCCTAAAAGAAATTTATGAAACAAAATTCTGTTTTTCAAGGTCAAAAGTCGAACTTTAAAATTCTGAATTCTGAATCCTACGCAAGAATGTTTAAATTTAAGCCTCCTACACACGCGTCGAAAATTGGCAGGGAATTTTCGGCTTGTTAGTATGATGCTTCCGACAACCAACTCCGACTTTTTGGCCGAAAAAAATCTGGTGTGCAGACTATAAAATTTTTGTTGGCCGTCAACACAACGGCCGCTTTTCGTGCAGTCAGTACAGATTTCGACAGGGAAAAATCTGATGAGCAAGTCTGGGCATGCTCAGTGAAGAAAGAACACAAAGAAAGCAAGAAGGTTGGGCGAGAAAATTTGTGTGCAGTCTAGGCACATTCCAACCAACAAAATACAACTCTGGACAAAAGATAATTGTTGCGTGTGTACGGGGCTTAAGTCTCAGAATTATGACTTTAGTTAAAGGATTTCGAGTTTTCATCAAGTCAGAATTCTGAGGTAATAAAGCTGGGATTCTAAATTTTAGGCCTTGTGCACATGGACGGAGGTGTAAAATTCCTGACACTTTCTAGTCCCCGGGAAACTGCATGTGCCCCGTACAGCCATCAATACAAGCGAATGTCTGTACGTAGCCATGCTAGGGTAGACATTGATGTTTCTGCATTGGCGTCTACTCATGTGTACAGTACTTCTCCCTAAAGTGCGCCACTTTGGCATTTGTGGAGAAGCGACATAGGCACATGTGCAGGTAGATGTCCATAGAGAAGCAATCAGTTTTCACCCAAGCATGACTGAATACAGTCAGTCACTTGAATTGATGGCTGTCTATGGCACATGCGGCTCCCCCATGTGCCAAAGATTTCACACCTCAGCACACAGGGGCTACTAAGCATTTATGCGTATGAGACCTTAGTCTCAGAGTTTTAACTTTCAAATTAAGGCCGGGTTCACATATATGCGGCCGCAGGTTCGTACCTCGGGTCCATCTGTATACCAATTCAGGTGTGAATAAGGTCTGAATTTTTGCCTGAATTCGAACCTGAACCGGACCCAAAAACGCACAGGACCCTTCTGCAATCTGGACCGTGGCAGCCCCGGGCCTGTATGAAACGGCTCCCCTGAGAGCCAGCCAAACTTGCCTGTCACGCAAATTAGATGCAGTGAATCTTGCATCCAATTCGCATATATGTGAACCCGGCCTAAGAGTTTTTACTTTTTATCACAGAATTCTAACTTTTAAAAACAAAATTCTGACTTCAATGTTTAATAAATTTCTTTTAGTATAGCTCCATTCTAGATCAGGAAAAATGTGTATAAATATCAAGGTGAAAACCTGTAACAAAAAACTCGTGCTGGCGATAATGAGCCGTCTTCCAATACTCTCAGACAGAACCACAAGTCAAATTGATCGTCCTTCCTGGTAGAGCTTTTTAATACCTCAAAATTCATCTCTGACAACTTCATCTGCTTGCCAATGTACAATACATGTCATTTGTGTTTGGGGGAATTTTATTTTGCAGGGACAAGCTTGCTGCAGGAGATCGTGTATCTAGTGAGCCAGGGAGCCGATCCTGATGAGATAGGACTGATGAACATTGATGAACAGCTGCCTGTCTTGGAGTATCCTCAGCCTGGACTGGATATCATCAAGGTATTGTTCAGAGTATTTATAGAAAGGAAAAGCCTTGTCCATAGCATTTAATCAATTTCAGCTAAAAGCAAGCATCTGATTGGGATTGGTTCTTAGACATGATTACAAATGGCTAACAAAGAGGGTACTATGGTCATGATTATGCTATGAGTAAGGCTCATGCCGAAATGCGTCAGCATTTTACCATGTTGTACACTGCTGTCATGCTGGAATAAATCGCATCAAAAGGAAGCATTCGTATGCCGGCTTTTCTTGTTATTATGGTCATGATTTTGGTCAAATTAAGGATAAATGGTGGGACTACAATTTCAAGAATGCCCAATCAAGGATCAAGCTATACTTGTATGACTATACTATAGGTTAAAGCGGAACTTCGCTTTCTCAATCAACATCGACTATATTTAATCCTTATGCTGCTAGTATTAGTAAATTGATAGGAACGTATATCATAGTTACTTGTTTTAAACTTCTTTTTTACATTTCGTCAGTTACTTCCTGGTTTCCAGGACTAGGCAAATGATGTCATACATCCCAGGAGTCTTCAGGAGGGGAGGAGGGGTTTCTTAGCTGAGCACACCCTCCTGCCTGTGTTCTATCAGAATGCCATTACCCATCAGATTGTGCAACGGAAGTGACGCTCGGACCAAAAAACACTTTCTGCGCATGCGTGATGACAAGTCTGATAGAACACCCAATATAGTATATTGATATCTGTGATGCTGTTTGGATGTTTTATTTTGAAAGCAGGAAGTGTTAGCGATGACCAGTGCGGGGTGTACCAACATGTTCTCCACTACCTTCCTACTGCTGCCGTCAGGCGTCTTTAAAAATGTGACTTTATCTCTGGTTTCGGTACCAGGAAAAAAAAAAATTAACATCAAAACAGCATCACAGATATCAATATACAATATATATATTCATATACGCTCAGTTTATTGGTAAAAATACTCAGAAATTAAAGACACAGCTGAGTGTAGTAAGATGTCCGCATGAGTGTTCTGTCAGATTACCGCTACCCGTCAGATCATGAAGTGTTTGGAACGCAAAGGACCATGGAATGCATGGTGGAACGCATCGTGCATACGCAGTAAGTGTTTTTTGGTCTGAACGTCACTTCCGTTGCACAATCTGATAGGTAGCATCGTTCTGATAGAACACCTGCATGCCTGAGCTAAGAGCAGAGGGATTCCAAGAAGTAAATACTACATGAATCATCTGCCCTTAGTCAAGATGGTCACGTCCAGAAATGCTGGGAGGGTGTTTTTCAAAGTGATTTCTTAGCAAAATAAAACATGGAGACAAGGACGGATGAACGATTTTGCTTTGAATATGTAAAATTAATTAAGTAGCGTTTTTGGTTTTTGATGCTCAGCACTTCTTCTTTAACCAACCTTAACCAGATGATTTAATTTTTCTTTATGTCAAGTACCACATGACAATCTTTAGGGTAGTGAAGTGCCTTTGCTTGGTTATCGTGTGTTTTGTTTTTTAGTTTTATTTTCCTGACAAATTAAAATTATTTTTTTTTTCTTCTGAACATAGAAAAATAGGTAAATGGCATTTGTAAAAAAAAAAAAAAAAAAAAAAAACCTAATACATTTACTTCAAAGTTTTTTTTTTTTTTTACATCAGGCAGGTGACACAGGAAGCTGCAGAGTGAAACAGGAAATTGAGATGTTACTTGCCTAGCTGTGGAGTGTAAAAGCAGTATGTAAATCACAGGACCAGCTGAACAGAATTGGAACTGTATTTATTAATACTTTTAGGCTGTGCCTAGCTTATCGTCACAAATTCATCATCAAGAGGCAGTTGGCGAACCGTCAGCAGGCCAAGGAGTAGTAGCAGAAAAGCTTGACTCAAATTGTTTAAAAAAGTTGTATGGCAAAAACGACATGTATTGAATCCTTCTAATGCTAATAATATACACCGGTCAGCCATAACATTATGACCACCCACTATAACCCATGGAGGCATGGACCTCTGAAGGTATGCTGTGGTATCTGGCACCAAGCCACCAGTAGCAGATCCTTAAACTGCTTCCAGGCCGCCCGCCGCCTTTTTACTGACGTAGACCTACAACGGTCGTGCAGAGGCAGCTAGGGGGCGAGTGCGCGCTGCCAGTGGGGCGCTCCCGCCCCCACTCAGCAGCAGGGAAGCTGATGCACGGGCAGATGGCCCTGATTGCTGCCTGAAACCCGTGATCGCTCCCCGCTGAGAGAGAAGAACGGTCAGCTGTTGTAAACACAGCTGACCGTTCTTCTCCCTGAAATGATCATAGAGCTCATGTGATCCTTCTATATAGGATCACAGGTCTCTATGATCATTTCACAAGCAACGCCCCCCACACTCCCCTAGGCTCACATTTAACCCCTTGATCACCCACAATGTTAACCCCTTCCCTGCCAGTGTCATTATTACAGTAACAGTGCATATTTTTAGCACTGATTACTGTAGTAATGTCACTGGTCCGCCCAAAAGTGTAAAAAATGTCAGTCAGGGGTCCGATCTGTCCGCCGCAATGTCGCAGTCCCGCAAACAAATCGCAATCGCCGCCATTACTAGTAAAAAAAAAACAATAAAAATTACATAAATCTTTCTCATAGTTAGTAGACGTGATAACTTTTAGGCAAACCAATCAAAATACGCTTATTACCTGTCAGCAGTCATAATGTCATGGCAAATTGTTGAAATTATTGTACAGTATTAGAACTCACTTGGTACAGAAGGTGTAGCTGCTGTTTATTAAGAAGTGGTACAGTGAAGTGCAGAAATGTTTAGGCTACGTTCACATCACCGCGATTCTGCCCGCGATCCGGAAATCATTGCAAATCACGGGACGCCTGTGCGTTGCCATTGATTTGCAATGGCACCCCAAACGCTGTGCGATGTTGCAGCGATTTCCGCCTGCCGAATGGCGGTAACGTCGCGCAAACAAAATCGCGGGTTGCATGATGCCCTTTGCTTCTTTGGGGCGTCATGCAACCCGCGATTTTGTTTGCGTGATGTTACCGCGATTCGGCAGGCGGAAATCGCGGCAATATCGCACATCGTTTGGGGTGCCATTGCAAATCAACGGCAACGCACAGGCGTCCCGCGATTTGCAATGATTTCCAGATCGCGGGCAGAATCGCTGTGATATTGCCGCAGTCTGCTACGCTAACATGTGAACGTAGCCTAAGTGTTACATTTCTTATTATATAAATCATTTGACAGCGTATGTTTTTGTTGCAGGAACTGACTTCTCCACGACTAATCAAAAGTCACCTACCCTACCAATTCCTGCCAACCGACCTGCACAATGGAGAGTCCAAGGTAACTTTGAAGAACAAACAAGTAAAGTTGGCCATACATGTTGCAAGCTTCCAGATATTTCAACCTATTTCGATGGAGCTAAAATTCAATTTCTAAGCAATTGAACACGGAAATGAGTGGTTTTGATCAAGCACAAGATGGTATGGAAAATGCCTTGATTGAATCCAACACAAAAATCCAGTCTCTATCAACAAAATTCAGGCTCCTTGCTCTGCAGCCTAATAACTGGCTCCTTGTGCTACTTCTCCCTCTCCCAGTCTTAGCACTTTAAAGGGACTGCGAGAAGCTACTACCAATTAAGATTTGGCAACGTACACTGCTTACATTCAAAAAAATATAGTGAGGATGTATTAATAAGTACATTAATACACTTACATTAATAAGTATAATAATCAAAATAAGAAGAATAATTCATTACATATGCTGATACATTAACGCTAAGGTCAGAAGTGATTTTTAAAATATATCCTACCCTTCTATATGAAAAAGGACAGTGTTATGAATTTGCAGACAGCGTGAGTTGGGGGACTCACACCCACAACCACACAGATATGAGTAGTGGTTGAGGCGCTGTTAAGAATGGATTTATATCAACCATGAACTCCTAATATGCTAAGTATTGGCGCAAGAAAAAATTAGGTGAACTCAAAAAATGAATATACAAACTCAAAATAATTCCCAAAAAACATAATAATGTACAAAGTTTCAATGTTCAACATTGTCCATAGAAGCTCAATCACCACGTGTGATATGTGCTCTGTATTCCTCTTATATATAGGTGCTCCTCCACCTGTTTACAAAAGGGCCGCTCACCAGATAGCTGAGGGCCACCAGGACCCGCACCACATTTAATAGACTCCCTTTTCTCCAAGGCCAACTTAAATGCCTTTCAGTGTGAATCATCTAGAAACACTATATTGCCTCCTAGGTTTGATGATAGGATGGAAGGATGTCCAATCAGCAGCAATATCATTTTTATTAAGATAAAAGTTAAAAACGATTAGTAAAAAAACTCACATATGGTTGTGCCTACAAGCGGCACCCACTAGAATTGCCTATTTTGTTTGGAACTGCCGCTCCGTGCCCCGAGTCCCGAGTAACATATACAAACAACACTTTGCAATAAAGTGATTGTGGCTGCCCCAGCATACCTACATAGAGAAGAGTCCATGGATGACATCAAACTCCGACTTTGGTATGGCACTGGAAATCCAGATTTGGGCAACAGTGACAAGTCTTAGTAAGACAGAATGGGCCAGACCAGAACTGTGCTAGGCAGAGAGTGTGCTGGGATTCAGGCCTCTGTCTTTTTTATAGTACACAGGACTGGGGGATCAGACCCAAGATAGCCCGCCAAGAAAAACCTGGGAAACACAATTAACTCCAACCTTCCCAGCTGGGGCACCCTTAACCACTACCTGCCTACAGACTGACAGGATGGAAAGCATGCGATACTAATGACAGCACTGGTATTGCAAGAACTGGTATTCACATACACAGACTTTCATTATAAGCCCATACCTCCTGGTTACAAGTGCAGGTGCTCAGATCTGGAGCGGTTGTTTTGAGATATTGCTGTCCTTCTTATGTCTTAGGGTGGAAAGGCTGGAGGCCTGGAGGCTGGAAAGTCATTAGTATGATCAGCTCATTGTAAACTTATCTTCTACTGCAGGTCATCTACATGGCACGAAACCCAAAAGACCTGGTGGTGTCCTACTATCAGTTCCACCGATCCCTGCGGACTATGAGTTACCGAGGAACATTCCAGGAGTTCTGCAGGAGGTTTATGAATGACAAATGTAAGAAAAAGGTTGACAACTTTCAGCTGAAGGTCATCTGAAATGTCTCAAGCATTCACCCTGCTGTGACAAATTTTCCCTGTGTTTTTGTCTAATAGGTAATTTTCCTATTTTGTCTAATAGGTTCATCAAGCTCCATTTATCTGATTGAAGTATTTCAAGAAAATGCTGCATTATAGCCACTAGATGGAGCCAATATGCATAGGAATTAAACCTATTAGACAAAATATGGGAAAAATCATGTTATGGCTGGGTGAATGCTTGTGACATTTGGGCAGCAATCTTTTTTTTAAATAAATAGACCACTTTAAATTCGTCTTAAACACATCCACTTCCTATGTTGATTTGTTTGTCTGCTCTTATACCCACACATACCTACAGACTGCCATTTTTATAAAGGGAACTTGTCACAGTTAAAGCTTCCATCCAGTGCTAGTAAAAATAGACAGGTTCACTTTAATGTGATACAACTTGATATGTATCTTCCAAGGCCTTTTAACAAAAATATGGCTTTCAGAAATGTTTTCTTTATCTCAAAGCCCGTCTTATAATTTTCTGTAACCAGTAATATAAAAAGACAGGACAGACAGAAGACATGGTGTAGATAGTATACTAATCTATTGCATTCAATCAGATACAACCCTTCCATAGTTTAGGAGTAGCACCCTATATTGTGCTAAAAGTATAGATATATATTTTTTTCTGTAAGTGTAGGTAAATTAGTGCAGGCTTGTCTGTGTTATTTTCCTGGGTTGGGCAGTGATCCAGGGAGAGCTGGATGACTCACAGGCAGCATCACTAAGACCTCCCCCCTACTTCTCAAACTTACTGGAAACTTCCAGAAGAATGGGTGGGGAGGTAAGGTGGAGCTGCCTGGAGTATTCTGAGGGCCCTGACCAATCCCCAACCTGGGTTGGCAGGGGGCAGGCCCCCTCAAATATTCTGGGTCAGCCCAGCTGAGGAGTAGTATGTTCGGGTGGAAGATGGAGATGGAGTGTTAGTCTGTCAATGGCCTTTGAGGGAGCTTCCCAGTTTCAGGGTGATGAACTTGGGCCTGGGCTTGGGTGTGGACAGGACCCTCTTCAAGATACACAGAGGTGCAAGGTGAGGACAATGTGAAAACACTGCCAGACAAGTCTCCAGGAGGACAAGGAACAGCCAATAGGGCTGGTGAGTGACACACAGTCAGGGGGACTGGGAGCATGCCTGAGAGGACTGGGAGGGAGTAGTCTTGGATGGGTGCAGAGCCAGTCAGGAGGACTGTAGTGGCACAGGCAGTGGAAAGGGGCAGCTGCAGCCATGGAGGGCTGGCAGTGCCTGAAGTAGTGGTTCTGGGAGCAGTAGCCACAGATAGGACAGCTAGCACTAAAGTCTTCCATTTTGCTATACCATAGGGGTCCACGGTCCCTGCATGCAAAGGGCATTTCTCAAGACTCATCTTAGATTGTGCTAAGTCTGAAACCTGTGGTAGCCGGTCCTGGGAGTCATAGTCTGCAAGTGTGTGCTGGAGGTAGGAGAGGAGAGCATGTATATACTGGAGTGTATATAGTTCAAACCCCTACAGAGTTTCATTGATTAAATGGGCGACCCATATGCACCCTTTCCCATCCAAGTTCAATTCCCCTAAATAAAACAAAAACAAACAAATCTACAAGGACTGCTTGTCTCTGAGTGACTGGAAATTTGTGTGCCTGGCTGTGCAGGGTGGGAGACGACCCCATTCACCAGCAGCCCTTACGGGGGTAGCGCTACATAGAATTTCCAGAACATTTACACTGTGTTTGGTTGCTATGTGTTGTTGGGTTCAGCATTTTGCTCTGTGGCTTGCTTGACTCATCGGGGGAGATTTACTAAAACTGAAACGCTAGCCAATCAGCTTCTAACTTCAGCTTGTTCAATTAACCTTTGACAATAAAGCCTGGAATCTGATTGGTTTCTATGCAGAGCTGCACTAGCTTTTGTACTCTCCAATTTTAGTAAAACTTCCTCACTACATTCCTTATGAAGACACAAAATGTTGCAAACTGTTTCTGTTGGATATGTAAAATCTCTTCTCATCCTTACTTTTTGTGATGGCAGTGGGCTACGGTTCATGGTTTGACCACATCCTGGAATTCTGGGATCACCATTTGGATTCTAATGTACTTTTTCTGAAATATGAAGATATGCACAAGGTGAGGCCACTTTCTGTCCATATTCAGAACCATTTATATAAGTTCCTGTCCCAGAAGAGCTCAGGGTCCACCTATTGCCCATGCTGTAAATTGGACCTAAACAGAAGTGTCAACACAACATCTTGCTAAATAAAGAGTCGGACTGGGTTCACATATACGAATATAGAAAAAGGGAGGAGGGACTGGAGGATTTTCTTGGTACCAATAGACACATAAGGGGTTGGAGGATTTTCTTGGTACCAATAGACACATAAGCCACATAAAATCAATATAATTTTATTACAAACATAACAACATAACAAAAATATTTGTACAAAATAAGAATGTGCTTTAAAAGATTACACCCATTACAATGACTCAAATGTGCTTTAGTCTATTGTGTCCAGACAGTATAAGATGATACTATATACCAATAGGAGCACAGCTGGCCAATACTCAACATGTTTCGCGGTTGCCCGCTTCTTCAGGAGTTTCAGGGGTGAGACAACAAGACATTTTTCTATAATCAAAAATATATAGTCATTAGTATGGAAACCTATACACATATAATAAGATATATATATATATGCAGTTTAAGGTACACAAAAGACACTTGGCACTTACCCCTGTGTGTGTGAGCAAGATGGTGTAGAGGCAAAAAGTATAGGGGCACCGGTACCAGTCTCCGGGCGAGAGTGAGAGCAGACAGGGGCTACAACTGCAGATATATCTATGTATAATCCATATATGGGGAAAGGCAAAATCAGAAACGTTAAATTAGGCTCTGTCACTAAGAGTGAACGTCTCATAAAAACAGACATAGCACACATAGGTGGAGTTGCACACACCCCTCTATGGTCGTCAGACATATGTATTATAGAGGATTTGTTAGTAAAGTATTCAGCCTTTTAACTGGTTCCAATATGTGGAGGTACAGCTTATTGAATATGCCCCCCCCCCAACACAGGGGATACCTGTAACCAATGCATAAGAAATATTAAAAAGATTTGCGAATAGAATAAATTAGGATGCACCAAGGGTTTAATACATGCCACGATTGGTGTCCACTATCCCAGAGCAGGCAGTGCCATTAGATCAGTATGGTATAGTGGATGGTAAGTAGTAATTGGATATAGTGTGATTTACTGTGTATCAGGGGCTTTGAATGCTGTTCTGGGGTATTTTGTCCTATGAAAAGTGTATATAGACTTATTATTATAGTAAGCCTATAGAGCTGTAAGTTAGTAAACATGTACGCTAGTTCCTAATGATAGAACGAGTACAAACACATAGCATACCAATATTCAGAAGTTGTAAACTAAGCTGGCTTCAATGCTCATGGATGTGAAAGGACAAGGTGTAGTAAACCTACAAACAAACAAACTATCATCCAATAGCCAGTGACAAATGTGAGCTTTATCCAAAAATAGAAGGTTTGGTATTTTAAATTCAAGGCACAGTACCTGTTTTAGAGGACTCCATCAGCATGGCCCATCATATCTCAGGGCCATCTGTGGAGAAGCAGCCCCTTATTACTGCTCAAATCCGGCGTGTCATCATGGTGCGACGACCAGAAATAACATCAGCCAGACCCTGTCCTTAACTGCACATGCGTGGAAGTTTTGGCGCATGCGCAGTGCCGCTTGGAAGCTAATAATGAGCCTGGCAACCCAGGCTCCCGGGCTAAGAAGCAGCAATTGGATACCAAAAGCTGTGACTACTTCTCGTCCAACATTAGTGCCTGACCTCATAAATGAACTTCTGGAAGAATGGTCAAACATTCCCATAGACACACTCCTAAACCCTGTGGACAGCCTTCCCAGAAGAGTTGAAGCTGTTATAGCTGCAAAGGGTGGATCAACTCAATATTGATCCCTACGGACTAAAGGGCCATACACACTATAAGATTTTCTGAAGACTTTTTCCTTCAGATTTACCTTTTCTATGTAGTGCAAGGGCCTGCTAGATTCAATACTAATTGAAAGTGTTTAAGTTTGACCTCATATTATCTGGTTTTGGTAAATCTAAAGGAAAAAGTCTTCAGAAAATCTTATAGTGTGTGTGGCTCATAACACTGGGATGTCATTAAAGTTCATGTGCATGTAAAGGAAGGTGTCCCAATACTTTTGATAATGTAGTGTATCTTAAAAGTGGAACTTAGTCATAGCTTTTTGGTTAAATTCCCCATTGGGGATATTTCCTAGTATTCCTTGTCCCATTGACAATATTGCAAGGACACAAACCATCAAAACCTTTTATTAGAAGATTACTTCCTGACTCAGTGACAATGTTGTCACTGGAATAGAAAGTAAAGAAGAAAATAAAATTGGCAATTGACAATTACAGTTGACATTGGTAGCACTTAAAAGCTGAGAGATGCTCTGTAACCATTCCCTGTATATGCTCATCCAGCGTCTGGCTGTAAATATTAATGTTGGATCTCTGTGATCGCTCATTATCCATTGTCACAGTTTTTCTTGTTTCTTTTTTATTTTTTCCTGTGTTGGAGAGTCTTCTCTTTCACTACTGCTGCATTGATTTTTATTTAAATTTGAATGTGCAAATGTTTTTCAGAAAAAAAAAAAAAAAATATATATATATATATATATATATATATATATATATATATATATATATATATATATATATATATATATATATATATATATATATATATATATATTTAGCTTTTTTGCATGATCTGCTAAATCAAATAAAAAAGTTAGATTACACCATGCACTGCAACTCATTATAACAAACTGAAGATTTTCCAAATGTATAAATTAAAAAAAACTAGAAGCTAAAAATATATTTATTTGATTAGTTCACATATCTGTTTTAATGTAAGAAAGCAATGCAAAGGCAATTGCACCCCCTAGTGGTATTTGGGCAGACATGTACACACAATTCTAAATATTTTGATGGTAAAATAAATTTCTATGTAATCTTGATAATAGATTACATTTTGTATTTATTATGTGTACACTGATATACTTGCAAATCAGACTCTCCCTTTCACTGTCTAACCTGCACTAAAAAAAAAGGTTAACTATAGTTTTTCTTTTTGAAGATGAACAGCTTATTGCAAATAATTGCTTTTACTCTATATTAATGTTTTAAAGGTACATTTTTTGTAGTTTATTGCACAACTTCGTATACAGTAGTACTGAACAATGGTTGTGGCTTGCTGAGCCTCTTGTATCTCTGCAAGGTTAAAAATTGACTGCAGTCTCTAATATCATGAAACACCCTCAAAGCTGCCTGTACACTATGGAGTTGAATTACTAAAACTGGAGATGGCAAAATCTGGTACAGCTGTGCATAGAAACCAATCAGCTTCCATTGTCAAAGCTTAATTGAAGAAGCTAAAGTTGTAAGCTGATTGGCTACCACGAGCAGCTGCACCAGATTTTGCAGTCTCCAGTTTTAGTAAATTAACTCCTATGTGAGCTAGGCAGGCAGCTGGGGAAGAGCAGTTTTCCTACTTTCTTGGCAATATTAATAAGATATTCCAATCAGAAACTAAACTGGTAATGGACCTTGTTGTTGTGTATTGAAACAACCAAAGAAAGGCAGCATGTTTATTAGGAAAACATAGGGCACCAGCTCCCCAGTTTCTAGTGTGCATACAAATACAAGAACACCATACTTTCTGGAGGCAGTCTTGCCTATTATTCCTGAACTGCAAGGCAAACAGGATAATGTGGTGGAAATTAATGGGGTTTGGAGCATAGAAATTAGCTTGGTGCGCTGACAAGCGCACTTGCGGATATTAATACGCACCGAGTGCCGTTAATCCCTTGTACCGAAAATTACAATGTACAGCTCTTTTATATAAAGAAATCCTAGCGCGCTCAGCGACAAAGAGAGAAACAGACAAAAAGCTATATCACGGTCAATGTCCATAGAAGCAGTCCTGCCCAAGGCAGCACTCTTGTTTATTTTATAGTCAGAGAACAAAAAGGGTTTTCAAGGGGAGGTGGCGTCAACACAACCAATCATAGACATACTTTCAAAAGTACAGTAGGAAAGGGGAGTGTATGCTTATGGACAAGCCCGACCGTGTGCAAGAGTCCCCAACTGTCAAGTGAAAGCGAACAATGCACTATTGCTAAAACGGCTGCCAAACACTAACGTGGATTCTTATGGACTCGGCCACGCTAATTCATAAGCAGGCACTCCCGTCATAACCTGCTAGAGTAAATCCTATATAATATAGTTCATAAAAACCATATTTGACAGTGATTATGCTATTTTTCCAGTAAATGAGACTATATCTGCAAAAGGAAAATAGCAGCAGTATTTCAATCATGCGGATCAAGCATAACAGAACGCTACCAGCCATTACTCCAGCAAAAGGGCAGATATTTATCAAAACGAAAATAATTCCACATCACAAACATATCTTCACCAGTGAATACCAGGGCCCCGAGTGGCTGATATACATTTGTGCGGTGGAGCTCGCATCGCACTGCCATAGATCTGGTCCGGAGTTCTCTCCAGCGGTAGCCGCTCAGAGCGCCCACCGTTCGGGAGATCAGGCGAGTGGTATGTAGTCTCCATTTAATGGAAGGTTTCCACAACTAGCAGTCTGTCCTCAATGCCAGTTAAAGTCCTATTCGCTGTGCATAGTGGATACCGGTAAACCGACACTGAGATAATGGCAATTTAAAAAAAAAAACACTTCCTGAAAAATGTCCACACAAATATTAATACAATTTCCACAACTCTAACCACTGAGCTGATATACTAAGCACTAGAGATATACTGCTTTTGTCTCCCTTCAGGACCTTGGCACAATGGTGGAACAGCTGGTGAGGTTTCTGGGAGTGTCTTACGATAAGGCCCAACTGGAGTGCACAATAGAACATTGCCATCAACTTATTGACCAGTGTTGTAACGCAGAGGCCCTTCCTGTGGGTAGAGGTATGTGTAAGATAGATCTCAAACTGTTCCTTATGGTAGTCCAAGGAAGTATCCATTATTACTCTAAGCAGGAGCATTCAACAAATATAGAGGACTTTTTTGTTGATTGTGAGAAAGAGCAACTTTGAGCAACAAATAGTCAACCAAAGGGCTAGAGATGCTGCCCAGTAACAATACAGCTATGCTAAAGTCACAAAGGCCATTACATTAGCTTTTCCTATTGCACTTCCACTTTAAGGTTGAGTGTCTTCATCAGGATTCATTTTGTCTCCTCCATGGAGCCCACACAGCACAAGTTTATAGGAAAAGGCCCTCCTGTTGTGTAGCTTGGGCTGTCATTTATATTTAGTAATTGAAGAGCAGTATGAGGTACTGGCAGACACTAACCTCCACACTGGAAAAATATTGATTGGAGGGGGTTTCTAACGTACCAAATTATTTTTACTTACCAAGAACAGTCATGTTCAGGATGCCTATGGTGGCCATACACGTAACAACTAGGGATTAGTCTGGGTATGAGCAATCCCAGACCAACTTTTTTACAGGTGTGGCTTTTTTTTTGTTTATTTTATCTTTATGTTAACCTTTATTTTATTTTCTCGCCAGATATTTGAGTTTGATACATGTTTTTTGTTCTGTTGACTCTTTTTCTTTTTCTTTGAATGTCATGTATGTTTTCAGTTTTATTTTTGTTTCCTTTTAGTGTATTGGTTGTTTTCATTCTGAAGATGTGAGCAGGCAGTTCATTAGCTTGTAATTCATGTGCCCCAGTTACAGGATCGCAGCAGGGGGCATCAGGTGGGTGTCTCATTCATAATGCAAGGTTGTCTCATATAAAATACAGCAAGCTGCAGTGCTGCCCGCAAGACGATGGCTATCGGAGGTTATCTTTGTTGATGATTTAGCTTTCACAAATTGTTTAACAAGGTTCTTGCTATGTATTAGGGGAGATTTACGAAAACTGGTGCAGCAGTGCACAGTGACCAATCAGCTTCTAGGTTTTAGGCCCCTTTCACATGAGCGCCTCCGCTAAGCGGAATCCTCTTGCTCAGCAGGGGATCTCTCCATGGATCCCCGCTGAGCAGACGGATGACAGGTCCGTGTCTGCTCCGCTATGCAGAGCAGACATGGACACAGTCCCGCTCTCCTGTATGAGACAAGCAGATGTAAATGGACCGCTTGTCTGTTTCCATCCAATGGCATCTGATCTGCCAGTGTGAATGAGGCCTTTTGGTCCTTTTACACGAGCGGTGTGCCCGATGGACTCCATTTTGCTCAGGGGGGGGGGGGGGGGAGAGATTTATCCGCTGATCCCCGCTGAGCAGCTCCGTATCCGCTTACTTTGCAGAGACAGAGCTGTCAGAGCCCCGCTCTCCTCTATGGGAGATCAGATGAAAGCGGATCCTCCAGACGGAGGGAAAATAGGGTTTCCATCCATCTGGATTTCACGGACAGGACAGGATCAGATAGCAGTGGGTGTCAGTGGAGATGTCACCGCTGACATTCGCTGCTCCATAGGTCTGCATGGAGCATCCAATCAGGTCTACCTGAAAAACTGAAAGGCGGACCGGATCAGAAAGCCTGTGTGAAAGGGGCTTTATTGTCAAAACTTAATTGAACAAGTTGAAGTTAAGTTGGGTACTATGCATGGCTGCACCAGATTCTGAGTGCTCTAGTTTTAGTAAATCCCCCCCCCCCCCCATTGGGTCATTGTGGGTGTTTTCAAGTTCATGTAAGACATGAAGCACTCCAATGGCACAAGCGTCACCTCTTCTTTCTCTTCTTTTCCATGCTTTGGTCCAGCAGTACCCATTTCATGTGCTGATTAGCTTATAGTGGTTGAAAGGAGCTCCGAATACATTTTATGATTAAAGTCAGGCATTGACACCTCACATTTTAGCCATTCAACTTGTAAGAGATTGAGAGGAAACCACTTGATAACCCCATTCGTGCTAAACAGCATGGATGGATGGATCTCCATTGTTTTCAGGAAGCTGTGGCTCTCGTGGCTGCTGGCACTGCTGAACATGAACTGCATCTGATAGAATGATACATCTAATAGGACACAGTCACTGCTGGGCTGCTAATGCTCCTCCTGGCTCAGTTGATTTTTGAATCAACTTTGGTTGAGTCCAGTGGTGCTTGCAAAGATACCCATGGCTCAAATGTCCTCTGATTCAGAAGGAATTGGTGGGAAGCCCACAATGATTACTGCTGATGGCTATAGCTTCTGGTAGTGATCAAATGTAAAAAAATCAGACAGGCTGGTTGTACCCAGGTCCCTGCTGAACCAGCCGAATTTCGATCTATGTATGGCCAGCTTTATGCAGACTGTCACCCTATTCTTCTAGCATTTTGTTTTACGTGTAAAATAGGGGTGAGCAGGTAATACACAGTACGACTAACAAAAATGCACAAAACAAACTATTAAAATGATGCTTGAGACAATTTTTTTTTTGTTAAATTAAAAAAGAGTTTGTACTTACAGTGCATCCGGAAAGTATTCACAGCATTACACTTTTTCCCCATTTTGTTATGTTACAGCCTTATTCCAAAACAGTGGCGGCTGGTGCTCAAAATTTTTGGGGGGCGCAAACAGAAAAATGTAATAGGCATTGCTTTGCAGCAAAAAACGCTGTAAAAATTGCGTGACTTTGAGGTCACAAAAGTGTGAAAGGGGCCTTCAGTAATCAGGTATAGTGTGCCCCCTTCAATGCAGAGTGACCACAGCGTGCCCACTTTCAATGCAGAGAGACCAGCGTGCCCCCCTTTCAATGCACAGTGATAAGCGTGCCCCCATTTCAATGCACAGTGACAAGCGTGCCCCCTTTTCAATGCACAGTGACCAGCGTGCCCCCCTTTCAATGCACAGTGACCAGCATGCCCCCCTTTCAATGCACAGTGACCAGGGTGCCCCCTTTCAATGCAGAGAGACCAGCGTACCCCCTTTCAATGCAGAGTGACCAGCGTGCCCCCTTTCAATGCAGAGTGACCAGCATGCCCCCTTTCAATGCAGAGTGACCAGCGTGCCCCCTTTCAATGCAGAATGACCAGCATGCCCCCTTTCAATGCACAGTGACCAGCATGTCCCCTTTCAATGCACAGTGACCAGCGTGCCCCCTTCAAAATAGTGACCAGCGTGCCCCCTTCAATGCAGTGACCAGCGTGCCCCCTTTCAATGCAGAGTGAACAGCGTGCCAAGCCCCCCCCCCCGAGACCTGTGCACCAGGGTGGGGTGGCAGTAATGGGGGTTATATATGATCTAAGGGGACAGTTGATATAATACATAGAAGGATGAGGGTATATATAGTGGAGGTGGCAGTAATGGGGGGATATATATAATATGGGGGGGATACCTGAAGCTGGCGGTCTCTGTACCGTTCCTCTGCCATCCCCGGGGTTCCCGCAGCACCGCCCATAGGACGGTCTTGTGGTCGGGGCTCCGCTGAAGATGCAGCACAGGATGGACACGGTGAGGGCAGAGGCACCCAGCGGGCAGCGGCTCCGAGGGCCTTTCCAGCACAGCATCGTCCTTCACATGGTCGGAGCCAGGGGGCCCCCAGGGCCCTAACAGTGTGCTGCCGGCTCTGCAGCTTCTCCATCCTCTCCATCAACGGCGGCTCATGGCTTCTCCGGCGTGGCGGCGTCTCCTCCCCAGCCAATGGCATGGGGTTTGCTTTTCGGCCAATCAGGAAGCGCGTATCGGACACGCTTCCTGATTGGCCAGGAGGAGGATCCGTGTGACAATAGCGAATTTTTATTCACTATTGTCACACAATGGGTGGGCTCAGGGCGCACTGCTCTGCGCCCCGGGTCCACCCTTTGATGAAGCCTATTAGAGCCTAGAGTAGATTGGGGGGGGGGGCGGCGCCCCTGCACCCCCAAGACACCGGCCACCACTGTTCCAAAATAGATTTTTAGCACTGCCCCCTTGGGAGCTGCTGAGAATGGATTCCCCTGGGTTACCCATAGCAACAACTTGTAAATTCTTAGCACTTTAAGTCCTTGGCTCAGTCAGTAAACAGTCCAGGGGATTTGTTTTTTTGTATTTTATTTGAACTTGGATGGGAAAAGGGATACTCCAACTTGATAACTATGCTGAATCTTGAGGACTTCTATCTGTATTGAATGTGGCAAGGCTGCTGCTTGACCCTGCCACTGAGGGGAAATGTTGAAAGGAAAACTATGCAGTAGATTGCTCTTCAGGGTCTAACTTGGCACCCCCCTTTTTCCTGACTGTGTGTGCTGACCTTCTATCCACTGACCTCACTGTAGTGGTCTTTTCCTGGGCAGACCCCTGGAAAGCCCCCTGGTACTCATGGACACCGTTTTTCCCAGGTAGCTCTGCCTTCAGCTCTACTGTCAGTTTCCTCAGGACATCTCTCGTTCAGCTCCACACCTGGCTCACTAGGCCGACTGCCTGTGACCACCTTCCTCTCTGACAGAAGGGGAGACAGCCATCACCCTCCTCCTGGGACCCAGCTTCCTGCCCAAAGACACCCTGTCACATGTGCCCTTGGCTTTAATGGTCAATCCATAAAAGAATGCACTGTGGTGGTGTCCTCCCACTGGGACTGCCACAAAAGCCTGTGTATCATTAGCCATGTTTCCTCCACTGTCCAGCAGGCCTCCCTATTGGATGCAGTGGGTACACTCCCTCAGACCAGATGAATACACACTGAGCACAATGAGCAGGTATAACTAAAGATCAGGCTCCCCTGATAAGCAGATGGAGCAAACAAATGCTTTTACCTAGCACTTTTCTAGGAGGATGCTAGAGATTTAACCTCTCTATTTTCCTCTAAAGTCTACAAACAATACCCCATAATGACAACATGAAAGAAGTTTGTTTCAAATCTTTGCAAATGTATTAAAAATAATAAATGAAAAAAAATCACATGTATGTAAGTATTCACAGCCTTTGCCATGACACTAAAAATTTAGCTCAGGTATATCCTGTTTCTACTGATCATCCTTGAGATGTTTCTACAACTTGATTGCAGTCCACCTATGGTAAATGCAGTTGATTGGACATGATGTGAAAAGGCACACACCTGTCTATATAAGGTCCCACAGTTACCAGTGCGTGTCATAGCACAAACCAAGCCAGGAAGTCCAAGGAATTGTCTGTAGACCTCCAAGACAGAATTGTTTTGAGGCACAGATCTGGGGAAGGGCACAGAAAAATTTCTGCAGCCTCCATCATCCGTAAATGGAAGAAATTTGGAATCACTAGGACTCTTCCTAGAGCGGGCTGCCCGGCCAAACTGAGAGATCGGTGGAGAAGGACCTTAGTCAGGGAGGTGACTAAGACAGAGCTTATTCACTCTGACAGAGCTCCAGCATTTCTCTGTGGAAAGAGGAGAACCTTCCAGAAGAACAACCATCTCTGCAGCACTCCACCAATCAGGCCTGTACGGTAGAGTGGCCAGACGGAAGCCACTCTTTAGTAAAAGGCACATGACAGCCCACCTGGAGTTTGCCAAAAGGCACCTGAAGGAATCTCAGACCATGAGAAATAAAATTCTCTGGTCTGATGAAACAAAGATTGAACTCTTTGGCCTGAATGGAAAGCGTCATGTCTGGGAGGAATCCAGGCACCGCTCATCATCTGGCCAATACCATCCTTACAGTGAAGCATGGTGGTGCCAGCATCATGCTATGAGGATGTTTTTCAGTGGCAGTAACTAGGAGACTAGTCAGGTTAGAGGAAAGATGAATGCAGCAATGTACAGAGACATCCTTGATGAAAACCTTCTCCAGAGCGCTCTGGACCTCAGACTGGGGCGAAGGTTCATTTTCCAACAGGACAATGACCCTAAGCATACAGCCAAGATAATAAAGGAGTGGCTACAGGACAACTCTGTGAATGTCCTTGCGTGGCCAAGCCAAAGCCCAGACTTGAACCTGATTGAACATCTCTGGAGAGACACTCCCCATCCAATCTGATGGAACTAGAGAGGTACTGCAAAAAAGAATGGGAGAAACTGCCCCAAAATAGGTGTGCCAAGCTTGTAGCATCATATTCAAAAAAGACTTGAGGCTGTAATTGGTGCCAAAGGTGCTTCAACAAAGTATTTAGCAAAGGCTCTGAATACTTGTGTACATGGGATTATTTTCGTTTTGTATTTTTAATAAATTTGCAAAGATTTCAAACAAACTTCTTTCACATTGTCATTATGGGGTATTGTTTGTAGAATTTTGAGGAAAATAATGAACTTACTCAGTTTTGGAATAAGGCTGTAACATAACAAAATGTGGAAAAAGTGAAGCGCTGTGAATACTTTCCGGATGCATTGTACCCAGGGCCGGTGCTAGACTATTTTATGCCCTAGGCAAGACCAGCTACTTGCGCCCCCCCCCCCAAAAATAAGGGAAGGGGTTAAAAACTCCTCTATGTGACCCTGATCTGATGGTTTCTCCATGTTATGCTGTCATACCCAGGGACCCCCATATTCCTCCATTTCACACCGGGGACCCTAATGTCCCTCCACGTCACACCCAGGGACTTTGATGTTTTTCCATGTCACACCCTGGGACCCCAATATTACTCCATGTCATGCTGTCATACCCACTGACCCCGATGTACCTCTATGTCAGATCCTGATGTTTTTCCATGTCACATTTGGGGACCCTGATGTTCCTCCGTGTCACACCTGGGGACCCTGGTGTTCCTCCGTGTCACACCTGGGGACCTCAATCCCCCATGTCAAACCCAGAGACCCCAATTCCTCATGGCACACCTGGTGACCCAGAACCCCTGTTAAACGCGGTGGCTCCTGGTGGAGGGAAAAGCAGCAGTCAAAGAGCTCCGCACGTCCTTCATCACCAACCTCCTCAGACCATTCTGGTGCCTCCTTACTTCTGCCCCAGTAAAGGTTCCGCCCTCCAGTGCCGAGCTCTGGCTCAGGTTCAGCTCTCCTCCGCTCCCTGCTTAATACTGACCCAGGAAAATAAACGGCTGCCCACTAGTTCAGTGCAGAGAGTCACTTCCTGCCCGGGGTTAAGCTCAGCTCCACCTGAAGAGGATCATCATGCAGGCAGCACTCTGGGGGGCTCCCTTCTTGCCTTTTGGGGCCCCTCCAACAGTGGTGGAAAGCCAGGGCCTGGTAGTTCCGCCACTGCCCAAGACACTTGGCATCTTCCGCTGTCCCTCCCCCCCCCCCGCCTCCGCCCCTCGCCTCAGCTCACAATAATCATTCATGGTGGAGAATTCATGATGGAGAGAGAGTGCTGACTCCTGGCTGCGCCCCTAGGTGGCAATGCGCCCTAGGCGGCTGCCTAGTTTGCCTAGTGGAAGCACCGGCCCTGATTGTACCTGCTTTGTACAAAGATATTGCAAAGAAAGGTTGCTCTCTCCTCTTCTGGCAGTCCTCCACCAGTTCTGTCACCTTCTTCCTCCCCTGAGTGCTTCCTTAGCAAGCCAGGTGGTAAGGAGGCACATGTGCGTGCATAATCTTAAGTTTTGGACCCTTTTGAGGAATCCTTGGTGTGCTGATGACATTTCTTCAAAAGCTGATCGCCGGCTGCTGTCAGAAGAATATCGGTTCCAAAGAGGAAGAGCCACTGCTGCCGCATGTGTACACCAGTGCCACCTACTATTGCCCACCGGTGCAGGTCAGTGCCACCTATCAGTGCCCATCAGTGCCACCTATCAGTGCCCACCAATGCCACCTATCAGTGCCCCATCATCAGTTCTATGGCCTATTAGTGTCACCTACCAGTGTCTATCAGTGCTCATCAGTGCCACCTATCAGTGCCCATGAGTGCCACCTACCAGTGCCACCTATTAGTGCCCTTTAGTGCCACCTATTAGTACCCTTCAGTGCACATCGGTGCCACTCATCAGTGCCACCTATTAGTACCACTTTTTAGTTCCCATCAGTGCCGCCTTATCAGTGCCCATCAGTGCCCATCAGTGCAGCCTATCAATGCTGATCAGTGTCGCCTCATCAGCGCACATCAATAAAGGTGAAAAATTACCTGTTTGCAAAATTTTATAACAAACTATAAAAACCTTTTATTTATTTATTTATTTATTTCAATTTTCAGTCTTTTTTTGTTTGTTCATCAAAAAAAAAAAAAGCCCAGTGGTGAATAAATACCACCAAAAGAAAGCTCTGTTTGTTTGGAAAAAAAAAAATAAAAATGTAATTTGGGTACAACGCTGCATGACCGCGCAATTGTTATTCAAAGCGCGACAACGCTGAAAACTGAAAATTGGCCTGGGCAGGAAGGTGGTTTAAGTGCCCAGTAGGCAAGTGGTTTAGCACTCCAGCAATATTTAGATTTTTTATTAATAGTCAAAGGTTTTTTGTATTTAAAGACTGTTTTTATATTTCTCCTTCAGGAAGGGTCGGCCTTTGGAAGGATATTTTCACCGTATCAATGAACGACAAATTTGACCTGGTGTACAAGCAACGGATGGGGAAATCTGACCTGACCTTTGACTTCAGCTTATAGGAAATGCATGCAATGATTACCCATGTATTAGCTAGACAAGCTTATGGCCTCTGTTTCTATTGGCTGCACAATATACTGTAATTATCCTGTGTAATATTCTTCCCCCCCCCTCGGGGGATGGCTCCCAGACAGCTGCCTGTCTCTCAGTATTTCATTGCTTCTTTTCAGTTAACTCTTGCAGTGTTGGAACGGTGACCACTGCGTTGTCGGGTCCTTGGTGTCAATTGGAACCTCAGAGCTGAAGATCTTACAGGGAATCCTGGGACAGCGCTGAGCTGCCTTGGAACCTCGGAAATGTAACGGCTTGTACACACAGGCTCCAGAACAGAAGTCACTCTGTGACGCTTCTATGTTGCCTGATGGTGGAAATGCATTAAGCCATAAGATTGTTAACGTTATGCAGCATAAAATCTGAGTTATGAACTACCCTCCCCGCCTTTTGTTGGCTTTTTAAAGCCCAATAGTTCTTATTGGGGAGGTTTTCAACAAGAAGAAATGTAAAAGGTCCCCTCATAACTCCTATCCTTAACCTGACCCCCACCCAAGTTCTAAATCTTAACCCATATCACATGTACCCAAAATTAGCACTTAAAGCAACTCTGTTACTAACTAAAATTCCTCAGAAGAGCTGTACCTGTGAAATAGGATTAAAAATACTTACCTCTTCTACTGCCCCTGCTGATAGACACCACATTAATGAACAATCAAGATTGGTGCAAAAAACATGTGTAACAAAACAGTCCTATAAAAATCATCACTATGGGGTTTATTTACTAAAACTGGAGAGTGCAAAATCAGGCTCACTTCTGCATAGAAACCTCAGTCTTCCGCAATAAATAAATTATTATACAGGATTGATATAGCGCCAACAGTTTACGCAGCATTTTACAAAGTGAGGGCAGACAGTACAGTCAGTTACAATACAATTCAATACAGGAGGAATCAGAAGGCCCTGCTCATTAGCACTTACAATCTAAGAGATGACCCAGAATACCCTTAGGGTGCTTTCATACGTCCTATGTCCGATCAGGTCCGCATGTCAGATTTTCAGGCAGGCCTGATCGGACCCTCCATTCACCCATATGGAGCGGTGGATGTCAGCGTGGCATGTCCGCTGACACCCGCCACTATCCAATCCGACCCTGCCTGCCAAATCCGAGGATCGGATCAGATCGGAAAAGATTTCTCCTATAGAGGAGAGCAGGATTCTGTCCGTCACTGCTCTGCACATTGAGTGAAGACAGACCTGTCATCCACCTGATCGGTGGGGATCAGTGGAGCGATCCCCCGCTGAGTCTGCCAAGCAGACTGCTCATGTGAAAGGACCCTTATTCTTGGAAGACCTTAACATCTTAACATGGAATGTCCTTAACATCTTGTGGCAGAAAGGATTTACTGCGTGTGTCAACAGGGGCAGAGATAAACTTTTCAGCCTTAGCTGCTTTTTTATATTTTACACCTCCTGGAGCATCAGTTTAAAATCAGAAAAATTTGCCCTAGGTTGGGATTTAAGCCATTGCACGAGCCATCAGAAACACCCCAAACACAAAAAAATTGCAAATGACAAAAAAGATTTAACAGAAAACTATTTCTGCTACATACCGTGTTTCCCCAAAAATAAGACCTACCCCGAAAATATCTCTGTTTTTTAGGATGGCTGCAATATAAGCCCTACCCCCAAAAAAAGCCCTAGTTAAAATCCTTGTAAAATCATGTAATCCACACTATAAAAGGACTATATAATGTGCAGTGTGTCTTTTTTATATATCATTATTGTAGAAAATACCTTATTCACAGCGCTGCTGTGCGCTCATGTGACCCACCAGAGCTCTCATCCTCCTCCAGGCTGATGTCAGTGGCCCCTCCCTCTGCAGTACTTGAAGCAGGGCTGACGTTAGCAGGGGTCTCGGCATCTCCCTCTGCAGTACTTGAAGCAGGGCTGACGTTAGCGGGGATCTCTGCATCTCCCTCTGCAGTGCTTGAAGCAGGGCTGAGGTTAGCGGTGATCTCTGCATCTCCCTCTGCAGTGCTTGAAGCAGGGCTGACGTTAGCGGGGATCTCGGCATCTCCCTCTGCAGTACTTGAAGCAGGGCTGACGTTAGCGGGGATCTCGGCATCTCCCTCTGCAGTGCTTAAAGCAGGGCTGACATCAGTAGGGGTCTCGGCATCTCCCTCTGCAGTGTCTAAAGCAGGGCTGACATCAGCGGGGGTCTCGGCATCTCCCTCTGCAGTGCTTAAACCAGGGCTGACATTAGCGGGGGTCTCGGCATCTCCCTATGCAAGGCTTGAAGCAGGGCTGACGTCAGCGGGGATCTCGGCATCTCCCTCTGCAGTGCTTGAAGCAGGGCTGACATCAGCGGGGATCTCGGCATCTCCCTCTGCAGTGCTTGAAGCAGGGCTGACATCAGTAGGGGTCTCGGCATCTCCCTCTGCAGTGCTCAAAGCAGGCCGACATCAGCGGGGGTCTCGGCATCTCCCTCTGCAGTGCTTAAAGCAGGGCTGACATCAGTAGGGGTCTCGGCATCTCCCTCTGCAGTGCTTAAAGCAGGGCTGACGTCAGCGGGGGTCTCGGCATCTCCCTCTGCAGTGCTTAAAGCAGGGCTGACATTAGCGGGGGGTCTCGGCATCTCCCTATGCAAGGCTTGAAGCAGGGCTGACGTCAGCGGGGATCTCAGCATCTCCCTCTGCAGTGCTTGAAGCAGGGCTGACGTCAGCGGGGATCTCAGCATCTCCCTTGGCAGTGCTTCGGAGCGGTAAAGAAGAGCTCCAGCGGGTCATGTGAGCGCCCAGAGACACTATAAATAAGGTATTTTCTTCAATGTTACAAAAAGACACACACACACTGGTTATTACCCATTTACAGAGTGGATTAAATGATTTTACAAGGCCTTTAACTAGAGTTTATTTTGGGGATTACAGAGATGCTGACTCCTGAGCTGACAGGGAGGGAGAGAAGACAGGGGAAAAATTAGACATCCCCCGAAAATAAGCCCTATGCATTTTTTGTAGCCAAAATTAATATAAGACTTTATTTTTGGGGAAACACGGTATCTTCTCCCACTTATGTTCACTAATGCAACTTTCTATGCTAGCTATGCCCAACATAGATCCTGGTCCTTCTGTAGGGACTGGCGAGTGTCCAACCCATTCTCACTAAGCCTTGCACTCTTGTGTATTATTGCAATATGTTATTTTGAATGGGCTGGGCTGTTAATTCACCCTAAAGCATGAAAAAAACAGATATTACTTTTTTTAAGCAGCATGTGTGTTGTACTGCGCTGCAGTGTGGGTGTCTGCTCTTTTAATATTGTGTTGGTATGTTATTCAAAATGAAGGAAAAAAGCATTCATTCTGTGAAGGCCCATCAATGTATGAGGGGACCTGTAGATAAAAGGGTCTACATACACTGGGACTGCAATTAAATCATCTCCCCTAAACAGACAGGCACTACACATTTATCCTCACACTCGTCTGTTACCAAAACACGTTTTCCAGTCTGGATCTTGTGTGTACAAGCCCCTAAAGCGTGTCTACTCTGAGTCTTTTGATCAAAGACATCTGAAGATGGAGAGGTTCTTTTTACCAAAATCAACCAATCACCTTTTTCAGTTCACTCTCCAACATTTGCTAGAAACACAAAAAAGCGATCTGATTGGTTGATGGTGGTTTCTCCAGATACTTTGATCACGAGTCTCTCTCTTTCTCTCTCTTTCTTATGTGGAGTAATAGTTCACTGTATTTTCTAGCGCTTTTAAATGGAAATTATTGTCAGAATCTTTCATATATCTGAACCCAAACATGGAACGGACGGTCGGCGAATCGCCAAAGCTGAATGTTGTGTGTGAAACGCATCTCAGGGCTATGTTGTCGCAATGGTTGTATGATATGTGTCATCCTTCAATCAAATAAATTCCTGATCTTATATATCCATCCTGAGTTCTGGGTTATTTTTCTAGGAAAGAAATGTTACATTTTTTAAAGTGGTACTATAGAATAACAATGTAACATTGATAACAAGTAGGCGTATACCGAAAAAGAGGATCTGTATGTTTCTTCTGCAGTAAAATTCCAGGCAATTCTTTATTCACATGCAGTGGGGCTGTGCTCGCACTGCATGAGTTAACTGCTTGCTTTGGTCTAGGCCAGTTTACCAGGGTAAGTACAAAATGCTCTGGCATCATTGGGAGTAAACAATGCCCCATCATTGGCATTAGTGGGAAAAATAGTGCCCCATTGTTGGCATCAGTGGAAGGTATAGTGCCCCATCATTGGTGTCAATGGAAGGAATAGTGTCCCCTCATTGATGTCAATACAGTAGTGTCCCATCATTGGTGTCAATGGAAGGAATAGTGTCCCCTCGTTGGTGTCAATACAGTAGTGTCCCATCATTGGTGTCAATGGAAGGAATAGTGTCCCATCATTGGTGTCAATGGAAGATACACAGTAGTGTCCCATCATTGGTGTCAGTGGAAGAAATAGAGCATTGTCAGCAGGAGGAATAGTGCCCCAAGGGCCAGATAAAAACAAGTAAAGGGCCACTTCCCATCTCCAGGACATAGCTTGGAGACCACTGGTCTAGAGGATTGGAGAGCCAGGACATACCTAATCCTCCAATCCTCCCAGCACAAGACTGGTCCCTGCGACTTCTGCCTCCCTGCAGCCTAACAGTCCTAAGGCCCGTACACACGATAAGAAAATCTGTAGGGAAAATTTGTCCGACGACCAATCTGTCGATTTTCGGATTGTTAGTATGGTGCTTTCGACAGCCGACTTCAACTTTTCGGCTGACAAAATCCTGATGTGCAGGCTATAACATTTTTGTCGTCCGTCAAAACAACGTCCGATTTTCGTCTCATTAGTACAGATTTCAACAGAAAAAAAAATCTTAAGAGCAAGACTAGGCACGCTCAGAGATGAAAGAACACATACAAAGCAATCCAACACATGACATCACTTCTGAAGTAGAATTCTGTCGTATGGGAAAATTTGTATGAAAATAACCTCTTCACTTTCCACATCAGACTAGCATGCCACAAAAAACTGACGACAGAACGTTCGATAATCTGATCGTGTGTACGGGGCTTTAAGCAGTGGAATTTTCCTGACGTCATCATGCCCATTGACCAACTCTGGTTGTGAAGATGTCAGTCACAGCCCATCATTGCATGTAGGAGAGCGCTGTTTTCCAGAGGATCGAAGGATTGGGTGAGTGTAGGCATGTTCAGAAAAAATTAGTTAGCCCCCACTGCATGGGAGAAAAAAAATTTGCCTGGAGTTGGGCTTTGAAGAAAAAAGTGCATACTCACAAAAGTCTGAGGCTGATAAGCAATGAAACCAGACCCAAATGGCAGGGTGTCCCTTATAAGGGGAAGTATCAATACACCATGGTATCACTGACACATGCCAGCTAACGCATTTCCAGGGAGGAACCTTCTTCATCAGAGCATCTGATAAAGAGGGTTCATCCCTGGAAATGTGTTATAATTTAGGAAGAAAAATTTCCCCGCTAAATATGACAAAAAAGTTGAAGTGATTGAAAACAGTGGTGAGCAGCTAGCACAAAATCAACTAACAGTGATTCAAAAAATGCAATAAAACCAAAAAGTGCAGCGCTGAAATCAGTGTACAATTGAAATGCTGAAAAGCTTTAAAATAATATGAAGGGAAAGGGGTAGTGTCCAAATGAATAGTCCCAATAACAAGTGCAGAGATATGAATCCAAGTGCAAAATAATAGGATTTCTATTTGTCCCGATGACCATTGTCAGCATCTCAGGGCTACGTTATTGCTAGAATAGGAAGTGAGGGGAAATCTTCCAGTGGGGACACCTGTTCTGGTGACAACAGTCTGAAGGATTGTTCACCCACACCTGCCTCTGCATTGATTCCTCTTTCTCAGTCTGTACAGCTCTGATTGATTCCTCTTTCTCAGTGTGTACAGCTCTGATTGATTCCTCTTTCTCTGTGTGTACAGCTCTGATTGATTCCTCTTTCTCAGTCTGTACAACTCTGATTGATTCCTCTTTCTCAGTCTGTACAGCTGATTGATTCCTCTTTCTCAGTCTGTACAACTCTGATTGATTCCTCTTTCTCAGTCTGTACAGCTGATTGATTCCTCTTTCTCAGTCTGTACAACTCTGATTGATTCCTCTTTCTCAGTCTGTACAGCTGATTGATTCCTCTTTCTCTGTGTGTACAGCTCTGACTGATTCCTCTTTCTCAGTCTGTACAGCTCTGATTGATTTCTTTTTCTCAGTGTGTACAGCTCTGATTGATTTCTTTTTCTCAGTGTGCACAGCTCTGATTGATTCCTCTTTCTCAGTCTGTACAGCTGATTGATTCCTCTTTCTCAGTCTGTACAGCTGATTGATTCCTCTTTCTCAGTGTGTACTCCTCTTTCTCAGTGTGTACAACGCTGATTGATTCCTCTTTCTCAGGCTCCATGCACACGGGACGTTAGAAAAAACGTGCTGCAAGGCTAGTTTTGATGCCGGGAAAAAACAGCTGTTAAAAGTGCTTTCTGTAGCTTTTTCCATTGGCGTTATTGCACGTTTGGCCACGTTTGCTTTTAGCAGCGTTTTTTCTGCCTCCATTCAAAATCAATGGTTCCCTATGGGAGCCTATTGATTTGAATGGAAGACGCACCGCAAGTCGGATCAGGATGATCCGACTTGCGGTGCGATGTGACAATCTTGAGGGGGAACTCCACGCAAAAAATGGGAAAAAAACTGTGTGGGGGTCCCCCCCAGGTTCCAAACCAGGCCCTTTGGGTCCGGTATGGAATTTGAGGGTAGCCCCACGCCAAGAAAAACGGCGTGGGGTCCCCCCCAAAATCCATACCAGACCCTTATCCGAGCATGCAGCCCGGCAGGCCAGGAAAGGGGAGGGGATAAGCAAGCGGCCCCACCCCCCCTGGACCATACCAGGCCACATGCCCTCAACATGGGGGGGGGTGTTGGTGCTTTGGGGCAGGGGGAGCTCTGCACCCCCCACCTCAAAGCACCTTGCCCCCATGTTGATGAGGACAAGGGCCTCATCCCCACAACCCTGGCCAGTGGTTGTGGGGGTCTGCGGGCAGGGGGCTCATCGGAATCTGGAAGCCCCCTTTAACAAGGGTGGCCCCCCAGATTCCTCCTCCTCCTCCTCCTCCTCCTCCTCCTCCTACTCCTCCTCCTCCCGCAGCTTGTTATATAGCCATTGTGGGCGTGGCCTCCCGATGACATCACAGGGAGGCCACACCCCCTTATGTCACAGATGACGTCATCTGTGCCATAAGGGAGCGTGGCCTCCCGGTGATGTCATCGGGAGGCCACGCCCACAATGGCTATATAACAAGCTGCAGAGACCGGAGACTGGCATAATCGCCGGAGACATCGTCGGAGGAGGACTGGAGGAAGAAGAAGAAGAAGAGGAGGAGAAGAGAAGAGCCGAGGGCAAAATAGCAGAAGATTGGACAGCAAGAAGAGCGGACAGCAAAAGAGCAGAAGACTGGAGAGGGTCCGGGATCTGGGGGGCCACCCTTGTTAAAGGGGGCTTCCAGATTCCGATGAGCCCCCTGCCCGCAGACCCCCACAACCACCGGCCAGGGTTTTGGGGATGAGGCCCTTGTCCTCATCAACATGGGGGCAAAGTGCTTTGAGGTGGGGGGTGCAGAGCTCCCCCTGCCCTAAAGCACCAACACCTCCCCATGTTGAGAGCATGTGGCTTGGTATGGTCCAGGGGGGGTGGGGCTGCTCGCTCGTCCTCTCCCTCTTCCTGCCCTACCTGCTGCATGCTCGGATAAGGGTCTGGTATGGATTTTGGGGGGGGGACCCCACGCCGTTTTTTCGGCGTGGGGCTACCCTCAAATTCCATGCCGGACCTGAAGGGCCTGGGGGGGACCCCCAAGCCGTTTTTTTCCCATTTTTGGCATGGAGTTCCCCCTTAAGATTCTCACAGCGCAAGTCGCCGCCGCAAGTCGGATCATCCTGATCCGACTTGCGGTGCGACTTCCATTCAAATCAATAGGCTCCCATAGGGAACTATTGATTTTGAATGGAGGCAGAATAAACGTATAACATGGCTGAACGTATGTTCATCACGTTCAGTCACGTTTGGTCATGTTCAGCCGCGTTTCTGCATTTGAAACGCCGGGAAACACACGTTCGAACGCAAATAATTGCGTTCTAAAAAACGTCCCTGAACTCAACTGCCTGCAAATGACTGTAAACGACCCTGTGTACATGGACAGATAAGATAAAATGTAGATGGGTTCAGGGGCTTCTAAAAAAAAACGCCCAACTGCTCCTAAACGGCCATTTCCAGCGTCCCGTGTACATGGAGCCTTAGTCTGTACAGCTCTGATTGATTCCTCTTTCTCAGTCTGTACAGCTCTGATTGATTCCTCTTTCTCAGTCTGTACAGCTCTGATTGATTCCTCTTTCTCAGTCTGTACAGCTCTGATTGATTCCTCTTTTAGTAGCTAACCGCTTCTGTTCTTAGAAAAGCAACAGCCCCTTACGGACTAGGAACTCTCACTCCCTCTAGGAAGTAGCACAGTGTGTTGTGAACTGAATCCTAGCGCACCTCTTACACCCTTATAGACACTAGTCCCAGCTCTACCACAGCAGGAAATGCTAGCCCACCTAGCTTCTTCTCCACCAGCCCACCTGGCTGCTTCTTCACCAGTCTACCTGACTGAATCTCTAGTCTTCCCCAGTCCACCGAACTGACTGCTCCGGAGATCTCCCAATCTCCCAGGGTAAGGTTTGGGAAGATTTAAGAACACGTTATCTTCCAGAGAGACCTGCCACATGTGGCAGTCCCCCCCCCCCCCACCTTGTAAGTCCCTGCATCGTGCTGTAGTCCTCCTTGCTCCCACTGCCTGTCACAGAAGACTCCTTCAAGCTTCTCCTGTCATCAGAATCCTCCCAGGCCAGCACCTGAGCCCCATCCCAAGGAAGAGCAACCCCCCAAGATTGGAGGGTTCGCCTCAAGGGCCACTGACAGTCCCCCCTTAGCAATCCATCTCCATCTTCCGACCGACTCCCCCTGCTGGCATGACTCATTCATATTTAAGGGCTCACTTAGTTCCCTGCCAGGCCCACCTCCTGGGGATTGGCTAAGCCCCCCTAAATATACAGAACAACCCTCCTAGCCACCAGCTTCTAGAAAGGTCTCCAACTTTCCAGAACCAGGGGATGCACCAGAGAGCTGCCTGCATGAGTCATCCAGGCCTGAACTCCAGTAAACCCTGACCAAGATTTAGATACAGGTTTTAAACATGAGTCAGAGTATACATTTTCCTGCACTCACACTAGTAGAATACTAGAGGGTGCTACATGCAGCTGCATGTCAGATGCAGTGTGGCCCCATCTACTTGAATGAGTTGCAGTTGGTGGTGTAACTGAAGCAAAGCATTGTTGTCGCGGCATGTGTGCCCCCTCATTTGGCTCCATTGCATCTTAAAGTGGGTGGTTGGGGGTGGCTCAGCTGCCTATTTTTACTGCCCTCTGGCTGCAAATGTAAAAAAAGCTAAAGAGGGGATCTACCCTTATTTTTGTTTTTTTTTTATTTATAATAAACTCAATGGACACATGCCTTTTTTCAAGCTAACTGTGTACATTTCCAAAAAAAAAAAACATTGGGTATAGATGGATACATTATAGGCTTTGTTCAAATCGGCACTGGCGCCCATTCTTAATGCAGGCTGTCTTTGTTTTTTGTGCCCGCATTCATCCTGAGCTGCATGCAGGCAGTATATAAAGGTGGATGAAGGCACAGAGACTGCATGGACACATCTGCATATCAAAGTTTGACAGCTGTGCAGGGGAGATTGCATGTCACACTGTCTGCGTTCGAGGTCGTACATCCACTCATTCATGGCTGTCAAATTTTGACATGCGCCTATGCACGTGCAGCCTCTGCATCTTCATCCACCTTTATAGACTGCCTGCACCCATGCTCAGGGCGGATGTGGGCGCAAAAAAAAAAAAAGGCAGCCTGCATGCCGAACTGATACCAGCATCTAACGGAATGAAGTCCTAAACTCATTGTGGACTTTATTTGTAGCTTACTGATGTAAACCTACTCCCTTGGAAGCTGCTGGTTACGGGTTCCCCTGGGTTACCATTAGCAACAGCATGACAGTTCAACATTTTCCCAAGTGTTTTGAGCTCAGTCAGGAAACAGTCTAGTAGCTTTGGTTTTTGTGTCTTTATTTAGAACTTGGGTAAGAGAAGGGAAAGAGTGGGATACTCCAACTTGTATAACTATGCACAATTAGATGGGACGACTCATTAATGCTGAGTAACGCTGAGTAACACTGAATAATGCTAGTCACGGCTAGGCCGCTGCTTCCCCTTGTCATAAGCAGCAAAATAGAATTGAGTGAACTTCCTGAGATAAGCTGTACTGTACTGCAGAACAATCTTCAGGGCCCTTCCTGGCACCCCCTTTGTTCCTATTCTTCAGGGTCAACTACACGGCACCCTCTTTACTGTTACACTTCCTGTGTGAGCTAGCTCCTTGATCCCCTGACTTCTCTGGATTGGTCCCCTCTCCTAGGCAGACCCTGTGGCGAATCCTGGAGTACCCACGCCACTGTTTTTTCCTGAGAGACTGCCACCAACTCCACTGTCAGCAATCTGGATCCTCTGCAGCTCAGCTCCACACCCGGTTCACTAGGCCGATTGCCTGAACCACTTTCCTCAAACCTGCAGGAGGAGAGACCAGCCGTCTACCTCCTCCTTGGACTCTGCTTCCCGCAAAAGATGCCACATGTCCGTATTTATGGTCAATCCCAGGATGCATTGCAGGAATGCCCTCCCACTGAGACTGCCATAACACACGATGTGTCACTGGCTGGGTTTCCTCCACTGTCCATCAAGCTCCCTCATTGGATACAGTGCGGACACTCCCTCAGACCTAGTGAATCACACCTGGAAACATGTGACAGGCAAACTAATAGATCAGGCTCCCCTGATAAGCAGCAGGAGTAACAGATGCTTTTACCTAGCACCTACCTACCTAGGAGGGTGCTACACTGATTTCAGGGGGAGATCTGTCCCCATTCAGGTCTGTACTGAGCTGCTGTAGCTCAGAAGAGGAAGACTCATAGCACCTGTAATACTGCTATGTGACCTTATCCTAACCTGGGCACATAGAACTGATGTAATTGATGTCATTTAAATGGTCAGTCTACCGAAAAGTGATATTTCGGATGTAGGTGATCTCCCTGCCTCAATTTCTGACTTTGTCCCTCTCCACCTGGGAGTTTTCAGTGTCTCTGCTTACTTTTGTGCATTCCAGGTTCTCCTGTTACCTTCTTTATAATATAAAATAAATAAAAACTCCTGCAGGTAGGAACCTACTGTAATGGGCACAGCAGGTGTACAGACCCAGGATATCAATGCAGGGAAGGAAGGTGGGAGTCCCTCTTAATGGGCACAGCAGGCGTGCAGATCTGGAAACGCAATGCAGGGATGGTGGAAGTCCCTCATAATGGGCACAGCAAGTGTACAGACCCAGGAAATCAATGCAGGGATGGTGGGAGTCCCTTATAATGGGCACAGCAGGTGTACAGAACCAAGAAATCAATGCAGAGATGGTGGGAACCTCCTATAATGGAAACAGCAGTTGTGCAGACCCAGGAACTGAGTACAGGAATGATGGGAACCCCTCATATTGGGTATAGCAGATGTGCAAACTCTGAAACTCGAAATCTCACCAATACAGTTTCTGGGAGATACAGTGGAAGAAACTGCAATGTTTGGATAACTCTCCAGCATCTACAAAACCCTGAAATATAATTTTTTTGTCTCCTAAATAAAAAGTGCTGTTTTTTTTTAAATAAAGAGGATATGATATAATATGATATTATATGTTTCTATTAACCACTTTACCGCTGCTCACTAGAACTGTACTGCGGCAAAGTGGCTCGATAACGTCTGGCGACGTAGACCTACGTCGCTAGACATTCCCCTCTCTCGGCGACACGCGCGCCACCGGAGGCTCGCTCCCGCTATATTCAGTCACAGCGGGAGTCGGGCCAGGGGAGGAGCAGCGGTGATCTCCGCCGCTCTTCCCGATCGTCGGGGAATCGAGTCTGGAGATCCGCCCGCTTGTGTAAACAAAGCGGGCGGATCTCCTAAGTGACAGGCTGGGTCAGATTGCAGGGTTCAGCATAGCTGAACCTGCGATCTGTCCCTGTGTCACTCAGTCACCTCCCCCCACACATGTCAGTAAGCACCAGGCATACATTAACCCCTCCCCCTCCAATAAAATTAAACCCCTTCCCTGCCAGTGTCATTTTTACAGTAACAGTGCATATTTATAGCACTGATTACTGTAGTAATGTCACTGGTACCCCCAAAAGTGTCAAAAATGTCAGTCAAGGGTGTGATCTGTCCGCCGCAATGTCGCAGTCCCGCAAAAAAATCGCAGATCGCCGCCATTACTCGTTAAAAAAAAAAACACCAAAAAATGACAGAAATCTTTCCCTTAGTTAGTAAACGCAATAACTTTTGCGCAAACCAATCAAAATACGCTTATTGCGATTTTTTTTTTTACCAAAAATATGTAGCAGAAAACAAATTGGCCTACAATGATAAAAAATTTTGATTTTTACATTTTTTGCGGGGGGGGGGGGGGGGGGGGATTTCATATAAAATAAATGTGAAAAATATTGTTATTTTTTCAAAATTGTTGCTCTTTTTTTGTTTATAGCGCAAAAAGTAAAAATCGCACAGGTGATTAAATACCACCAAAAGAAAGCTCGTTAAGGTACAGCGTTGCATTACCGCGCAGTTGTCAGTTAAAGTCGCACAGTGCCGAATCGCAAAAAGTGGCCCAGACGTAAGACAGCAAAATCCTCCGGTGGTAAAGTGGTTAAATCAGAGTTAACAGAGTATGTTAAAAATTATTTACAATTATATGCAGAACTACCGAATATAAAGTGGCAAATGGTTAAGGCTGCTTCAGACAAAGGGCTTGTGCTATAAAAACCCTTCGGAGTTCAGATCTGTGCAGCATGTACGTTTTTTTTACAGATCTGACCAAAGCAGTATTGTACAGTATCTCAAAAAGTGAGTACACCCCTCACATTTTTGTAAATATTTTATTATATCCTTTCATGTGACAACACTGAAGAAATTACACTTTGCTACAATGCAAAGTAGTGAGTGTACAACTTGTATAACAGTGTAAATGTGCTGTCCCCTCAAAATAACAACACACAGCCAATAATGTCTAAACCACTGGCAACAAAAGTGAGTACACCCCTAAGTGACAATGTCCAAATTGGCCCCAAAGTGTCAATATTTTGAGTGGCCACCATTATTTTCCAGCACTGCCTTAACCCTTTTGGGCATGGAGTTCACCAGAGCTTCACATGTTGCCACTGGAGTCCTCTTCCACTCCTCCATGACAACATCACTGAGCTGGTGGATGTTAGAGACCTTGCGCTCCTCCACCTTCCGTTTGAGGATGCCCTACAGATGCTCTAGAGGGTTTAGGTCTGGAGTCATGCTTGGCCAGTCCATCACATTTACCCTCAGCTTCTTTAGCAAGGCAGTGGCCATCCTGGAGGTGTGTTTGGGGTCGTTATCATGTTGGAATACTGCCCTGTGGCCCAGTCTCCGAAGAGAGGGGATCATGCTCTTTAGTATATCACAGTACATGTTGGCATTCATGGTTCCCTCAATGAACTGTAGCTCCCCAGTGCCAGCAGCACTCATGCAGCCCCAGACCATGACACTCCCACCACCATGATTAAATGTAGGCAAGACACACTTGTCTTTGTACTCCTCACCTTGTTGCCGCCACACAAGCTTGACACCATCTAAACCAAATAAGTTTGTCTTGGTCTCATCAGACCACAGGACATGGTTCCAGTAATCCATGTCCTTAGTCTGCTTGTCTTTAGCAAACTGATTGCAGGCTTTCTTGTGCATCATCTTTGGAAGAGGCTTCCTTCTGGGACAACAGCCATGCAGACCAATTTGGTGAAGTATGCGGTGTATGGTCTAAGCACTGACAGACTGACCCCCCACCCCTTCAACCTCTGCAGCAATTCTGGCAGCACTCATACGTCTATTTCCCAAAGACAACCTCTGTATATGACGCTGAGCACGTGCACTAAACTTCTTTGGTTGACCATAGCGAGGCCTGTTCTGAGTGAAACCTGTCATGGTAAACCACTGTATGGTCTTGGCCACCGTGCTGCAGATCAGTTTCAGGGTCTTGGCAATCTTCTTATAGCCTCGTCCATCTTTATGTAGAGCAACAATTCTTTTTTTCAGATCCACAGAGAGTTCTTTCCAATGAGGTGCCATGTTGAACTTCCAGGGACCAGTATGAGAGAGTGAGAGCGATAACAAACTTAACACACCTGCTCCCTATTCACACCTGAGACCTCGTAACACCAATGAGTCAAATGACACTGGGGGGTTGGGGGTTAATAGCTAAATGGGCCCAATTTGGACATTTTGACTTAATAGTGTACACACTTTTGTTGCCAGCGGTTTAGACATTAATAGCTGTGTGTTGAGTTATTTTTGAGGGGACAGCAAATTAATTTACACTTTTATACAAGCTGTACACTCACTGCTTTACATTGTAGCAAAGTGTCATTTCTTCAGTGTTGTCACATGAAAAGATATAATAAATATTTACAAAAATGTGAGGGGTGTACTCACTTTTGTGGGATACTGTATATTGTGGCCCCGCTGTGTGCACAGCTGCATTGCGCTCAGTAATCTTGCCCAGCTTGTTCAGCTGCCTAAAACCAAAATAGTACATTCTGTGTCCACAGTCAGGATTTCTGTATGAATTACATATAAATGCATGTATGCTGGGAATGAAAATGGACCCAGAATAATGGAGGAATAATTTTTGAGCTGTGAATGTTGTATGGACCTTTGCACGCCTAAACACATGTAAACGAAATCACTTTATGGACCATTACATGCATTTTATGCAGGATCCTGCTGGCATATATCAGCATTTTATGTGCAAAATATATTACAAGCGCAAAACAGTAAACAAAACACAGCTTTCTTAGGCTCCGTTCACATGTCAGCGTATGGATCGCCGCGATCCGGAGATTATTGCAAATCGCGGGACGCCTCCCGCGATTTTTTTTTGTGCGATGTTACCGCGATTCGGCAGGCGGAAATCGCGGCAACATCGCTCAGCGTTTGGGGGGCTATTGCAAATCAACGGGCAACGCACAGGCGTCCCGCGATTTGCAATAATCTCCGGATCGCGGGCGGAACCGCGGCGGTTCTGCCCGCGATCCATACGCTGACATGTGAACGGAGCCTTATAGTTTAATCAAAGAGTAAATATTTATTGATGACTGTGATATTTATGCTTTTATATTGTAAGCTCTAACGAGCAGGGCCCTCTGATTCCTACTGTATTAAAGTGTATTGTAGTTGTACTGTCTACCCTCAAGTTGTAAAGCGCTGCGTAACCTGTTAGCGCTATACAAATCCTGTATAATAATACTACTAATAATAATATAACTAGCACAATGAACAAAATAATAATTATGTTGATCTATTCATCTGTTGCCACTAGATGGCAGTACATGCACATGTTAAATTCCTTATTGTGCCCCTGTGTGTAACAATTTCCTGCAAGATAAAAAAAAAAAAAAATATTTGGACTAATATAAGATTGGTAAAATTAGTTTTCTTCATGTGTATAATAAGGATTAACATACAAAAGGTTGTAGCGCTATATAAATCAATAAAATGTAAATATAAGTGATAACACAAATCACAATTAATGTCCAATGAATGAAATATAAGTTAAAAAGTCCAAGTGAAAGAGAAAAAGCTATAACTCCCAGTGTACAATGGAATCTCAGGTGTCACCCATGTTGTCTTTCCTTCACCAAATCACGTGTTGCATTATGAATGTGTTGCCTCTCTGGAAATCTCTGTTTGAACCGACAAAACCAATGGTACTCCCACACATTCAGGACGAAGCCATCAAAGAATATTCAAATCAGTCAAGCAGGATGAATCATAAGGCATGAGAAGAGAGTAATTTCTCATAGTGTAGTAATTTAATAAAAGGCAAAATAGTAAAATAAAACAAAAATAAAAACAAAAATAAAACCATGGACTCACGTGAGCCAAACACCAGATGCTTGCGATAAAGTGCAATGAACAAGGTCCATATAGTCAAAGATGATGACATAAGGGGTGGGGTCTCCAGGTGACGTCACCGGGAAGCCATGCCCCTAATGGCTATATAACAAGCTATATAACAAGCTGCTCGAATGGAGTGAATGGGCAGGGGTAGAATGTACCCCATACTCATTCACATAGGGAGGGGTCCAGGATCTGGGGACCCCCTTGTTAAAGGGGGCTTCCAGATTCGGATAAGCCCCCTGCCCGTAGACCCCCACAACCACTGCCCAGGGTTGTCGGGAAGAGGCCCTAGTCCTCATCAACATGGGGACAAGATGCTTTGGGGTGGGAGGTGCAGAACTCCCCTGCCCCTAAGCACTCACCCCCCAATATTGAGGGTGTGTGGCCTGGTATGGTCCAGGGGGGGTGGGGCCGCTCGCTCGTCCCCTCCCCTTTACTGACCTGCTGGGCTGCATGCTCGGATAAGGGTCTGGTATGGATTTTGGGGGGTCCACACCGTTTTTTTCCCATTTTGGCGTGGAGTACCCCCTCAAGATCCTCAGAGCGCAAGTCGCAACACAAGTCGAATCATTCTGATCCGACTTGTGATGCAACTTCCATTCAAATCAATGGGCTGAAAGCTGTATCAAAGGCGACTCCTAGGCAACCACTGATTTTGAATGGAGGCAGAAAAACGCTGCTATAAGCCAACGTGGCCAAACGTGCAATAACGCCAATGGTAAAAGTTACTAAAAGCATGTTTTTACAGCTGCTTTTTCCTGGCGTTAGAAGTGGCTCTGCAGCTCGTTTTTTCTGATGCCCTGTGTGCATGGGGCCTTATATTCGGTTCATTATACATTGATTGTGATTTGTGTTATCACTTATATTTACATTTGATTGATTTATATAGGGCTGCAACCTTTTATATTGTGATTGCTTTGGTGTTGGTATATTGGCACTGTTTTGCATGCTGCTGACTTTATAATATTTGGACGCTGACTTTTTCACTTTTTTTTTATACTTTTATAATAAGGATTATTTAATGCTTCGTTACAAATAAAAAGGAGAGATCCCTGTTGAGATCATGACTCAAAAGGACCTGCATTTAAAAAAAAAAAAAAAAAATTAAAATTCAGCAGCTACTAATACTAATTACTAAGCCATGTAATTACCAGTGCCTGGAGTTCAGTGCTGCCCTCCCACAGATGGTTCTTCTTACTACTGAAGGTCCCTCGGGTATGAGAGCTGGCTGTGATTCTGCAGGAATCACAATCGGCTTCCCACTGTGCATGAGCAAGAGATTCTCTTCATTAAGGTAAAAAATCTTCTGTGTGCTTTTTCACAGCCCCTTCCTTATATTTACCTTATCCTGATCTCAATCCAGCGATGTTGCAGTGGTTCCCTACGTTCTCTCTCCTCACTGGGTATGAAGGAAGCAGCGGGAGCCATTGGCTAGTACTGCTGTCAATTACAGCCAGTGAGAAGAGAGCGGGGGGTTTGGCGGCGTGTGCCAGTGGACACACACAGGATGGCTTGAGATCAGACCCACACAAGTGCTCCCATAGCAAGCAGGGGGGAGGAGCCAGGAGCGCCAGCGGGGGACCCCATAAGAAGAGGGTCGGGGATGCTCTGTGCAAAACCGTTGTATAAAACAGGTAAGTATATTTGGACAAAAAAAAGTTTACATTAACTTTAAAGGCCCGTACACACAAGAAAATCAGAAGTAAAATTTCGTCTGACGAACGATCTGCCGATTACGAATTTTTGTTAGTATGGTGCTTTCTACAGCCGAGTACAAATTTTTGAATGAAAAAAACTGGATGTGCAGGCTATATCATTTTTATCGTACCTGAACACAACGTCCAATTTTTGTTTAATTAATGCAGTTTTGCGTCCGAAAAAAAATTGTAAGAGCAAGACTACACGTGCTCGGGAACTAAAGAATACATACAAAACAATTCAGCACATGACATCACTTCTGAAGATGAATTCTGTCATACGAGAATTTTCATATGAAACTAATCTCTTCAATTTCCATATGAGACTAGCATGCAACAAAAAACTAAAGAACATTCGTCCCATAATCTGATCCTGTGTACAAGGTTTTAGGCTAACGTTGGTGCTCAGGATTGCTAAGAGACTGTCTGCCAGTCCATATGAAACTATTCCTTCACTAGTGGGATGTCACTTCCACCACTAGCTATCAAGATTTGGTAGCATTTGGGGCCAATGAGGAAGCAATTTTGTAGAGGTAAGTAGAAAGCTCTCCCATGTGTCGCTGTCAACGTGTCAGTCCCCATGTGACCATGTGACATCATCCCAATAGTTCTCAAGTGACAACATATACTGTAAACCAGGGTTTCGCAACATTTTTTCAGTCAAGGCCCCTTTAAAATTATAGACAATCTCGAGGCACCCTCCAAAATTATGGACAGTCTTAATGCACCCCATTCTAAAATGTAAAAACGATTCTAATAGTTTTACATGTAGCAATATTTCCAGGCCTTGAGCCTGATGTGGGTCTGCCATTGTTACCGGTGACACTTCCAACACATTTAAGTTGTGAACCCAAGTGTGAGAATTGATACATTGACCACTCCGGCATCTTTGGTTTGTTTTGTTTATTGTATTTTGGGGATGGGAGAAGAGAATGAGTGGGGTACTCCTCTGGCTCAACTAGGTTAACTTGGGTTTGATACAAAAATGCCCGTTTGGCGCTGTCTTGATGCCAGCTGAATGCCGACCAGCACTTCCTGACGCTTGAAAATACTGTTTTGCTGAACTAGTGCTGGAACCTTGACTTTAACTTGTTTGTTAACTCAGAAGATCCAGGACTGTAGAACTCTTGACTCCTGACACTCGATTTAGCTCAAAAGTCACTTAACAGCTTCCTCCAACCCTTCACTGGCTGAGGTAGCTCCTTGTCACTGCTTGTGCTGTTGCAACTCTTAACTCTGTACACTGCACACATTAGCTCTTCAGGGCCCAACCGCTGGCGCCCCCTCTAATACTTCAGGGTCCTCTGACTAGGTACCCCCTCTAACACTTCAGGGTCCTCTGACTAGGCACCTCCTCTAACACTTCAGGGTCCTCTGACTAGGCACCCCCTTTACAGCTAGCTGACTCCTGGATCCATGGAACCTTCTCTGGAGTGGTCCCCTCTACACTTGGCAGACCCCTAGGGGCAGTTCTCAGTACTCACGACCTTGGCAGGCTTTCCTGGAACTGAACCCCTCTTCCTCCACTGGTCCTCGGCACACCGGATCCCCTCTGCAGCTCAAACTCTGTGTTCTCTGGATTTCCAGGCAGCCGCTCTCTGTCCTGGGACTCTGCTTCCCGCCAAATACGCTGCGTCATGCATTCCCCTCAAACATATACCCACTCCCAGAATCCTCTGCGGTAGAATCTGCCTTCTGGGGTAGATACAAGCCTGAATGTGTCTCTGATTGGATTTCCTCCACTGCCCAATGAGAATACTCTCATGAAGCCAGTGGGGAGACTCCCCTTTCAGCAGACACACCTGGTAGACATGACAGTCCAGCTAAAATCATGGCCCTGCTGCTAGGCAGCCAAGGCCCACTATACTTTTACCTAGCACCTACCCTGTGTAAGATCCTGGCACTCTCAGTGCCTTTCTATCACCTCACTTCCGGGTTGCGTTCCACCACTCAAGTAGGTGGAACGCATATAGGTGTGTATTCCTTTAACAGTGCTGACATCATCATCAGGCGCCGCACTGAGCGGCTATTTCAACTGACAGTCTGCACTCACACATGGTTCTTGCAACCGCTCTCAGCAGTGGTTTATCCCGACGCTGCCGAATCTTCCAGCTACATACCCTATACCTGTATTGACCGGAGCTTCTGCCTGTAACCCTGTACCTCATTGCTGGACTGACCGGAGCTACTCTGCCTTCTGCTAAACGCTGCTGCTCACTCCTATGAGGATAAGTACCCCATAGGGGCCCCCACCTTATCAACAACACTTGCTACCTAATGCCTAAACCTAATTGCTAGCTCTTGTGCTTACCGCTTGCTACTACCTATCACCTGCATTACCAAACTAGATTGCTAGCTCTTGTGCTTACCGCTTGCTACTACCTATCACCTGCATTACCAAACTAGATTGCTAGCTCTTGTGTCTACTGCTATCTGTTACCCTGCAACTCTGTTTTGTGCATACTTCTGAACACCGCATCGGCTACCAGCCTTATCCGATTCTCACATCGGTTACCAGCCTATCCGATTCTCACATCGGCTACCAGCCTATCCGATTCTCACATCGGTTACCAGCCTATCCGATTCTCACATCGGTTACCAGCCTATCCGATTCCCACATCGGTTACCAGCCTATCCGATTCTCACATCGGGTTACCAGCCTATCCGATTCCCACATCGGTTACCCGCCTATCCGATTCTCACATTGGTTAACAGCCCTATCCGATTCTCACATCGGTTACCAGCCTAGCTGATTCTCACATCAGTTACCAACCTATCTCCACACACCTACAAAGAGACTAACATACCTGTGTAACTATTACTTCTACCTATCATCATCTACTACCACTCCTGCAACATCACTATCTGAGTGCTTATCATCATCTACTGTCACTCTTCAAAGCCTATATCCTCAGTGTAACATTTCACTGCTACCTGCATAATTACCTATCACTCCTGCAACATCATTATCTGAGTGTTTGTGTATGTGCATACTGAATCAGGCTGAACCACTGTGATGAGTCAAGAGAGTTGGATCAGGGATTTAACATATCTCTACAAGACTACTGAGTGGAATTCTGCAGCTGTAGATCCAGCCCCATTGAACTAAGAACCCAGAGCGTTACAGATTGCAAGAACCTTAAAAAATGGATTCAGCAGAAATGGCCCCTCATGTGATGCACCTCACACAAAAAGTAGAAGCATTAGTTCATACTCTTACTGAAGTACAAAAAGAGAACCACACCCTAACACAGCAATTAGCTTGTCTATCACAGCTCACTGCTGCCCAACCCTCAGAACCCTATGTCCTGTTACCTGATAAATTTGATGGTTCCCGTTCCGCATTTTCAACTTTCCGGATGGATTGTGAGCTCCTGTTTGTTCTTAAGCCCAGGACCTATTACAATGATTTTATCAAGGTTCATGCTGCTATTAATTTGCTTTCCGGAAAGATGAAAACATGGGCATACAAAAACCTGCAGGAGAAAAGTCCTATCTTGGACAACGGAGTCATTTCTAGCTGCTATGGACTCTCAATGTTTTTCCTCCCAGAAAGTTAGTGCCAAGCCTGCTCCAGGTTCCCGCAGACCCCGGGTACCTAGGGAAAAAAGAAAACCAAATAAGTATAGTGACTCTGCCTGGTCACGGTACAAGCCTGCCTTAAACAGTCAGCCATGTCACTCTGACACACCTTCTTTAGACCCTGATCCTCCAGAGGTTGATGAGGAGCCTATGGAGATTGGTGCCGTGCATACTAGGTTGTCTTTACAGAAAAAAGATCACAGGAGAATCTGTGGCCTTTGTTTCTATTGTGGAGAGGGGGGACATTTTATTACATTTTGCCCAACTCGTCCATCTAGGCCTAAGGCTCTCCCAATGGAGGCCAAGCACATTCGTGCTGTCTTCCCTGATAAACAGCCTGGAAATCGCCAAGGCTGTTGCCAGCCCTGTCCCCGTTCTATATCAAAAAAGGGTACCCAGACTTTGGCAAATGTTGGAATAGATACTCCTGTGGAAGCCCCTCCTTCAGTACTCTGTACCTCGTTCTAAAAACCCTCCTGTACCTCTTTCTAAAGAGATTCCTGTTTTGGTAAGCACCCTTATTGCTTCCAATCAAAATAATGAAGTTCTTACACCTGACTGCACACACGCTTCTAATGGCACAGTGGTACGTAAGGAGGATCTGAAATTGTTCGAAGAAGCATTGAAAGCTATGACTACTACTGATGTTCATGCGTCCGGATTTACTTGGGGGTCCTATAGCAGACACCCTAAAAACCAGCTTTAGAGGCCTTCTGGAGCCGGCCTTACGGGGGGGGGGGGGGGGGTACTGTAAGATCCTGGCACTCTCAGTGCCTTTCTATCACCTCACTTCCAGGTTACACCCTGTAGGGTGCTACATACATAATGCAGCAACATCCACTCATAGGACACCCAACGTTCAAGGTGATTTATTCTTCCAAAGCAAATACACTTTTGCAAACAGGTACTGACTAGTATTCCAATGTTTCTCTTTTCCCTCAGTTCTTCTCCATCATGTAGCTAATGAGACCCCAAAGCTGATGGAGAGAGGGTCAAACAAGGATACAGGCAACTGACATCCTCCTTAGCAACTGATGATGTCATCGGTTGTTTGGCAGCTAGAAGGTTGTAATGGTGCACAATAAAAACCTGTGCCTTTTCGTAGCTAAATGGCAGATTCCATCCACCCACTGGCTTATACACAATTCTGGGACAATTTTTAGGCATTTTGTCAAGGCATTCCTAAAGAAACCTCAAGGCACCCTAGGGTGCCTGGGCACCCTGGTTGAAAAAGGCTGCTGTGAACTGACAGCACATCACAATAAGACACAAATCTTAAAATGTCCTCTGGAACTCTTAAAACTGTTGTTTTCTGATATGTAAATACTGATTTTTGAATGTGAGTCAAGATGAAGCCACTCCCTCCCACTACCTTCACATCACTGTTGAGTCGTAACTATGCTGTACGGCCCCACTGACCAATTCTGAAGCATGGTAGGGGACAGGCCCAAGCTTGTTTTCTAGAATTGAAGCCAGTGTTTGAACAATAGAGTCTCAGATCTTTTGGGGCCCCAGGACACTCTGAAAACCACCCACAGGCATATACTGTAAGAAGACCTCTAGGTATTCATCTCTTGCTGTAGGCTGAGCACAGGTTTATGCTAAAAATATGAGATTTTTTTCAGCATTATTAAAGCGGAACTTCCGCTGATCTGCTTCCTCCCCCCCGGTGACACATTTGGCACCTTTCAGGGGTGAGGGGAGAATAGGTATCTGTTTTTGACAGGTAACCTTCCCCACATGCGGGAGACCATGCCGCGGTGCCGTCTCTCAGAAGTTCACCTCCCTCCTCCTCCCCCCACCGCCGGGCCAATTAGAAAGAGTAGCGTGGCAAGGAACTGGCTGTGAAGCCGAAAGGCTTTACTGCCGGTTTCACGTATAATGAATGGCGGCGGCAGCACCTGACAGCCGTTCCGAAAATCAGCTGGGGTGCCGACATCATGGGCTCCCCGGACAGGTAAGTGTCTATATATTAAAAGTCAGCAGCTACAGTATTTGTACCTGCTGATTTAAAAAAAAAATTTCCCCAGCTGGAACTCCTCTTTAAAGAGTTATTTCACTTAAACAACATCTCTCCATCTTCAATCTATTGTCTGCTGATCAGAAATAGGATTGTTAGATGAGGTGCTTGTTCTATCCAAATATACACAGGTGGCTTTTCACAGCTGGCTGATTCCATATATTCTGAGTCTGGTCTGGAAGAAGAAACTCGTCAGCGCTTTACTAAAATTTCATCAACTGCCCAGAAAAAGCATTTTCTGTCAAATATTATTTCCTTTAAAGATATATTAAATCTCCCAGAATAAATTCATGAATCATTTTATGCTGCCAGCAAGCCTATCAGAGTTCCAAAAAAGTTTAATAAAAAAAGTTTTAGCATTAAAGTGGAACTAAATTTGAAATGTAAAAAGCTGCAGTGTGATAGATATTTATGGTGGAAAAGACACTGCTGTAAAATCTTTCTCACTCCCTGCTGGTTGTTTTCTTTAGGAATGTAAAAACCACCCTTAGTGCAGTGCAACTAATTGTATTATTACAAAGCAGCAGCACTCCCCATACAGTGGAATATCAAAACATATATAAGTGCAAAGAAATGTGTTGCCTGCTCCTTTAAATCAATCTTTTCAGATAAATGCAATCATAAAAAATATAGTCATACAGTAAAAAAAACCTCAAGTGTTCAAACACATGACCAGATAGGTGATTTTAATAATTATATATATATATATATATATATATATATATATATATATATATACTCACATTTTTGTAAATATTTTATTATATCTTTTAATGTGACAACACTAAATAAATTACACATTGCTACAATGTAAAGTAGTGAGTGCACAACTTGTATAACAGTGTAAATTTGCTGTCCCCTCAAAATAACTCAACGCACAGCCATTAATGTCTAAACCGTTGGCAAAAAAAAGTGAGTACACCCCTAATTTGAAAAGTCCAACTTGGGCCCAAAGTGTCATTATTTTGTGTGGCCACCATTATTTTCAAGCACTGCCTTAACTCTCTTGGGCATGGAGTTCACCAGAGCTTCACAGGTTGACACTGGAGTCCTCTTCCACTCCTCCATGACGACATCACAGAGCTGGTGGATGTTAGAGACCTTGCACTCCTCCACCTTCCATTTGAGGATGCTCAATAGGGTTTAGGTCTGGAAACATGCTTGGCCAGTCCATCAGCTTTTACCCTCAGCTTCTTTATCAAAGCAGTGGTCGTCTTGGAGGTGTGTTTGGGGTCGTTATCATGTTGGAATAATGCCCTGCGGCCCAGTCTCTGAAGGGAGGGGATCATGCTCTGCTTCAGTATGTCACAGTATATGTTGGCATTCATGGTTCCCTTTTTGAACTGTAGCTCCCCAGTGCCGGCAGCACTCATGCAGTCCCAGACCATGACCCCCCCACCACCAGTTTAGACCCCAGAATATAGAAGGATTTACAGCACTCTGCAATATCCAGTGTGTTTGGGGTCGTTATCATGTTGGAATAATGCCCTGCGGCCCAGTCTCTAAAGGGAGGGGATCATGCTCTGCTTCAGTATGTCACAGTATATGTTGGCATTCATGGTTCCCTTTTTGAACTGTAGCTCCCCAGTGTCGGCAGCACTCATGCAGTCCCAGACCATGACCCCCCCCCCACCACCAGTTTAGACCCCAGAATATAGAAGGATTTACAGCACTCTGCAATATCCAGTGTGTTTGGGGTCGTTATCATGTTGGAATAATGCCCTGCGGCCCAGTCTCTGAAGGGAGGGGATCATGCTCTGCTTCAGTATGTCACAGTACATGTTGGCATTCATGGTTCCCTTTTTGAACTGTAGCTCCCCAGTGCCGGCAGCACTCATGCAGTCCCAGACCATGACCCCCCCACCACCATGCTTGACTGTAGGCAAGACACACTTGTCTTTGTACTCTTCATCTGGTTGCCGCCACACATGCTTGGCTCCATCTGAACCAAATAAGTTTATCTTCATTTCATCAGACCACAGGACATGGTTCCTGTAATCCATGTCCTTAGTCTGCCTGTCTTCAGCAAACTGTTTGCAGGCTTTCTTGTGCATCATCTTTAGAAGAGGCTTCCTTCTGGGTATGGTCTTGGTCTTGGGTATGGTCTTGGTCTTCCTTCTGGGTATGGTCTTGGCCACTGTGCTGCAGCTCAGTTCAGGGTGTTGGCGATCTTCTTATAGCCTAGCCCTAGGCCATCTTTATGTAGAGCAACCATTCTTTTTTTCAGATCCTCAGAGAGTTCTTTGCCATGAGGTGCCATGTTGAACCTCTAGTTACCAGTATGAGAGAGTGAGAGCGATAACACCAAATTTAACACACCTGCTCCCCATTCACACCTGAGACCTTGTAAAACTAACGAGTCACGTGACACCAGGGAGGGAAAATTGCTAATTGGGCCCAATTTGGACATTTGCACTTACACGTACTTGGATGTACTTACATTTCTTGCCAGCAGTTTAGACATGAGTTATTGTGTGTCGAGTTATTTTCAGGGGACAGCAAATTTACACTGTTATACAAGCTGTACACTCACTACTTTACATCTTAGTAAAGTGTTTCTTCAGTGTTGTCACATGAAAAGATATAATAAAATATTTACAAAAATGTGAGGGGTGTACTCACTTTTATGAGATACTGTATATATATATATATATATATATATATATATATATATATATAAAAACAAAAATCAAGAAACCCAGTAAAAAACCCTGTAAAATCTGTGACCACATTCCAAGCAGCTGGTGTTATCTTGAGTGAGAGAATCTCCAGTGCTCCAGCACTTTTTCACATATACATTATACTGCTTACCAGAAGTTTAGACCCCAGAATATAGAAGGATTTACAGCACTCTGCAATATCCAGTATAGTAATAGTAACCTGAATGAATCTCTCCCCATCCGGTTTTCCTGTGATAAATACTCAATAGTAGCCAGACATGTGCAGTTCATTTAGTTCCAAATCAAATTTTGAACAGATTTTTCGTTATTCTGAAATTCGGATGTATCTGAATTTCTGAATTACGCTAGTAACTAATTTAAACAAATCCAAAATAATGAAACAAAAATTTTGAACGAAATTCAAGTTTTAATAGCTTTTTCATTTAATTCAATTGTTTTCGAATTGAATTCTAAAATTTTTTGAATCAAGTTTGAACTGGAATTTCAGAAGAGAAGAAAATAGAATAGAAAATAAAGGAATAGAATAGAAAGGAATAAAATAGAATAGAAAATAAAGGGATAGAATAAAAAAATGAAAGAATAGAAAAGAACAGAAAAGACTAGAGTAAACAGAACAAAAAAGAATAGAAAATAAAAGAACACAATAAAATTAAATAGAAAAAAAAAGGAATAGAATAAAAATAGAATAGAATAAAATAGAAAGATTATAGCCATCTTCGAATCATTCGAATTTCAAATAATATACATTTGAATTCAAATAGAATAGAAAGGAATAAAATAAAAAATAAAATAATAGAAAATAATAGAATAGAACAGAAAAAACAATAGAATAGAATAGAATGAATATAACAAAATAACCATCTTCCGAAATTCAAGTTTCAAATAGAATAAATTTGAAAAGAATAGAATATAATAAAAAAAGAATAGAATAGAAAACATAAGAATAAAAAAGAATAGAATAGAAAAAAACAATAGAATGGAATATAAAGAATGTAACCATCTTCCAAAATTTGAATAGAAGAAACTTGATTTTGAATGGAATTCAAATTCAAATCAATTTGAATTTTTCTATTCGACAAAATTTGGAAAATTCTAATTGATTCAAACTCGTTTATTCGAATGAATTCCAAAAACGAATTAAACGAATTTAACTAAACGTATTTATGTAAAATACACACATTTTTTCATTCTGCACATGTCTAAGGCTCCGTTTACATCTAGGTGCCCCAGATTGCGAGCGTAATTGCCGTGATTCTGCCTGCGATCACGAATCGCTGCAAATCGTGGGATGCGCTTGAGTTCCCTGTTCCTTTCAATGGCACCCGACTTATTGCGATAAAATCCCGCAAATAGAATCCTGGGATGCCTGTCGCCCCCAAAAGAAGTTCTGGTACTTCTTTTGGGCCACAGTCGTCCCTCAATTTTGTTTGTGTGATTTTACCACGATTCGTCGGATGAGAATACCAACAAAATCGTGTCGCAATCGGGGTGCCTTTGGAAGTAACGGGGATCGCAAGCGATTTGTGGCATCTGAGGAGTGGTCATGGGGTTTCTAAGGTGGTGTGGTTTCATGGGGTTTTCATGAGGTCTCTAAAAGGTTGCCTCCATCTCTGAATTCTTTTTACGATCCCCATTAGTTCTGGGTAGACGTGTGTAGCACTACCCCGTAGGAGCCACCAGAATACTCTCTTGCTTTAACTCTTCAGCCACACACACAGCCAGGCATACACTTAGGCTTGATTCTCGAATAATCATTCTAGGGATGATTATGGAATTCCTACATCAAAGCAATATGAACTCTTGAGCAAGTCCTCTATGAGAAGGATAAGCTATTGCTCTCTAGAACACCAGCGAGTATTCCCCTTCTGCTCTACCCAGTAGCTGACTTTCCTAGCACAGAGGGTGAGCCTATAAAAGAACAAGCCCCTAGATCTTTGGTCTGAATTCACATGAGTCGCATCCCGATCCGCTCAGGCCTGGCTCCCCTCAGTCAGCTCTTCAGAACACATGGGTCAGCTCTCCAGCTTCCAGGCCTCCAGCCTGAGGCCACATGGCAGCAGGTGCTGAGGAGGACAAGGTATATATAAATACCATTTCCCAGCATGCATAGGGGTTGCTATGCCTGTATTTGGCTGGGATGGCATTCATATTCATGCTACTGATCAGCTTGATGTCAGTTTTGTCCACCCAGCAATTTCCAAAACTGCATGGATACAAATGAGTCAATGCAAATACAGAAACACTTGTTAAGCACACAGGACTCCCTGGTTGTACCAATTCAGTCTCTCTGCAGGAAAACTACCTTTTTTCCCTTAGTTTCCTGTTAATAAGGAGATCACACTATTCTAACTATATACATCCTGGCAATCTAGCTAGGAGCGTACTACACTCACCCCCCACCAAAAATGCCCATGTCCTCACTGGTTCGTGGAGTATCCCACAAACTGGGAAGGGAGCAATAGGGAGAATAACAAAATACCAGGGCCATGGGGCATACCCCATATGTGGCCAATAAATACAAAGGTGAAACAATATATTGTATCTGTTGTATATACAAATGTGAAACCTAACCCACTATGCACATATTTACAGGGTAAGTTGGTAGAACGGTGCGACTTTAATTGGTGCCCCCCACCAAAATAGAAGTAGAGGTTGAGATAAAACATAATCTCAGCTACTCCTAGCTAGCCGTACATATGATAAAGAGCAACCATGATAGTGGAAATGTCCCAGCTGAAGCAGGATCAGTCTTTGCAGCAGATCTTCCACAGACTGCCCCCTAAGTGCAAACTTCTTGTCACTTTGCTTTCTTCCAGGGCCCTGAAACAGAAATACAGAAAGGGAAGACCATCCTATCTACCTAGCTAACTATATTATTTTAAATGTAATCAGAACAACACAGTTTTCTTTTTAGATAGACCCGAACTGGGCTTTACCATCATCCAATATTCACTCAGGGGACTTTCCTCACCACTGGAGTGTAACTGGACAACTAGCTCCCTCCTGGGAATTGGATGGATGTCTTCGCAAAGTGTCCATGCTGAATAACATCCTTTGCAGTGTCCATATTTGACAAACATCTTCACAAAGTGTCCATACTTGGCAAATATCTTCGCAGAGTGCCCATTCTCCCTGTTTCTACATTCAACATGGGCCAGGAACTCCCCTCCCTGAAGCAAAGAAAAGTACAGTTGGCTTTACTTTGCCCCTTAAGGCCAAACTTTCAAGGAACAAGACCGAGACCCCTTTTTGCTTGATGTACTTGGATTAAACAGCTGTTCTCAGGCCACAACAGACGATTAGATTTACCATAAGCCTCAGCCAATCCTATAGGTGAAAGTGGAGCTCTCTTCCTGCAGGGATGTAAAGGAGGCAGAAGAACAGGCTTGTAAAGGAGGAAGAATAACCCCTTAGGTGTCAGCACTTCACTGGCTATTTAAACTTGGCCGTAGCAGCAGCAAAGGAGGGGTCTGGTTCATGATCTATAACAGCAGCAGGATGATGACAGCAGTGGTTCAGCAATAGAAGTCTGGATTATGAATTCTAATCGCTCCTTTTGCGTCTTGGCTGGTAATAGACCATTCCCTGTCTGCAGGCGGTTTTCACTACCAACACTTTATCCATGTATTTTGAATGCTCCAGACTCCAGTTCTTTTTGATAGACAGGAACTGCTGCCATAATTCAGGATTGGTTTGATTTCTGAAGGGCTTCAGAATATGCATGACATCCCACACTTCTTCACACCATGAGACCCTCTTTGCCTTGACTTCTTCCATGATTTCCCTGGGAACGTATGCAAAATCATACCCATACTCCAGGGCTACTCACCTTTGGGCTATCCTCTGGAAATGGGAGAATCTGGGCAACTCATCGCAGACTCACTTCCTTCCGTATGCAATTCTTGCATGCTTAATTCTTTGCTTGTACCTTGCAAAAGGTGAAATGGAGGGGCCAATCCAGCCTTCTCCCACATAGGCCTGGCAGCACCCCAGGTTCTTGGCACACTGAATCAACTGGGCACTGTGCTCTCTCTCTTCACTGCTTAGCCTTGAACACTGGGAATCACTCTCGGTCTCCCAGCTCCATCTAGATTTCGTCACCAAACTCCAGTCTCCTATCCCCTCCTCTAGGGATCGGAAAACATTCTCGAACCTCTGGGACTCCGCATTCATGATTCCTAGCTCCCCATCTCCTGAAGAGCTGACAGACTTCAGACTCTGGACCTTCTGAATCTCTGAGGAGGATGCTGCAGCCAATTGACTGGGTCTGTGACACTGGTTACAGGCTGCTGACTACTCTTCATGGTCCAGATGCTCCTGACTGCAAAGGTGCACATCTCTTTGGTCTATCTAGGAAGGTGCTACACGTGTAATGGCATGATATGTATTCCTAATGGAGTTAATTGCCCTACAAACCATGGGTGACAGAACTGAAGGATTTTGTTATAGTTTTACGGTAGGTCACTCACTGTCACGTACCTGATCCGAGGCCGAGATGCAGAGAGGGCTCCCCTTGCGGCTGAGTGCGGCACACCCCTGGGGTTGAGACAGAGGGTGTAGCGCCCACAGAAGCACTGGTTGCCGGCAGAGTCCAGATGGTAGACAGGCGGTCTCTAGCAGAGTGCTGGGCAGGAATACACTGGACAGTCCAAGGAGGAACCAGGAACAACCAGGCAGTAGGTGTAAGACCGGCCGGGGGTCAAACACAGGAAGCTGCAACAGGTGCAAGCCAAACGTATAGTAGGAAAGCCAGAAGCAGACAAGTCCGTGGAGAAGCCAAGATCAGGTACTGGAGGGCAGGTAGACAGGAAGCAAGTCCGTGAGCCAAGCCGAGATCAGATAACGGGAGAGCCAAACTGGAGCAGGGATGGTCAGACGGAGCCGAGGGTCAGAGCCAGGAGAGAGAGCAGACAGGTCAGGAACAAGCCGGGTCAAACTGGAATCCAGGAAGTAGCAATGCACAGGAAACAGGAAGAGCTGAAGACAATCCAGCAATCTGATGGGCTGAGCAGAGCCCTTTTATAGGCCAGTGAATTAGTCTATGGCCTGAGTCCATTGCGGCCATGGGAAGTACTGGCAAAGTTGCCAGTTTGCAGCACAGCCATTTCACTGACAATGAGTCTATGGCCTGAGTCCATTGCGGCCATTAGAAGTACTGGCAGAGTCGCCAGTTGCAGCATGGCTGTTTCTCTGACAGTGCCCCCCCCCAAGGGGCAGCCTCCGGATGCCCAACCGGGCAACGCTTCCCGGGAATCTCCTGTGGAATTCCTGTACCAGCCTGGGGGCATGCAGGTTACTAGCGGGTTCCCAGGAATTGTCTTCAGGGGGGTAACCTTTCCATTTAATAAGATACTGAGTTTGTCTCCCTTTCTTTCGGCAATCCAGTATGGACTCAACTTCAAATTCCGTCTCCCCTTCGATCAAGACAGGAGGTGGAGGTAGCTCGTCTCTCCCAGGAAATGGACTGGGGACAACTGGTTTGAGTAAGGAGATATGGAAAACTGGGTGTACCTTAAAGGAGTCGGGAAGTGCCAGCTCAAAAGCCACAGGATTGATCACCCTCTTGACTTCAAACGGACCAATGAACCTTGGCCCGAGCTTCCTGGATGGGCATGAGAGTTTAAGGTTCAAGGCTGACAGCCAGACTTTGTCTCCAATCTTGAGATTCGGACCCTTCTTTCTTTTACAGTCATGAAACCGTTTATAGTCCTCCTGGGCTTTACGCATGGCTTCCTGTAGGGTTTGATAGTTGGTTTGAATGAAGCTGATCCGATCTTGGACAGCAGGAACTGATGCTTCCGGAAGGGTGTTAGGCAGAAAGGAGGGATGAAATCCATAATTTGCCCAGAAAGGGGACTGGTTGGTGGATGCATGAAGAGAATTGTTGTAAGCAAATTCCGCACAGGGGAGGAGCGAGACCCAGTCGTCTTGGGAACAGGTGCAAAAGCATCGTAAGTATTGTTCTAAAGTTTGATTAGTCCTCTCTGTTTGCCCATTGCTCTGAGGATGGTATGCAGAAGAAAGAGAAACTTCAATGGACAGGGATTTACAGAGATCCCTCCAGAACCTGGAGGTAAATTGCACTCCTCTATCTGAGATAATGTTGTCTGGAAGGCCATGTAGCCTGACTATCTCCCTTATGAATATGTTGGCCGTGTCCAGGGCTGAAGGTGTGCCAACCATGGGTAGAAAATGGGCCATTTTGGAAAGGCGATCCACTACCACCAAGATGGTGGAAAATCCTTCTGAAGGGGGTAGTTCAACAATAAAGTCCATAGATATCTTTTTCCATGGTTGCTCAGGAATGGGAAGTGGTCTTAGCAAACCCCAAGTCTTGGTACTTGACCCCTTGTTACGTTGGCAGATGGTACAAGAGCCGATGTAATCCTTGCAATCCTGCCCAAGGTTGGGCCACCAAAAAGAGCGTTGGATAAGCTCCGAGGTCTTCCGCACCCCAAAATGCCCAGCAAGTTTACTGTCATGAAATATTTTAAGAACTTGAGGTCTTACTTGGGGAGGGACAAAGATTTTATCCTGATGCCACAGCAACCCTTCCTGTTTTTTCAGGGAGGGTACTTCAGGATCCAAGCGAAGGGCTGAGGCCTGTCGGATTGCCGTCATCAGGTCAGGCTGGATAAGGAGAAAATTATGGGCAGAAAGGATGGTATCAGGTTCTGCTGTTTCTGGGGTATCCGGAAACATCCGGGAGAGAGCATCTGCTTTTCCATTCTTGGAGCCAGGTCGATAAGAAATATGGAAGTTAAACCTGGAGAAAAACAGCGCCCATCGGGCTTGTCTGGGTCTCAACCGTTTGGCAGTCCTGAGGTACTCCAAGTTTTTGTGGTCCGTGAAGATCATAATAGGATGAGTGGCTCCTTCCAATAGATATCTCCACTCTTCAAGTGCAAATTTAATGGCCAACAGTTCTCGGTCGCCAACGTCATAATTCTTCTCCGGAGGTGACATTTTCCTAGAAAAGAAGGCCACAGGATGGAGAAGAGATTTGGGCCCTTGACGTTGCGACAGGATTGCCCCGGTGGCCACTTCCGAGGCATCAACCTCCAACACATAGGGCAGAGCCGGATCAGGGTGTTGTAGGACGGGTGCAGAAATAAACAGCTGTTTAAGTTTGTCAAATGCCAATTGGGCCTCCTGAGACCACAGAAATCGGGACTGATGGCGGGTTAACTGGGTGATGGGGGAGATGATGGAAGAAAAATTTTTCACAAAACGCCTGTAAAAATTAGCAAAGCCCACGAATCTCTGAACGCCTTTCTTGTCACAAGGAGCAGGCCAATCTAGGATCGCTTTCACTTTTTGTGGGTCCATAGCGATCCCATCGGTGGAAATAATGAGTCCCAAAAACTGGATGGACCCCTTTTCAAAGTCACACTTCTCCGCCTTGGCATAGAGTCCGTGTTTTCTCAAGGTAGAAAGGACTTTTTTAACGTGAACCCGATGGAGTTCCAGTGAGGCAGAAAAAATGAGGATATCGTCAAGGTATACGATGACGAAGTGGTCAAGAAACTCCCGAAAGATATCATTTACCAGGTGCTGGAATGTGGCTGGGGCATTACACAGGCCGAAGGGCATGACTAGGTATTCATAATGTCCAAAACGAGTTCTGAATGCGGTCTTCCACTCGTCTCCCTCCCGTATCCGGACAAGGTTATAAGCTCCCCGCAGGTCTAACTTGGTAAAGAGTTGGGCGGTCCGGAACCTCTGGAAGAGTTCGGGGACAAGGGGGAGCGGATACCGGTTTTTGATAGTGACCTTATTCAGCTCTCTATAGTCCACACAGGGTCTCAAGGTGCCATCTTTCTTTTCCACAAAGAATATACCAGCACCTGCAGGAGAAGAAGATGGGCGAATAAACCCCTTTTTCAAATTTTCATCGATATAGACCCGTAGGGCCTCCAGTTCCTTTTCAGAAAGGGGGAATATCCTTCCAAACGGGATCTCGGCTCCGGGAAGCATTTCTATAGGGCAATCGTAAGGCCGATGGGGAGGAAGGACCTCGGCTTTTTTCTTGTCAAAGACGTCCCTGAAGTCCTGGTAAGCAGGTGGGATATCCAGGAGTGGCTCAGGTGTTGGTTGAACAGACAAGCAACTAGCAGGCCCACTAGGTCTTTGAGGGAAGCAATGCTGCTGACAGTAGGCAGAAGAAAAGTTGAGTTCCTTCTTGGCCCAATCGATTTGGGGGTTATGGGCTTGCAGCCAAGGAAGTCCCAGTATGATGGGAAACATGGGGGAACAAAGGGCATCAAAACGGATGAACTCCTGATGACTGGAGTCTGCTGTGGTGAGGATGGGTCCAGTCTCTAGGATAACTGGTCCGGAACTGGGTAGGGACCCATCGGCGAGATGGACCTCGAGCCTTTGTGTCTTAGGGAAAAGAGGAATATGGAGTCTCTTGGCCAAAGAAATGTCCAGAAAACAGCTGCAGGCCCCGGAGTCAACGATGGCTTGTAGTTGGACCTCCCCTTCTGCCACCTGTAAGGAGACCGGGAGAATAAGGTGAGAGAGCGAAAGCTCAGAAACTCGGCAGTTAAATGGGGGCTGAGAGTAAGGCTTACTGGGTCTCACGGGGCAGTTCCGAAGAAAATGTCCAGCCCCGCCGCAGTAGAGGCATAAGTTGGCCTGCCGACGTCGTAGTCTCTCATCAGGAGTCAGGGAGGAACGGACCAGGCCCAGCTGCATAGGTTCCCCTTCAGATGCTGCCATGGGGGAAGAGACCGGAGGTGCAGGTGAAGCAGAAGAGATCTTGGGAAGCATCCAGGTAGGCCGGAATGTTTGGAGACGCTCCGAGCGTCGCTCCCGCAGACGTCTATCAAGTTGAATGGCGAGTTGTATGAGACCCTCAAGGGTAGCGGGGGTCTCCACTCGAGCCAGCTCATCTTTTAATGTCTCAGAAAGTCCTTGGCGAAACTGATACTTGAGAGCAGCCTCATTCCAATCAGTGTCAGCAGACCATTTACGGAATTCAACCGTGTAGTCCTCCACTGGGCGCTTGCCCTGCAGCAGGGAGTGTAGGGCGACCTCTGCGGTGGCCGTGCGCTGGGGGTCGTCGTAAAGCTGAGCCATAGCCTCAAAGAATGTGTCCACAGAGTCCAGAACGGGGCTCTTCTGTTCCATTAAGTTATGAGCCCAGGTTTGGGGTTCTTCAGACAGCAAAGAGATGATGAACCCCACTTTCACAGAGTCCAGAGAAAAGGTCCGGGGTTGCAAGGCCAAGTATAGCAAGCAGGCGTTCTTAAAGGCCCTGAACTTCTTTCTATAGCCAGAAAATCGCTCAGGCGTGGGTACTCGTGGTTCAGGAGGCGGGACTAGCATGGAGTGGGCGGAGCTAGCGTGTCCTTGTGGTAACGGGGATGAAGAGGTGCTGGCAGGCGATTGATTGGAGTCTGTAGGAGGCGAAACGGCCAGGTGTTGCAGGCGACCTTCCAACTGGAAATAACCCTCCTGGAGTCTTTGCACTGCCTGAGTGAGGGCGGTGACTTGCTGGCACAAAGCCTCAATTGGGGAAGCACCTCTGTCGGCCTCTGACATGGCTGGATTGTACTGTCACGTACCTGATCCGAGGCCGAGATGCAGAGAGGGCTCCCCTTGCGGCTGAGTGCGGCACACCCCTGGGGTTGAGACAGAGGGTGTAGCGCCCACAGAAGCACTGGTTGCCGGCAGAGTCCAGATGGTAGACAGGCGGTCTCTAGCAGAGTGCTGGGCAGGAATACACTGGACAGTCCAAGGAGGAACCAGGAACAACCAGGCAGTAGGTGTAAGACCGGCCGGGGGTCAAACACAGGAAGCTGCAACAGGTGCAAGCCAAACGTATAGTAGGAAAGCCAGAAGCAGACAAGTCCGTGGAGAAGCCAAGATCAGGTACTGGAGGGCAGGTAGACAGGAAGCAAGTCCGTGAGCCAAGCCGAGATCAGATAACGGGAGAGCCAAACTGGAGCAGGGATGGTCAGACGGAGCCGAGGGTCAGAGCCAGGAGAGAGAGCAGACAGGTCAGGAACAAGCCGGGTCAAACTGGAATCCAGGAAGTAGCAATGCACAGGAAACAGGAAGAGCTGAAGACAATCCAGCAATCTGATGGGCTGAGCAGAGCCCTTTTATAGGCCAGTGAATTAGTCTATGGCCTGAGTCCATTGCGGCCATGGGAAGTACTGGCAAAGTTGCCAGTTTGCAGCACAGCCATTTCACTGACAATGAGTCTATGGCCTGAGTCCATTGCGGCCATTAGAAGTACTGGCAGAGTCGCCAGTTGCAGCATGGCTGTTTCTCTGACACTCACTTACAATCCCCCCTAGAAAGTGATAAGCTATAGGGTTTGATTACTAGCAGACCCTGCCAGATCTTTGGCTTAAGTGGAGATATGTAGTAGAAGACATTATCACGCTCTGACGAAACGCGCGTCAGGTGGAACGCACGCCGCCTACCCGGTAGCTTGCTGGAACGCAGCTCGGTAACTACCGCTCTCCATACTACAGACTTCAGGCTAGCGGGCGCAAATTACATTTTAAACTCACTAAGGGGGAGATTTACTAAAACTGGAGAGTGCAAAATCTGGTACTGCTGTGCATGGTAGTGTAACGCTCCTGCGTTTTACGTATGATGTGGATTTTCAGCTGCAGAAATATTCCACTTCAGTAGTCATGTAGAGAAACGCTGAGACACCATTCCCAACTCTCAATGACTCATCATGTGTGGATGATCTCAATTCAGCAAGTAAATACACACACTCAATAAGATGTTTCCTAGAGTGACTTATGTATATAGTAACACAGTGATGATAGGCTGAAGAGACAGGTTGGGTAGAGATGGTAGATGACAGACACTTGAAAGGAAATGTTCTTGAAAGTAAGATAGTAGCAGATGGGATGCAGATAGGTTTAGCAATCATGTATGGTAGTAGATGACAGAGTAGCAGGTGGACATACAAGAGAGATCAACCCAGTGCAAGAACAGGTGGTAGTAGGCTCAAGAGCTAGCAATCTTAGATAATGCAGATGTAGTAATAGTCCTTAGTATGCAGAGCTAGATAGTGTAAGCTTTAGTATAAAGGTTATAGAGGTTTCCCCTGTGGGGTACTTATCACTAATAGCAATGTAGCAGAGGAGAGGTTCGGCAAGAGCGGATGATCCGGTAGCGGGATACAGGGATCAGCGCAGCGTGGTTCCGACAGCAAGGTATGCTTGCAAACACGAGAGCTTCAAGACAGGTTAGCATCAAGGCACAAAGCAGTTTGAACGAACACATGTGAGTGAGAGCCGGCTATCTAAATAGCCATCCAGTCCGGCGCTCAGTGATGACAGCATCAGTCTTAAAGGTGTATGCGCACCTTACCAAAAGAGAATGGTGGGGCGCATACACTTATGAAAGAGTAATTAGGGTACCCAAAGGTACCAGAACATTACAGTACCCCCCCCTTAAGGCCGGCTCCTGAAGGCCTCTGGAGCTGGTTTGTCTGGGTACTTCGCATGAAAATTGCGGATTAATCTAGAGGCATGTATGTCAGAGGTGTTTAGCCAGGTGTCGTCTTGGGGCCCATAGTTCTTCCATCGAACCAAGTACTGAAGTCTTCCTCTGTGGATACGAGAATCCAGAATCTCTTTTATCTCATATTCTTCTCCACCTTCAACTTGTACAGGAGGAGGAGGTGGGATAGTAGGCCTTATTCCTTGGTCAGGAACATGGGGCTTCAGTAGCGACACATGGAAAATGGGATGTATTTTGAGGTCTATTGGCATTGTAAGCTGTACTGCAGCTTTTCCAATAAGTTTCTTGATTGGGAAAGGTCCCAAGAACAGAGGTCCAAGCTTTTTGCTAGGGATTTTCAGTCTTAAATTTTTTGTTGAGAGCCAAACGAGGTCCCCGATAGCGTACTGAGGAGAAGGTCTTCTGCGAAGATCATAGTACTTCTTTTGTTGACTATGAGCGTGTGCAATGGTAGTATTAAGCAAACCCAGAGAGTCCTTTATTTGGGTAAGATAGTCTGAGGCTACTGGGTTATTTGAAGGAAGGATGCGTGGTGGAAGAATAGAGGGATGAAACCCATAGTTCAAGTAGAACGGACTCTGCTTGGTCGTACTGTGGGTTGCGTTGTTGTAGGCAAATTCTGCCAGAGGGAGAAGATCCACCCAATCATCCTGTTGGTAAGAAGTGTAACAACGTAAATATTGCTCGATGCATTGGTTGACTCTTTCAGTCTGTCCGTTGGTCTGCGGATGGTAAGGAGAAGTGAGCTTCCGCTCGATCCGTAGTATGTGACATAGTTCTTGCCAGAACTTGGAAATAAATTGTGATCCACGGTCAGACAGAAGAGTTTTTGGGATACCATGTAACTTAAAGACATGTTTCATCAGGAGTTCTGCCGTTTGTTTGGACGAAGGTAGTCTGCGAATAGCAATGAAATGTGCCATTTTTGTCAGATGGTCCACTGACACTAAGATGGTATTAAATCCTTTGGAAGGAGGCAATTCCACTATAAAGTCCAAGGACACAACTTCCCATGGAGTTTGGGGTATTGGTAGACTGCATAGTAGACCGGATGGTCTCGTAGTGTCAATTTTGGACCTGGCACAGACATTGCATGAAGAGACAAATTTTTGTATAGATGTTTTCATGTCAGGCCACCAGGATTGTCTGGTAATCAGATTAAGAGTCTTTGTCATACCCATATGTCCTGCCATAGGCACATCATGCGATAATTCCAAGATCTTGGTGCGTATGGTAGGTGGTATATAAAGTTTGTCGTTGTAGTAGAGGAAGCCTTCTACATCAGTATTTAGTTGTGGTGGGGGTGAATCCAAACTTATACCATGCAAAACCTCTTCCTTCAAGGAACGGACAACTCCAATAATGCGTTTGTGAGGTATTATAGGAACGGAAGGGATTTCGAAGTAGTTTTCTTCAGTTAGTCGTGATAGTGCATCCGCCTTTTTGTTCTTATCTGCAGGTGTATAGGTCACTAGGAAGTTAAACCTTAGAAAGAATAGTGACCATCGTACCTGTCGGTGAGAGAGAGTTTTGTTAGTCTGAAGATATTGGAGATTTTTATGGTCCGTGTATATAAGTATTGGTAATTGGGTGCCTTCGAGTAGATGTCGCCAATTCTCCAGAGCCAATTTTATAGCAAGCAGTTCCTTTTCACCCACGGGGTAATTTATCTCTGGACTGCTTAGGGATTTAGAAAAAAAGGCGACTGGATGAAGTGGTGAAGTGTGAGTTGGTCGTTGGGAGAGTATTGCCCCTACTGCCATGTTTGACGCATCTACTTCCAGAATGTATTGGTGGGATGGGTCTGGATGGCGTAATATGGGAGCAGAAGTAAACCTTGTCTTTAACAGGTGAAAAGCTTTATTTGCTTCATCTGACCATTTGAATGTTTTTTTAATGCTAGTGAGCTGTGTGAGGGGTCTCACAATGGCAGAGAAGTTTCTGATGAACTTCCTGTAGAAATTCGAAAATCCAAGGAATCGTTGTAGTGCCTTGCGTGTGGTTGGTGTAGGCCAATCCTGAATGCAGGATATCTTACTCATGTCCATCTCGATTCCTGTTTTGGATATGATGTAGCCTAGAAACAGTACCTCTTCTTTATGAAACAAGCATTTTTTCAGTTTCACAAGGTTGTGTGCAAGCAATCTCGATAATACTAGTCTTACATGTCTTATGTGTTCAGACAGGGATCGTGAATATATAAGTATATCGTCCAGATATACCACAACACAGACATCTAGTAAGTCTCTGAAAATATCGTTTATAAATCATTGAAAAACTGCAGGGGCGTTGCATAGCCCGAATGGCATTACAAGATATTCGAACAATCCGTATCTGGTTCTGAATGCAGTCTTCCACTCGTGTCCAGCACGGATTCGAATGAGATTGTATGCTCCTTTCAGATCCAATTTTGAAAAATAGGTAGCTCCACGCACCTGCTCAATGAGCTCAGGGATAAGCGGTAGAGGATAGCGATCTTTTATTGTAATAGCATTCAATTGCCTATAGTCGATGATAGGCCTGAGACTTGAGTCCTTATTGCGGACAAAAAAGAGTCCTGCTGCTGTGGAAGAAGTGGAAGGTCTAATAAAACCTTTCTTCAAATTCTCATCCAAATAGTCTTTGAGATGGGAAAGTTCATCCTGTGAAAGAGGATAAACATGACCGAACGGCAATTTGCTATTTGGGAGTAGATCAATGCTACAATCATAGTCTCGATGGGGAGGTTGAGCATTTTTCTCAAGAAAAACCTCAGAGAGATCCTGATAACATAGTGGTGCAATCTCATCTGTCACCACAGACAGGATCTTCCCGAAAGACGGGAGGTTACACGTACCCTCGCAATAGCAAGAGAGGAAGGCCAGGGTCCGTTCCTTCCAATCTATGGTTGGTTGATGTGTGTGCAACCAGGGAAGTCCCAACACAATGGGAAAGTGGGGTGAAGGTATTAGATCGAAGGTAGTGGTCTCCATATGAGACCCGTTAGTAGTGACTAGGAGTGCCTGTGTCTGATCAGTGATCGGACCAGAGGATAAAGGAACACCGTTAATAAGACTCACTGAGACAGGTTTAAGTTTAGAAATAATAGGAACTTTATTTAAAGCAGCAAAACGTATGTCAATATAATTTCCACAAGATCCTGTGTCAATCATGGCCTTAGTAGTAATCCTGTTCTGGTCCCACTGTAATGTTAAGCAAACAGAAAGGTAAGGGTTAGTGATTGAAGTTGTCAATCCCCCTAGGAGGACATGTGAACACTCACCCTTCTTTTTGTAGACTAGGGGACAGACGTTTATCTTGTGATCCGGGGATGCACAGTACAAGCAGAGATTACCAGATCGTCTTTTGGCTCTTTCCATAGTTGATAGAGGTGGGCGTATGGTTCCTACCTCCATAGGAACGGGGTCAACGGCCAAAATCCGAGAAGAACTGGATAATGGCATTCCCATTTTCTCAGCCTTTCTTTCTCGTAGTCTTCTATCTATGGTGATACTGAGTTGTATCAATGCATCCAGGGTTTTTGGCAGATCCGCTCGGGCGAGCTCGTCTTTAACAGCCTCTGATAGGCCAAGCCTAAATTGGGTTTTCAGAGATGCATCATTCCATTCTGAATCAAGGGTCCATCTCTTGAATTCTGCGACAAAGTCTTCTACAGGTCTCCTACCTTGTTTCAAGGATCTTAATTGAAGATCGTCAGTACTCTGCCTATTGGGATCATCATATAGGCTAGTGAGTTCTGCTAGGAACAAGGCATAGGAGTTGAGAAGCTGGTCGTTTTTCTCAAAAAGAGAGTCTGCCCAGGCCCGAGGATCGCCTGTTAGGTAAGAAATAATAGTACAAACCTTAATGTGATCAGTAAGGTAGGTACGGGGTTTTAGCAAGAAAAGTAACTCACATGCGTTTTTAAATTCGCGAAATTTTTTGCGATCGCCTGTAAATACCAAAGGAGGATTTATTTTGGGTTCAGGGGACTGAGCAGTGGTAAGTTGTGTCAGTCTAATTACCTGCTGCGACAGAGCCCGATTGTCTTCTTTTAATTCAGCAAGTGCGTGTATTAACGCAGTTACTTGCTGTTTTAATTGTGTCATCTGAGTGGTTATTTCTGCTGAATCCATTTGTGGTTCGTTCAATCTGTAACGCTCCTGCGTTTTACGTATGATGTGGATTTTCAGCTGCAGAAATATTCCACTTCAGTAGTCATGTAGAGAAACGCTGAGACACCATTCCCAACTCTCAATGACTCATCATGTGTGGATGATATCAATTCAGCAAGTAAATACACACACTCAATAAGATGTTTCCTAGAGTGACTTATGTATATAGTAACACAGTGATGATAGGTTGAAGAGACAGGTTGGGTAGAGATGGTAGATGACAGACACTTGAAAGGAAATGTTCTTGAAAGTAAGATAGTAGCAGATGGGATGCAGATAGGTTTAGCAATCATGTATGGTAGTAGATGACAGAGTAGCAGGTGGACATACAAGAGAGATCAACCCAGTGCAAGAACAGGTGGTAGTAGGCTCAAGAGCTAGCAATCTTAGATAATGCAGATGTAGTAATAGTCCTTAGTATGCAGAGCTAGATAGTGTAAGCTTTAGTATAAAGGTTATAGAGGTTTCCCCTGTGGGGTACTTATCACTAATAGCAATGTAGCAGAGGAGAGGTTCGGCAAGAGCGAATGATCCGGTAGCGGGATACAGGGATCAGCGCAGCGTGGTTCCGACAGCGAGGTATGCTTGCAAGCATGAGAGCTTCAAGACAGGTTAGCATCAAGGCTAAAAGCAGTTTGAACGAACACATGTGAGTGAGAGCCGGCGATCTAAATAGCCATCCAGTCCGGCGCTCAGTGATGACAGCATCAGTCTTAAAGGTGTATGCGCACCTTACCAAAAGAGAATGGTGGGGTGCATACACTTATGAAAGAGTAATTAGGGTACCCAAAGGTACCAGAACATTACAGGTAGCCAATCAGCTTCCAGGTTTTATTGTCAAAGCTTACTTGAACAAGCTGAAGTTAGAAGCTGATTGGCTACCATGCACGGCTGCACCAGATTCTGTCTGCACCAGTTTTAGTAAATCCCCCCCTATGTGTGTAAGTTTTACTTCTGAACTCCAATAAAATCCTTGCTAAACGGTACTACACCATCTGGAGCAAATTCTTTTATCTTTCCCAAACCGGACCTGGAGGATATCGCTTGCCCAGGAAGGGACCTCGGTCAGTGGGGGATAAGCCCAGCGGGTACCGGATCTGAGGCCAAGAGGGCCACTAAGCACGATTGGTCTTCTTACCGTAAGGTAACTTAGACCCTTTACTTCTGGTAAGCTTACATCTTATTTACCTTAAAAGCCACTTCACTCAACTGGTTAACGGACCATTGGAAGATTTAGCACTGAGCACTTTGTTTTGCACTGAAGTGCAATCTACTTTCACCAAGTCACATATGAACTTTGTCGGACTATTTTTTGGCACTAATATGCACTTTTGACACTTATTTGATTTAATATATATTTTTTTATGTCATTTATTGGGTATATTATTTATGAATTTTAATTATTAATGTAATTTTTAATGAAATCTTAGTGATATTTTAGTCTATATGAATATTTATTGTTCATTTAATATCCCCATTTCCTATTAGCAAGCGCTATTAAATCCCAATTCCCTTTGGGATTTATTTATTCATTAAGTGGAGATAACCCGTTCTTTAAAATTCATCTAAAAGGCTATGGAGGTGCATTCCTAGGTATTTGGTGCTGCAATGTGGAACTGTTCTACAAAAACATCATGGGCGACCTATGATTCCTGAACAATGTGGCCCAGTACGTCATACCATTACATCTACTGGTATGGGCGCTTACATGGGGGATGATATCATGGCATCAGCCAGCCCCTCTGTGTTCAGGCCTGGTAATTAGCCATTCAAACACTGTCACCTAGGGGAGGTCACGTGCTTCCTCATGACAGCTATTCTCACTATTGAACAGAGTGGTGGTAGAGGAAAAGGTAATTATTTTCTTCTGGGGGTGGGAGGATTAAAGCAAACCTGTTGCATTGCTCAGAATAGGAAAGTGCTGGCTTGCTTTAAATAAAATAAAAGGCCTCGGTTGCCTACAACAAGGAATCCATATACCTCTAACAAGGCTGGAGATATGAATATGTGAGTATATAGATAACAGCAATGGCTTATTTTTGTGGAAATCATTGTTTTTGGAGAGAGGAGGGAGGAGGCCCGATTCATTAAATGCTCCAGTCTCTGTTTTTCACATGCTTCTATACTTATTAGGTTGTATTCATCATACAGTAAGTCGAAATGTTTCCATATTGTAAAAATGTGATCAGTAAGAGGCAAAACCATTTTATTAGATTATCCGAAGAGAAATAGGAATAAACATCTTGCCGAGCTTCATGAGAATGCAGTGGCAGATTAATTACAAGGAGACACTGCGGCATGTCTCCCCGTTGTATCATTGTGGTATCTCACCCCTCGCAGAGTTACAATGTATAGTGTGGATATTTTTTTAAATTACAGCCATGGCAGACTCTGCTGGGGTACGGTGTTGTCTGTATGGAAAGATTGAGAAGTTTAATTTATCCAGACGCCGGGATGTCGGATTAAGCCACTGGCTCCATCTGTAGACTATGAGTTTGTGAGTTACGGAAATGTGGGGCAATTGGTCGATTAAATGCAAGATGTAAGAGCGCAGCAAAAGGTGTAAGGAATTGTTTGCTTGAAGGAAATCTCTAATAAAAAAAAAAACAACAACAAATTAAACATTAAAGACGTGATTCTGAACTGATGTGAGAAGTGACATGAAGGGCAAAGCACAGGTTCATTTTAATGGCAGCCCCGCCGGCAGCATACACCTTCTCTTTAAAGCAGTATTAAACCCAAAAGCAAACATTCATTTTATTGCAGCTTACCAGTTCTTAAATGTGATGGTTGCATTAGCTTTATTTTTTAGACTTTGTTTCCTTTATTTACATCTGGTGATCCGGCCGATAAGTCTGTTATTTTTCAAAAGAAAAAGCTGTCCTGCAGATGTATCAGTTAATGGGGTGAGACAAAGCATTTAGCACTAACAATGATCAGCTTTTATTTATTTATGTAAAAACTTTATCCTAAAAGGGAAAACAAAACTGTTTGCTGTAACTGGTTATAAAGTGTGAGCTGTGGTTTGGCTTCAATCTGTTAGTGTATGTAAATCTGCTAGTGCATTTTATACTCTTCTTCCCCCAGACTGACAATGCTGGTGTCCAAATGTGCCCCTGTGCCCCTTCATCCAGAGTGGGGGCAATCGAATACAGGAGGTGTGTTAGTGGCCGGATCACAAGGTAAAAATAGAAAGAAAAATGCCTAAAAAAAAAAAAAAAAAACAGAAAACGAATGCAGTCACCACATCTAATGATTGGTAAGTTTCAATATATTACATTTTTGGCTTTGAGTTTATTATCGCTCTATCACACTAGCTGCCCGTGGGTGGGAGGTGCAGTAAAAACAGGTGGCTGAGCCATGATTTTACCCTTCCCAAGCTGCCCACTGGAATTTTAACATCACAGCTTGACAGGGCTGTGCACATTCTGGGGCAGTGATGCTTTGCTTTGTTGGTACTGCAATTTCAACTTTCAACTTTGACACCAATGGAGCTGCACCCAAAAAGCCAATTTCTTGGCTCGCAATGTAAAATTGCTATTTGTCAAAAAAAAAAAGTAAAAAAAAAAAAAAAAAAAAACAGGCATCAGAAGATAGCAGTAGCATCTCCTGACAGCCACTGCTATACTGCCCCCAGAAAAGTGATCCCCCCACAGATTCCTTTTCAGAAGGCATTGAGAATTACTGCCTGTCTATAAAGCCCTAATTCTCCGCAGCTTCATTTGGAAAAAATATCAGGTGTTTCTTTATATGCAGAGTGCCTCAGTCCCTTCCCATTATGTGACCGCTCTGTTGATGGTGATTGGAATGCTGTTATGTGGTATAAAAATAAGTTCTGATTTATGACAGAGCTTTGCTCCCAGAATCTGAGTGGAGGGGGTGAAGGGAGCACGGGTTCACTTTAGCCTGAGTGGTTGAGTTTTTGGTGTACCATGCTTTTACCGTGCTTTTACTAGGGGAAGGCATGGATCCATGTCCCTGCTTTGCAGAAACACAGGATTCATTCTTTCCCTACTGACAGAACAGTGATCTGCCTTGTCTATATAAGCAGACTGCCTTTCTGCCACTGTGCTGGATGACCGGCGGGTGCCGGCGGACATCAAGTCCACAGTACCCGCAGATCAGGTCCCGCTGTGTATAATCCCTGCGGGAGTGGGTCGCCAATGGCACTACTTACGTGATCCAGCACAACAGTGCCACCTTGCCGAATGGCAAGAGGTAACCAAAAAAAAAAAAAGATTGGTTAAATTCACAAAGGCTTTTATTGGCTTTTGAAATTTACAAATGCAGCAATTTAGAAACTGGATGAAAGATTTAGCACGAGGAAACACTTTTTGAAAGATAACTAGTACATTTTATATACAGTACAACTATAAAGATCAGACCAAAATGAGGACAAATGAGGAGGAAAGCGGAACAAAGGGACTTTGCTCCAAATCAGGGACAGTCCCTCGAAATCAGGGACAGTTGGGAGCTATGGTTTAGGTGCGTCAAGAAATTTGGCATTTGGAGGAAGCAGCGGCTGCAGTAGAGAGTAGACCCACTGCTTCCTGTATAGCTCCTGTCACAGGCGGAGGAGGGGTGCATTTCACATCACTCCGCCTGTGACAGAACTGGAACTATACAGGAAGCAGCGGCTCTCACTGACTGCAGACATCCTAAGTCTTCCGTAGCAGCCGGAGATCGCACAGCACTTGCAGCCTAGTGCATGGCCATCCAATGCAACCTAAACAGTGCCCATCCAATGCAGATTCACCAGTGCGTGCCCATCCAATGCAGCCTGATCAGTGCCCATCCAATGCAGCCTCACCAGTGCGTGCCCATCCAATGCAGCCTCACCAGTGCGTGCCCATCCAATGCAGTTGCAGCCTCTGCCTACAGTTGGTTGGAAGCGGCTGTGGCCTTGCCCCCGACTCGACTTTCTTCCTCCTCAGAAAAAAATAAAAATTGTCAGGGGGGCAGTGAGCCGCATTGGCTACAGTTTGGGGCCGCATGCGGCCCTCGGGCCGCAGGTTGGACATGCCTGCTGTAAAAGTTGTGTTTTTTTAAGTCCTGTATGCATGAAGGAATAAAGAAATGGGAATAGCAGTCATCATCAAATAAAAAAAAAGGGACAGGCAACAATAAAAGCAATGTTAGAAGGTCTGACACTTTCCCACTATGATAAAAATGTATTTTGCGTCTGTTTCCCCTATTGGAAAGATTGCCTATCCCTTTCTTTGGTTCAGTGACTTTGCCTAGGCTGAGATGATGTCATCAGTCAGCTGCAGGCATTTCCTCGGTTACCTCCCACCAGTGATCGGATTGCAGTATTGTAACTTTGTAGCAAATCACAAGGTGAGAGGCTGCAGCATGGACAGTCCTTGTACAGCAAAGCTCAGACTGGGAAGGGAAGCATCACAAGGAGCCACTCAGATGTGCTGCACTGCATATGTGCTAACAAAGGAACATGCTGCCAGGAGGAGACAGCAGAGTGACAGAGAAATAAACTCATCAGTTTGCTGCTTCTTGTCACTGGCCAGTGACTGGCTGGAGGAATGACATGACACTGTAAGTGTTAGAGGCAGACAAAAAAACAATTCTCCTTCTCTACCTGACAGTAATGAGCTGTGTGGCAGAGCTACCTTCATCTCAGGTCTGGATGGACAGAAAATCAAATCTTTGCCAGGTAAAACAGCTCCCATATATGTATTTCATCTGTGCATTCATCTGTTTACTGGCTTTAAACAACATTTTGATCCTCTTGAGTGCTCCCGCCAAGTGTTTTGATAGGCTAAGTGTTCAGCTATGAGGCTGAAATAAACAGAGCCCCTTTATTATGTATCCCTTTCATATCTACCTTTATATCACTTTCCTACCACTCTTACTAAATGATCGCTATGAAAAGATTTTAGCGCTGACACTCTTCAATCCCTTTCATCCCACCCCAGGGGTACTCATCTCCTCAGTATTCAAAACACAAGATCTCCTCGCCTTTCACAGCCCGTACATGAAAATTCTGCTCATCCGAGGAGCTCTTCTATAATTTAGCCAGTCACAAGTGGCTGGGGAAGCTCTTGACCTCAAACGCCGCCATTGTGAATTAAGTCACATTTACACATCTGTCGGCGCGCAATTTAGTGCGATATCTCGGGCCATCTCATCCTCCTGAATTTTTAATGGTAAGATAAAATAGAAAGCAGATCATCCCTGCTGAGATAAAGAAAGTACCCCCATTCCACAGAGGTTCTGCATTCAAAGGTTGTCTGGGACAAGACAAAGGAACGCTTCAGCAATGTAAAACGCAATGAAAAAAAAAAATGAAGACTTTAAAAAGCTTTTTCAGCCTGAATTCATACCAGTGCCAGTCTATGCAGATACCAGTAATCAGGGATTTATCTTAGTCTAGTCTTAGTTCCGTTTGTAGGACATAACTAGAGACACCGGTGCTGCATTGGAGCATTGAAAAGTGAAATCTATCCCAAAGGTTCCTATTAAAGTGATATTAAAATCTCAGTTCAGCAGCTGATTGAATCACTTACTTAGTATTTACCTTCTTTATCTTTTAATCCTTGTCTGTGTTCCAGCTTACAAGCAGGGCAGTGACAGAATTACCAGGGTCGCAAAGGTCACACTTGGGACCGGGCCCTGGCATTCCATCACTGTGGGGGGCCCCCAAGGTGGCCTTTTGTTGGCTTGGAATTGCCCGACTGCTGCTACTTGGGCTTGGGCTGATGTTACTGTGAGGACCAGGGTCCTCCTGTCCCTCCAGGCGAATGTCAGGGCTGTGGCAGGGAGAGGGCGGGCAGGATGGAAATAGGGAGGTGTGCTCCCCTTCTCCTAACACCGATATGTTGGGAACAGGCTGGTCTACTAGGCAAAGATCAATGGCAGCCATTGCACATTAGGGCTCTCTGCAGGGGGTACTCTGGAGGTACTTTCTTAGTGCCTCCAGAGTTCCCCTTTACATCCTCCATAGTGTCCCCTTAGTACCTCCAAAGTGCCCCTTTACATCCTCCAGAGTGTCCCTTTACATCCTCCAGGGTGCCCCCTTACATTCTCCAGACTGGTACCTTAGTACAATAGTTGTGCTGTGGTGCCATCTGTCACCGACTTTGTCCACCGGACACAGTCCATGGCTGATCACTGTACCAGCCCGCTGCCAGTACCATGTGATTACTTTGACCAATAACAGCAGATCACATGGCAATTGTAAACAATGGATGGCTGTCTTTCATGTCATCCATTGTGTACAATTGCGTTTCTAGCTGTAATTGGTCACAGAGATCACATGGTACAGACAGGACCAATCACAGCCCATCTGTACAATGTGATAGTAGCTGTGGCCAATTACAGCTAATCACAACAAAACACACTGAATAAATCAGTTTAATTCAGTAAAAATGTTTGCTTATAATGAAAATTCACTGGTATAAACAATCATAATGTGTAAAAAAAAAAGAAAACAAAAAATCTGATCACTTCCACAGAGTATGGTAAATCTGCATTGCTCTGGTTACGGTGGGTTTAAAAAAAAATTGTAAACCAAAAAAAGAAAAAAAATATTACTTTTTTTTTTTTTTTTTAACATACAGTCTGTCACCAGTCAGTGTCCCTGATCAATGCCACTGCCATTATATGATAACACTGTACTGCAATGGTGCCAGCATGTAAAAATAAAAAAATTCTGACAAAAAATTACAACTTCAAAAAACTTTCCATGCCTCTTATTAAATATTTTGGGTTGTCTACTTTCCAAAATGGGGTAATTTGGGGGATATTTGTACTGTTCTGCCATTTTCAGGGCTCAAGAAATGAGATGCCGTTAGTACATCAGGACCGATCAATTTTCTGATATATTTATATACTATAGTTTGTGGACTCTAAAACGTTTCTACAGATTAAATAATATACACTGATTTGGGTTATTTTCACCAATGAAATATAGCAGAATACATTTTGACCTACATTTAGGCTCCGTTCACATGTGAGCGTATGGATCGCGGGCAGAACCGCCGCGGTTCCGCCCGCGATCCGGAGATTTATTGCAAATCGCGGGACGCCTAGCGTTGCCCGTTGATTTGCAATAGCCCCCCAAACGCCGAGCGATGTTACAAGAGCTTCTTTGGAGCGTATTGCGTCCCGCGATTTTGTTTGCGCGATGTTGGCGCGATTCGGCAGGCGGAAATCGCGGCAACATCGCTCGGCGTTTGGGGGGCTATTGCAAATCAACGGGCAACGATAGGCGTCCCGCGATTTGCAATAATCTCCGGATCGCGGGCGGAACCGCGGCGGTTCTGCCCGCGATCCAAACGCTGACATGTGAATGCAGCCTTATGAAGAAAGACTATTTACTTGCAACATTTTATAACATAAACAAAGAAAAACACCTTTTCCCCCACAATTTTCCATTTTTTTTTTGGTTATTTAGCAAAAAAATAAAAAACCCATTGGTATTTAAATACCAAAAAAAGAGAAAGCTCTATTTGTGTGAAAAAAATGATAAAAATTTATCATGCATGACCACGCAATTATCATTCAAAGTGGGACAGCGCTGAAAGCTGAAAATTGGCCTGGGCAGGAAGGGGCGAAAGTGCCCAGTATTGAAGTGGTTAAGCTAAAACATGTTGAGGGTATAATACCACTTTAAATCCAATCTTCTATAGCTAATTATTTCGAATAAAACTACTGTCCAGTAAAATGCATGTGTAGTGTGTGTGTGTGGGGGGGGGGGGGGGGGGAGGGATTGTAATTAGAATCTAGCTATATTTTAGATCCGGGGGGGAGGAGGGGTTATTTTGGTCCTTGAAATGTGTTGACAATGTAAATAGATTTTATCAGCCTGTTATAATGGAACATATTTGAGTTTTGGACTTTCATTCCCGGGTGTTGGTGTTCCAGTTACTGTATGTTCTTCTGGGTGCATTGTAAAGTTTTCTTGTAGAATTGACTTTCAAACCCTTGAAATAATCTTAGCTCCTAGGCCCTGTTCATGCTGTCATTAGAAAAATTGGATTTTTGTCTTACCGTAAAATCCTTTTCTCTGAAGTTCATTGACGGACACAGTCTCTGATCTTCATATCAGTAGAGTTATGCTGCCCCATACAGGAGTAGGACACTAGGCAGAAAAAAGTTCTGGCTACGCCTATTGGTAGTCCCTGGGGGTATACCCTCTCTCTTCCTGCATAGGATGTCAGGTTTGTTTCAAAGCAGTATCAGAGAAAAAATACCAACCCAACTCAAAATAGAGGGGCGGGTACTGCGTCCGTCAATGAACTTCAGAGAAAAGGATTTTATGGTAAGACAAAAATCCAATTTTCTCTATCATTCCTTGACGGATGCAGTCTCTGATCTTCATATCAGTAGGGACATCCCAAAGCAGTGCCATAAAATGAGGGGTGGAAACAGCAGAAAAATAAGTCCCCAAGGCTCAACATAGCCAACCAGGCAACATAGGACTAAACAGACCCACCCAAAAAAAAAAACATTAAATACCCTCAAGGGAGACTAAGAAAAATAGGTATCTGCAGATGCCAGTACATCCACCTTATCAAATTTTGTGAAGGTGTAAACAGACGACCAGGTAGATGCCTTGCAAACCTGAAGCACAGATGACTGATGGTAAAAAGCCCAGGAAGCACTAAGCGCCCAAGTAGAATGCGCCTTAACAGGGAAAGGAGCAACCTGACCCTTATTTTAATAAGCCTGCACCACCGTCTGTCTGATACATTTGGAAATAGTTGCAGCAGACGCAGGCAGCCCTTTCTTAGAGCCATCCGTGAGTGCAAAGATCGAATCTAACTTCCAAAAGACTCAGTAGTCGCCAAGTACACCCTGATTGCCCGAACCAAATCCAGAGTATGCAGTGCAAATTCCTTAGGATGTTTTTGGCTTAGGACACAAAGAGGGTAACACAATGTCCTCATTCAAATGAAAACTGGAAACCACCTTCGGAAGGAAGGACAGATCCGGACGAAGTACCACTTTATCCCTGTGAACCACCAGATAGAGAGAACGACAGGACAATACCACCAGTTCTGACACCTGTGGGCAGAAGTAATAGCCACCAGGAAGGCCACCTTCTGGGATAAGGTAAGCAGGGGAATCTCCCGAATATTTTCAAAAGGAGGTTTCTGGAGAAGCGACAGCACCAAATTAAGGTCCCAAGGTGGCAATGGAGGTCACACCGGAGGTACCAAGTGTCGCAACCCCTAGATAAAGTTACGCACCAGGGAATGGGTAGCTAATGGCCTTTGAAAAAAATTGCCAAGGCCAAGACCTAACCCTCGATAGTACTCAAGGCCAACCTTTGATCAACTCCCCGTTGAAGGAAGGCCAAGATCCGAGCCGGCGAGTAAGAGTGAGGGGGAGCCCGAAGAGACTCACACCATGCAATATTCGCTTTCCACGTACGATGATAGATCTTCCTAGAAGTCGGTCTCCTCGCTTTAAGCAAAGTGGGGATCACTAAAGCAGACAACCCCCTGTCCTTCAGCACCTGGCTTTCAACAGCCAAGCCATCAAAGCCAGCGACCGTAAAGCTGGATGGAAGATTGGCCCCTGAGACAGTAGATCCTCCCTGAGAGGAAGTCTCCAAGGAGCGTCCGTGACTAGCCTGACCAGGTCGGCGTACCAAGCTCGGCGAAGCCAGTCTGGAGCCACAAAGAAGGTGGGCCCAGGAGTGACAAGTAGAACCCCCCCGACACGTTTGTTCGACCGTCACCGGCGGCGCACCCCCCCACCCCACCTGTGGCCTGAAAACTCGGACTCAGCCCCCAGGATTAGTCACCCACATCCCAATATCCCCAGTAGTGAGGGGGGGGCAGTAGGTGGGGGGTGCGTGAAAGGACAGAGGGGAACCCGGGATTGTGAGGGTCCGACTGTCCCAGGGAGGGGCCCGCGTCCACCCCAAAATCCGCCAGGGGAAGAGGGGGGAACATTTACTCACCATACCGGAACAGGCGGGCACCATCTCCTGACAGAACCCCTCACCGCCGAAGTGGGGGGCTTTTGGCCAAATAGGAACGCTGTGACTCGGGCCTAGACACGGTCGTATGTGACCTGGCGAGACGTTTAACTTGCAGGGCCAGTCCAAGTGGGACTATGTCGCGGCTGACCTAGCGCGGAGCTATGGTCTGCGCGCACTCGTTGGCAGGCTGGGGTGACCACTGAATCTATATGCCCAGATCCAGCATAGTTGCTTTTAGATCTCACAGGAAAAAATTCGGAGAAAAAGATAACAAAATAAAATTATCTAGAAAAAACTTTGCCAGGACCAGAGATCCCAGCAAGGAACTAGGTCCTTACTCCTAACTAGGCAGATTAAAACTAACATCCTATAGCAGGAAGAGAGAGGGTATACCCCCTGGGACTGCCCATAGTCGTAGCCAGAACTTTTTTCTGCCTAGTGTCCTACTCCTGTAGGGGGCAGCATAACCCTACTGATTTGAAGATCAGAGACTGCGTCCGTCAATGAACGATAGAGAAAAGACGTTTGGGGTGCATTTTTGCTGCTCAGTGAAGGCTTAGCAAGGCAGCCTACAATGGATAATATTGATAATACCCCCTCCTCTGGGGTCCCCTGCCGGCCCTCTAGGCCCCTCCTTTTTTTCATATGCCACCATAGCAAGCCGCTTCCTATGGGGGCGCATGTGCAAGCTCAATCCTGAGCTGGCTGCGTGCATCCATTGACACACACAGCGTAGCTCAGCCCTGCCCACTGCTCACAAGATTTTACTGACAGCAGCAGGAGCCAATGGCTCCTGTTTCTGCCTCTCTGTCCTGTGAATACAGGGAAAAAGGAGAGAGGAGAGAACCGCTATGGGGCACAGTGCTGGATTGAGTGAGGACTCAGGTATTTAGGAGGTGAGGGGGCGATACCGGTACTGCAACATTTTTTACCTTAATGCAGGGAATGCCTTTTACTACTACATTACTATGAGATCTGGTGCCACCAACCTGTGCTCATTCCCAAATACTGGGAAGTGGAAAATCAGTGGCATTGGCCTTTTTTTTTTTTTTGGAAAACTGCATAGATTCTTTCCAAGTTTATTTTTTTAATGTATTTTTGTTATGCTGCAACTCTAAAGTAGAAATCTGGTAATTTATGTGTCCATTTAAAGAGGAAGTAAAGTCCACTGTGAAATTTGTTTTTTTAGTGCCCCCAGGTGGCTTATTCCATAATGTACCAGTATGCACAGCATAATAATAAATTATAGCAGACTTACCTGTCATATGGTGTCCTCCAGCGCTGCAGGGGGATCAATTCGCTGGGCCCCCAGTGCTTCCATCTTCGCCCAGTCTTAATCCCAGGTTCTTGTGCCTTTGGCCATTTTATAGGCCAGGCTGCAACGGGAGTCACATTGCTGCAGTACAAATTGGGGCCGTAAATGTTTGCTGAGCTGCGCATGTGCGGCTCAGTGAACATGACAGCTGACAGACAGAAGGATGCATTTATGGTCTCTTCTGTCATTATTACCCTGCCTGTTAGCCATTTGTTCACAAATCAATTTACTTCCCCTTTAATCCTCCTCTGGCTGGGTCACCATGTATTGTTTTAAGGAAAGTTGCAGATTAAAAAATGACTATTACATTTATATGAGATTTTAGTCATCAAGCTTACATGTACTTTGAAGCCTAACACCAGGCTCAGCCCCCACCCTTCAATTGCTGAGCCCTGAGGTGATGACATCAGCGCCCTTCTCTTTATCAGTACATTGTGAGTGAGCAACACTCTCAGGGGGCGGGTCCATGGCATCCCCTCAAAGGGAAAGGGAAGGGTGCATGACATCCCTTCAGGGGGCGGGTCCATGGCATCCCCTCAAAGGGAAGGGTGCATGACATCCCTTCAGTGGGCGGGTCCATGGCATCCCCTCAAAGGGAAGGGTGCATGACATCCCTTCAGGAGGCGGGTCCATGATATACCCTCAAGGGGAGAGGGAAGGGGGCATGACATCCCTTCAGGGGGCGGGTCCATGATATACCCTCAAGGGGAGAGGGAAGGGTGCATGACAGCCCTTCAGGAGGCGGGTCCATGATATACCCTCAAGGGGAGAGGGAAGGGTGCATGACAGCCCTTCAGGAGGCGTATCTATGACATCCCTTCCGGGGGGGGGCCCATGATATACCCTCAAGGGAAGGGTGCATGACATTCCTTCATGGGGCGTATCTATGACATCCCTTCAGGGGGAGGGCCCATGATATACCCTCAAGGGGAGGGTGCATGACATCCCTTCATGGGGCGTATCTATGACATCCCTTCAGGGGGGAGGGCCCATGATATACCCTCAAGGGGAGGGTGCATGACATTCCTTCATGGGGCGTATCCATGACGTCCCTTCAAGGGGCAGGTCCATGATATACCCTCAAGGGGAGGGTGCATTACATCCCTTCATGGGGCGTATCCATGACATCCCTTCAGGGGGTGGGTCCATGATATACCCTCAAGGGGAGGGTGCATTACATCCCTTCATGGGGCGTATCCATGACATCCCTTCAGGGGGTGGGTACATGATATACTCTCAAGGAGAGGGTGCAGGACATCTCTTCATTGGGCGTATCCATGACATCCCTTCAGGGGACAGGTCCATGATATACCCTCAAGGGGAGGGTGCATGACCTCCCTTCATGGGGCGTATCTATGACATCCCTTCAGGGGGCGGATCCATGATATACCCTCAAGGGGAGGATGCATTACATCCCTTCAAGGGAAAGGTCCATGATATACCCTCAAGGGGAGGGTGCATGACATCCCTTCATGGGGCGTATCTATGACATCCCTTCAGGGGGCAGATCCATGATATACCCTCAAGGGGAGGGTGCATGACATTCCTTCATGGAGCTGTGTATCCATGACATCCCTTCATTGGGCGTGTCCATGACATCCCTTCAGTGGGTGGGGGGTCCATGACACCTTGTATTCACAAGACTGATTTCGAAAGATGCTAGGCAACATCCAACTGAGGACCTCTTGTGGTGAAAGGGATTACTGCAGGGGACACCACCAGAGAAGTGGTGAGCAATGCTACCAGTGCAGCTTTTTTTTACACACCAATAGGGGGCTATTGTAGATTTTTTTCCCCCCAGAATTGCATTTTTTTTTTACTACAAATCATCATGATGTGAATCATTTAATATTAAAGCAATAATTTCAAACATTTCCCTTTTGGTCTTGTACCGATCATGAACAGTGCACTTTGTGTCTCCCATTGGGTGCACATTTCTTTGCAATGATGTGGCCAGGCAGTGTGCAGACAGCTGGGGGTGTCACTGTTGCTGAATGGAAGCAGTCAGCCTGTACCTTTTCATTCATAGGTGACAACGCCTCCTTTCCAGGGAGCAATCCATTCAGGGTTGTCACCCAAGGATAGGAAGTGAAGATACTGGCAGGATTGCCTGGGAGAAGAAATAGAAAATAAAGAACAGCCCAGGAAGGAGTGGAGGTTAACTTACTATATTGTAAAAGTTTGTGATTATACACCTTAGAACTACTGATTATACGCCTTGATAAAAATACTATTTCTCTGGCTGTCATGCTGATCCAGCAGCTGTCATTTACTCGGTAAGTATGCAGACAGGACATTGCTAATGCCCTCCGGCTTTCCTGGGTCTACATCGGTGTCTCAGATCAGTAAATCACAACATATTGATGCCAGAGGCTCAGCAAGAGGATTTCCAGGATAAAGTCCACCTCCATTAGTAAGAGCACAGCAGTGTATAGTGTGAGCCCAGTACGGAGAACAGGGGAAGGCTGTCAGATACTGTGCTGTGGGATACTCTCAGTCTGTATCGGGCTGTCCTGTCCTAGTCGCCCCGCCCACTCACCCCTTGAAGTTCTCCCGTGCTCTATCACATGCCTTCCTTCGCCAATCACAGTCCGGGAGTGGTTTCCACGGTAACAGCGTCCTGGAAACATCCCGGGATCGGAGAAAGCGGTGTGCGGATCCCCCAGAGAGAGAGAGAGAGGGCGGCCAGCTGTGATCCCTCCTCCCCCCCGGGCACAGGTCAGTGTGACACCCCGAGTGTGTATAAAGCCCTACCAGACATGACTCCTATAGGTGCCAGGAGTACCTGGGTCTCACTCCCATAGATGCACTCTATGATTTTTATAGGGGTGCTCTCTGTGACTCCCATAGGTGCTCTCTGATTTCTATAGGGTTCTCTCTATGATTCCTATAGGGTGTTCTCTGACTTCTATAGGTGGGCTGTATGACTCTTATAGGGGTGCTCTCTGTGACTCCCATAGGTGCTCTCTATGATTTCTATAGGGTTCTCTCTATGATTCCTATAGGGTGTTCTCTGACTTCTATAGGTGGGCTGTATGACTCTTATAGGGGTGCTCTCTGTGACTCCCATAGGTGCTCTCTATGATTTCTATAGGGTTCTCTCTATGATTCCTATAGGGTGTTCTCTGACTCCCATAGGTGCGTTGTATGACTCTTATAGGGGTGCTCTCTGTGACTCCCATAGGTGCTCTCTATGATTTCTATAGGGTTCTCTCTATGATTCCTATAGGGTGTTCTCTGACTCCTATAGGTGCGCTGTATGACTCTTATAGGGGTGCTCTCTGTTTTCCATGGGTGCTCTCTATGATTTCTATAGGTGCTCTCTGTGACTCCCGTGGGTCCACTTTATAGTTCTTGTAGGGGTGCTCTCTGTTTTCCATGGGTGCTCTCTATGATTTCTATAGGTGCTCTCTGTGACTCCCATACATATATGTGTCTCCCCCTGTATTTGTTATTAGCTGTGCTCTGGGGATCCCCGTCTTGCAGTGGTGTAGTAGGGAGATGGGGTATCCCTGAAAGATCATAGTGGGCGCTGGACTCAGGAAGGGAAGTTCTTTATACCTTCTGTGTTCCTCTGATTGGTAATTCGAATGAGCAGAACATCCCAGGATATCACAGTAAAGAGAACCGGTCATGTCTGAACTTATTCAATCATGAACTTCCAGCCTAAAGTTTAGGAAAGTTCATTCGATTTTCTATTAGTTAACGAGGTCAAATTGAGGGTTGTTTGCAACCATAGCGACGAAAAATCCAAAGGACAAGGATGGAAATTTTTCTCAAACAAAATTATAACAGAATGTGTTTTCTGTTTGAGAAATAAAAATTGTTCCAAAACTGACCAGTAAAATCAGAATTCTAAAGTATTACATTCATCAATTCTCCGATGACATTATCGAACGTACTGACAAGATCTTTCGCACAAATCTTTTAAAAAAATCTACCAGTGTATGGCCAGTTATAAAGCAAAACCAAACTTATCAATTAAACTGTCTCCCAAACATATTCAAGACATACCATGTATGATAACTGCCATAGTTACTTGTGCTCTCAACTCAAGCCCATGGATTGGCTGGAGTCCTATCTGATCACATGTGCAGTGCCATGGCAAGTACAGATCAAACAGAGGCTAACATGGCACCTTCCTTGGCTGAGAAGTAGAGGAAGGTTTAGTTCTACTTTAAAGAGATAATGAGAGATAATGGAGCTCTATAAGAGATAATGGAGCTCTATAAGAGATAATGGAGCTCTATAAGAGATAATGGAGCTCTATAAGAGATAATGGAGTTCTATAAGAGATAATGGAGCTCTATAAGAGATAATGGAGCTCTATAAGAGATAATGGAGTTCTATAAGAGATAATGGAGCTCTATAAGAGATAATGGAGTTCTATAAGAGATAATGGAGCTCAATACGGGCCAAATGTCAACCTTTCAAAGACGAGCCTGCACATGTATGATAATGTAAGCCTGGATCTTCCGATCCTCCCATAAGCTTAATTGACTGATAAAATAATAAATTAAACTTTAAATAAATTATTCTGTACTTCTTTCCATTTTTGAGACATGGATCTATTTAATTGTACAGTTGGCAACATATGGATTTGTTGCCTAAAATGTCTTGCAGCGCAGGGTGGACTTGTTTTGTTTTTGTTTTTTTTCCACCAGTGACGTGATGTACATGGAGTATTTTTTGTTCTTGTTGTGTTTGTGTGGGTTTTGCAGTGTGCACTGTTATTTCAACAAGCTTTATTTTTTCCAATAGACAATGGAACATTCATCATATAGACCTTCAGCACAGCCGTTCCTGTCACAGGTATGTGTCAGCATTTTGGTTTTCATATGTAAGGACACACTTTATGTAAAATTGGAACATGGACACCCCTCTGCACCCCACAGAGCAATCCAGCAGAGCAGAGAGCCACCGGCATCATAAGATGGGTGGAGGAGAGGGGCATGGCTTTGTTCTGACTTTCAGAAAGTCTGTGTATGTGTCCAGGAGGGCTTTCGTTCTTATAAGGTCTGCATTGAAGAATGGGAGGTGTGTAATCGCATCTCAGGGATTCTGAGTATTTATGTATAATATTTCACAGCATTTTTCTTGTGTTTTGTCAGGTTTTCTTTTATTAGAACTAGGGAGCGACCGATATATCGGGGGCCGATATGCACTTTTCCCAATATATCGGAATCGGCCCCCGGAGGTTACCAATATTGCCGATATTTGGGGAAAGTGCTTGTACCGGGGTGATGCCTGCAGCTAGAGGCAACACCTCGGTACCGCTGTCCATAGCCGACGGTCGGCTGTCTTGTAATGACAACCGATGCGGCTGAGAAGCCGCTCGGCTGTCATTACAAGGAGTGGGAGGGGACGCCCCCCCTCTCCTGCTGCCTTTCGCGGCTCACGCAGGTCTCCTGTCCCACCTGCACGGCTGCCGAAGACCTGATCAAAGCTGCATTTGGCTCTGATCGGGTCTCCATGCAAAAACTGTCTGGCGCCAGATTAAAAAAAAATGACAGCACTCAAAACAGCCAAACAATGCTTTTAAGAGCAGAGGAGGGGTTTGGGGTCTTTTAGACCCCCAGATCCCTCCACAAAAGTACTTGTCAAAAAAAAAAAAAAATTTTAAATGTACAAAAATATTGGCCGATACCGATATGCATTGGCCAAAATATCGGTATCGGCAACGAAAAACCGATATCGGTCCATCACTAATTAGAACACACTTCCTATTTAAAGGTCATCTCCAGCCTAATTTCTGTTTTGCATTGGTGTTGGTGGGTAAAGAATTCCAGATTTGGATATTCTTACATAGTTACATTGATCTAGCTCGGACCAATATAACCATGTATATACTATACCTGTGGGATCCCTCTAGGAAGGAAATCATTGTAGTAGACACCACTACGCCACTAATCTCCTCTTGCTTCCAGGTCTTGTGCCAAGCGGCTGCCCTGCTGCATTGTGTGTACAGGAGGTCATCTGTTGGGCACAGGTGCCATTCAGGGATCTCTATACATTTTCTCAATGAGTGTAAAACCTTCTCTGCTTGGACAAGGAGGGGAGGTGGGGTGGTGACATCACACTCTAAACATCGTCCAATCAAAGAATGTGTTGCATGCACTGAAAAAATGCAAAGTGTTAACTGAATGTTGCCTGTGCCAAGCAGGCGACCTCATGTGTTTACGATGCAGCAAGGCAGCCGCTCGGGACAGGACCTGGAAGCAAGTGGTGATCACTAAAGTAGCTACAGTGATTTCCAGCTTCTAGAGCAGTGATGGCGAACCTTGGCACCTTAGATGTTTTGGAACTACATTTCCCATGATGCTCATGCACTCTGCAGGGAAGGTGAGCATCATGGGAAATGTAGTTCCAAAACATCTGGGGTGCCAAGGTTTCCCATCACTGTTCTAGAGGGATCCCACAGACATGGTTTATACATATGGCACTTTTCCACTGCTAGTACCGGCTCGGCTCCACTCGGCCCTGCTTGGTTCTGTTTGGTTTTCCACTGTATGGTACCGCATGGTACAGTGTTGGAACGGTTCGGTACGGTTTGCTTTTCCACTAAAGTAAAGTGGGTGGGATAACAATGATTCTCTGACCAATCAGTGGCTAGTAGTGACAAACAGTCAAGGCTGCATGCAAAGGATTGTGGGATATGGCACCAGTACGGCCCTCTTGGAACCACAACTGAGGTGGTACTGTTTAAGCAAGCCGTACTGGTCGGTTCCATGTAGTTGAAAAGCGCCGCCGTACCGTACCGAACCGTTCCAACACTGTACCATGTGGTACCATGCAGTGGAAAAGCACAAAAGCGAGCCAAACCTTTCGGTTCCATGCAGTGGAAAAGCGCCATTTGTTACACTGGTCCTAGCTGGATCAATGTAACTATGTAAAATGTCCACAACTGGATTTCTTCTTTAAAGCTGAACTGTCACCATTTATAAAATGCCATGTAAGACAGTTGGACGGTTTGTTTCTCTCTAAAAATCGCACCCCATGTTCATTTTTTACCTCTTTTTGGCTTTGGTTTCTTTTCAAGTACCCAGGACGTCTGTCTGCAGGGTGGTGCTACAGGCACTGGTCTGGGGGAAGGATGGAGGAAAAAATGTTTCACCTACTCGGTAGGCCCCAATACACTTGAGTTTTCACTTAGCTGAGTGAATGAGGTGACACTGAGTGAAAATTCACTTTGCAAGAATACCCAATGCAACAAAAAGTAAAAAAAATAAAACATTTTTTTGCTCTCACATGATTGTAGTCATGCTTTACCCCTTTAGTAAATCAACCCTATGGAATGAAATTGTTATGTAGCTGCAGATGGGAGATAGAGGCGTGTCAGTGACTGCACTGGCTCCCCCCTAGGCCGTCTGTCTGCAGGGTGGTATTACAGGCACTGGTCTGGGGGAAGGATGGAGGAAAACACATTTCACCTACTCAGTAGGCCCCAATCCACTTGAGTTTCCACTTAGCTGAGTGAATGAAGTAAAACGAAATGGAAATTCACTTTGCAAGAATATCCGATGCAAGAAAAAGTTAAAAAAAAATGGATTTTTTCTTGCACATGATTAGATAATTGAAGTCATGCTTTATTTAGTAAATCAACCCCGAATGGAATTGTAATGTAACTGTAGATGGGAGATAGGGGCATGTCTGTGACTATACTGCTCAGTCATATATGGGCTTTTGTATACAGTGGTCACAGACATTACTTTTCTATCCTACTTGAACTATCAGTAGGGGAAACTTCAAATGACAAATTACCAAGTGTATAATAAATATGAATGTAGTTTAGGATAGCTACAGATCGGAATTAAAGTATAACTAAAGACAAAACTTTTTTTTTTTTTAAGTTTTGTATAGAGGAGAAATGGATTAGAACACCGGTCAGTTTTTACTGCTCTCTGTGCCGCCGTTGGGGAGATTCACCGTGTACCGTTCTCATTGAAAGTGAAAGTAAAAGAAAATCTCACATTTTGAGTTGACACCATCAAGTAATAGAAGGGAAATCTTCAATGGTGACACCCCAGGATTTCCTAATTTGAAAGAAATTTCTCTCACTTCCTGTTTTGGCTATGGGGGAGGAAGTGAAGGTAAATCACCCCAATGAGACACAGATGTCAAAAAAAACCCAGACAGGGGTTATAAACTTATATATTAAAAAAGAATAGCGCAACCATGCAAAAGAAATGACTATTAAATATGGAGACAATCCATAAATAAAAATGGGGGTTTAGTCCCACCATATGGCCATATCGTGCTCAAGCCCACCACTGCGTCAAAGTACCCCATTATCAGTGGGTCCTACACTATCCATAGAAAAGGGGTGAATCCAGCCTCTCCAACCCTTGGAGACAACACTCCTTGCTGGGATGGATGTGCTAATGCACTACAAAGGACTCCTCCTATATCTACTTGATGGTGGACTCTGATAGAGTACAGGTGTTTGTGGGGGGTGGGATGCTCAACCACAGAAGTCTGGTCAGACTGAATACATAATAAACAAGCAAAAAATTGGGGGAGCAAGCCCTGAACATGTATATCTAAAGCCAGTGCAGCTATGGACCACGCAACTTATATATTAAAAAAGAATAGCGCAACCATGCAAAAGAAATGACTATTAAATATGGAGACAATCCATAAATAAAAATGGGGGTTTAGTCCCACCATATGGCCATATCGTGCTCAAGCCCACCACTGCGTCAAAGTACCCCATTATCAGTGGGTCCTACACTATCCATAGGGGTTATAAACTTCCTTTTACTTTATCCAAAAAAAAATAAAAGTTTTGCCTTCAGTGACACTTTAAATCACACATTGGAGAGTTTGGTGGTGCGATTTGCCATTGGTTCATGTCTCTTTTAGACAATCACAAGCACATAGCAAATATGTCACAGTCTCGTAGCCAGTTTCTATGTTTATTCAACAACCCATTCAGGTACATGACTTTTTAGTGGTCGTGGCAGTTAAAGAGACCCTGTCACCAACGTAAAAAGATTTCAGGTAAAAACACAGAAAAATCAAGTATTTTACATGCTTAGTTGCAGTGTTTGTTTTTTTTTAGTATGTGTAAATGTTTTCTGTTTTAGATGCAATGTGCCTTTGAAGTCATTCATTCATTAGCACCATTTATGCATAGTATGTATTTGGAATTGCTTATATATCCTTTATATGCTTTATACAGTATGTTCTGCCCTTGAACTTAATAGAAATTTTGACTTCTCCTGGAAGAGTCAATTCCCTAGCACAGCCCCCTCCTTCCTTGCATATCATTGCCCTCTTACCTGGAAGTGTCCAATTACTGTCTGTGTTGGCCCAGCTCCTCTGACCCTCCCCCTCACCTCCCAGCATAACCTGAAGCTTCCGGGGGAGGAGCGAAGGGGAATACTATAGAATTTTGACAGCTCTGAGTCTGTTGACATCACATCCAAGATGGAAGCACCCAGCAGCAGTCTCAGAGCTTTTGGGTGTATACACTAGAGGAGCTTCTCCTGGCAAATACCATGCATAAAATACACTGCATGCATGTATAATCTTAAAAAAAGATAGTTGTTGGAATAAATGGTCTGTGTCTCTTTAAACAAAATTGGCAGTTTTTAAAGGGAGATTGAGCATGTGATTCAGGTTTCCTACAACCATAAAAACCCCCCCCCATAACATCGAATTTGGGCAGAGCTGACCTTTATTACCCAGCCTTACTGTGATTGACGGCACTGTGATTTACATCTCTTATGTGTCAGTCAATAAATCTCATTTGTGAAGGCGCTCAATTTAGTAGGCATTAACTGTAGCTTAAAAACATAGCTGAAATCTTCAGGCAGTGAAAGGAATAAAGATTTAATGCACCATTAATGTTGTTCCTGACATCTCCCACATGACTAATTTTACTTCCTGCCAATTAATTATGCAAGAAATTATTCCAGTTAATGTACCGTTGCATATTTTATTTGTCATTTTCTATTTTTTTTTATTAATTTCTTTATTTTGTGACAGAGCGCCAGGCAGCCCACAGTGATGAACTCTGGGAGTTTCAGGGACTTGCGCCCCCTCACTCGCGGAATCATGTTTGCTGGGCGGCCTTTGTCCTCTACAAGTAGAAGTTTGTCTCGTCCTAGTACTTCATCTTCTGTGAGATCTTCCGTGTGTAAGTTTCATTTATCACCTGAGACGCACACACACACACACTCACACACACTCATACTCTCTGACACTCCTCTCCTGCACATACTGAGCCTTGTCATACTCTTCAGCACTCCTCTCCTGCATATTCTGGCCAATGTCATACTCTTTGGCACTCAACTTCTTCACATACTGGCCCCAGTCATACTCTCCAGCACTCCTCTCCTGCATATTCTGGTTCCTTTTATACTCTCTGGCATTTCTCCCCTGCACATACCAGCTGGCCATACTCTCCTGGGCTCCTTCCTATGCAAACTGGCCCCTATGATCCTCTCCAACACTCCTCTCCTGCATATTCTGGCCAATGTGATACTCTTTGGCACTTAACTTCTTCACATACTGGCCCCATTCATACTCTCCAGCACTCTTCTCCTGCACATACTGGCCCCTGTCATACTCGCTGGCACTCTTCTCTTGTTTATACAGGCCACTATGATACTCTCCAGCATTCACCTCCTGCACATCCTGACCCCTGTCATTCCCTCCAGCAGTATACTCCTGCACATCCTGACCCCTGTCATTCCCTCCAGCAGTATACTCCTGCACATCCTGACCCCTGTCATTCCCTCCAGCAGTATACTCCTGCACATCCTGGCCCCTGTCATTCCCTCCAGCAGTATACTCCTGCACATCCTGACCCCTGTCATTCCCTCCAGCAGTATACTCCTGCACATCCTGGCCCCTGTCATTCCCTCCAGCAGTATACTCCTGCACATCCTGACCCCTGTCATTCCCTCCAGCAGTATACTCCTGCACATTCTGATCCCTGTCATTTGCTCCAGCAGTATACTCCTGCACATCCTGGCCCCTGTCATTCGCTCCAGCAGTATACTCCTGCACATCCTGACCCTTGTCATTCCCTCCATCAGTATACTCCTGCACATCCTGGCCCCTGTCATTCCCTCCAGCAGTATACTCCTGCACATCCTGACCCCTGTCATTCCCTCCAGCAGTATACTCCTGCTCATCCTGACCCCTGTCATTCTCACCATCAGTATACTCCTGCACATCCTGACCCCTGTCATTCCCTCCAGCAGTATACTCCTGCACATTCTGATCCCTGTCATTCGCTCCAGCAGTATACTCCTGCACATTCTGATCCCTGTCATTCGCTCCAGCAGTATACTCCTGCACATCCTGGCCCCTGTCATTCGCTCCAGCAGTATACTCCTGCACATCCTGACCCTTGTCATTCCCTCCATCAGTATACTCCTGCACATCCTGGCCCCTGTCATTCCCTCCAGCAGTATACTCCTGCACATCCTGACCCCTGTCATTCCCTCCAGCAGTATACTCCTGCACATCCTGACCCCTGTCATTCCCTCCAGCAGTATACTCCTGCACATCCTGACCCCTGTCATTCCCTCCAGCAGTATACTCCTGCACATCCTGACCCCTGTCATTCCCTCCAGCAGTATACTCCTGCACATCCTGACCCCTGTCATTCTCTCCAGCAGTATACTCCTGCACATCCTGGCCCCTGTCATTCCCTCCAGCAGTATACTCCTGCACATCCTGACCCCTGTCATTCCCTCCAGCAGTATACTCCTGCACATGCTGACCCCTGTCATTCTCTCCAGCAGTATACTCCTGCACATCCTAACCCCTGTCATTCCCTCCAGCAGTTTACTCCTGCACATCCTGACCCCTGTCATTCCCTCCAGCAGTATACTCCTGCACATCCTGACCCCTGTCATTCCCTCCAGCAGTATACTCCTGCACATCCTAACCCCTGTCATTCCCTCCAGCAGTATACTCCTGCACATCCTGACCCTTGTCATTCCCTCCAGCAGTATACTCCTGCACATCCTGGCCCCTGTCATTCCCTCCAGCAGTATACTCCTGCACATCCTGACCCCTGTCATTCCCTCCAGCAGTATACTCCTGCACATCCTGGCCCCTGTCATTCCCTCCAGCAGTATACTCCTGCACATCCTGACCCCTGTCATTCCCTCCAGCAGTATACTCCTGCACATCCTGGCCCCTGTCATTCCCTCCAGCAGTATACTCCTGCACATCCTGACCCCTGTCATTCCCTCCAGCAGTATACTCCTGCACATCCTGACCCCTGTCATTCCCTCCAGCAGTATACTCCTGCACATCCTGACCCTTGTCATTCGCTCCAGCAGTATACTCCTGCACATCCTGGCCCCTGTCATTCCCTCCATCAGTATACTCCTGCACATCCTGACCCCTGTCATTCCCTCCAGCAGTATACTCCTGCTCATCCTGACCCCTGTCATTCTCACCATCAGTATACTCCTGCACATCCTGACCCCTGTCATTCCCTCCAGCAGTATACTCCTGCACATTCTGATCCCTGTCATTCGCTCCAGCAGTATACTCCTGCACATTCTGATCCCTGTCATTCGCTCCAGCAGTATACTCCTGCACATCCTGGCCCCTGTCATTCGCTCCAGCAGTATACACCTGCACATCCTGACCCTTGTCATTCCCTCCAGCAGTATACTCCTGCACATCCTGGCCCCTGTCATTCCCTCCAGCAGTATACTCCTGCACATCCTGACCCCTGTCATTCCCTCCAGCAGTATACTCCTGCACATCCTGGCCCCTGTCATTCCCTCCAGCAGTATACTCCTGCACATCCTGACCCCTGTCATTCCCTCCAGCAGTATACTCCTGCACATCCTGGCCCCTGTCATTCCCTCCAGCAGTATACTCCTGCACATCCTGACCCTTGTCATTCGCTCCAGCAGTATACTCCTGCACATTCTGATCCCTGTCATTTGCTCCAGCAGTATACTCCTGCACATCCTGGCCCCTGTCATTCGCTCCAGCAGTATACTCCTGCACATCCTGACCCTTGTCATTCCCTCCATCAGTATACTCCTGCACATCCTGGCCCCTGTCATTCCCTCCAGCAGTATACTCCTGCACATCCTGACCCCTGTCATTCCCTCCAGCAGTATACTCCTGCTCATCCTGACCCCTGTCATTCTCACCATCAGTATACTCCTGCACATCCTGACCCCTGTCATTCCCTCCAGCAGTATACTCCTGCACATTCTGATCCCTGTCATTCGCTCCAGCAGTATACTCCTGCACATTCTGATCCCTGTCATTCGCTCCAGCAGTATACTCCTGCACATCCTGGCCCCTGTCATTCGCTCCAGCAGTATACTCCTGCACATCCTGACCCTTGTCATTCCCTCCATCAGTATACTCCTGCACATCCTGGCCCCTGTCATTCCCTCCAGCAGTATACTCCTGCACATCCTGACCCCTGTCATTCCCTCCAGCAGTATACTCCTGCACATCCTGACCCCTGTCATTCCCTCCAGCAGTATACTCCTGCACATCCTGACCCCTGTCATTCCCTCCAGCAGTATACTCCTGCACATCCTGACCCCTGTCATTCCCTCCAGCAGTATACTCCTGCACATCCTGACCCCTGTCATTCCCTCCAGCAGTATACTCCTGCACATCCTGACCCCTGTCATTCTCTCCAGCAGTATACTCCTGCACATCCTGGCCCCTGTCATTCCCTCCAGCAGTATACTCCTGCACATCCTGACCCCTGACCCCTGTCATTCCCTCCAGCAGTATACTCCTGCACATGCTGACCCCTGTCATTCTCTCCAGCAGTATACTCCTGCACATCCTAACCCCTGTCATTCCCTCCAGCAGTTTACTCCTGCACATCCTGACCCCTGTCATTCCCTCCAGCAGTATACTCCTGCACATCCTGACCCCTGTCATTCCCTCCAGCAGTATACTCCTGCACATCCTAACCCCTGTCATTCCCTCCAGCAGTATACTCCTGCACATCCTGACCCTTGTCATTCCCTCCAGCAGTATACTCCTGCACATCCTGGCCCCTGTCATTCCCTCCAGCAGTATACTCCTGCACATCCTGACCCCTGTCATTCCCTCCAGCAGTATACTCCTGCACATCCTGGCCCCTGTCATTCCCTCCAGCAGTATACTCCTGCACATCCTGACCCCTGTCATTCCCTCCAGCAGTATACTCCTGCACATCCTGGCCCCTGTCATTCCCTCCAGCAGTATACTCCTGCACATCCTGACCCCTGTCATTCCCTCCAGCAGTATACTCCTGCACATCCTGACCCCTGTCATTCCCTCCAGCAGTATACTCCTGCACATCCTGACCCTTGTCATTCGCTCCAGCAGTATACTCCTGCACATCCTGGCCCCTGTCATTCCCTCCATCAGTATACTCCTGCACATCCTGACCCCTGTCATTCCCTCCAGCAGTATACTCCTGCTCATCCTGACCCCTGTCATTCTCACCATCAGTATACTCCTGCACATCCTGACCCCTGTCATTCCCTCCAGCAGTATACTCCTGCACATTCTGATCCCTGTCATTCGCTCCAGCAGTATACTCCTGCACATTCTGATCCCTGTCATTCGCTCCAGCAGTATACTCCTGCACATCCTGACCCTTGTCATTCCCTCCAGCAGTATACTCCTGCACATCCTGGCCCCTGTCATTCCCTCCAGCAGTATACTCCTGCACATCCTGACCCCTGTCATTCCCTCCAGCAGTATACTCCTGCACATCCTGACCCCTGTCATTCCCTCCAGCAGTATACTCCTGCACATCCTGACCCTTGTCATTCGCTCCAGCAGTATACTCCTGCACATCCTGACCCCTGTCATTCCCTCCAGCAGTATACTCCTGCACATCCTGGCCCCTGTCATTCCCTCCAGCAGTATACTCCTGCACATCCTGACCCCTGTCATTCCCTCCAGCAGTATACTCCTGCACATCCTGGCCCCTGTCATTCCCTCCAGCAGTATACTCCTGCACATCCTGACCCTTGTCATTCGCTCCAGCAGTATACTCCTGCACATCCTGACCCTTGTCATTCCCTCCAGCAGTATACTCCTGCACATCCTGACCCTTGTCATTCCCTCCAGCAGTATACTCCTGCACATCCTGACCCTTGAAATTCCCTCCAGCAGTATACTCCTGCACATCCTGACCCTTGTCATACTCTCTGGCGCACTTCTCTGGCACTTTTGTTTTGCACATACTGGCTCCTGTCATAGTCTCTGGCATTCCTCTCCTGTACATACTGATCACTGCCGTAACTTTCAGCGCTCTTTTCCTGCACGTTGGAAACAAAGCGTAGGCAGTATAAATAATGGTGTGTATAATGCAGTCTGTCACTATGAGTAACCCAGCAGTTCTGTTACTTTGAGTACTCCCCAAACTTGCTCATCCATGTCTTTATGGACCTTGCTTTGTGCATTGGTGCGCAGTCATGGTGGAACAGGAAGGCGCCATCCCCAAACTGTTCCTACAAATATGGGAATATGAAATTGTCCGAAATGTCTTGGTATGCTGATGCCTTAAGAGTTCCCTTCACTGGAAATAAGGGGCCAAGCCCAACCTCTGAAAAACACCCCCACACCATAATCCCCCCTCCAAGTGATTTGGACCAATGCACAAATCAAGGTCCATAAAGACATGGATGAGCCAGTTTGGGGTGGAGGAACTTTACTGGCCTCAACCTGATAGAACTAACATCAATGCCTGACCTCACAAATGCGCTTCTGGAAGAATGGTCAACATTCCCATAGACGCACTCCTAAACAATGTGGACAGCCTTCCCAGAAGAGTTGAAGCTGTTATAGCTGCAAAATGTTGGGCCAACTCAATATTGAACCCTACAGACTAAGACTGGGATGCCATTAAAGTTCATGTACATGTAAAAGCAGGTGTCCCAATACTTTTGGTAATATAGTGTATGTATATAGCCACATGAAAGCAGACCTCTGGGCAAAAATACCACAATAATAACAAATAGACTATTAAATGATAAAATAACAAAACAATCATTTGCTACAATATTTCTCTTCAATTTAGAGATTTCCCCCACGGTAAGTTTTTCTGCCACTATGTGTCCTCAATCTGAGGGCCCAGCATAGTAATAAGCTCATCTCTCTGTCACTCCGCTTTCTCCTCCTATCAGCATCCTTCTCTTCAGCACATAAACTGATTCAGCTTCTTGTGCTGCTTCTTCTGCTCCCAGTCTGAGCTCTGCTACACAGGGATTGCAAGAGACCAATCAAGTTTAGTTACTTACACTGCTTGTATTTACTATACATTGAAGCATGTGATAATGATTACAGAGCTGCATTCTTTTGTGTCTATATCTGCCTAGAGGTCATCTTTAAATACTTCCCGACTGTAATTCATAATCCAGGATTCATACACCAGGCTGGTCACAGGGAAATCTTGTGAAAAGCTAGGCACATGCCCATATTCAAATACAGCCTTAGCTTAAAAAATTCCCAATTTCCACAATAAAAAACATTACCTCTGAAATCATGGTAATGGCATTCACTGATCGGTGACTTTAAGGCCCCTTTCACACTTGTGTGACTTGTCCTGCGATTTGGGACTGCAAAGTCGCATGACAAGCCCTACTCCATGATTTCCAATGAGTACCATTCATATCTGTACAACTTCAAGTCGCAACGACTTCAAAGTAGTCCCTGCACTACTTTGGGCTGATTTTAATGCGTTTTGAGGTCCAAAGACATAGGCATTGCTTCAAGTCCAGTACAAATTGCGGTAAAATTGCACAACTTTTAGTTTGCACAAGTGTGAAAGGGGCCTAAGAGGTACATGCTTGCTAAATTTCTTATTCTTTAGCCACTTCTCCTCCCTCCACCTCCCTGGTGATTGGACAATGAAGGAGCAGCAACACACTTATAAGGTCATAATGAAATGTTGGTTTCATGTTTTTAGCGTCTTCAGTCCTCTCTGTCCCCGATCCCAATCTCACCACTCAAGAAATAGAACAAATAATATTCCAAAGAGTTAACGAAATTGAAGAAGATTTAAAAAATGCCTTCGTGACTTTGGATGTTGATCAGATGCATTCCGTCACCAAGGGGCAACTGAACCGAGTTCTGAAAAACTTTGTCATAACACTGACCCAATCACAGTTTGATGAACTGCTGGCTAAGGTAAGATCACTGGGCCTCATATTTACTGTATCTGCCTGTTGCTTGTAAAAACACTCCTATTTTTAGATAAAGAGGTTGTAAACCCTTCCATGCTGTATCTCCAGTGAAGTGACTGGTTTCAGGTGTAACACAGATGGAACATAAGTTGTACCTGTTTATCTGCAGTCTTCTCTTCTCCACATCCATTCACAGTCCAAAATTTATCCGGGCTGTCAGAATGCAGGGGGTGGAGAGCGAAAATTACTCTCCGCAGAGCTCAGTGATCAGAGCTGAGAGCTGATTGGAGGGAAGAGACACACCCCTCTTCACACAGCGCATAGAAATAGAGCTGAAGCTGTCTTTCTGCTGGCGTTCAGACCCCCCCCCCCCCCCCCATCACCATTTTTCTCTTGGTGTCAGAAAAACCTGTCCGCTGTGATTCGTACAGATAGCAGAGGATTGAGGCAACAGGACAGAAATGACACTTAATGCTTTGGATTGAGGCAAGCACACACTATAGAGGGATATGCTTTGTTCATATTTCATGTGTGAGGTTTACAACCACTTTCAGAATCAGTTTTTTTCCAGCTGAGCTGAGCAGCCGCTGGGTTGTTATTACAAGGAGCGGGAGAGAACGTCCCCTGGCCGAAGACTCGAACAAAAACCATTTTCTGCTTTGATCCGGTCTCTGATTTAGAAACCTGGAAGCAATGTCATGACATCACTTCCGGTTACTGGAGCCTTAAACATTTTGTTATAGCATTCAAAACAGACAAACTTGGCACCATCCTTCATATTATTATATAAAAAAATTGGGCTACCTTTAGGCTCGGTTCACACTAGGTCGCTCCGACTTCGGGGGTGACCTGTGAAGTCGCGTGCAGCGCGACTTAGGCGCGACTTGCACGGACTTCCTATAATGAATGTCTATGCAAGTCGCCTCCAGGTCGCCCCGAAGTGGTACAGGACCCTTTTTCTAAGTCGGAGCGACTTGTGTCACTCCTATTAGAACGGCTCCTGTACTACACAGTGGGAGCGTGACGGACCGCGACTTGTTAGGCTGACAAGTCGCGATCCAAGTCATACCAGTGTGAATGCGGTCTTACTGTATTGTTTTTTTTTTTTTCACTTCATGAAAGTGTATTTTTTTCCAAAAAAAATGCATTTGAAAAACCGCTGCGCAAATACCGTGTGACATAAAATATTGCAGTGATCACCATTTTACTCTCTAGTGTCTCTGCTAAAAAAAAAAATATATATATATATATATATATATATATATATATATATATATATATAAAAATATAAATGTTTGAGTGTTCTAGCAAAAAATACAGATTTGGATATGTAAGAAACAAATGTCAGACAAAGGCTTAGGCATGAAGGGGTTAAACACAGTACAATCGCATATGCGAAAAAAAAATAGACTGAATATATTTCAGTGAGTCTTTGCGGTGTTTTTATGTGTGTTGCAGCATGCTGCATTTTTCCCAGTTAAAGATATTGGAATGCACATAAACACACCACAAATGCAGGTAAAAATACTTAGTTAAAGAAAATCGTAATTCTTGCAGAAAAAAACATGTAGTGCACCACAGATGCACTTCAAACATTCTGGAAATGCATGTAAAAGCACATTACAGAACAATCCTTTACAGCAGATGCAGTTTCTGAATGCAATAGGAATGCATATACAGGAAAAATGAATATATTTCATGGAATATAGTTTACACCATTACAGTATATCACGTGCCTGAATGCACCACAAATGCATGTAAATGGAACTCAGTATAAATAATGCCTAAAAAATCATCATGAATGCACTGAAAACATGCTTGTAATATTATAATTGCAACCAAACATGCATGCAGAGCTGTAAACTGAACACGGGGATTGCAATGTATACAAGCCCTGAGCAGCTTCATGAAACTGCAGGGCACAGCTTGCCATTGCCCTGGCCAACAGCTTAGTTCTAGAGATTACAATGAGAGAGTGGCTCTTCTTGGGTAAACAGCAGAACTCCGCTCTCAATATGACAGCCAGCTCTGTATCAGGAGTGCCAGCACCTGTCCTTATACACAGATTGCAGGAGAACACCTGTCAAAGTGACAACAGAGCTCCATTGATTACACTGGCAGAGCTGTTCTATCAGTGGGAACTGCAGGACTGAGCTGTTAGGACTCGTTCACATGTGTAGGGCCCTCTGAAGAGCGATGTGTGTTGGATTGCTCTTCAGTGGACATTTGACAGGTGTTGAGGAGGCACTATGTGGCCTCCTTACCACCTAATTTAACTCTGTATATGCCACATCACGGCCAATCACATGTATTGCACATGAAACAAAAATCTACAATACACAACCGATCCAGGCTGGTCCGTTCACATTAGCCCCAAACTCATCTCCGGCTGTAGATGCTGGTCCAGTTCACAGCTGAAATACTAATGAAAGAGGATGGATGACCGCACTCCATTTTGCTGAAGATCCAAAGCTTTATTGTAGAAAATTGATCCTAAAAACATTTTTACGGCTCCATTGATCAGGTGCAGGCATTAACACGTTTCTATCGTTAAAAACCCCTTTATGCCGTTACCTGTCTCTGTGGACCTGTGAAAATATTTTTATGATAGATTTTCTACAATAAAGCTTTGGATCTTCAGTAAGGTAGAGTGAGGTCAGCCATCTTCTTTCATATGCATTGTACATGGTTTTGGCACGACTCTAGACTTCCATTGGTTGTGTTTTGGTGGTGGCAATGCACGCTGAATGTGAATTGCTGTGTACATTTGGCCGCGGTATGTGTACAGCCCCAAGAGGGTGTATGCCCAGGTTTAGGCTGGCAATTGAGGGGGAAAGGGAATCTATGGCTCAACAGCTTTAATTTACCACCCCTCTAGCCACAAGTGTGAACACAGCTTTAGTGTGACAGCCAAGTCTCTCTTTATTGTTTCATGGTTAGGTTGTAGCCTTCATTAGTAAATTATTGGTATGTCTAAAATGTAAAAAAAATAAAAATAGAAATGTTAGCTCTTTATTAACCCTCTATTTTTTTTAACTACTTCTTTGCCTCTTTTTTTTTTCATTAAATTTTTTGTTCAAAGTTCTGGATAAAATGGTAGTTCCTCTGTGAAGTGTTCACTGCTTTCTGTGTTCCTGTTAAAGAGTAAACTCAAAGACATAATTTGTACCAATAGGTAAGCCTATAATAAGGCATACCTATAGGTACTGTAAATATCTCCTAAACGTGTACCATTACGGAGATATTTACATTACATGCAGCCGATGACATCATCGGCGCATGCGCTCTGAAGGAACGGCCAACCAAGCCGTCTCTTCAGATACCTATGTCGTGAATGATGGTTCCCCCGCACATGTGCGGGAATGACGCCATCCCGGTTCCAGCCTGTCACACAGTCGGAGACCGCGGACCCGGAAGGAAAACTGGGTGAAGATGGATGCTGCCTCCAGCGATAACATCGTATTGCTGGAGGGCTTCGCTTTCAGGTTAATCTCACATTATGTGCTAGCATGCGATGCATACTAGCACATTATGCCTTTTACCTTGCAGGTATGAAAAAAAAAAAAAAAAAACAACCGCTTTAAGATTTCCCCTCATTTCCTGTTTCAGTGGCTCCCTAAATAAATATATTATTAAAATAAAATAATTCCTATTAAAATCTTGTGGCCTTTTATTACTTCTCTTCATTTTTGTTGAAAAGTTGAATTGCTTCCATTGCTTTGTTCTCAGATTCCCGTCAATGCTAATGGCACCATTCCATATCTTGACTTTTTGGCCAGATACCACCGAAGTGGCAGCAGCATGTCCCGGGTAAAGAGGAGGTAAGTGGAGGGACATGGCTTTTGTCTCTTAGTGATTAGCAAACAGTTACACACATAAGATATAAAACAAATCACAAGTGGGAATAGGACAATGCCTTAAATCAGCTGCGATTAAAGTGGGTGATTTGCTTTGTGAGGCTTCTGTAACTATAACAAGTGCAATAAATCAGAATCTGCTGGCAAAAAGTCAAATATTGTCTCTATTTACTTATTGTATGTCATATTGAAGTTTGCACCTGTAGCCTGGCCTGACAGTGACACCGATGTCACATGAAAGAAGTAGGAAACTAAGCAACTCCATTGTTTGTTTGGTAGGAGCTGTTGTAGAGACTGGGAGCTGTCCATGGTAGAGGAATTGCTGAGTACAATGAGAACCTCCTATGGTATTAATAATCCTGTTTACAGCTTTGTTACAAATGCACAGTAAGCCCATAGAATATGAAAGCATATGAAAAGAGCCTACATTACAGTAAAACCTTGGATTGAGAGTATCTGGGTTTGAGAGCGTTTTGCAGGACAAGCTAATTTTTTTATAAATTCTGACTTGATAAACAAGTGATGTCTTGATATAAGAGTAATGTCACGTCACAACAGAGTATAAAAGAGAAGAGAGGCTCCTCTAAGACCCCGTTCACATTAAGTCGCTCCGAATTAGGGGGCGACCTGTGAAGTCACGTGCAGCGCGACTTCGGCGCAACTTGCACGGACTTCACATAATGGAAGTCAATGCAAGTCGCCTCCAGGTCGCCCAGAAGTAGTACAGGACGCTTTTTCTAAGTCGGAGCGACTTGTGTCGTTCCTATTAGAATGGGTCCTGTACTACTCAATGACCGCGACCATGCACGACTTGCCAGGCTGACCAAGTCACCTGACAAGTCGTGCTAGTGGGAACCGGTGTTCTAAAATTTAGTCGGACCCGTGAAAATTCCGGTCTCTTCCGGGGACGCTCCGTCACCACCAGCTGCTGCGAGCCCTTCTGCGAGCCCCGGTGCGCATGCGCACAAGGCATTTTAAAGGTCAGATGAAATTCTAAGACTTACGAACAGCTGACTGAGAGGAGGAGGGGCTGAGGTGGGACGCATACACCACCGCGGGAAAATGTTACAACACCGCTGCGTCATCGAGCAAGGAACATGTTGCAGAGCGGACTTAGAGGAGGCGGGAAGAAAGTGAATACTCATACTAAATAGTAATGATAAAAAATGTTTAGTATTTCTTTTTTTTTTTTTTTTTATCATTACTATTTATTATGAGTATTCACTTCCTTCCCGCCTCCTCTAAGTCCGCTCTGCAACATGTTTCTTGCTCGATGACGCGGCGGTGTATCCGCCCCTCCTCCTCTCACTCAGCTGTTCGTAAGCCTTAGAATTTTATCGGACCTTGAAAATGCCTTGTGCGCATGCACACCTGGGCTCGCATCAGCTGGGTTATGACGCAGCGTCATCGGAAGTGACGAGGGTCCGGAATTTTCATGGGTCTGACTAAATTTTAGAACACCGGCACTAAGTGTAGCAATATGGTTACATTTAATGAAGGTACAAAATTTTTTGGTTGATGATTAGAACGGGCACATCTAAGTTTACAGGCATCCAGGGTAAAGCTGTCCACATAGACCATCCTCTACACCGCCATAGACTTTATTCCTTTCACACTGTGCTCCACGAGCGTTTCAAGCCTCGCTTTCAGATCGCTCTACTGCAGGGTAGTCTTCCCGGTCACGACTGCAGACTGACAGCGGTGAGAGCCTGCGGTGGGGAGGATAAATGGAAAGCTTTACCCCGAATGCCTGCATTCTTAGATTAAAGGTAGAAAGCCTAAGCGCTAACCATAGAACAAGATGTAGTAAATGGAGAGTAGATAGACAGTGGATATAATGTGATAAAATCTGACTAGCAGCCAATTTTCTGTAGTGTCACCACATACATAAGAAAATCTGAATTCAATTAAATAAATCTGCGCTAATCTATCACACATAATAAAAATAAATAGCAATTGTGATAAATGAATAAAATGATAAGATCACACAATGAATATAATAAAAATTCACCCACAAATAAAGAATAACATCATAAATAAATGATGAAAAAGTGGGGATAGCAGTTGAAAGGTGAATGTGAAACTAAAGTGCACTGTGCTGAGATGATCAAATAAATATATTCATCAGACAAAGAAATATATCATCACAAAAATAACATCTCAAAAGATGCTGGGACGTGGATGTAGCAGTTAAAGGGTGACAGTGAATCTAAAAGTGCACTGTGCTAAAATACAATAAATGTACCAAAAATATATTAGTAAAAACATATGTGGTAAACGGTGCTTATTCAATCCATACAGGAGGGCGGTAAGATGAATAAATAAATAAATAAACAAAGTGTCCTTGTGCATATAAATGAATGCGTAAAAGTTCATGTGCTCTCAAAGTGAGATAAAGTGGAGATAAGTAAAGTTGTCTTCACAGTGGAGGGAAATATATCACCTGGGTGTGAGCATTTATCCATAAATAAGTGTAATGGCCGCTCACCTCCAGAACACTCATAAAGAGCGTTTGTAATAGATATCACAGTATTCTCTGCTGCAGGTACTTCCTCCACATTTGGGGGTCTGGATAGAGGGGTCACTATTTGTTTTCTCCTTATCTCTTTAACTCTTTAAACGGTACCGGTCCTCCGGTGAATGTAAGGGGGGATCCTGGTGGGGTTTGAAATCAAACGTATTCTTTTAGCAAAAATTTGAATCCAGGGTTCCTAATTCTCCGCACTCCTCAGCTCGCGCCTCACTCCCCAACCAAGCCAGACACGCCTCCCAGTTGCTCCCAGCAAGAAGTGCCACTTTCTAACATTTAAACTGGAAAATTGGTCAGAAAACATGGACTTTAGTGCCGGTTCACACTATCGCGGCACGACTTCGGGGGCGACCTGTGAAGTCGCGTGCACCGCGGACTTCAGCGTGACTTGCACGGACTTCATATAATGAATGTCAATGCAAGTCGATCCGAGGTCGCCCCGAAGTAGTGCAGGAACTATTTTCTAAGTCGGAGCGACTTGAGTCGCTCCTATTAGAACGGTTCCCGTAGCACTGCATGGACCGCGACTTGTCAGGCTGCACGATGTAGACACTCTCCTTTATCCCTTGTCCATTTTTTGTGGCGCTGTCCAAAATTGAGGAGGTGGTAGGGAAATGTGATGGTCTCCTAGGGCTTAACCCATCAGTTGACCCTCTCACCTGTTTCAATATATTGATTCATCCTCACGAGCATTATTCACAGCTTGCAGACAAATTGATCTTAAAAGAGAAGTATGGCTTTAAAAAAAAAAAAAAAACATTTATGATCGCTCAGTTCTGCCCTTCCTATCTGAGCAGAGAGCCCTGACTGCCAGTCACTGGCTTTCTGCTGTCCTCTGCAGCGCTCACTGAAGTGCTGAGCTGTGAAGGGGGTGGGAGGGGCTGGCTCAGGATCTCGGGAGATCGCTAAGAGTCTCGGTCCTGGCTTCTGGGTGAATCCCGAGCCTGGATCGGCTCTGTGATGTTAGCTGACAGTGGGCTTCACCTTGCAAAAAAGCTTTGGCTATACTTCTTTAAGTGGATCTTACTTTGATCACCTGCTCTCTCTGAATGGATAACGGATCTAGTTTGAAAAGCACACTTACTACCTTAGGAATTCTATGCAAAGGTTTGATGCAATATGGTCCCAGTGGACTGAGTGTCTCCAAGTGCCTTTTGGGTCTTTTTTCTTTTTTATTGTTCTCTTTAAGTTAATCCTATTGAGTTGTAATTGGCAATGTCAAGGCACTATGATGTCTAAAGTACCTGAAATCTTTAGTGGACATTTTTGTTCCTTTTATCTCTCTGAAGGGCACTCTTTTCTCTTTCTGGTTCCTCCCCAAGAGGCGGGTTGTTTCTATACTCTTAAAGTGGAGTTCGACCCTAAATTTATACTTACCTCCATCTTCTCGCTCCGGGTCACCTGAAAAACAAATGGATAATCGCAATTTTTATTTTTTTTTACTTACCTCGTATAGAAGAAAATATACTTACCTTACTTCCTTCTTCCTCCCCTCGGCGGCCACGGCGATTCGTCACTTCCTGGCTTTGCAATGATTCCTGGGAGCTGAACGTCATCGCTCCCAGGAATCAATGCGCCTGCACCGGCCCCGACGTCAGTTCCGGTGCACGCGCGTCATTCCCTTCTAAAGGGCATGCCCAGAAGCTGTGGAGGGATGACGCGCGCACCGGAAGTGACGGCTGGGCCGGTGCAGTGCATCGTGGGACCGAAGAAGACGGAAGAGGACGTAGAAGAGGATCGCGCTGGCTTCAAGCTGCCCACACCTGAGATGGCAGCGCTGGACAATACTTTTTCAAGGTAAGTATTTATCCTAAAAGGTAAGTGCAACCCGGGACAGATCAGAGGCTAGCCATTGTGGAATGTACTAGCCCTGACTGTCCCGGGGGTATTTTTATTTAAAAAAAGTATTCCCAGGGTGGAACTCCGCTTTAAGTGTAACATAAAAAAATCTTTCTAAATAAAATCTGATGTAAAAAAAAAAAAAAAAAATAAAGCCATTATACTTGCCTGCTCTGTAAAACATTTTTTCACAAAGCAACCCTGAACCTCCTCTTCTGGGTTCCCCAGCTGGAACTCCTGGTTCCTCCTCTCTTTCGAGTGCCCCAGTCCAAGCCACTTGCTATGGAGGCACTTGTGCGGACTTGATCCTGAGCCAGGCTGGGTGTGTATTTTGACTCCTTCCTCACAGGATTTGATTGACCGCAGTGGAAGCCCTTGGCTCCCGCTGCTGCCTTTATGTCATGTGAGGACAAAGAGAGAGCAGCACTACTAATTTTGGGCACATTGCTGGATCAGAATCAGGGGCTCAGGTAAGTATTAGGGAGGCTCGGGGGAGCTGACCATAAAATGTTTTTTTTTAACCTTCATTCAGAGAATGCAATAAGGTAGAAAACTTTAAGCCTTTAAAACAACTTTAGGTGTATTTTTTTTTCTTGAAAATTTGCATTTGATAAATGGCTGCACAAATATTGTGTGACATAAAAAATTGCAGCAACCACCATTTTGTTTTCAAGAGCCTCTGCTTTGAGAAAATAAGCAATGCTTGGGGGTTCTAAGTAATTTTCCAGCAAAAAATGCTGATTTAATATGTGAAAATGTTAAAATTGGTCTGTACATGAAATGATAAAAGACATTTTAGCACTGTAGAAAGGTGGTCAGCAATGCTAGCCCCCTTACTTCTGTCATGATAGCTTTTCAATAATGACTAAAGTAAAATAAGCTTATTACTTTTATTATGTTGGGCCCTATTTATCAAGATGTGACTGTCTGTGTTCCCTAATATAACCAAAATCCGTTCTGCACTGGCAAATGACAACTGGTGTATGCATAGCCAATATTTTTTCTGTTAACTTTGGAATTGGTGGGGAAGGATTCAAACTCCTGTCAGGTTATAATACAGTCACAAGCTCCGTTGGAGAGATTCCTTCATGTTGTGTCTGTACTGATTCCAGCTGCTGGGTTTGACAGCTGTGAGCAGATAGCTGTGGCTGCTGAGCCTGAACACTGTAATGACAGGCTGTCAGCAGCTGCAGCTATCCGTGGCTCTTCACACAGCCAGCGATTACCTGCGGTGATTTGTGTGCATCCAGCTGGGATCACCACATGTAATCGCTGGCTGTGAGAACAGCAGCAGTGTACAGGCTCAGTTGCCGCAGCTATCGCTTACAGCTGTCAAACCCAGCAATAGAAATCAGTAGATTTCTGCCGCCGGAACTCACTCCATGGCTAAACACAGTATAAATGCAGCCTTAAACATAAAAAAAGGAGCTCTGAGTTCTATACTCACCTCCTCTCCAGGGCTGTCCCTTGCAGAGTCACTAATTAAGCAATGATTTTAGCAATGCTTCACTGCCCAGTATCATCCAACTGACCTCCTGTTAGCCCGGAGTATCAAGGCTGCACCCACACACTGGACTCTCTAGAATGATCCAAAGCGAAGCGCCATGTAATTCAATATGTTCCCATTGATAGAGCAAGAGGGAACTGTAGAGGGGTGGTGAGGTCACTGGAACAAAGAAACCCAAACATGAACAAAGGTACGTATTTAGATTTTTTTTTTTTACAGTGACACACACCGTTTAATTTACATTACAAACAAATACCCTTTTTCCTAATCAATATAGAATGCATTAAGATAAAAAAAACCTTCTGCTTTTACAATCCCTTTAATTTTTTCTCTTCGATTAATTCAACACAGTATGGCAGACAGTGTTGGGGTAGTTACTCAAAAAATGTAACTAGTTACTAGTTACTTCTGTAAATTGTAACGGGATTACTTTACTAGTTACTGCATTTGAAAAGTTACTTCACTACTTATTACTTTACTTTCCTCTTTCTTAATTGACCGTGTAGAAGAAGATAAATGACACTCTTTCTGCATAGAGTTTATTGTATAAACACAGGCTTTGGGAAACATGAGAACAAAACCTGAAAAAACAGAATAAAACATAAAGTGCAACAAAAAGTCATAAACTTCATCCCTCTCGATTCTTCGAAATAACGATTGTATCGCACGGCTTGGGTAACACAGGAAAGCGCGTTCCTATAGCCTAGTAAAGTAGTGTAGTTACCAATATTAGTATTGTAACTAGTTACTTTACTTAGTTACCAAAAAAAGTAATGTAGTTACTGTAATTAGTTACTTTGTAACTAGTTACCCCCAACCCTGATGGCAGAGAATGACCAGAGCTTTCTGTCTCTATATCAAACCTGTTTAAATTGATAATGCAGTCCAGGTAACTGATTATACTTATATATTAATACATATTTTCTCCTTTTTAAGATGGAGCTATTCCCAGGCAAATCAAGTAATGACGCTCAGTGAGCTTGAAGCCCAGCTGAAGCTAAAGGTAAGGTATTACAACATCATGGGAATGTAATCTGTAGTTTAATATTTTTTACTGCGCAATACCATGCTGGTTGTGCTTTTCTGCTCCTTCTCACAATGCTAGTTTTATAAATCAGCCAAAAATATTCCAATATCCATGTGGCTGATACTTTATTTCGCAAATTGTGAAGCGGTAAGGCAGATTACTTTTCCCCTAGTGGCTAATCTACAAATCATTACATTTACAAAAACAAAAATCTGGAAGGTCAAGCATAAAAAAAATGTGAAAAATCTAATGAAATGGCGATACTTTAAACAATGCAATAATAGACTAATATATGTTTTTAACTGAAATTACATTACATGTTCCCTTCAAAGAAGAACTCCAGGCAGATATAAAACACACAAAGGAATGCAGCTCTGTAATTATTAAAGGATAAGTTCACCTGCCTTTAAAAAAAATAATAAACATATTTTTTTGCAGATAAAAAAATGCGCATTTATTATTATTATTTTTTTTTTTTAGGGGAATACAGAGCATTGCACCAGTGATCAGTAGATCGCAGGTGTAATGCCAGGCTCCTGCAGACAATTATTGAGTGACAGGAGGATCAATGAACTATCTAGAACGCTCATTAGCGCCCTGGTAGTTCATTGAGAACTACAAGCCGTCAGCCGCAAAGGCTGTCAGTACTTGTAGTTCATTCATTCACAGAACTGAATGAACGATGTGGCCATATGGGCAAAGGCCTCGCTCTTTTTGAATAGTGACAGCGGGTGTGGGAAGACAAACCCTGCCTGCTGTCATAGGAAGGGGGGAGGGGATCAGGCAGATGCTGAACATGTTACAAGTTACACCCTAAATATGGGTGTAACATGTAACATGTTCACAAAGGTGAACTTATCTAAAGTGTAACTTAAGGCAATTTTTTTTTTACTTTTGCATAGAGTGTAGAGGGAGTAGAACACTTGTCAGTTTTAATTTACTGTCTGTGCCCCTGTTAGGGATTTTTACTGCTCTATTTGTCCTGTTTACTGCTTTCAAAAGAGTGAAAGTAAAGGAAAGTCCTAAATTTTGGGTTGACATCAGAACAGTAATAGAGGGGAAATCTTCCACCAGGGACACTAATTCTGGCGACCCTAGTGACAGCCTGAGATTCCCTCATTTTAGAGGGATTTTCTCTCTCTTGTTTGGCTATGGAACAAGAAGTGAAGGGAAATCTCCACAATGGAACACAGATGGCAAAAATAAAAATCTTCCTTTAACTTCTTGCCATCCGCGCTATAGCCGACGTACGGCTACAGCGCGGACTCGAATTTCCGGGAGGCCGTCTTTAAACGGCCTCCCAGAGACAGGCTCCCCGCGCGCTCCCACGAGCGCGCATCGGGGAAAATCTGTGTTGGCCGTGTCCCTTGGACACAGCCAATCACAGATCGTGGTAAATGGCCAGTCACTGCGGCCATTTACCACGTGATCGGACCATGCAATGAGAGATGATCTCATATGTAAACATATGAGATCATCTCTCATCGCCAGCGCTCCTTCCTCACACGGAGACTGCAGTGTGAGGAAGGAGGAGAGCCGATCAGCCGTCGGGGACACAGTGGAATGTAATCAGGGCACTGATCACCAGTGCCCTGATTACTACAGAGGTAAAAAAAAAAAACAATGGGCCCACCATCAGTGCCCACAGTGCCCTCCATCAGTGCCCCCCATCAGTGCCCACAATCAGTGCCCATAGTGATGCCAGTCAGTGCCCATCAGTGCCTGCTCATCTAGGCACTGATGAGCACTGACTGGCAGCACTATGGACACTGAGTGTGGGCACTGATGGTGCTGCCCATCAGTGCTCATCAGTGCCACCCGTCAGTGTCTATCAGTGCAACCCGCCAGTGCCCATCAGTGCCGCCTATCAGTGCCGCCCGTCAGTGCCGCCTCTCAGTGCCCAGCAGTGCCACCTCTGTGCCCAGCAGTGCCACCTATCAGTGCTCATCAGTGCTGCCTATCATTGCTCATCAGTGCCGCCTATCAGTGCTCATCAGTGCGGCATATTAGTACCTCCTCATCAGTGCCACCTCATCAGTGCTCATAAGTGCCACCTCATCAGTGCCCATAAGTGCCACCTCATCAGTGCCCATCAGTTCAGCCTATCAGTGCCCATCAGTTCCGCCTCATCAGCGCACATCAGTGAAGGAGAAAAATTTATTTATTTTCAAATTTTACTCGCAGAAAATAAGAAAAACTTTTTTTTTTTTCAAAATTTTCTGTCTTTTTTCTTTTTTTTTGTAAAAAATAAAAAACCCAGAGATGATTAAATGCCACCAAAAGAAAGCTCTATTTGTGTGAAAAAAATGATAAAAATGCCATATGGGTACAGTGTAGCATGACCGCGCAATTGTCATTCAAAGTGTGAGAGCACTGAAAGCTGAAAATTGGCCTGGATGGGAAGGGGGTGAAAGTGTCTGGTAGGCAAGTGGTTAATCTATCAAAAATAAACAAAAAACTTTTGCCTTTAGTTACACTTTACCACACCATTATAGCTGAAGTTTAATCTGCTTCTGTTTTGCTAATGAAAATTGTAAAATAAAACCTTAAAAAATTTTCATTACATACTTTACATATCATCATTGGGCCTCTGTGGCACCCTGGGAAATGCAAAGAGACCATGGAGGTGTGATAGGCAGGCAGAGTGTGGTGTATAAATCTTCCTGAAAACTAGTAGTGCGCCGAAATGTAAATTCTATTGCCAAAGCTGAAACTGAAATTTCAGAATGCACTTAACCGAAAACTGAAACATATGTTTTTATAAATAATTGTATTATATTCAACATTTTAAGTATTATCATGAATTTAAACAATTATGAGTTTGTCCACCATTATCGCCACCTTTTGAAGCAGTGTTCAAAATCGTACTTGCTACATTTTTGGTGCATATTTGGTCAGTAAAAAAAAAGGCACCAAAAATGCACCTCCCCATTGAAGTGCATTAAAAAGGCAGCAAGAACGCATCAAAAATTCACCTGGGTTGCGTATTTGATGCATTTTAAATCACATGACCTATGAAAAACACTATATAAGCACAGTAAAAGCACGTCAAAATTGCAGTAAAATCGTGGACGTTTTCGGCACCATTTATTTATTTATTTATTTATTTATTTTTTGGCACAATGCTGAAAACCCTATTTTCGGCCGAAAATCTTCAGCGGCCGAAATTTCGGTGCATCGCTACTGAAGACATCATAGTACTCTATCTCAATACTTTTCTGAAGATCCCTCAGCATGAGTGCAAGCAGTAGTTATGTAAAAATCAAAATGCCTTGCAATGCAGCTTTAACTTATATCCATAAAAAGCAAGGCCACTGGTCCATGTCCGATATTTGCTTTTTTACTCTGTGTGCACCAAAAAGGATCATTTCTCCATTCTATGACATTTTTTGACACGTTATTGTTCTGTAGAACAATCGCTACAAGAAAAACATTCAATTGGTTTGTTCCTTTGGTTCTGCAACAGTTAACTCTTATCTGGCAATAAATTATGCCATCAGATTTCCCCTCAAAACATGAGCTCAGAGATGGAGAGCGTGGTGTGATATTGCACCTTAATTTGGTGTAAGGGAGGAAGGACATCTGTCACAGTCTCCTTGTATCGCACGTGTAGCGTTATCGCACTGATAGGTAACACTTTAAGTGTCTAATTGCTGAGAATACATTCTTTCTGATTTATTCATATAAGGCGAGAAGTCATTTTGTTAACTGTTCATTTACCTTCGACTGTATTGTTCTTATTATGGAACTTTTAGAAAAGGATAGAAGTGAGGAAGGAGTGTAAGACAAGATAACAGCTTGTAGTGCTGCACTTATGTTGTACAGTATTGACTTCCTAAAGGGGCATTGTCACTGAAAAAATTAAACAAAAGCAGCCTGCTAAAGTACATAATACCCATTGTAGTATGTGGAAGCCAGACTTATTGATAATAGGCAAATAGTCCTTTTATTTCCAAACACAGGCAAACTGAAAATAGCTTATCCTAAGCAAAGAAAAACAAACAAACTTAGTTTGTTAAGTTTCTGGTTCAATAATAAAAGGCTCAGCTCACCGCCAGTAACACTCCTCCCTTAACAGGGTTTTTTAAAGTTCCCACTTGCCTCAGGGGTCCCAAAGAGGAGATCTCCACAGTTCAGCAACCGTGTCATAAACTAGTCCACATTACTCACTCAGCTGTCTTCTGCTCTACTCCACCTCACAAACGCCTGCTGTCTGCTTCCTGTTCCTTTTTAGGTCTCCCCTGTAGGTGGGTTACCCCCTCGGGACCAAAGTCCCAGTAATCAAGGTTTGGACGCTCACCCAAAGTCTCTCCGAATTCCAGGTCCCAAATGTGGACTTACCAACCCTGAGAGCACTGTAAGTCAGTCTTCTCTTCTCCAACTGGACTACCCTGGAATCCCTCACCCTGCATGGGTGAGAACCCCTATATACTCCAAAGATTACCTTCCATAATCCCCCTTTACCCACTTGCTGCCCGTGCTTTAGCCGAAAGACAGCTACATTGTGGGCTTAGATTGCAGGGAGGGCATAAATGGACATGCTCCCATTCTCGCACAGTCAGCGCGCCCCCTGCGGCACTCTCTGTGATCACCGAGTCCCGGCCCTTTACCACACGATCAGCTGTCAGGCAATGACAGTTGATCACATGATGTAAACATAAGCCTATAATCTGTTTTTTTTCCCCTCACGTTGACAGCATGAGGAGAAAAAAATAGGCAGATTACCGGCTTCTGTAAAAGGGGCATCGGTTCCACACAGTGACCACCAGTGCTCCTAACCAGTGCCTACAGTGCCACCTACCAGTGCCCATCAGTACTGCTAACCAGTGCCCACCAGTGCCATCTACCAGTGGCCACCAGTGCCACCTAAAATAACAAACATGCTAAACTTACCTGCTCTATGCAATGGTTTTGCACGAGTAGCCCCCTATCCTCTTCTTCTGGGGTACCCCGCCCGTGCTCCAGGCTCCTCCCCCCGGCCAGTGCCCACTTAAAAAGCCTCTTTTCATGGGGGGCACCTGTGCATGTTGACATAGAGCGGGTGGCTTAGCCCCGCACCCCACTTGGTACAGCATTTGATTAAAAGCAGCGGGAGTCAATGGCTTCCACTGCTATCAGTCTGCCCAGGGGGGAGGGAGACAGCGCCGAGAGCCCCTGCTCCCGTGCACATCGCTGGATCGGATTGGACTCAGGTAAGTATGGAGGGGGGCTTGGGGGATTAGAATGCATTAGGGAAAAAACTTTAAGACTTTAGAACCACTTTAAACTTTACAATCACTTTAACCACTTCTGGACCGGAAGGATTTGCCCCCTTAATGATCAGGCCATTTTTTGCGATTTGGCACTGCGTTAATTTAACAGGCAATTGCGTGGTTGTGCGATGCTGTACCTAAATAAAATTGATATCCATTTTTTTCCCACAAATAGAGCTTTCTTTTAGCGGTATTTGATCACCTGTGCTATTTTTATTTTTTGCTCTATAAACCAAAAATCAGCGACAATTCTGAAAAAAATATATATTTTTCACTTTTTGCTATATAACATTCCCAAAAAAATTTAAAAATCACATTTTTTTTTTTATCCTTGTAGGCCAATTTGTATTCTGCTACATATTTTTGGTAAAAAAAAAATCACAGTAAGCGTATTTTGATTGGTTTGCGCAAAAGTTATCGTGTCTACAAACCAGGGGAAAGATTTATGTCATTTTTATTTATTTATTACTAGTAATGGCAGCGATCTGCGTTTTTTAGCGGGACTGCGACATTGGGGCGGACAGATCTGACCCCTAACTGACATTTTTGACACTTTTGGGGGGACCAGTGACATTACTACAGTAATCAGTAATCAGTGCTAAAAATATGCACTGTTACTGTAATAATGACCCTGGCAGGGAAGGTGTTAACCCAGTGGTGATCAAAGGGTTAAGTCTGAGTCTAGGGGAGTGTGTTCTAACTGTATTCGGGAGGGACTTGTAAAATGAACAAAGATTTGTGATCCTATATAGTGTTTACAACAGCTGACCGTTGAACTCTCTCAGCTGGGAGTAATCGTGGGTGCCCGGTGGCAATCAGTGCCGCTGGTCCCATGGATCGGCATCCCCGCTGCCTAGTGGGGCAGGCGCATGCGGCCTCGTGGCGTGCTTGCCCCCAGGACCGCTCCAGCGAACCAATGTACCCATATGTCGATTTGCGCAGCCGAGCCAGCCTGCCGCAGTATATCTGGTTAATTTTCATACCAAGCCCACTGCAGTAGCGTAGAATAACAGCTCCTTTACCTGTCTGCAGCCATGCACAGCAAGAGGTAGTAATTTCTTCACACAGCCCTGACCTACAAAAGCTACTACTGAAGTCTGTGGTCAGTGCTTGGGTTCGTGCATAGAAGGGTGTCAATGCTGATTCTCTATACTGTGCATGCAAAGGCAGTGTTGTCATCATATTAATGAACATGCCAGGAAGGAGAGTTTCTATTATTATTATACAGGATTTATATATTGCTAACAGTTTGCGCCGTGCTTTACAATATGAAAGGGAGTCGGTACAGTTACGATACAATAGAATACAAGACGGCCCTGCCTATAAGAGCTTACAACCTAATAGGGTGGGGCAAGCGGTACAAAGCCCTCATTCACATAGGAGGCAGGTTTAAGATAGTGCAAGTTCAGTTAAACTCACACAATTTTAAAACCGCATTTCATTGCGAGTTCGGGGGTGATTTAAAAGACATCTGTGCGGGTTCATGCTCAGATGTCTATTGAAATTGCCCCGGAAGTTGCCAAAAGTACAGGAACTACTTTTGGAAATCAAGGCAGTGCCGCAAAGTCGGCATTGCACTGATTTGGACGGTGCCATTGCTGGCAATAGGCTACGATTTGGCATGCCATTTGACATGTCAAATCGCCTCGATGTAAACAGGGGGCAAAAGGTTATAACTGTAGGGCTGAGCTGATGGAAGTGGTAAAAAGTTAGTTTAGTTGGTGGTGTGATAGGCTTCCGGAAAAGATGAGTTTTCAGGGATTGGCTAAAGGCAGCCAGAGTAGGAGATAGCCAAACAGACTGAGATAGAGAGTTCCAGAGGATGGGAGAGGCTCTGGAGAAGTCCCGGAGTCCTAAAGTCCTATTACAACCTATACTGTTAGTGAAGCACCAAAAAGATAAGTGAAAAGTTGGTATAGATAAAGGGAAAAGGTGAGTCTTAATTTGTTTTTTTTTGTCTGAGGGTTAGTTTGTATATACAGTTGTGCACATAAGTTTACACACCCTGGCAGAATTTATGATTTCATGGCCATTTTTCGGAGAATATGAATAACACAAAAAACTTTTCTTTCACTCATGGTTAGTGTTTGGCTGAAGCCATTTATTATTAATCAACTGTGTTTACTCTTTTTAAATCATAATGACAACAGAAACTACCGAAATGACAAAAGTTTACATACCCCAGTTCCTAATACCGTGTAACATCAACCCTTCAACATAACCCTTTAACATCAATGACATCTTGGCAGTCTTTTGTGGTATTTGTGGATGAGGCTCTTTATCTTCTCAGATGGTAAAGCTGCCCATTCTTCCTGGCATAAAGCCTCCAGTTTCTGTAAATTCTTGGGCTGTCTTGCATGAACTGCACGTTTGAGGTTTTCCCAGAGTGGCTCAATGATATTGAGGTCAGTAGACTGAGATGGCCACTCCAGAACCTTCACTTTATTCTGCTATAGCCAATGACAGGTTGACCTGGCCTTGTGTTTAGGTTCATTGTCATGTTGGAATGTCCAAGTACGTCCCATGCGCAGCTTCCGGGCTGATGAATGCAAATTTTCCTCCAGTATTTTTTGATAACATACTGCATTCATCTTGCCATCTATTCTGACCAAATTTCCTGTGCCTTTGTAGCTTACACATCCCCAAAAACCTCAGTGATCCACCTCCGTGTTTCACAGTAGGAATGGTGTACTTTTCATCATAGGCCTTGTTCACTCCTCTCCAAATGTAGTGTTTATGGTTGTGGCCAAAAAGCTCAATTTTGGTCTCATCACTCCAAATGACTTTGTGCCAGAAGGTTTGAGGCTTGTCTCTGTGCGGTTTGGCGTATTGTAAGTGGGATACTTTGTGGCATTTGCGTAGTAATGGCTTTCTTCTGGCAACTCGACCATGCAGCCCATCTTTTTTCAAGTGCCTCCTTATTGGGTATCTTGAAAAAGCCACACAACGTGTTTTCAGAGAGTCCTGTAATTCACCTGAAGTTATTTGTGGGTTTTTCTTTGCATCCCAAACAATTTTCCTGGCAGTTGTGGCTGAAATTTTAGTTGGTCTACCTGACCGTGGTTTGGTTTCAACAGAACCCCTCATTTTCCACTGCTTGATTAGAGTTTGAACACTGCTGATTGGCATTTTCAATTCCTTGGATATCTTTTAAAATCAGTTTCCTATTTTATACAGTTCACTACTTTTTCCCGCAGATCCTTTGACCATTCTTTTGCTTTCCCCATGACTCAGAATCCAGAAACATCAGTGCAGCACTGGATGAAAATGCAAGGGTCTGTCAGGAGTCCAGAAACTCATTGACCTTTTATACACACACACTAATTACAAGCAAACAGATCACAGGTGAGGATGGTTACCTTTTTAATAGCCATTCAAACCCCTTTGTGTCAACTTGTGTGACACAACAGCAATAAAGCCCTGTTGTTAGGCTAAAATCACCAGGGTATGTAAACTTTTGATCAGGGTCATTTGGGTAGTTTCTGTTGTCATTAGCATTTAAAAAGAGTAAACACAGTTGATTGATAATAAATGGTTTCAGCCAAACACTAACCATGAGTGAAAGAAAAGTTTTTGTGTTATAATTTATATCCTTGGAAAAATGGCCAATAAATCATAAATTCTGCCAGGGTATGTAAACTTATGAGCACAACTGTATCTGTTGTTGGGAGGCAAGCTCTTGCAACTGTTTATTTTAGCAATTTGCGCCTGATTTTTGGAGAGGCAGGCATGCTGATTGCACAAGTGTGGGCTGGGTTCATAATAGACCCAGTGTTAGAGCTCAGGACTCCGTCCAACAGACAGGAGGCCTGTGCATGGGAGTCAGGGGGACTCCCATCCTCTCTAGGAGTCAAAGGATGCAGGGGGGAGCGAGAGTGTCCATATCTGCAGGAGGCAGATGTAGTCCGCGTCTGAGCAGCTAAGAGCTGTTTCTGAGCAAGCTACGAGGGAGCTTGACTGAAGGATACCTTGGTGTTGGTCTGAGGAGCAGACCTAAGGCCTAGGCGTGAGGCCTGAAGCAGCCATGTGGCAAGTGAGTAAGCCAGTAAGCCAGGAGGCTGAAGCATTGTGCATATTACAGTAATGGTGGAACCCTTGCATTGGAAATTGCTGTTTTCTGTTAATTTTTCCATTCATTCAAATAATAGTGAGCTGCCATGCCCTTAAAAATGCAGTTCTGGACTGGCTCAACTTCTTACAACAGATGCACCACCGGAGTCAAATTTCCCCAATGTTTACACTGTTCAGTCATAGCAGACCCTTGGCAAGGCTATGGGCATGGTGTCTGATATGCTTGACAGCCATTTCCAAAGATTTTTCTTGGCAAATTTTCTTTAGGGTAAGTTACTAAGTCTTTCCTTAATCCTTCTTAATTGCTTAGGCTTGGGACTGGCATGCAGAATGTGATAACGCATGTTATCACATACAAGGGCCAACTTAGACAGGAGCCAATTAACCTACCAGCATGTCTTTGGAGTGTGGGAGGAAACCAGAGAACCTGGAGGAAACCCACACAAACACAGGGGGAATATGCAAACTCCATCGAGATAGTGTTTTAACTGATTCAAACATTGGTCCCCAGTGCTACAAGGAATAAGTCACTGTGCTGTGCCACTAAAAGGGCAAATCTTTGCTCTCTATACTCAATGTTAGAAGGTTCAGATTCCGACATTTGGTGACTTCAGATGTCTGTCTGTTTCTCCCCACTGTGGCTCCCTCCCTAGGCCACTATGGGGTTGATTTGCTAAAACTGGGGCATGCAAAATCTGATGCAGCTCTGCATAGTAACCAATCAGCTTCCAGGTTTTATTGTCAAAGCTTACTTGAAAATGTTGAAGTTAGAAGCTGATTGGCTACCATGCACAGCTGTGCTAGATTCTGAGTGCTCCAGTTTTGGTAAATCTCCCCCTATGTCACTACTCTGCAATCCTTTTAGAGCTAGCTATTCTGAATAAGTGAAGCCCTAAGGCTACATTCACACCTGAGCGTAGCGTTTTCGCACGTTTTTTACTACGATTTTACCGCGATTTTTACCGCGATTTTACCGCGATTTTTACCACGATTTACAGGCGTTTTTTGATTGAATAGATACCAATGGAAAATGCCTGTAATCTGCCCAAAAAGAAGCTCATGTACTTTTTTGAGCGTTGGGCGTTTTGTAAACAGCGTCAAAACGCTCAGATGTGAACAGGGGCCATTGAAATGAATAGGATTTGTCTTGTTGGGCGTTTTGAGAGCTGATCCTAGAGCAGAAAAACTCCCCAAAAACGCCTAGATGTGAACGGAGCCTAACACTTTTGAGTAGTATCAGAGCTTGCCCGTGCTTTCCCTCATTCCCATTGGCTTGTCACTGTGGTAGGCTGCCTCCTTGACCAATAGGAATGTATGAACACTTGGTAGCAGCTTTCTTTTTTTATTTTTTTTTAATTGACAAAGTCACTATAAGTTCCTTATTTTGCCTTGATACCAGCATCCTGGCTTTCCCTATACAGCAGCACTGAGTCTAGGAGCAGGACAAGCAGCACTCTGAGCCAAACAGACTCTACAGCAATGCACATGTGCTTACAGTACACCTTTTAACTGGAGGCGCAAGCAAAGGGATGAGCCTCCCTAATGGTCTTTTACCAAAATGGGTGGTCTCCGTAACCAATAGAGAGGCTTAGGAGGTGAGAGGGGTTGGTACCAAGTTACAGTATATGTTTACAGGAAAAGTCAGAATTTCCATAAAACATCAACTGCTGATATGTCTGGATCTACTGAACCTAACTGAGGTCTGGATCTACTGAACCTAACTGAGTGTGTTTGTGACCGATGCACTTTAAGTTCTAACCCTGATTTTTTTTTAAGCCAGTGAGAAAGAAGAGGGTGTATTGTGTGAGATTTAAGGTTAATGATAGCAATGAGTAAATGCCAGCGGGTCCTATATATTATTGCATTGAAGAATTTAGCTAATTCCTGGAAAGAATAATTAGTGATAAAAATGATCTTTATTTAGGTCCTGCTTGTGCCCCAGGCTGGTAGAGTAAATGTTGACTTAAGGTGTGCGGCAAGCTTAACCGCTTGCCGACTGCCGCACGACTATTTACTGCGGCGGTCAGCCCCTCACAGGCAAAGCGATGTAGGTCTACGTCGCTAGCCTGTGAGGCTCTAGGGAGCGAGCGCGCGCCGCTGGAGGCACGCTCCCGCGCGGTCACGGTGCCCCCCCAGCGCGTGTGCCCCGCCGTGATGTCCGCCGGGCACTCGCGATCTTCCGTTACACCGCTACACTATGTAGGACCGTTGATCTCTGTTCTTACACATGTAGCCACAGCCAATCACAGTTAGAAACACGCCCCTAGGGACACACTTAACCCTTCCCTCTCCAATAAAGTTAACTCCTTCACTGCCAGTGTCATTTTTTACAGTAACAGTGCATATGTATAGCACGGATTACTGCAGTAATGTCGCTGGTAACCCCAAAAGTGTCAATGTCAGTCAAGGGTCCGATCTGTCCGCCGCAATGTCGCAGTCCCGCAAAAAAAAAAACGCAGATCGCCGCCATTACTCGTTAAAAAAAAAACAACAAAAATTACAAAAATCTTTCCCTTAGTTAGTAAACGCAATAACTTTTGCGCAAACCAATCAAAATGTGCTTTTTGCGATTTTTTTTTTTTTAATCAAACATAGGTAACATAAAACAAATTGGCCTAAAATGTTAAAAAATTTAGATTTTTACATTTTTTTGGGGGGGGGGGGATTTCATATAAAAAAATGTGAAAAATATTGTTATTTTTGCAAAATTGTCGCTCTTTTTTTGTTTATAGCGCATGATCAAAAAATCGCACCGGTGATCAAATACCACCAAAAGAAAGCTCTGTTTGTGGGAAAAAAAGGACATAAAAATTTGTTTAGGTACAGCGTTGCACGACCGCGCAATTGTCCGTTAAAGTCACGCAGTGCCGAATCGCAAAATAGGCCCTGGTCAGGAAGGGGGTAAAATCTTCCGGGGCTTAAGTGGTTAAACAAGACCATTTCATTTTGTGTAATATACTAATATATTTTTATTAATTAATTAATTCATTTATTTACTTAAATTATTCATCGCATATATAGGTTCATCATTTATTTGCATATATTCATGCAGCAATATCTCACTCCTCAAAATTGTAGGTGACAAATAGAGCCTGAGATTTCACTATTGCAGCCTGGCCCCAGGAATTTAGGCAGGTGTATACCATGGATGGCGATAATTAAAACTAGGTTAATTAGAATTAGCTAATTAAATAGTAATTAGAGAAACCTTGTTACAGTCATCTAATCTTGTTATAACATGCAGACCTTGCAATTTTTTTTCCCTGTCATTTTAACTAATTAAAATATGTCTTGTACCTTGTAGGAACATTACAAGATTCGTGACATTTTTTTTTCAAATCTGTGAACAATTAATCATCTGTTTAATACATCCATTACTTCCTTTTACTTGTGACACGTACGAGTGGATGTCGTAAAATGCTGATTTTTTTAATCATTATCCTTGGAATCACAAAGGCGCAGTGATGGCGAACCTTGGCACCCCAGAGGTTTTAGAACTGCTTTTCCCATGATGCTCATGCTCTCTGCAGTGTAGTTAAGCATCATGGGAAATGTAGTTTCTAAAACATCTGGGGTGCCATCACTGACATAGGGCATGAGCGTGTCTGATTTAAACCTGCCCTGGAAAATTACAATCAGAATATGATTGAGGGGCTGGAAAGAAATAATGATGGTTTTTCATAATGATAGTATGATCTGGTAATAGAATGTAATTAAACAATTCCACCCAGTATGATCTATTCTAGGGCAGAATTAAAACTACCACTGAAACTTTAGTGATATCTAGGACTTTGATGGGCTGAGCTAATAGTTTCCATTAAATTACACTATAGTCCTAAATCACAAAGCTTCAACACAAGGATACGGATTCTTATTTTAGCCACATGACGGCAAAGCTTAAGATAACTGTCACTTTTTAAAATAAAGATCCTTGTTCTGGTGCATTAGCTGTGTGAATTGAGCTTTATATGGCCAGAGTTTTGTGGACTTCTGGCCATCACACCTACATCAAATGGCCAAAAGTATGTGAACCCCCTTCCAAATAATTGATTTCAGGTGATTTTGACAAATGTGCTCTTCCAACCTTGTGGTAACAGTTTGATGAAGACCCTTTAATGTTCCAGCATGACTGTGCCCCTGTGTACAAAGACATATTAACCAGAGTTAAGATATTCGGCTAGAGGCTCCAATCACCAGGGATACCACCGATAACAGAAGCTGGTTCCTTGTAGTCATTAGCCAATATAGAGTCTCTAGAAAAAGGGGAACCGCTTACCTTACATAGAGCCTTGGAACTATTTATTCAATACATCCATCAAACAGATCAGTACATCCGAGGCACCAGGGCCCTAAAGTGTTTCACTCAGTAGTGAGATTATCCATAGGGTCAAAGGGCCTATGAATAAACTCACTTCTGAGTGAAACACAAGGGATAGTTTGTATCTTGAATCGATCGATCTGTTTGATGGATGTATTAAATAATTTAGTTCTGAGGCTTTCAGCATGGTGAGCAGGTCCCTTTTCTTCTTTGGAGCTGTTCCATAAAGACATGGTTTGATGAGTTTGGTGTGGAGGAACTCGAGCGGCCAACGCAGAGCTCTGATCTCAACCCTACAGAACACTTTTGGGATGAATTGGAACACTGGTTGTAATCCAGGTCTTTTCATCCAATATTAGTACCTGGCTTCTTAAAGGGACACAAATTCCCAGAGGCACACTGCAAAATCTTGGGAAAAGCCTTCCCAGATGAGTGGAGGCTTTTATAGCCACTAATGGCGCTTTTCCACTGCATGGAACCGAACGATTCGGCTCGCATTTGTGCTTTTCCACTGCTGGTACCGCATGGTATGGTGTAGGAACGGTTCGGTACGGTAGGGCGGCGCTTTTCCACTGCATGGAACCGAATGGTACGGCTCTCAAAAACAGTACCACCTCGATTGTGGTTCCAACAGGTACCATACCTGGTACCATATCCCACAATCCTTTGCATGCAGTCACTAATAGCCACTGATTGGTCAGAGAATCGTTGTTATACCACCCACTTAACTTTAGTACTACTTTAGTGGAAAAGCAAACCGTACCGTACCGAACCGTTCCAACACCGTACCATGCGGTACCAGCAGTGGAAAAGCAAACCGGGCCAAGCAGGGCCGAGTAGAGCCGAGCCGGTACTTGCAGTGGAAAAGTGCCAAAAGAGGGTGGTGGGTCACAACTTTATATTAATGTTCATGGTTTTGAAAGATGATATCCAATGAGCTCATAGAGGGCTGATGGTCCGGTGTACACAAACTTTTTACCATATAGTCTATTTGTCACTGGCTTCTATGTATATACTATATGAAATCTGGTAAGCATGGCTAGTGAGAGCAGGGAGACTTTACTCTGGGGTCTGGACAGCAGTAAAGACCGGGCAAGGGATCTGAGTATGAATCTATTTAAACCAAAACAGAAATTAATTTTAGGTGGAGTTGTTTTTTTAACCTTTATTTGACAAGCACATTGCTGGCAACACATTCCAGTTATCATTTAGTGATAACAGGTTAACGTACTGCTACATAGTAATTTAAATCTGTATACTTTGGCTCTAAAATGCACCTTTTACTATAAAAGAAATCATAAATACCTCGGTATATCAATTAAACCAAAACTGACTACAATATAATACTTGATGTATGCTGAAATGCTGTACTCTGTAAGAACGTGTAGATGGCGCTATTGCTACTCTGTTAGTCCATTAAAGCCACCCAGAATAGATGTAATAGTGGAAAATAACAGAATAGGTCAACTGGTGTAAATAAATAAACTTTTTATTCACTGGGCACTTAATATAGAAGTTTTATATGCATTATTGTCAACTTTGGTAGTTTTTCATAATAATCTCCTTTGCCCAGATGTAAAATGTGACCTAGGGTCCTAAAATGTCTTGTAATGGTAGCAAGCAATAGGACATTCTCTTTTTCCCCTTCAAGGCATGATTAAGCATGCTTGTGTTTCACACTCAATAGGCCATCGGTCAGAAAGTTCCAACCCAACCGTTACCATTTCCAAGTAATCATAGAAAGACCGCAGTTACCATGAACAAATAATATCCCTCTATAGCAGTGTTAATTTTGGCAGCAAATTTCAATTTAGTTTTAGTCTTAGTCTTAGGACTAAAATGGGATTTTAGTTTTAGTCCCATTTTAGTCTTCTGCAAGTGTTTTAGTTTTAGTCGTATTTAGTCGACTAAAACTCCAGCACATTTTAGTCGACTAAAACGTCCTACATTTTAGTCGACTAAAACTCATTTTAGTCATCTATAATCGAATGGGTGTAGTTCAATTGTAATTTGTAATGCATTATTTAAGCATTTCTCTACAATTTCCAAACTCATTATACACTACTGCTGGTCCTGGAGTGAAAAATCTAATATGTTATTATTTATGGTATTAAGCTTTGAGCATGCAGCAGTGTTAATTTGGCAGCACATTTCGATTTAGTTTTAGTTATAGTCTTTTGACTAAAATGCCATTTTAGTTTTAGTCGTATTCTAGTCTTAAGACTAAAATGCCATTTTAGTTTTAGTCGTATTTTAGTCATCTGAATTGTTTTAGTTTTAGTCGTATTTTAGTTGACTAAAATTGTGTTAATTTAGTCGATGAAAACATTTTAGTCAGTTTTAGTCGACGAAATTAACACTGCTCTATAGTGTGTACTTATCTCAATTAAGAGGACTATGTGTCACTTTTGTGTGGTGCTTCCTTCCTCTGCTAGCAAAATGAATCCCTTCTGACAAGTTTTCCTGACACCAAGAGGAAAATGGTGACAGGGGAGATCCAGCTGATTGACAGCCTCTGCTCTGTTTCTGTTTCCCTTTCCTCCAATCAGTGTAACTTCAGCTATCTGCCCCCTTTTTTTCTGAACTCTCAGACAAGCTTTAACATTCAGCACTTTGAACGGATGTAGAGAAGAAAGGGCAGCAGATAGACAGATACAACTTATGTAGGAGGATTTTTTTATTTTCTGTGTGTCACCTGAGGCCAGTCACTTCACTGGGTATATGTAAGGGTTTACAACCACGTTAATCAGTTCAGGTCCACCCCATAGCAGTTTGACTGCTACAGGGTGGCACCTATGCGCCAGATCATGTATATATACATGATCTGGCTCTTCCGGGTAAAGGCACACATGCGCAGTGCCAGCAGCTCGCTGCCACTGTGAACACACACAGCGGGAGTCCAGCGGTGGGTTCTGCTGACTCGATGTCCGCTGGCACCTGCCGATTGTTCAGTACAGAGGCAGAAGGATGGTCTGCCTATGTAAACAAGGCAGATTGCTGTTCTGTCAGTAGGGAAGCCACAAATCCTGTGTTCCTGCAAAGCAGGGCCGTGGATCCATGCCTTCCCCTAGTAAAAGCACCACCCATAGTACACAAAAACATAGGCTAGGCACACAGTTAACCCTTTGATCTCCCCTGATGTTAACCCCTTCCCAGCCAGTGTCATTAGTACAGTGACAGTGCCTATTTTTTTTAGCACTGATCACTGTATTAGTGTCACTGGTCCCCAAAAAGTGTCAAAAGTGTCAGCTAGTGTCAGAATGTCTGCCGCAATATCCCAGTCCTGCTATAGGTTGCTGATCACCGCCATTACTAGTAAACAAAAAAAAAAATTAAAATAAATAAAAATATGCCATAGTTTATAGATGCTATAACTTTTGTGCAAACCAATCAATATACGCTTGATTGGATTTTTATACCAAAAATATGTCGCAGAATACATATTTGCCTAAATTTATGCATAAACTTGATTTGTTACATTTTTTTATTTGATATATTGATATGTTTTGATAGCAGAAAGTAAAAATGTATTTATTTATTTTTTTTGATTGTTTTATTGTTTATATTGCACAAAATAATAACGCAGAGGTGATCAAATACTACCAAAAGAATGTGTGGGAAAAAAAGGACAAACATTTTTTTGGGTACAGTGTTGCATAACCGCGCAATTGTCAGTGAAAGTAACACAATGCCGTATCGCAGAAAATGGCCTGAAGGGGTGCAAATCTGCCAGAGGTCAAGCGGTTAAGGAGAATGCTGTTTGATTCAGTCGGAATTACATTTAGGTCAAAGTGACAGGGTCTCTTGATAGGGCACTTCCTCGCCTACTCTACCCTCTCATGCTGCTCTGGTTTGCTGGTAGGCGTGCCAACCCCAGTTTAAGCTTTGTGTCAGTCTGTGTTAGAGCTTGCACATGGTTTTTGGTACACCTTCTCTCCTACCCCACGCAAATGGCAACTGCATCCTGAGAAAAAGAGAAGGTCATACTTCCCTATACCCTGAAATGGCACTTAAATTCACCCGTGGGAGCTGTGAGGGTTAGCAGAGGTGGAGCTCACCAGCGGTAAGTCTAAGTGGGCTGGGGGTTGCCTATTAGGAAAACCTGACACTTGTCCCAAAATGCGCAAGGTGACAGATTCTCTTTAAAGGAAAAATAAATTGAAGAACAGAATTGTGATATATTGCAGCTTACTTGTACTGTGGTGGCAAAATGTATTTATGAGCATTTTCAGCAAATCAAAAAAATACCTGATGACCTTACTTACTATGAGCTGAATGGACAGCAAATGTGATTTTTTTTTTCTTTTCAAACTACAAATCTCTTCAAACCCCATGTAATTGGGATACACAGAGGCAGGCATATTTGATGTCCAACCTGGGTGGCAATCAATCCTCCTCCAGATACTGTAGAGGAGTAAACATATCCACGAAGGGTCTTATTGACAGGATTGCCAGGTAATAATAAAGAGAAAAAAAAAACTGAAAAAAAGAAAACTAATCAGCTACCACATCTAGAGACTAGTAAATTTAGATATGCTTGTAGTGTATGATTGGTTATAAGAACTATAAAGAAATTAAATCAGCTTATAATAAATCACAGGGAACATTTCTGCCTTAGACTGTGGCCTCTAATGCGTTTCTGATAAAAAGAAAAAAGAATATAAATAAAAAGACTAAAACTCTGCACTTCCTGCCTTCAGACCTTTCATGTTTGGCGCTTCTACACTTCAAATACTAACACAATCAGCTTATATATAATACATTATACCACCAACTCGCTTTATATCTACAAAGAGCTTACCCCTCCTTTCCTGGCAAAACAAAAACTGGTGTGAGACAGAAGCGTGAAAATATCAGAAAATTACACATGGTTTCTAATTAGCAACTTTTCTGCAATTTATTGCTCTTCGGCCCCTTGATGGCGCTGCTGAGTGTTCCAGGGCACAGCGCTGTATCTCTGCTACATTTCTTTCTTCCCAGCGTTTGTCAGAGGGATGATAAAAAGACAACTGCTTATTGTACATTAGTTAATCCCTTCGCTGCCAGCAGGTCTGAAGAAGCTCCAAACGGTTTAGCTGGTGTGCAATAAAAGTCTCCTGTAAATTATTGGCTTTAATCACGTCTCGACAAAATTATACAGACGTTATAAATAAAGGACTATAGGGGAGAGGGAGCATTCCAAGCATGAAGAATAGGGGCCCCCATTAGGAACACATGAAAAATGGCAAGGAGGGGGGCAGGGAGCGCTACAGTTTGTGTATGTATTAATTATGAAGGGAGCCATATTCATGAGTCTTTACAATGAATGGTTCTTGCCACCCCCTTTTTTTGTGTAGTTGGAAATTTCTATAGAGCAACCACTGTATAACTCGGTGTCTTTATAGTGGTGATGTCATTAGTCATTGTAAGATTCATTTTCTTGGTAACATAGGGCTGATACAGCTTTTTACATCAGTAATTATTTCTGAAAAGGCCTACCATCTACTGTCCATGCTGCAGTGATACACCAGGGTCTATAAAGACCAGTGTAGGTCTAAGTTAGCTGATCTGCAAGTATTTAGAATACCTAGAGAAAACCACAGGAAGACCACACAGACTCCGTGTAGATATAGTTCTTGGTGACACCTGCAGAAAACCAAGACAAACACATAAAGACTACACAGACTCTGTGCAGATAGTGTTCTTGGTGACACCTGCAGAAAACCCAGAAAAATACTGGAAGACTACACAGATTCCATGCAGATAGTCTTCTTGGTTAGAAACTGAAACCATGACCCCAGTTCTTCACAACATTATGTTATCACGAGGAGCAAGCAACACCACTGTATCTTACAGAAAATCTGTGTGGTGATTACTTGGTTTAAATTACAGCAATAATCACAAACCAGGCACTCCTGGGGTGCCTGTAGGGTGGAGGGATAGAAGTAAACCTGTGAGGCCCCCCAGTGATTGTTCTGCTGCTAGCCAACCAATGGCTCAGTAAAGAGATTCGCACCCAGGGCAGCCATAGGAAAACATCCAATCCAGAAGTCAAAGCATTAAACACAAACCAGGCACTCCTGGGGTGCCTGTAGGGTGGAGGGATAAAAGGTACATGAGGAAGGCAGCGCATGAACCACACCAGGATGCAATGGATAAAGGAGTCAGGTGAACATCCAGTATAGAAAGGGTTAGCAGTTTATTTGGTATTGATAACCGGAAAACAGAGTACATAAAATGCTTACATCCCCCTGGGCTGGAGTGGACAAGGGCACCTGGCAGCAAGCAACACGAGTGGGAGGTCAGTCTCCCAGAACGGCTGAGCGGTGTGTGCACAAAGCCGGAAACAAGCCGGAGGATGAAAGGACTCCGCTGTAGTTCCGGAGCGTTGACATCAAGTCATCTTGATAAAGCACATGGCGCGAAACATGTAGTCATGGCAACCATATAGCTTGATTTCCACCCTGGTTTCTGGTGTTTCCCCGCAAGTGGTGCCTGACCGGCTGATGTCATTGCTCCGGAACTAGGGCTGCACGATATTGGGAAAAAAAAGTACATTGCGATATTCGTTTTTCAATTATATATATCGCGATATTTAACTGGGTGGAATGCAGAAGACACTGACAGTGTGGAAGGCAGAGTCGGGACTCACAGTGGTGGTAGGAGGTAGAAGAACACAGCCCGACATGACATCCGTCCCACACGTTTAGTCTGCCGCCCTGGAGCTAGTTCTCTTTACCGAGCGGTGAGCGCAGCACAGCGAACCAATCACGTGAGTAGCGGCACAGGGAACCAATCAGGTGTGCAGGTACGCGTGATTGGTTAGCTGTTCAGCTGCTCACGGTGCGCTGCTCACCGCTGAACGTGTGGGACGGATGTCCAATCACTGTGAGTCCTCCTCCTCCCCCCGAGTCCTGACTTCTCCCTGCCTCCCTGCCTAATGCTAAATATCATGTCTTCGGCGATATGAATATCGCCCATGCCCGCAGAACGATAGTCGATATCATATCGACTATCGTTCAGCCCTATCTGGAACTATAGCGGAGTCCTTTCATCCTCGCGCCTGCTGGTTTCCGGCTTTGTGCACACACTGCTCAGCCGTTCTGGGAGACTGACCTCCTCGCACTCATGTTGCTTGCTGCCAGGTGCCCTTGTCCACTCCAGGCGAGGGGGATGTAAGCATTTTATGTACTTTGTTTTCCGGTTAGCAATACCAATAAACTGTTAACCCTTTCTATACTGGATGTTCACCTGACTTCTTTATCCATTGCATCCCGGTGTGGTTCATGCACTGCCTTCCTCATGTACTTTGGTTTAAATTACCTCTGTCGTGGATAGCAGGTGCTTGCATAGGATTGCATTATCTTTGCATCCCGGTATTATGAAATTCTGAAGGGTTTACAAAGGAATTTGCAAACAAATGCTACATTCTTAGTGTGTAGCTCAATCCTTTAATGCCACCTTTAACAGGTAAGTTGTTGCAGTTAAGGCCTGCTCACACATTTGCTGATCAAAAAGAAGGGGCAGTTAGTGGGAAGGGGTGGATTCTACAACAGCCATGTAGACTTTTGAAGCAGTTTACTTTAAAGTGCACTCTGGGATTTCGGGCTACTGAGGTGTTATATAGAGATTCCCCTGTAGGTGTCTCCTAACCAGGAGTCATCTTTACAACCTCCAGCTTAACCCTACATTCAAGCAGGGCCAGTGCTAGACTATTTTGTACCCTAGGCAAGACCAGCTGCTTGCACCCCCCAAAAAAACAAAGCCTGCAAATGCAGCCTGTGCAGGGATGCTTTCTCACCTCCTTGCCAGCATTAGCTCCATCTGGGGACTGACTGGGGAGCTGGGGGGAAGTGATGTTGCGTGCAGCATGGCTTGCACGGTACCTCATTGGCTGGGCACCTCTTCTTCATGGCTTGGCTGAAGTTTGCAGGAGATGGCTTGGTCTCCAGCTAGCGTCACCCAATCCTGCATCAGTATGGCAAAAGTCTGTGCAGTGTGTGGGGAAAGGGCAGCCAGCCATCAGAAATTTTGGGGCTCCTTACACAGCTTTAGGAGTTTACCCCTTTCATTAGGGTCCTCAAAGTTCCCTCTCTTACATCATGGTCCCAAGAGTCCCCTTTCCTTTCATCAGTGCCCCATACCGGTGAGGTGGGAGGACTTCGGCCTTCTACTTGTCAAAAACGTCCATGAATTCTTGAGAAGCTGATGGAACGTTCTGGGGGGGGGGGGGGGGGGTATCAGATACTGGTTGAACAGTCAGACAGCTAGTAGAATTACTGGATCCGGGGACAAAACAATGCTGCTGGCAGTAATCAGCAGAAAAGGAGATTTCTTTTTTGGCCCAGTTGATTTGGGGATTATGAGCTTGCAGCCAAGGGAGTCCCAGAATGATGGGAAACATAGGCGAGCATCAGACATCAAAGCAGATAAATTCTTGGTGGCCGGGAATCTGCTATGGTGAGGATGGGTCTGGTTACTTGGGTAACTGGTCCAGAACTGGGTAAGGAACTATCGGCTAAATGAACTTCAAGTCTTTGCTTTTTATGATGAAGGGGTATACAAAGTCTTTTAGCCTGAGATAAGTCCAGAAAACAGCTGCAAGCCCCAGAATCAACGATTACTAGGAGTCAAACCTCCCCTTCAGTACCTGTACAGAGACAGGGACAACAAGGTGAGAAAGAGCAGGCCCAGAGACCTGACAGTTTGAAGGGCTCCGTGGGTAAGACTTACTGGGTCTAACAGGGTAGTTGCGTAAAAAATGTCCGACCCCTCCGCAGTAGAGGCAGAGATTAGCCTTCTGGCGAAGTTGACCCTCATCAGGAGTCGGGGAGGAACGGACCAGGCCTAGTTGCATAGGTTCCCCTTTAGAAACTGTGGTGGAAGAGGGTACAGGAGGAGGTAATGAAGCCAGTGGATTTTTAGGCAGCATCCAGGTAGGCTGGAAAGTTTGAAGGAGTTCGGACCGCCACTCTCGCAGACGTCTGTCAAGCTGAATGGCAAGTTGTAGAAGCCCCTCAAGAGTAGCGGTAGTCTCAATTTGAGCCAGTTCATCTTCAGGGGTCTCAGATAGTCTATGTTGGTGCTAGTACTTAAGAGCCTGTGTCAGCTGTTCACTTGCGGAAATCAATGGTGTAATCTTCTACTGGACGTTTCCCTTGTTGCAGGGCGGACTCTGCAGTAGCTGTGCCCTGGTGATTATCGCCTCAAAGGAAGTGTCCACAGAGTTCAGTACAGGTTTTTTTTTGTTCCAGTAAGTTATGGGCCCAAGTTTGGGTTCCTCTGATAACAGGGAAATGATGAACCCCACTTTTACATTCTCAGTGGAAAAAGGTTCTAGCCTGAAGGGCCAAATATAATAGGCAAGCATATAGGCAAAATATAATAGGCAAGCATTTTTGAAGGCCCTGAATTTTTTCTGCTCACCGAGGAATCACTCAGGTGTTGGTATCTGTGACTCGGGAGGAGAAACCATCACTGTGTGGGAGAAGCTGGTGTGTTCCTGTGACGAGGAAGCTGATGCAGCACTGGCAGATGGTGGTCTGGAAGCCGCAGGAGTAGGAGAAACTGCCAGATGCTGCAGACGACCCTCCAACTGTAACTTGCCTTCTTGAAGTCTCTGTACTGCCTGAGTATATAAGTACCTGAAATAATAATAATAACTAGCCTTCTTGAAGACTCTGTACTGCCTGAGTAAGGGCGGTGACTTGCTGGAACAGAGCCTTGAGTGGGGAAGAGCCTTGGTCGGCCTCTGACCTGGCTGGATTGTACTGTCACGTACCTGATCCGAGGCCAAGGTGCAGAGAAGGCTCCCTTTTCGGTTAAGTGCAGTACACCCCTGAAGGTGGTACAGGAGGTGTAGCGTCCAAAGAGGCGCAGGTTGCCAACAGGGTGCTGTAGAGCTGGGCCGGTGATCACCTGGTGGTAGCTGGAGATGACAGGATACACAGCAAGACAGATGTCTCTTGGGAAACTCCAGATGTACTTGGCAAACTTGTGCACGCAGTAGTAGAAGCCAGGCTGAGGGTCAAACATGGGTAAACCGTCTGGGGGGAAAGGCAGGTAGTGGAAACAGGAACTTGGCCTACGTCACAAGAGGAAGGCAGGCAGGTAGTAATAGCAAAGTTTGTAAAGCAAGCCGAGGTCATACACAGGTGATCAAACAGGAGCAAGGTTGGTTGAGCAAGCCAGGAGAAGAGATCAGACAGCTCAGGAACAAGCCGGAACACAACAGGAAATCCAAGGTAAGTACACAGAGGCTCAGGAACACAGGAAGGCTGACGACAATCCAGCAATTTGATAGAATCCACAGCTCTCTTATATAGGCCAGCAAGTGGCCTCATCTGTCACGTTATGCGTGCGCCATTGTGCACACGTGTTCGCTGATTCACGCCACCATGCACCCGTGCGACAATTCTCCATTCTTCTGCCAATGCACATGCAAAGGGGAGTGTGCCTGATGCGCTCATCTCTAGTATTGGCAACAATGCTAGTTCTTCCACTGCCATTTCCCTGACAGATACTGGCTAGAGAGACCACAATATTTTGGCAAACAGGAAGTGCAGAGACATTGTTTAAACCAGGAAGTTCATGGGAGGAACAAAGAGTTCAAGGTTCAGCAGAAAACAAGGCACAAGGCAGGATTGTCCAATGGATCGGGCACAGAGCTGTCCAGCATCTCAGGTAGCTCAGTGAGAAGATTTACTGCCAGACACAGCAGAGATCCTGGTTTCAGGCTCTAATACAAATTATTGCTGGTTTCTTCTGTATGTACAGGATTTGGGTCTTAGTAGGTGATGGTATGTTATGGAATGCTGAGTTAAAAGAGAAGTTAGGGAATGAAAAAATAAAATAAAAACATTTTTAACTCACTTAGGTGGATGCAGCATTGGCTTGATGCTGCATTTATCACCCACTGTCTCTAACACCAAGAACTGAGCAACCAAAGACCGCTGACCACTCTGTTCTCAGTCTTCAATGAGCAGAGAGCAGCAACTGTTAGTCACCACTCTCTGCTCTGCCTCTCCAGGGCTCACTGAAGTGCTGGGCTGTGGAGGGGGTGGGAGAAGCTGGCTCAGGCTCGAAGTGGCTCGCTGAGAGGCTGAGCCTGCTGCCCCTCAGGAATCTGGGTGTACCCTTACTAAAGATGGGATCGATCAGTGATGTCAGCAGACAGTGAATTTAGCATGATCAGTGCCCTGATTATCTGTTCTGGACTCCCCTTTGAGGAGGAGCCGCTGGTCTGCTCTCCTCACCACACACTCTGATAGTGTGAGGCAAGGAGCGCCGATAAACGGCACTTCCTCATTTACATGTGACCAGCTGTGATTGGACACAGCCAATCACATGGGTAAAGAGCCACGTCATTGGCTCTTTACCAGGATCGGGGTCGCGACGTGTCCTAGGAACACAGGGCACCGGCGATCGCTGCGTGCCCCCACGGGTGCATGAGAGTTGCCATTCTGGGGCACCATCATATGACTTCCTCCCAGAACAGGAGCCGCACCACTCCCCTGTCATTTGACGGTGGTCGGGCGGCAAGTAGTTAGTATAACTTCTTTGGTGTGCTTAACCAACCTTGTTGGATGGTCAGGCAGAGCCATACAATCAGTGGTTCTTCTTGAACAGAGTTCCGCCCACCCCTCTCTAATACATTATAATAATTCCTGCAGGGAGAATCCAGTTATTGTCCCCTGGACCTGCCCTACCAGGTGGAAGTATTTACAACACTTTTTTCTTAGGGTCTGTGTAGATGTAAACAGACAGCGGTGTAAAGATGAGTAATGCAGCAATGAATACAGAGCTGTAAAACAAAAATAGAAAATTGAATGTTTGAGTGCAGAAATGTACTTGCGTATGCTTGTGTAACGCTCCTGCGTTTTACGTATGATGTGGATTTTCAGCTGCAGAAATATTCCACTTCAGTAGTCATGTAGAGAAACGCTGAGACACCATTCCCAACTCTCAATGACTCATCATGTGTGGATGATCTCAATTCAGCAAGTAAATACACACACTCAATAAGATGTTTCCTAGAGTGACTTATGTATATAGTAACACAGTGATGATAGGCTGAAGAGACAGGTTGGGTAGAGATGGTAGATGACAGACACTTGAAAGGAAATGTTCTTGAAAGTAAGATAGTAGCAGATGGGATGCAGATAGGTTTAGCAATCATGTATGGTAGTAGATGACAGAGTAGCAGGTGGACATACAAGAGAGATCAACCCAGTGCAAGAACAGGTGGTAGTAGGCTCAAGAGCTAGCAATCTTAGATAATGCAGATGTAGTAATAGTCCTTAGTATGCAGACATAGATAGTGTAAGCTTTAGTATAAAGGTTATAGAGGTTTCCCCTGTGGGGTACTTATCACTAATAGCAATGTAGCAGAGGAGAGGTTCGGCAAGAGCGGATGATCCGGTAGCGGGATACAGGGATCAGCGCAGCGTGGTTCCGACAGCGAGGTATGCTTGCAAGCATGTGAGCTTCAAGACAGGTTAGCATCAAGGCACAAAGCAGTTTGAACGAACACATGTGAGTGAGAGCCGGCGATCTAAATAGCCATCCAGTCCGGCGCTCAGTGATGACAGCATCAGTCTTAAAGGTGTATGCGCACCTTACCAAAAGAGAATGGTGGGGCGCATACACTTATGAAAGAGTAACTAGGGTACCCAAAGGTACCAGAACATTACAGCTTGTTTACATGTCTCTACATTCGTATATACATGTATATTGCAATATTGGCAAAAATAAATGAATCTAATGCTTGTATACACTTACACGCCTTTACGCTCCTTTACGCATGTTTAGGCAAGGCCTTTATGAACCATTTTACTCAGGATCTTTTTGTCGACAAAATCCTGAGGATAAACATTAGTAAATTCTTTTACCATGTGCAACTGGCCTAAAGCAGGTTAAATGCAGGTCAGAAGGAGGTCAGAAGGAGGTCAACTGTAGATTAATTTTACCAGTCATGGACTTCTGACAAACATTTATCTTCAACACATAACCACTTCACGGCCACCCTATAGCAGTTTTACTGCTACAGGGCGGCCGCTGTGAACCAGATCAGGTATAAATACGTGATCCTGCACTTTCAGGTAGCGGACGTGAATTTGCTCTGCCGGTGGTTCACTTCCGCTGTGATTGGGCACAGCGAGAGCCAATCAGCAGGTACCACTGACTTGGATGTCCACCGGCACCCCCTGAGATATAACAACAGTTTGCATATGTAAACAACAACATTTTGTCAGTAGGGAAGGCATGGACAAAGCAGGGACAAGGATCCATGTCTTCCCTTAGTACAAGCTCCTCCCACACATTACACAAACATTGGCTAGGAACACACCTAAACCTTTGACCGCCTCTGATGTTACCCCTTCGCAGGCAGTGCCATTAGTACAGTGACAGTGCATATTTTTAGCACTGATCACTGTATTACTGTCACGAGTTCCCAAAAAAGTGTCAAGTGTCAGATTTCTCCGCTGCAATATAACAGTCACGTTAAAATACGCTGATCACCGCAATTACTAGTAAAAAAGAAATAAATAAAAGATCCATGAATATATCCCTTCTAGATTGTAAGCTCTGATGAGCAGAGCCCTCTAATTCCTCCTGTATTGAATTGTATTGTAACTGTATTGTCTTCCCTCATATTGCAAAGCGCTAAACTGATGCCGCTATATAAATCCTGTATAATAATAATAATAATAATAATCCCATAGTTTGTAGACACTATAACTTTTGCTCAAACCAATCAATATATACTTACGGGGACTTTTTTTTTTACCAAAAATATGTACCAAAATACATATTTGCCTAAACTGATGAAGAAATTCGTTTTTTTTTTTTTTTTTATTGGATATGTTTTATAGCAGAAAGTAAAAAATATATATATATTTTTTTCTCTTTCAAAATTGTTAGTATTTTTCTTTATTGTACATCACGGAACACAGAGCCATATTCATAACCATATGGGTTATATGCCACCTATAGGTGAATGGACACTGGCAACCAATCAGACAGAAAGTCCCCCTATATAACCCCTCCTACACAGGAAGAACCTCAGTTTTTTTGCCGGTGTCTAAAGGAGATGGTCACGGTGGAGAAGCTTTCCACAATTTTATGTTTTTTTCAAAGAAGAAGAAAGAAGATTATGCTACAAACCCTGATCAAAGATCTCTGAATCTAAGGGGTTAGCAATCCGATCCATCTAAAAGAGTCAAAGACTAAAAGGATAGTACTTGAGCTTCAGGAAAGCAGATACAATGTTTTGCCTGTAATGTTGTCCTTTTTAGGGAATGGACCCTGGGATACGAACCCTTTGTAAAACCAACCCCAAAGGCGCTCCGGCAGGGTGCTCTACAGGTCCAAGGGAGTGGCTCCTCAAAAGCAAGGGGACCCAGTCCTTCAAGGTCGGCAAGTGACAGAAACTCACCGTTAAGGGTGAAGATTGGATTCTTGTTACAAGACAGAATCCTGGGGCGGGACTGGAAGTCCACTTTAAAAATATTTGTATGCACTAATCCCTTTAAAAGATAACAGATACCCTGTGCCATGTTGGTCTCTATAAAGAGAAAATAGGTGTATCCGCTCTGTCGAAGCACACCTTGTTTGTTGAAATGTTTTTGCTATACCTTTGCAAAACAGTGGGTGTATCAGCTGTATCAAAGCACACCTTGTTTGCTTAAACAATTTTCACTCTACCTATGCAAAACAGGAGGTGTATCAGCTATGTTAAAGCACACCTTGTTGGTTTAAACATATTGTTTTCACCCTGTGCTGATCACCTGTAAGGTGTATCAGCTGTTACAAAACGCACTTTGTTTGCTTAAACTGCTCTTATCCTATGTTATTAGGCGTACAGATCTTCGCTTTGGCGCCCGCATATATTCGTCTTCTCGGATAGCTTCCACACACGCGAATATTCCCCATTTAAGCACAAGTGTAAGCATGAAGCCAAGAGGGGCGGGTCATGACGCGATTGGCGTGCACATGGACGCCCCATAGCACGCAGCGCATGTGCAGTACAAGCACAAACGGCGCGATTTCTTAAAGGAAGTGTTTTCAGTGTGCAAGCCTCTGTCAGAGGCTGGAGGGTACACAGTGCAGCAGCAGCTGGGTTGCGTGAGTCACTGTGGATGCATGTTTACAGGCACGCTCTGGTTCTGTTACTTTGGGATAATCAGTGCTGTGTGCAATAAGCTGTAAAGCTTGGCACAAGCCTTGAGTACACTAAAGTTAGTACCTCAAGTTTGTCTTGCCTTAGAGCAATGTCCTACACTACAATCCATTTAATATGGTTTCCCATGGGTCATGTTTACATCTGTGCATTTTATAAAAAGGGCCAGGGATTTTTTTCTGGTTTTTGATTCCATAAACTTCAATGAATCAAAAACTTGTATTGAAAAACACGAAATGCACCTGGAATACGCAAACTGCAACCTGCATAGGTGTGAAACAGGCCTCATATAGCGCCATCAATTTACACAGTCCTTTATATATTTAATAGACATTCACATCAGTCCCTGCCCTCAATGAGCTTACAATCTAAGGTCCCTAACTCATTTTCACATACTAGGGACAATTTAGAAAGAAGCCAATTAACCTACCTGCATGCCTTTGGGGTGTGGGAGGAAACACACGCGGGCACAACTTGGGGTTCAAACTGAGGACCGTAGTGCTGCTAAGCAGAAGTACAAAGCACTTAGCCACTGTGCTGCCTGATCCTTTTGTTGATAGCGACAATGCAACCACAAGCTCACTAAAGAGAACACTCAACTGCTTTACAGTTGCTCCCTCAATGGCCAAAATACCGCAAAATTCTCCCCGTCAGTGAGGAAGCAGTGGCAGTGTGACACCCTGCTGGCTCAGCCAACAAGGTAGCATCACCACAGAAGCAAGTGAGTGATCTCTCTTCTCCTTTAACAAACTTGTCATTGGAAAATTGCCTCTAGTGTCAGGAACTCTTGAGTGGCATGGCCCTAAGCATGCCCAGCACCAGACTGGCTTACAGTGCCATCCTGTATACCAGGGGTGTCAAACTCAATTTCATCACAGGCCACATCAGCATTATGGTCGCCCTCAAAGGGCTGGTTATATCTGTAAGATTAGATGTCCAAAGCACCCCACACCCCCTTACACCCTTACATGAGATGTCAAGAGCCCCCCCACCATCAGAATTCAAGAGTCACCCACCCTTCCTGACATCACAATGCACCCCTTACCTTGTGCTGCTGTCAGGAAGAAGATGCAGGTGGATCTGGAAAGAAGAAAGTACAGGGTCTGGAGGAGGACCAGAAGTGGGCTGGAGTCAACTTCCAGAATCTACTGAATGCTGATATCAGGGGAGGCAGAGACAAGGTGGTGATGCGGCTGCACAGAGAGGTACAGGATCTGTAGGAGGAGTTCTGCCCTCCTCTCTGCTGCGGACTGCTGAGAAGGGGTGAGGGTGGGTAAAGGCGAGCCTTTCTGCAGCTGCACAGAGAAGCGCTGGATCTGGCAAAGGAGTTCTGTCCTCTCTGCTACTGCTTTCTTGGAGTCCATGCACACTAGGTGGTTTAAAAAATGCCAGAGCCTCTGGCAGAAAAATCAGCATAAAAATGCTCCTGCACAGTAGTTTGAGTGTTTATGGGCATTTTCTTTTTTGGGTGTTTTTTTCCCAAAACTTTCCCCTCTGCTCATTTTCTATTAATATCAATGTACACTTGAAAAGGCTGAACGCTCCTAAACACTACGTTTATGCGCGGCAGTCGTTTTTTTTCTGCCCGAAAGCTCACAAAAAACGCACTTGTAGTTTATTTGTTCCAGCCTGAAAACACTTCTCTGCAAATATACCTGTAAACGCGCATATGCACATGGATAAATGGGCTAACATAGAGTGTCTTATACAAGCAGAATAAAAAAACGACAAAAGCCTGTATAAGCAGCATTTTATATGCCTAGTATGCATGAGGCCTTAGGCTGGCCATACTTTATACAATTTTCTGTACAATTTTCTTTAGATTTACCTTCAACTATGAAGTACAAAGGTCGTCTTTATAGGATACAATTGAACGTGTTGTTTAGTTTTGACCTCATATTATATGGTTTTTGGTAAATCTAACAGAAAATTGTACAAGCATATTGAACATGTATGGCCAGCCTTACTGTCCATATACAGTCTGGGGGCAGCTGGGTCACCTGGCCGTGTTGCTGAACTGCAGCAGAGAGAAGTCAGGTCACTAATCTGTCTATGCTGCCTGATAGGGCTGTATATATCTGGCTGGCCAGAATTACAAATCCTTATACTGGTAAAACAGCTCCCATATATGTATTTAACCACTTCAGCCTCGGAAGGTTTTACCCTCTTCCTGACCAGGCCCTATTTTGCGATTCAGCACTGTACCCAAACAAAATTTACGTCCTTTTTTCCTACAAATAGAGCTTTCTTTTGGTGGTATTTGATCTCCTGTGCGATTTTTTTTTATTTTTTGCGCTATAAATAAAAAAAGAGCGACAATTGTGAAAAAGAAACAATATTTTTCACATTCTGCTATAGGACATTCCCCCCCAAAAAATTTAAAAATCAAATTTTTTAACATTTTAGGCCAATTTATTTTCTGCTACATATTTTTGATAAAAGAAAATTACAATAAGTGTATTTTGATTGGTTTGGGCAAAAGTTATCGCATCTACTAACTACAGGAAAGATTCATGTCATTTCTATTGTTTTTACTTGTAATGGTGGCGATCTGCTATTTTTAGCGGGACTGCGACATTGCCGCGGACGGATCGGAACCCTAACTGACATTTTTGGCACTTTTGGGGGTACCAGTGACATTACTACAGTAATCAGTGCTGAAAATATGCACTGTTACTGTAATAATGCCATTGGCAGGGAAGTGGTTAACCCTGTGGGTGATCAAAGGGGTATATGCGTACTTACTGTGTGGGGGGGGTCTGTGACAGGCACAGACAGATCGCAGTTTCAGCTTAGCTGAAACTGCTGATCTGTCCCTGCCTGTCCCACAGAAGATCCGCCTGCTTTGTTTACATAAGCAGGCGGGTCTTCTCTCCGTTTCCCGGACGATCGCTGGAGGAAGGCAGCAATCACCGCCTCTCCTCCCTCTGCCCGCTGTGTCTAAACCGCATGCACTTCAGTCACGTAGTACTACGTGACTGGACGCAGCCGAGCCTCTCTGCTGCAATAATATTACTGTGGGCAGTCGGCAAGCGGTTAAATTATGTAGTTAGCTTTTTGCCCGGTGTTTAGCCCTAAAATGATTTTTCAGTTTTTTAGTGAACCCAAAACCATAATAAGTAGTTCAACTTTAATAACATTTTTACAAAATAAGGTAAAGTGTCCATGTCTCTTTAATCTACCCCAGTAGTGTTCTTCATCATTACCACATTAGACATTGGTGAAAAAAAAAATAAAAAAATGACAGAGCATTCCAGCAAATCCCCGGTGAGCACAATATTCATCATTCTAGCAGATCTGTGTACATGGCAGGGCCCGGCCAGGGAAATGCCACCTTGTCGTTAAACACATTAATTTTTATGTAAATGCAAGTCAACTAGCCATAGTGGACACTCCAGTTAATTAAAAACAGAAGACGAACCAAAGTAATGCACTCCATTTGTTTTTCTAGGCAGCCTGCCAGGGGTTGGAAGTAATCCAGCGCTACCAGCTGGTAAATAGGATATATGCACAGCAGGGCGCCAATACTCTGTAGAGTGTAAACAGATGGAATCAATAGAGAGAGACAAGTTAGACCGCACTTCTGCAGGAACACAGCCAGAATGCACAACCTCACAGTCTAGATACTTATCCTGTTCCAGTTCATTTAGTAGCGAATGTCTCTTGATATCTGCTCATCTGTGTCTTCTTCTTTTTTTTTTTTTTCCCCGGTCTCTTCCGTCTTTCCTCCAGAATGACAATTTCAAGAGGATGATACAAAACAGAAACAAAATGTGGCTAATAAAAAATGATCCATGACCATCGCAGGGGTGGCTATAGCATGCTAGGGTAAAGCTTGAGGGTGCTGGTTGTTGAAGGATGCAGCTTGCTGGAAAAACTCTTCTGTTTGACCGGTTCACCCACGGAGATGCCATTGAAGGCTTCAATAAAACGAGCCCTCGGGGGAGCGTTTTTCAGTTTTGATTGCCTGCTCAATATTGTTGTGTACATAATCTGAGTGCAAGGCGGCACTGAGAGTCTTTAATTGTAACCATAAACGGCTGCAGATTGCTGTAGGTTTTCAAAGTCAGTCAGAGGACAAGGTACTTGTTTCGTAAAGGGACTCTCTCAGTTGATTTAGCCAGAAACGTAAAAGCTCCCGTAGATGCTGGAAGGCAGTCAGCTGTGCAGGCGCAGTGCAAACGCTCTCGGGCATCTGCATATGTTGGCTATACATATGTTCTCAGCACGGTTCAGCAAGGTTCTCAGGGCTCAAAAGTAGTGTTCATAGTACAGAGTGCGCAATGTGTATCCAACACTAAAGCAACCCTCGACACACACTTGAACCGTTATTTTTGTAAACTGAATGGTGTCAGCCCTCTCAGTTGTCTTTTGATAACTACTCAACCCACTCTTAAGGCCCGTACACACTTGATGGAAATCGGACTAAATATCCTCAGATTTTTCTCACGTTCAGCGTTCATAACCGTTTTTAGTTGACAGTGCATAAATGTTCACGAAATTTCTCGTCTGATTTTTTTTTTTTTTTTTTGGGACATTTGTTCCTAGACTTCTGGGTTGTCAGCAACTTTCGATCATCATGCGCGGTCTTTCGTATCCGTTTTTTCACGGACGTACTGCATACACATTAAACGAAAATTGGTCGTCTGGGGACGGACGATAAAAAATTTGGTGTTTGTCCCTCCGTTTTTTTTCGTTGAAAATGTCGGCATCGGCTGCTGAAAGTTGTGTACACACTAGCCGAAAATCATACGATTTGCCTCGAACTGGAATTTTCGGCAGATTTTCTACTAGTGTGTACCCCACTTTACATAGCTACAACATAAATGTTAATTTTTCTGTTGTCCAAGGTAGTAACTTAGGATACCCCCCCTCCCCACACACACACACGCACACTACCAGTATGTCTCACGTTTTGCTAGCATCCTAGTAGGAAGGGTGCCTTTTTTACAGATCTGCTGTGGTAAGACTAATTTTTTTGCTAACACCTCTTTTCTTTTTTTGTTATTTTTTTTAAACAAGACTCTTTACATCACAACTGGAGCATTGTCTCTTTGGTTTGTTTGCAGCTTACACCTCTACAGGAAGGGACAGTCACGCTGCAGCAGGTGACAGCCCATGTTCTGACAGTGCCAAATGCCAATGTCTGTTGCTTGGAGTCATGTTATCTTCTAATCTATGAGTCTGATCTGTCCTTACAGTCCTCCTTGACTCCATCGGATGTGGCTGAGCCTTCTTCCCTTTTGGCTAAGGCTTTTACCAGTCATACAAGACTGTATGACCCAAATCACCAAGTTATTTATTGACTCTGATCGCAGAGGCTACATTTGTGCTTCCACGTCTTTTCATGCAGATTCTATATTTTGTTTGCCTACAGTCTTTCCGAGCCATTGCTCGCAGAAACACTGTATAATTCAAAGTTGCTCCAGTCCTGAGGAGTTCCAATCTTCTGTTAATATTCTCAAATTTAGGAAGGATGTTTAGCTTTTATTGTTGAAACCTGTTGCTTTTACCAGCGCTCTTCCTAGCCTTGGGCTAGTTAAAAATCGTTAGGCTGCAAAGACTTTCCCTTTACACTTGCTGTATACCTACTATTCCAATAAAGGATAAGTTCACCTACCTTTTCAGAGGTTACAGGATTATTATTTCTTTTCAACCTTGGATAAAATAGGGAATGGTTCAAATCCATGCCAGGTGTTTTCTTTGCCATCTGAGTTCCAGTCTGTATGTATTGGAAAGACTAAAAAATCCTTTTATTTTGCTCATACATAAATTTTACCTGACCCTGATGCTCCGTTCGCATCTAGGCTATTTTTGGGCCATTTTCTGCTCTAAGCCTCAGCTCTAAGAATGCCCAACAAGACAAATCCTATTAATTTCAATGGCCCCTGTTCACATTTGAGCGTTCTGTCGCCTTAAGCAAAAGCGCTCGTCGCTCAAAAAAGTACATGAGCTTCTTTTTTGGCAGATTACAGGCATTTTTATTTTTTTTCATTGGTCATTTGTCAACCTAAAAACGCCAGGAAAAATAGAAATGCCTAGATGTGAACGCTTAGTGTAGTTCTATGTTTCTTGTTCAAATAGTTTATTGAAAAAACAGAAGTAAATACAACGCAACATGTACAATCAGAGCAGGAGAGGTTACATTTGCACAACAGGTAGCAACAGTAAACTGGAGATAGTAACAAAGCAAACCAGGTTAACAGACATGTTCAGGAGCCAAGTGGGCGACGACCCCAGAAGGGAGATCCGTCCAGCACAGCCAACACCCGGGCACCCCTAAAAGGGAACTTGCTGTGCCCGCGCGCTACTGCGCCCTCAGTGGGTCATATAGCATGCATGAAAGTATCGTTTTCGGAGGTCGCAATACAAGGCTCAGAGGAAGAAAGGAAGCCTGGTTAGGTCAGGAGTCCTTGGCATTAGGTCAAACAAGATGTAGACTGTTGTAGAATGGTGAAATGATTTGTGTAGGGAATGTGGAGAGAAGTAACCACAGTGGGGAAGAGTACGAGACAGAGTATTGTACATATGGCGGGATATGATCATAAGAGGGGTAAGAATAGGGAGGAAGGGGGGAGACGGGGGGACAAAACAGGGGGGGGGGGAAGAAGAAAGGAATGGGGGGAAAGGAGGAGGGTAGAAGGGGAGAAAGTGGGGGGGAGGAGGGGGGTCGCCGGGGGGGAGCAGGGTAACTACTGGTGGATACAAGCATCACGTAGATGCCGTTTAGGGCAATAAGAGAGTGCTATCAAAGTTCGGAGGGAGAAAGTGGTCTACCCATGGTTGCCATAGTTTGTCAAACTTTTCGACCCTGTCCAGCAGGACCGCTTCAATTTTCGCATGAATCATGGCATTAGTGATTCTGTGTTTCACTTCGGGAATAGGTAGATGGGGGGTTTTCCAAGCTTTAATTATTGTTTGTTTAGCCGCTGTCGTGACTTGTAGGAGCAATTTGTGCTGCCGCGTGGAAATGTCAGCTGATTTCATGTTCAAGAGGGCGAAACAGGGGTCAGGGTCGATGTGTGTGTCCATGAGGGTGGAGAGAATGCGAAAGATAGCCTTCCAAAATCGTTGGACCACGGGGCAGGACCACCAGATATGCATATGAGTGCCCGCATCCTGACAGCCTCGGAAACAGTCCTGAGAGTATGAGGGATGGAATTTAGCAATACGAGCTGGCACAAGGTACCAACGCATAAGCACCTTATAGTTGGTTTCGGAAGCCACAATATTTTGGGAGGCTGTCTTTGTCGTCTGCCAGATCTTGGACCAGTCTGCAGGCTCAAGTGTAATGCCCAAGTCCCGTTCCCATATGGACGCATATGCTGGGAGAGCTCGGGTTAAGGGTTCAGAAAGTTTAGAGTAAAGGAGGGATATTAGACCTCGGGTGTGTGGGTCATGGAGACAAACGTGTTCAAATGAGGTCAAGGTGGGTAAAGACGTGTCTGTACGCATGCAGTGGGATAAGAAGTGTTTAATTTGTAGGTAGTGGAAGATCTCAGAATTGGGGAGTTGGTGTGAGTCTTGGAGAGTCGGGAAGGATTTAAATGCATCGAAAACGATCAAGGAGTGGGCCCGGAGGAGGCCAGCTGCCGACCAATGTTGAAAAGAGGATGGGGATTCCCAAGCTGGGGGGAAGGACGGGTTGTGGAGGTAGGAGAGAAGCGGGTTATGGGGCGACTGAAGCTTGTACTTGAACTTTAGGGTGTGCCAAAGGTGCAGAGAATGGCGTAGAATGGGGTTGGTAATCGATCTGCGGTCAGAGGATTTTAACCACAGTAGGTTGGCCACCGATAAAGGATCACATTCGACCGCTTCAAGGGCCACCCATAGGGGAATTTCCTGAGTAGCATGCCATTTGGTCAGTTGGGCTAGTTGGGCTGCCTGGTAATATTTGGCGAAGTGGGGGAGGCCCAGCCCGCCCTGCAGTTTGTGGAGGTGAAGAATCTGTCTGTATACCCTGGGTCTAATTTTACCCCAGACGTAGGAGAAGGTCCGGCTTTGGAGCTGACGCAGGTAGTAGGAGGGGACATGTAAGGGCAGAACCCGAAACAGGTACAATATTTTGGGCAGCAAGGCCATTTTAACAACCGTGATGCGACCCATCCAAGCTAAGGGAAGTGAGGACCAAGTTTGCATAAGCTTAGTTAGGTGTTGTAGCATTGGAGGATAGTTAGCTGCATAGAGGTCAAGAGGGTCAGCCGTGAGCTTTACTCCTAGATAGGGAATGTGGTGAGTGGCCCAGGAGAAGGGGAGCACCGATTGTAGTTGTGTGAGGAGGGGCGCAGGCAGGGAAATATTGAGTGCTTTGGATTTGTGGGTGTTGACAACCAAGCCAGAGATATGGGCAAATTGTTGCAAAATAGCTAGGAGATTGGGAGCAGAGGTGAGTGGGGAGGTGAGGAATAGAAGGATGTCGTCTGCGAATAAGCATAATTTATGATGGTGACCACCTAGTTCAATTCCAATTCCTGGTAGGCAAGATGAATAGCCCTGCGTACGTTGTCTCCCGTTTGACGACAAGGGATGAAACCAGTCTGGTCTCTATGGATCAAGGAGCCTATGACGAGATTAAGACGGGCTGACAGTATTTTGGCCTTAATCTTTATGTCTATGTTTAGGAGGGAGATCGGGCGGTAGTTAGTCCAAGAGGAGTCGTCAGTTTGTGGTTTGGGTATCATGGAGATAGCTGTTTTCAATGAGTCGGGACTGAGAGAGTGGCCTGTAAGCAATGAGTTATAGGCTTTAGAAAGCATGGGGGTCAGGAGGTCAGAAAAGTGCTTGTAGTAAGAGGCTGTGAAGCCGTCGGGCCCGGGTCTCTTGTTGAGTTTGAGAGACTTGATGGCAATGCGGATTTCCAGGTCAGATATGGGTCTATCGAAATCTTCTCGTTGAGAGGCAGACAGTGAAGGCAAGGTGAGGTCAGAAAAGAAGTCGGTGATCTGGGAGTCAGGCGGAGGTGCTGGAGGGGAATAAAGTTTTGAGAGGTGTAAACGGAAGGTCTCCAGAATCTTAAGTGGGTTACTAGTGTAAGTCGTGGTGGATGTTTTTAGTCAGATCGGTTTCCGAACAACATTGGTGTTGCGGAGCGAGAGTGCTAAGAAGGTGTCGGGTTTATTAGCTTTAGTGTAGAACTGGTGTTGGGGACGCCTGAGCTGCTTTTTAGCGGATTCTGTGAGAAAAAGGTCCAGTTCCAGTGTTGCTTTGTCAAGGGCAATCTTAATGTAGTTCTATGTTTGCAGCCAAATTGGGATACCACCCACTTTATACAGTATTTGTTATACGTTCCCTTCACATAGTATAACCTATTAAAATATTTAAAAATGGCAGCTTACCCTTTTAGCTGCTCTTTTCTGGAAACTCCAGCACTGAAAAATCCTACTAGTTCTTTGTTTATGAGAAAGCTGGGGAGCTGTGTTAGCCATGATTAATTCTGTCTTTGCTGTGCAGATCTCATCTCATCAGTTGTAAACTAGATTTAAACATTTTCTGTCCTAACAAAGAGTTAAATGTTTACAAAGCTGGGTTTTTCCTTTGTATATTAAAGAGAGGGAGCTCACGCTGTCCCTAAACATTTTTATTGGGACAGATCATAGTGAACATGCTGAGAAAGGTTTGCAGTCCGCCATGACACCAAGAAACACCTAAGGCCCCTTTCACACGGGCGCACCGCCCGACGAAGTCTGTTCTGCTCAGCGGGGGATCGATCTGCCTATCCCCGCTGAGCAGGTGGATGAAAGCTCTGTGTGCAGAGACGGAGCTGTCAGATCCCCGCTGTCCTCTATGGGAGATCGGATGAGAACGGACCGCCTGTCCATTCTCATCCGATCCTATCCTCCAGACGGATGGAAAATAGGGTTTCCATCCGTCCGGATTTCACAGGCAGGATCGGATAGCAGCGGGTGTCAGCGGAGATATCAACCCCATAGGGATGCATGGAGCTGAATAACTGACAGGCGGATCGGATCGGATCGCTCGTGTGAAAGGGGCCAAAAAGTTAAAGACAAACTCTGGGATAAGAAAGCGTTGTCTTAATACAATGTCGTGTATTCTTCCCTGAATCTTGGTGTGCTGTGTGTATTTCTTCCAGATCTGTGCAGGGACTCAGTGTAAATCTTTACGTCTGTGCAGGAGCTTCTTGTAATAAAGACCGGTCATTGCTGTTCTCTCGCCTTGTGCAGGGTGACTGATCTTGTCTTTGCCCCTCTTGTAGTTTTCTACAAGCAGCCTGTAGTGGGTGGGGCTCAGTGACAGGACAAGGTCAATAGCCCAAGGCAAACATGCCAAACTGTGCCCCCTGAGATGTATGAGCATTATGTATCAGCAAAACCCCCCCAAAAAGAAAAAGTGAGCACTAATGCTCAGTTTTTCTTGCCAGTCTCTCCTTCCTTCCTTCCTTCCCCTCTTTTCCCATCCCTCCTCCCCCCACCCTCCTTTTATTGGCACCTCCATGGAGAAATGGGGAAGACTATGGGCCCTGTAGGTGTCTTAGAAAAGACAGCAGTTGCGGCAGAAGGAGCAAAAACAGTGACTATGAATTTTTCAGCTCTGGAGGAAAGCAATATTAATCCACTGTGAGGTCATGTATGATGATCCCCAAATGTACTCCACCAAGCTCATCTTAGATTTTGACACTGTAAAATATGCTGACATTATTATTTTGGAAGTCAGCAGTTCTGTTGACCCCCCCCCCCTTTCCCATTCTCTCCTTATGTTGTACAAAATTGCATTTTACATTTTCCCCATATTTCATAAGCTATGTGCTACTTAGTATTTATGACAAAGCCTTGTCTCCTTCTTCCAGATATCCAAGAATCTGAAGAACATTGTCAGGTCCTGTCGATTGTTTGATTATAACCAAAATGGTCAAATTCAAAAACACGAACTGCGGCGTGTCCTAGAAAACTACTGCTTCAAGATGAAGAATGTGGAGTATGAAAAGTAAGTGTATATATAAATGAATTCAAGTACCATCCTAAAGTGAAGCTGCAAGCATGATGTGAATAAATCACCATTGTGCTAAATAAATTAATGATTAAAATACTGTAAACCAGTAATGGAAAATGTGTGCTGCTCAGGCTACAATAGAAAGCAATCCTTTGTCCAGTCCACCACTGTGAGTGCAGGCCAGGGAAGGAGGTCGCCTCGGCTCCAAACAACTGTTGAGCAAAGGATGGATCCTATGAAGCCACACATCAATGCAGACCCACTGGTATTGAAATGAATGGCAGTCTCAGCCTGGCTCCTGTTTTTTTTACTTTACAACATTCACTTCGATATCTTAGCACTTATCTATGTTTATGAATTTATTATATAAAATAAGGGAGGAGGTAGAGAGGAGACATTGTAGGAAGTGGCAGCAGAGGAGGAGTGTCGGGCCCGGACTGTTGGTCTATGATTACGGTTCCCTGCTGGACGTGTCAGAGAGAGGCATCACGCCACCTACAGGATCCCGTTGGTGCTTCTATTATATATTGGATGCTTGTCTTTATCTTCCCTCCGGTAAGCGTTTAGCGTGCCCTTAGCATGCAGCACTGATTGTGGAGGAAGTCACAAGATTTGGTGAAGGATTCCTTTCTTGCACTTGGCACCCATTTTTGGACTATTCAATTTTTCTATATCTTTATGGACATTATTTACCATTAGATTGTTTCACTGCTATGATTTATTCTGGTATAATTTGAAGCACAGTTTACTGTCATCACAATTTTTTAAGTTTGATTTTAGTATCATTGTGTCAATTTAGCGCGTCTCTTCTTTTGCATTTATTCTTTGGTGTTTCCCACTACAGCTGCAGCTTTTCACATTTGTCATTTATTTTGTCACCATTTATATTGGTTTATTCACTTTTTCACGTTTGTGCTTAGCGCGGTTATTTTTTATACACATATAAAATACTGCATGTGGTCATTGTGTATACAAAGTGTATGATGTAAAAATCTCATAATCAAATTTGTCACTCATAGGGCTACCTAAAGCTGTACACCAGCCTTATTTTCTACCTTGCACCTCTCCTCTTCTGTACTGAGTCCCCGTTCACACTGGGGCGACCTGTGAGGCGACCTGGTCACCTCACAGGTCGCCGTAGGTCGCCTTCCATAGGGAAGCTGCGGACCCGTTCTAATAGGAGCGACACAAGTCGCTCCGACTTAGAAAAAGGGTCCGGAGCTTCTTTGGGGCGACCCGGAGCGACCGTCATAGACTTCAATGTTATGAAGTCCGTGCTGGCCGCTCCAAGGTCGCGGCACGCTGCTCGCACCGTGACCTCGGAGGTCGCCCCGGGAAGTCGGATCGCCCCAGTGTGAACGGGGCCTTAAACTCTGCACACTGTGAGCTTCTCATAACAAAATTATCAGAAGGTAAATAAATAACAAGGGAAAAGGGGGGGGGGGGTGTTATTTTAAGGCAATAGCATTCCCCAAACTGCTGACCATCCTGGACAGTTCTGACAGAGTAGGCCCAAACGTTTTTGCTACACATTCCTTTTGGCTTAATACTATTGGGTTGATTTACTAAAGGCAAATCCACTGTGCACTACAAGTGCATGTGGAAGTGCAGTCGATGTAGATCTGAGGGGAAGTTCTGCTAATTTCTGTCATCCAATCATGTGCAAGCAAAGTGCTGTTTTTTATTTTCCTTGCATTTCCCCCTCAGATCTACAGTGACTGCACTTGCAAGTGCACAGTGGATTTCCCTTTAGTAAATAAACCCTGATGATGAGCAGTTTTTCAATGTTTAGAAGGAATGTGCAGGAGGTAATAAGCGGTAGGCAAGCTTCATTACCTATAGAAAGTAAAGCAGCTTTGCCTGTCATTGCCTGACATTTGGCTGTGATCAGGGCTGGCCCTACCAAGGGTCCAGCTGGGTCCATTGGACCCAGGCAGCACTTAGAGAGGGGCAGCAAATTGACTCCCAAGATTTTTTTACCAGCAGTTTTTTGTGTCATCAGTTTGCGGCGCGTTAAGGGTGGAATTTACCCATCTCATACTGCCGCCCGTAATGCTAACTGATGAGTATGAGGAGACGGAGCATCTCCTCCGAGGAACTTCCTCACGTCATTGGGGTGTTCGCAATGACATCAGACATCTCACACAGGGCAGGTTGGATCTTTTAATGCAGTGGCTGTGGCAGACACAGGAGTGACAGGAGGACTCAGGACACACAGTGGGTGTTTGGTGGACCGGTCCGGTGGTGAGTTATGGAAGAAGGTAACAGGATATATAATATTTTCAAAATTTCATGTTTATATAAAATAATGGATGTAGGGGCCTTTTGGTGGGCGTCATTTTTTGGGGGGGGGGGGGGGTGAGGAGCAGCATTTTATTTTTGGACCCAGGCAGCACAATGTGATACTAGGGCCCTAGGTGCCTGTACTTCATACCTAATTATAATATTTTTTAATGACAATTTTTTTAATGACAATTTAAATGGTTTGTTTGAGTAGGGTGTAACATGTCCTCTTGGGCCTCATCAAAGCTGCAACCAGTGCACCTCCATACCTAAGCCCTAGTCCTGGGATTATTGAAGATTGTACACATTCTAGGATAAAAAATGATAACAGCAACATAATGACCAAAATTAGCCAGCTCATGTTTATTGGCATTACATGCTCAGTAATCAGGGTGGGTCATTAAGCACAGGAGTTTTCTTTCCCTAACAAGCATTGTTCATCATTAGCCAGCATTAAAAGGTCATGTGTTATTTTCTGTGGTAATGCATGATAATTGCACAATGAGTTTGGCCAATAAACTGTCGTGCAAACACATAATTTTGCTTTATTCATACTGGCAGCATCACACTCCTGACTCTATAAAGGGGATAATAAAATAGCAATAGATATAACTATTGTATCTATTCATGGTAGTTATGTTACAACCAGGAATGTCTCATCAGAAATTCCTAAAAGTGGCATGTCCCATGTACAGTATCTCACAAAAGTGAGTATACCCCTGACATTTTTGTAAACATTTTATTATATCTTTTCATGTGACAACACTGAAGAAATGACACTTTGCTACAATGTAAAGTAGTGAGTGTACAGCTTGTATAACAGTGTAAATTTGCTGTAAACCACTGGCAACAAAGTGAGTACACCCCTAAGTGTCCAAATTGGGCCCACAGTGTCAATATTTTGTGTGGCCATCATTATTTTCCAGCACTGCCTTAACCCTCTTGGGCATGGAGTTCACCAAAGCCTCACAGGTTGCCACTGGAGTCCTCTTCCACTCCTCCATGATGACATCACGGAGCTGGTGGATGTTAGAGACTTTGCGTTTCTCCACCTTCCGTTAGGGATGCCCCACAGATGCTCAATAGAGTTTAGGTCTGGAGACATGCTTGGCCAGTCCATCACCTTTACCCTCAGCTTCTTTAGCAAGGCAGTGGTCGTCTTGGAGGTGTGTTTGGGATCGTTATCATGTTGGAATACTGCCCTGTGGCCCAGTCTCTAAAGGGAGGGTATCATGCTCTGCTTCAGTATGTCACAGTACACGTTGGCATTCATGGTTCCCTCAATGAACTGTAGCTCCCCAGTGCCGGCAGCACTCATGCAGCCCCAGCCCATGACACTCCTACCACTATGCTTGACTGTAGGCAAGACACACTTGTCTTTGTACTCCTCACCTGGTTGCTGCCACACGCTTGACACCATCTGAACCAAATAAGTTTATCTTGGTCTCATCAGACCACAGGACATGGTTCCAGTAATCCACATCCTTAGTCTGCTTGTCTTCAGCAAACTGTTTGTGGGCTTTCTTGTGCATCATCTTTAGGAGAGGCTTCCTTCTGAGACGACAGCCATGCAGACCAATTTGATGCAGCGTGCGGAGTATGGTCTGAGCACTGACAGGCCACCCCCCACCCCTTCAACCTCTGCAGTAATGCTGGCAGCACTCCTACATCTCGTTTTCCAAAGATAACCTCTGGATATGACGCTGAGCACGTGCACTCAACTTCTTTGGTCAACCATGGCCAGGCCTGTTCTGAGTGGAACCTGTCCTGTTAAACAGCTGAATGGTCTTGGCCACTGTGTTGCAGCTCAGTTTTAGGGTCTTGGCAATCTTCTTATGGCCTAGGCCATCTTAATGTAGAGCAACAATTCTTTTTTTCAGATCCTCAGAGAGTTCCATGAAGTGCCATGTTGAACTTCCAATGACCAGTATGAGAGAGTGAGAGCGATAACACCAAATTTAACACACCTGCTCCCCATTCACACCTGACACCTTGTAACACTAATGAGTCAAACGACACCGGGGGAGGGAAAATAGCTATTTGGGCCTAATTTGGACTTTTTCGCTTAGGGGTGTAGTCACTTTTGTTGCCAGTGGTTTAAACATTAATGGCTGTATGTTGAGTTATTTTGAGGGGACAGCAAATTCACACTGCTATACAAGCTGTACACTCACTACTTTACATTGTTGCAAAGTGTAATTTCTTCAGTGTTGTCACATGAAAAGATATAATAAAATATTTACAATAATGTGAGGGGTGTACTTACTTTTGTGAGATACTGTATATACAGAATGTATTTACAAACTACTTATACTGCCTCATGCACACTGGTTTATTGCAAACGCTGTTTCTCCTGACAGGAAAAATCAGTGTTAAAAATGCACCTAGGCCGCAGTTTTCAAACTCGTTTAGACACCTTCAGGCATGTTTTGGGTGTTTTTTTTTTTTTTCTTTTATTTAGATTTTTATTGGGAACAACAAAAAATGGACATTTATATAGTGCAAAGATACTACGCAATAACATGAACAACAAAGAGTAAATTTAAAAAGAGTTTCTCTCTGCAAAGTTCCACTTTAAGAACTTGTTCTCTGCTCCTCTTAAACAATTGGCATATTTGAGAAGCAGAGGGGGAGTGGGTACCCGGTTTAGACAGATACCCATTTCCTACTTCCGTTCTGAGGGCCACGGCGCTCAGCAATGAAAGTTCTCCTTCCTCTCTCCCCCTGCAGTCTTCTGGGACACTGACAGGTCCCAGAAGACTGCATCCACCGCTCACGATGCGCAAGCTGTTACAGCCAGGTGCCCATAGTGAAGATGTCGAAGACAGCAGGTGAAACTGCCTGGGGTGAGCTCACCGCTGGATCCTGGGACAGATGAGTTGCTGTTTTTTTTAAAAATCAGCAGCTACACTTTTTGTAGCTGCTGACTTTTATTTTTACCACAGGTGACTGGAACTCCTCTTTAAGCAATCGTGCAGAAATGAAGAATGACCGATCCAAGCGCCATTGGGCTGTTAGACGATCAGTTAGCAGAGCAATGCCTGAAATTGCAATGTGCTCATTTTCCAAAAAGGCCCCTCAACTGGGGACCATGGAGCAAGAAAAAGCAATTCAGTCATCCATTGGACAAAAAAATGGAAACTGCTCTTGTGTGTAGAAAAAGAGACAATTCCAGTTTGGGTGTTTATTTCAATGGCCAGACTTGTAATTCATTCTGACCATTGAAATGAATAAACACTCAAGCACACCTAGCGCTTAGGTGCGTTTGGATGCATTTGAAAATTTTTATGCCCAAAAGCTCCTTTCCTGAACGCGGTTCTTCTGCGTTCAGGAAAAGAGCTTTGGCTGCCTCTAAACTCTGCTGCTCCTAAACACCTCTAGAGCCTATGGGGTTGATTTACTAAAGGCAAATTGACTGTGCACTTTGCAGAGTGCAGTTGCTCCAGAGCTTAGTAAATGAGCAGAAGCTCTGCTGACTTTCATCATCCAATCATGTGCAAGATTTTATTTCCCTTGCATGTGATTGGGTATTCTTTGCAAAGTGAAGCTTTACCTCATTTACTAAGCTTTGGAGCAATTGCACTTTGAAAAGTGCACAGTCTAGTTGCCTTTAATAAATGAACCCCAGTACATAGAGAGAGAACTAAAACTAGAGTGTGCAAAATCTGCTGCAGCTCAGCATAGAAATCAATCAGCTTCCATGTTTTATTGTGAAAGATTAAGGCCCCCTTCACACAGGCTTTCCGATTCGATCCGCCTGTCAGTTTTTCAGGCGGACCAGATCGGATGCTCCATGCAGCCTATGGAGCGACGGATGTCAGCGGAGACATCTCCGCTGACACCCGCTGGTATCCGATCCGATCCTGTCCATGAAATCCGGACGTATGGGAACCCTTTTTTCCATCCGTCTGGAGGATCGGATCGGCTGAGAACGGACAGGCGGAGAGCGGGGATCTGACAGTTCTGTCGCTGCACAGCGGAGACGGAGCTGTCATCCACCTGCTCAGAAGGGATCGGCGGATCGATCCCCCGCTGAGCAGAGCTGCCTGTGTGAAAGGAGCCTAACTGTATAAGCTAGAAGCGGATTGGCTACAATGCACATCTGCACCAGATTCTGAGTGTTCAACTTTTAGTAAATCTCCCCCAATGGCTTTTTTTTTTTTGAGGAGAGTTCAGGGGCTTAGGCAAAGACATCCAAAGTCCCAAAAACATCAGTTAAGGAGCAGCAATACGCTTGAAACCTAAAAGTAAGGTTTTTAAAACAACAATGTATTGGGTTAATTTTATTTATTTTTTAGTCTGCAGCTTTAATTAAAATAATACTGTTATCCTTGTTTAAGCACTTCCTGTTATCCTGTTATAGGGTGATACCTGTCTCCCAACTTTACTCCGGCATGGTCACCATATTGCACACTCTCTCAATAGAGACTGCAAGCAGCCATGTTGGTGCACACTGCACAGACATTGTCCTCTACTGTCACCATCAGGAAACCTACTCTGGCAAACTCCATGCAGCCATCAATGGAGTCTTTGTAGACAGGAAGTATCCAACCCCTTTCAAAGCTCACAGGCCAGCCTGTATCCTCCTCAATTTCCTGCAGCCAGCTGGGTGCCAGGGCCCTGGAGTCCACCCTTGCTTCACTGTACTCCACCATCCAAATCATGGGCTGCACACTAAAGGCGTTCAGCTCCAGCCAAGGTTTATTGCAATGACAGCACACCCAAAGCCATGCCCACAACATGTTTTACCCACAGCAAGCCTAATCCTGCCTAAGTACCTCTGTGGGTGAGATATATTGTGGGCATGGCCTTGACTGCGAGTGAGTGCTGAGCTATCATTGCAATACATCTTGACTGGAATTTTAACGTCTCTGGTGTGCAGCCTGTTTTTTGGATGGTAGACAGAAAGTAGGTGCAAGGAGAAAGTAGTGCTAATTTGCAATAAATGATGAAAACGGTATTTAAAAAAAGTTTGCTTTATTATTTTATGCTAAACAAAACAATTTTATCTACTTTTGTAAACTACTTATCTATATATAATGGAGATGAAGAGAGGAAGACATGTTTGAAATCAGGCCTGGTTGATTTACTCTAGATATAGTGAAGTGAGAGTTAAGCTGGCCATACACCCCTTTACGAGAGAAATCCATTGTTTACCCCATCCATGTTAGACAGTGTGAATAGGCGAATCTCCTGATGCCGGCTATTACAAGACTGCAGCTGATTGGTTGCACTCCAACTTTTTTTTTCCGCCAAACTCCTTTCTTATTTGAAATGTGTTGACCGGTTTGGTGCCACCCATGACTTCACTGGAATCAGGTGAAATTTCATCTGTGTACGGCCAGCTTTAGAGAATAAGTCTAGCCACCTTATGCCAAAAAGTGTGGTATTGGCAGGATTACCAGGCGAAAAATAATAATAAAAAAAAACAAAGCCTAAAAAAATAAATGCAGTTACTACATCTAAGGTCCAGTAAGCCCTATTTTTTTGGGGTGGGGTTTGCATGTGCTTTAACAGCTATTGAGATAAGATATCAGTTACACAGGGAGTAATTTCAGTGATTCGCCAAACTCATAGACTTGCACTGGGAGAAGGAGCAGTAAAGCACAACAAGTGTATTGTACTTCAAAGCAGGAACCAGAGCCTTTCTTATATAATCAGCAACTATGGTTGCCCCCATTTACTTATAAAATTTACTTTTTTTTTTTTAAATACCACACATTTATAAAATTAGTTACATCATGCTGATCTCTAATATGTTCAGTATGTGTAAAAAATATTGAAAATATTATATAATCCCTTCTAGATGACCACAATCACATGTATATCTGAACAGCAAAAAGATGATAGCTTTCTTTTAAATACGACAATACTGTGTAATGGGTGATGTCCTGTCAATAATGGAACATGACCTCTTCCCTCCTACTGAATAAAACTATATAAGTTAATTCAATAATAAAAGATTCTGAAGTCTGTCTTAAAGCTCCCCATTCTCCAGCCCAAAATCCCGCTGGCATAATGAAATTAGGAAGGCAATAACCCGGCGCAGTGTTTTATTTCACAGTAAACCCAGCGTTTTTCACTACGATCAGAAAAACAGCTTAGATCCTTAAATTGAATTTGTATCCATTCCAGAATCACATAAGCAGTAAATTATAAAACGGCTGCACGGTTTTCAATTAAACTGCTAAGACACAAGGAAAAGGATTTAAAAGGAGAGACCAGGAGTGCTGGGTGAGTGAAGCTGGGGGGGTGACAATTCACTGCATCGCAGCTGTCCTCCCTTGAGCAGTAGGGCTGTAGAACAAGCTGGTGCATTCGACGAGCAGCACAAATAAAAAGAGCAGCGAAAAGTATCAGCGCCGTAACTTTTCATGACTGTAATAAAAATATGTTCGCATACAAGGCAATAAAGAAAATATATGATAAAACCACTGAAATAGAAATGTAAAAAGGAAAGGGATGTGTTCATCAAAAATAAGAATAAAAGAAAAAACTTTAAAGTGTAACTGTGGCCAGGCTATGGACATTCAAATATGTACATGTTATAACAGACAGTAAATGAGCTTTAAAACAAGCCCTCATTACCTCTGTAGCTAATGCATTGTAGGGCAATTCATCCTCAAATTTCAGTAGTTCTGGAGTCATCCAAGTCAGCTCTCTCCAATCCCACTGTTCTCCCCTCCCAGATCTCCTACTTTGTGTTTACATTACAGGTTGTAAAGCTGGACATACATTATACAATTTTCTTTAGATTTACCTTTAACTATGTAGTGCAAGGTCCTGCCATATTGTGTACAAATTGTAAGTGTTTAGGTTTGATTTCATATTATGTGGTTTTGGTAAATCTAAAGGAAAATTGTAGAAGAGAATTGTATAATTGATGGCCAATTTTAGTCATTGCTGGGAGGGGGGAGCAGGATTACCTGTCCTGCTGGATCACTAATGGGGGGTGGGAGCAGCGTGAACTGCGCTTTTGAGTCACTACTTCAATGGGTAAGAAGGGGGAGCTGAACTGCTGTGTCACTGCTGAGTGGGGAGAACTGAGATGGTTGTGCTAGAAGAGGAGCGCAGGGGGAGCTGAGCTGCTGAGTCACTGCTGGTAGGGAAGAGGAAGGAGAGCTGAGCCACTGCTGTTGAGGGGTATAGAGGAACCTGAGATGCTGAGTCATTGCTTGGAGCAGGGTGAACTGAGTTGCAGAGTCACTGCTGAAGAGGAGAGCAGGGGCAGCTATTCTGCTGAAGCTCTGCTGAGAGCAAGGAGGAGCGGGAGATGAGCTAGAGAAAGGAGCAGGGGAAGGTGTTCTGAGAAGTCACTACTGGTGAGGGGAACAGTGGGTCCTGAGCTGCATCTGCATTTAACAGCACATGCTTGCAGTGGCATGATCAGGGAGAAACACCCTACTCGCACATAGGTGTTTACCCAAGTATTGTATGTAAAGCCACTCACAAATAAACAACTGCATGTTAAAGAAAAGCTTTGGCCAGATGTAGAGAAAGGTTAGAACATTTGACAGGGTTTTATTGCCTTTTAATTTCCCCTTTAAAATGAGATTTCACTGATATAGAAGAAGATAAATCTCCCTATTGAGCACACATAGAAAACTAACTAAAAATATCCAAAAATCGATCCAAAATTGAATAAAAAAGTTTGCCTGATGTTCCATTTTCAGGGAGTAATATCTTGCTGCTTGCAAAAAGGAAACAATGGAGTGTATGTTCAATGAGCACAGATTGTAAGTTACTAATAATTCGATTTATTTGAAAACTATCTTTGATGACTTCAGCACTTAGTCCAATTCACACTATTGCCTAGTTGAAATCCATTCCTGTGGCTACAAAACACAATTCATTTCTAACAATTCAGTTTCATGATGTTAGATGGTTTCTGAATGGTAGCAATGAGTTAACAAACTCTGCACATTTTTTTTACTGCTCGTTCTATTGTCTAACAGGTGCTTGAAAATGAGATTTTTATTTGAAGTACCATCTATTAATGGCACATCTTCATGATGCATTAATTTGTTTATCTATTTATTTATATGGTGCTGACCAATTCTTTAACACATTGGAGAAGATAGCATCCCTCACCTTATCCTACAGTCTGTACTGCATGAAAAATACTCACACTAGGACCAGTTTAGAGAGAAACCAAATAACCTTCCAGGATGTTTCTGGATTCTGGGTGGACATTTAGGTTCTAAACTGAATGTTTTTCAAATGTTTTTCTTCAGGCTTTGGAACCGATATTGTATAGGGAAAAAACATACTTTGGACTACAAAGAATTGCTACGAAATTTGGGGATTAACGTAGAGCAGCAAAGCAAGCCAATACAAGAAAATGTCGCCCAAGGTAAGGAAGCTGGTGCTCCTGGAAAGGTACCAGGCCTTTTTTCTTTAAAGTGTAATTCTCTTGACAACTATTTATGTTATTTTCCTATTTTAATGCGATCATTTGAGTATTTATTACACACTTTGGCACCCATATAGTAAACTGTGGTGGGCCATTGCTATATTGGGCTCATAATATATATAGACACATGAATATAGCATGCTGTGACACTTCCTTCCCATTGTTCTGCCACATGGCTCCAAGGCAGCATCTCTGAACTGGTATGGTGTGAAACCAAACTCCTTACAAGTGTGTGATGTAGATTTTTTTGGACGTGTTAGAATCGGGGTAATCTTACTAAGCTCCATCTATTAAACCAAAGTAACAAATACTTACCCCACCATTAGCCACAACTGAGAAAAGCATATGAACGGCTGTTCCAGGAAGTAGGTTGTCCTGGGAATTTACCTAAAACACAAATGAACCTTTCCTTATATGATGATCTTATTTGTTGGTACAACACACTGGAATTTTTCTTGTGCAATTACAGTCCTGTAGAAGGATCTTATGAAGACACATTCTACAATGTTCTTCTGATATGATCACAATTGGAAGAATGATTAATTTGCACTTTAATGTGTTTGGACACTGTACAAAGTTACCCAGAGAGACCAATTAAATTCTGCAGTAAAAAAATTCCCAATGCTGGCTTGAAAATGAAAGATTTCAGTTACATATAGGGAAAAAACAAGTCTTGTTTTAGGCATGTTGATAAAATGAGGCATAGTGGAAGTCATAGGTGGCCATAGATGAGCAGATATTTACCAGTTTTAACATGACGAGGATAAGCATGGGATTTGTTCTAGTCTTTATTAAACAATGACATTGGTGCAAGTATGGTACTCCTAAACCTTTGGAAGAGTAAATAATTAGGACCCTAATGCAGGGAGATATTGCTACAGGTTGTAAATAGTCCCTCTACATTGAAAACAACTCCCCAAATCTCTTTGCACATGCATAAGGGCCTTTGATAAGGCTATACAGGTAGTGCTCAAAATCAGAAACATTACAGGTTTGTGGGTATTCCTCCAAATGGTTGAGTTCAGATGTGTCTAGTAAAGGCTGTTTTAACACTCAAAGACATTTTAGACAATCATGCTCTTCCAACCTTGTGACATCAGTTTGGGGAAGGCCCCTTTCTGTTTCTGCATGACTGTGCCCTGTGTACAAAGCCAGCTCCATAAAGACTTGATTTGATGAGTTTAATGAGAAGAAGCTCAACTGGCCTCCACAGAGGTCTGACCTCAACCCTACTGAACACCTTTGGTATGAACTGAAAGCCAGGTCTTCTCATTCAACATCAGTACCTGAGCTTACAAATTACAGTAAAACCTTGGATTGAGAGCATAATTCATTCCGAAAACATGCTCGTAATCCGAAGCACTCTTCTATCAAAGCAAATTTCCCCACAAGAAATAATGGAAACTCAGATGATTTGTTCCACAACCATTTATTCATAAAAAAAAGTTTATGGTCCATATAAAAAGATTATAGCAATGTGATAGGTTGTATAACCATAAAATGTCCATTCACAAATGGCAAAGGCACCTTAAAGTGTAGCAATATGGTTACATTTAATGAAGGTTCAACATTTAGCAACTGATATGGTTGATTATTAACCTTCTTAGCGGTATTCCCGAGCGTGGCTCGGGGTTACATTTCAGAGCCAAAAGCGGTAACCCCGAGCCCCACTCGGGGTACCGCCAGAAGCATCGCTGGATCCTGTAAAAGAGGTTACTTACCTTGTCACCGGGATCCAGCGATGTATGCGAGCGGTATGCGGCGGCAGATCTTCCTCCCGATCGTCTCCGTGCCCCGGCTTCCGTCTCCTGCGACGTGACGTTCACAGGGGGGTGGAACCGGCGGCAAATTCAAATAGTGAAACACAGCAATCACACTGATACCATTCAAAATAAAATAAATTCACATTACATTGCCCCCCAGTGCCCTTTCCTGCAGTTTTACTGTACTTTTTATGTATATATATATATATATATATATATATATATATATATATATATATATAATATATATATAATTATATATATATATATGTATACATACATACATACGTTAACTTATTTATAGTTTTTTATTATATTAAAATTTATGATTTTGGGTTTCAAACTTTATCATACCCAAGATGTTATAAAGAAGAACGCACAGTAAAAAAAAAAATATGTAAATAGTTGGTTTGCTCATTCTCAAGAATTACATGCAAAATAATGGTACCGCTTTCAGCACCTAAAATCCGAAAGAATCATACCGCTAGGGAGGTTAAAAGAGGCACATCTAAGTATGCAGGCACCTGGGGTAAAGCTGTCCACATCGTGTCCTGTGCACCGCCGGCTCTCACCTTCATCAGTCTGCAGTTGTGACCGGTAAGACTACCCTGCAGTAGAGCGATCTGAAACCAAGCCTTGAAGCGTTCATGGAGCCCAGTGTGGAAGAGATGACGTTGATGGCGGCACGGAGGATGGTCTATGTGGACAGATTTTCCCCAGATGCCTGCGTACTTAGATGTACCTGTTTAATCATCAACCATGTGATTTGGTAAATGTTGTACCTTTATTAAATGTAACCATATTGCTACACTTAGAGGCGCCTCTCTTCTCTTTTATACTCAGTTGTGACGTGACGCTACTTGTATTTCAAGACATCGCTTGTTTATCATGTCAAAATGTATAAAAAAAATTAGCTTGTCTTGCAAAATGCTATCAATCCAAGTTACTCTCAATCCAAGGTTTAACTGTATTTTTTTTAGTTGAATGGCACAAATTCCCACAGTCTCTCGTGGAAAGCATTCCAAGAATAGGCAAGATTATTTTTTTCCACAGAGGGGTCTTCTTAAAATAGGAAAAAATTGCTTTGCCACAAAGGAGGGACAACTCCATATTAATGGCCATGGCTCATCCAGGTGTGATAGTTGGGTGTCCACTATGATTTGGCGATATACTCAAAGCTCTTGTTTTTATTAGGGTTATGGCCAACTTTACCCTGATCAGCCAATTCATTCAGGGTAACACTTGATTTCTTTAAGGTTTCAACAAGCCCATTCATGATCCAAAATAAAATGGATAAAGTGGTTGCAACATTACCCTCCAACATCTGCAACCTCAGTATGGACAAATACAGAAACAAAAGTGGAGTGTTGCCCCTAGCAACCAATCAGGTCTTTACGAGGAATTGGATTGCTTTATAAAGAGCCTTATTTTGCTTCAGCGGTTGCTTTTCAGCCCCAGCGTCCTTTCATTAGAATTATTTTGGAGTTTCTGATTTTTCTTTCTCCAGTTCTCATTTGTATATTTGTTTTCTGACACTTCCTTGATAGTGATATACTGCTAAGTAAACAACAAAGTCTTCAACCATCAGGAAGAACGTTTTCAGAAGATCTTGTAATTAATTTCAAGCGTTTATTAGCACAGGGAGCGGCATATCTTGTTGCTCTTTTCTAGTGAATAATGATAGTGTTCAGACACTGAGCTCTTTACACAGTAAACATGTGTGAAAGACTTAAATCTTTAAAGCAGAAACATTGGAACATACTTGATGGACACATGTCCCATATAACAACATCGGTCTGCCCAGCGGCTATGCAAATACAGACTTTCTGGAAGGTCAGCCCCCCATCCTCACGTGACAAACTTCTGGTTTGCTGATTGGTGATTCCAGCATAGGGCATTGTTGGACAGGGGTCCATATTAACCACTTAAGCCCCGGAAAATTTTACACCCTTCCAGACCAGGGCCTATTTTGCGATTCGGCACTGCGTAACTTTAATGGACAATTGCATTGTCGTGTGACGCTGTACCCAAATGAAATTGACGTCCTTTTTTTCCCACAAACAGAGCTTTCTTTTGGTGGTATTTGATCACCTGTGCGATTTTTTGATCATGCGCTAGAAAAAAAAAAAAGAGTGACAATTTTGCAAAATTAACAATATTTTTCACATTTTTTTATATGAAATTCCCCCCAAAAAATGTAAAAATCTAAATTTTTTAACATTTTAGGCCAATTTGTTTTCTGCTACATATGTTTGGTAAAAAAAATCGCAAAAAGCGTATTTTGATTGGTTTGCGCAAAAGTTATTGCGTTTACTAAACTTTGTTTACATTAGCCACCTGCCTTTCTCCCGGTGTAACCGACGATCGCGAGTGACCAGCGGACATCGGGTCCGCCGCTCACTCGCGCGGGGGGTCCGTGAGCGAGCTGGAGCGCGCTTCCAGAGGCACGCGCTCGCTCCCTAGAGCCTCACAGGCTAGCAACGTAGAACTATGTCACTTTGCCTATGAGGGGTTGACTGCCGACGTAAAACGTCGTTAGGCAGTCGGCAAGTGGTTTAATGGGAATTCCAGGTAATCAATACAAAAGGGTCAAACTTACAGTTTTAAAATGTATACATTTTCTAGGTAAGTGGAGATAGAGGATGAAATACACAGCAGGAAGCCATTTACCGTTGCCTTTTTGACGGGTGCTGTCCCCACCCCCCACCATGAACCCTTCTAGACCTGTGAAATTAAATCAAAGCACACCAGATTGAGTCATCTCTGTTGGGTGAGGGATGCTACAGTGATGGTGAGGTATTTGTTTTGTTTTCTTGGAATAAGGACAGAAGAGATGCTGCTCTGTGTGAACTGCCAACCACTCACATGCAGGAAAGATGCAAACAGTTGAGGGGAGCAGTGAGGATATATACTGAACAAAATTATAAACGCAACACTTGTTTTTGCCCCCATTTTTCATGAGCTGAACTCAAATATCTAAGAAAACTGGGATTCATCCATGAAGGGAACACCTCTCCAAAGTGGCAGATGCCATTGAATGTGAGCATTTGCACTCTCAAGTCAGTTACGACGATGAACTGCAGTCAGGTGGAGAACCCAATGAGGACGACGAGCATGCAGATGAGCTTCCCTGAGACGGTTTCTGATAGTTTGTGCAGAAATTCTTTGGTTATGCAAACCGATTGTTGCAGCAGCTGTCAGGGTGGCTGGTCTCAGACGATCTTGGAGGTGAAGATGCTGGAAGTGGAAGTCCTGGGCTGGTGTGGTTACACGTGGTCTGCGGTTGTGAGGCCGGTTGGATGTACTGCTAAATTCTCTGAAATGCCTTTGGGGACAGCTTATGGTAGATAAATTAACATTTAATTCACGGGCAACAGCTCTGGTGGACATTCCTGCAGTCCGCATGCCAATTGCACGCTCCCTCAAAACTTGCGACATCTGTGGCATTGTGCTGTATGATAAAACTGCACATTTTAGAGTGGCCTTTTATTGTGGCCAGCCTAAGGCACACCTGTGCAATAATCATGCTGTCTAATCAGCAGGGCATTTTTTCAGCTGGAACTTGGTGGAACTCAGTTCCACCACCTCTGGCTCAGGCCCTCTCCTCCCTGCTCACCACTATCACATGTAAACACAGAAGTCTGGCTCCTGTGTTTACAAGGTGAAAGCTTGTCCCCCAAAGACTCCCTCAGATCTGATCTCCGGAGTGGCTCCCACTGAGTGCAGGATGGGGGACAAGGGAGATGCAGGTGCCCGGGGTGCAGAGCAGATGCCAACACCCCCACTGGATGATCTCCCTGCAAGTAAGAGAGGCGGAGCCACCTACAGTGTGCAGGGAGGTACTAGAGCCGACTGGGTGCTTCAGCTTAATACAGTAATAAAAGTAAGAAGTGCGGAAGATGGTGGAGCATTTATGGAGGTGGGAAGAAGATGGGAGTAGCGTAGGGGGGCGGGGGTGTTGCATGCAGAGGTCAGAGCTGAAGAAGGGTAAGATGTGGAAGGGGGATGCAGAGGTAAGCAGCTGTGGAAGAACTCTGCACTCTGTGTGTAGCCCACCCCTGAACTTTGTAATCTGTATGCAGTGCACCCCTGAACTCTGCACTATTATACGCATTGCACCCCAAAACTCTCTACTCTGTGTGTAGCCCCCCCCCCCCCAATCCCCCGAACTCTGCGCTCTGTACGAAATGCACTCCTGGTATTTAATGTCTCTTTAAGACCCTCCCTCTTTTCATGAAAATTGACCACTCCCACTATTTGATGTGTGTGTGTGTGTGTGTGTGTGGGGGGGGGCAGTTTAGGGGGTCATGGTTGAGTTCCTGTACCTATTTTCTGAGAAAAAAAAACCCTGCTAATCAGTATCTTGATGTTCCACACCTGTGAGGTGCATGGATTATCTCGGCAAAAGAGAAGTGCTCACTAACACAGATTTAGGCAAATTTGTATAACAATATTTGAGAGAAATAGGCCTTTTGTGTACATAGAAAAAGTCTTAGATCTTTGAGTTCAGCTCATGAAAAATGGGGGCAAAAACAAAAGTGTTGCGTTTATAATTTTGTTTAGTGTAGTATTATACAATTACCCTTTAAGTGTGCAATCTTACATTTATTTACGTGATCAGAAGTTTTCTAACCCAATATTAGGCATTCATGTTTATTGCCAGCCATTTTTACTCAGTACTAGAGACGAAGGAATGCACTGAGTAGAATAATACAAATTTTACTATAAAGCAAAAGCAAGCATGGTTAAAGTAGAACTATAGGAAAACATTTTTTTATGGCTAGAGTAAGGGAGGGTTATGGCCCCTGTAAGGATTATTTTTGCCATCTGTGTCCCATTGGGAAGATTTACCTTCACTTCCTATCCCATAACCAAACAGGAAGTGAGAGGAAATCCTTGCAAATTAAGGAAATCTTTTGGGGACCCGAGGACCCATTGGAAGATTACCAAGACCACCCAAAATTTGAGTTTTCTTTTACTTTCACTTTTGTTGATAATAGTAAACAAGGCAAATGGAGAGAGTAAATCTCTTCTATTTCTCATCAGGGACACAAACAGCAATAAAAGCTGACAGGGGTTCTAATTCATCTCCCCTCTATCCAAAACTAATTAAAAAAAGCTTTGCCTTTATTTATACTTTAACCTTCCTAGCGGTATTCCCGAGTGTGACTCGGGGTTAGATTTTAGAGCCAAAAGCGGTAACCCCGAGCCACACTCGGGGTAGCGCTAGGAAGATCGCTGGATCCTGGAAGAGGTTTTACTTACCTTTTCTCCAGGATCCAGCGAAGACTGCGAGCGGTATGCGGCGGCGGAGCTCTCTCCCGATCGTCTGCGAGCCCCGGCTTCCGTCTCCGGCGACGTGACGTCCACCGGGGGGGTGGAACCGGCGGCAAATTCAAATGTAAAACACACCAAACACACTGATACCGTTCAAAATAAAATAAAATCACATTACATTGCCCCCCAGTGCCCTTTCCTGCAGTTTTACTGTACTTTTTTATGTATATATATATATATATATATATATATATATATACAGTATATATACATATACATATATATATATATATATACACACACATATATATATATATATATATACGTAATTCTTGTGAATGAGCAGCCCAAACCATCTGTATACATTATATATATATATATATATATATATATATATATATATATATATATATATATATATACATAATATATGTATACATACATTTATATATATATATAATATATATATATAATAAATGTATACAGTTGGTTTGGGCTGCTCATTCACAAGAATTACATGCAAAATAATGGTACCGCTTTCAGCACCTAAAATCCAAAAGAATCATACCGCCAGGGAGGTTAAAACTGAAGTCTAAGCACGCAGCTGAATCGAATCCAAAGATGAAATACAAACGTGGGAACTGTTTTAAATCAATATTAATCCTGAAACCAAAAACCTATTATATTGCAGCTTACCGATCATTAGATGTGGTGGCTGCATTCATTTTCTTTTTTTGGCTTTCTTCCCTCTTTTTTCACCTGGTAATCTTGCCAGTAACACCCCTCCTGTATTAGAGTGCCTGCACTCTGGAGGAATGAGACCAGGAGGCACAGCCGGCTGCACCAATATCAGATTGGTGGGTGGGGAGTGTTAAATGTACTAGCAGATTTAAATGTAGCACTGCCCCCTAGGGGACTGCTGAGAATTACACTTTCTGGATTCCCCTGGGTTACCCATAGCATAGCTGCACATATGCCATGGGAATGCCCCAGAAGGTGGGGAATGCTTTGACTGCTTATGATTGGCCCAGTACAGTGAGAGCTTCTTGGTGGGCTCACTCAGCTTGGTTCAGACTAGGATCGGAACCATATGGTTATGACTAAGCGGCTCTAACTCTGTGAAACGCGTTAACCTCGGTCCCGTCTCTGTACAACATTTGTCTGTCATCTCGATCAATAAACCATATCGTTTCAAGTTGGAGTGCAGTCACTCATCGTCTGTGGGAATGATGGTCAAACAAGGATGCTTTGCAGGTGACTGACATCCTCCTAGAAGGTTGTAATGGTGCACAATGAAAACCTGTGGCTTTGTATAACTATAAGGCAGGCTTCATCCACAGCTTGTTTACAAATTTTGGGCAATTTTTAGGCAATTTGCCAAGGCACCCCTGAAGACACCTCAAGGCACCCCAGGGTGCCCGGGCACCCTGGTTGAAAAAGGCTGCTCTAACGTGCCACTGGGTGGATTGGCATGAGGCATACACCAATAGCAAATACAAAAAAACCCATATAAAACACTTTATTCGTGGTGGCCTGCCTTCATTACAATAATAACAACCTAAGGTTCAATTGGGCTTTTAGGAAAAGCTGCATTTTGTGGCATGGACACAGTATGAATTTGCTTTAAATGCATGGGAGAAGTGAGCTTTTAGTGCTGGTTCACACTATAGCGATGTCAGACATGGCATGTGATTCGCACCGCACTGCTATGCAAATCACATGCGATGTATGTGCGATGCTATATAGATTGTATGGCTGAATGAATTACAGATTGTAATTCGCATCGCATTCAGACCAAAGTCGTGCAGGACCCTTTTTTTTAGTCACCAGAATTGGATCGCATGGGTGTTCGCACCTATGCGATCTGATTTCTGTTTGAATCAACAGTTCACACTGCGATAAGTGGACTAATCTGGGGGTGTCAATAACTTTGCATTGACACTCCCGGCAGTTCACATATGGCAGTGTGAACTGCCTAGGAGTTGGGTGCAAAACGAGAACCTGCAATAGAACCTGCAGGGTTCCCGCATCGCACCAGGGTGAACTGGCACTAAAGCTCCTAAATATCAGCAGACATTGCTGGTATTGCAGGGACAGGAAGTGAGGCAACATTTTCCTTATGGGGGACATGTAAAAACCTGACAGATACTATAAAGACAGGTATCAGGCAGTTGTACTATCACTGTATACAGATTTCATTATTTTTGTTAATGAATACATAGCTGGATAAAGGGTGGCTTTTATATTTGTCTGGAATACTACATTAATGGGTGTCTATTTAACTTGTTTTTGCAACATTTGGTACATTCATTGGTTCCACAGCTTACAAGAAATGACAAAGTGAGTGGCTTTTTTTCATATTTTATATCTGTGTGCTGTGTTTGATAACTTGGTTTTGTTTGTAATTGTGAGTTACCTGTTTTTTAATTTTCAGTATTTATATATTAAAAAATTAAAAGAGAACTATTGGCAAAACTTTTTATTTTTTTTGGTTGGAGTAAGGGATGTTTATAACCCCTAATATTTTTCACCATCTGTGTCTCATTGCAGAGATTTCCCTTCGCTTCCTGCCCCATAGCCAAACAGGAAGGACATCTCTGTAATTTAAGTGAATTCCCTGGGGACATCAGGTCATCAAAACTAGTGTCTGTATTAGAAGATTTCCCCCACTACTACTTTTTGGGGGACAACCCAAAATTTGTGATTTTGTTTTGCTTTCATTTTTAATGAGAACAGTAAACTGGACACATATAGAAGTTTAATCTCCCCAACGGGGGCACAGACAGCAATACAAACTGATAAGAGTTCAAATCCTTCTGGACTCCAACCTAAAAAAACTGGTTTTGCCCTTAGTTACACTTTAAACTTTTCAATGGAGCTTCCTCTACACTGCAAAGTTGAATTGCTTGTTTTTTTAGGGGAAAATTAGAGAGCAGTTTTAACCACTTCCATACCACTGAATGTCCTATGATGTCCTAGAACTGGAGACATCTGAATGATGCCTGCAGCTACAGGCATCATTCACATTTTTTTTTTCGCCCATGCGATCAGCGAGTTGGAGAAGGAATCTGCCGGCGCCGAAGGTTTACCATAGAGCTGACCGAGGACCAGATGGTCCCTGGTCATCTCTATGACTCTCGAAGGTCGGGCGTGACGTTATGACGTCATGCCCATCCCTGGCAGTTGTAAACACTGCCGTGTGTTCGGCTGGAAGGCCTGAGATGGTTTTTTCATCTCAGACTTTCCATCCTAGAGGAAAGATATGGGGTCTTATAGACCCTAGATTTCTCCATAAATAGGACCTGTCATGTCTTATTCCTGTTACAAGGGATGTTTACATTCCTTGTAATCGGAATGAAAGTGATAGAAAAAAAAAAATTAAATAAAATAAACAATAAAAAGAACAAAAATTAAAGCACCCCCATTACCTCGTGCTTGCATGCAGAAGCAAACACATACGTAACAGGATCCGCATATGTAAACGACGTTCAAACCACACGTGTGTAGTATCTCTGCGTACGTTAGAGGGAGAACAATAATTCTAGCACAAGACCTCATCTGTAACTCCAAACTAGTAACCTGTAAAAAATGTAAATGCATAGTCTATGAAGATTTTTAAGTAGCGAAGTTTGGCACCATTCCACAAATGTGCGCAAGTTTTTAAGCGTGACATGTTAGGTATCTATTTACTTGGCGCAACATCAACTTTCACATTATGCAAAAAAAAAAATTGGGCTAACTTTACTGTTTTTTTTTTTTCTTTTATTCATGAAAGTGTTTTTCCCCCCCAAAAAATTGTGTTTGAAAAATTTCTGTGCAAATACCGTGTAAAATACAAAATTGCAATGACCACCATTTTATTTCCTAGGGTCTTTGCTAAAAAATAATATATATATATATATATATATATATATATATATATATATATATATATATATATATACACACAGTGCCTTGCGAAAGTATTCAGCCCCCTTGAACTTTGCGACCTTTTGCCACATTTCAGGCTTCAAACATAAAGATATAAAACCGTAATTTTTTGTGAAGAATCAACAACAGGTGGGACACAATCATGAAGTGGAACGAAATTTATTGGATATTTCAAACTTTTTTAACAAATAAAAAACTGAAAAATTCAGTTTTCACTAAAATCTCATAAAAACTTGAACTTTAAAAGTCATTTTCAATATTTTAAAATATACTGTTTTGAATAAAATAATACCTAGTGATCCTACCATGTAGGTGTTTGATCAGGCGATTCCTGTGTAAGATAAAAACACTTTGGCCTTGTCTCCCAGTTTCTGTATTGTTACTCACATGTTGTCACATGGGCTTCCAATAGCTGTTTCAAGACATATTATGCAGACATGGTCCACTTTTGTTATTTTTAGAAACCCTTCATGAAAAGTGCCATGCAGCCATCACTGAAGGTCACAGTGACAAGAAGTGGCTGCAAATAAGCTGCAGGAGATTAGGAGCACTAACACGCAACAAAGGATGAAAAAAGTGAAAACAATTATTTCATTAAACATGTTGCCTAACACACACAGTGCTTTTGTAAAATAAATATATTCTAATTTAAGGATCCCATCCCTGGAGTCTGATTTAGATACAAGGAACTATTAGGCGATTTACTGTGCCTGTCTAGCATCATTCAGAAGCTGAAATGTTTTTGGTAAAACTGACCCCTTAATATGCCTAAGGCATGCCTAAAGTACTAGCATGCTAGATGTTTGCATATTTTTATTTTCTGCTTATTTGGCCATATACGATTTGCTGAAGAGTTATTTTTCTGATTAAGCATAGCTTATTCTTTAATCAAGTATATTTTTAACAGCATTAAACTGGGAGGCCACTAAGTTGGTGCATGAGAAGCAAAAGGGCTGGAGACTGCCTTCTACACCTAGTAAGATCAATGCAGAGGACTTCACCCTTGAGGAACTAGAAGCAGCATTTAGGAAGAAGGTAACTACGAGAGCTTGGGGGATTTGGGCTGACCTGGTATCTTGGTGAGGCTTTGTTATGTTTAAAGTGGACCTGAAGCAAACAAATGAAGATTGTCTGTTATAAAGAACATCTGGAGTTGTTAATTGTGCCTGAAAAAATACCTTTTGTCTTGAATTCCTCCTCAAAAATTAAACTGCATTTATTTTGCCTTGGCACTGTTCTGTAGCATCATAGCTACATATCTTCAGTGTAAAATCATCTAGGCACTGCTGCCCCTGACTGTCTTATGAGATTTGGAGTGAGATTTGGTGGCATCACTACTAGGCTGCTTACTGTTCTCCTTGCTGGAGAGGACCTTTCAGAAGGTGCCCGAGGGCCTGTAGTGCAAGGATCTCCTTGCTTTTTTTTTTCCTTTTCCTTGTACAAAAATGTTATTGAAAAATCAAAGGAAATACAATGCAGGGGTCACCCACACAGGGGTAATTTATGATCACATGTGAATGAGAATCGTTTACACCATCAAACAGTAATAATGAAAAAAAAAAAAAAAGGATGGGTGCACGTCAGTATAATGAACAAGGTTTTAAAGATTTAACAATGTGGCCACACGACAGGGCTGTTGGCCTGAGCAACTGGATGGCTTAAGAGACCCAGGCATAAGAGCGTGTGAGGTGAATGTTAGAAAGGAGCCAGGAAGAGAGATAGAGAAGCGAGGGATTTAGAGTAAGAAAAGGAAAAAGAAGAGAAGAAAAGGAAAGGAAAAAAAGGGGGGTGGGGGGAATACTGCAGGCCCTGGTATTAGTCTACTGATGGGTTACAAGGTGCCATATTTGGCTGGATTTAGTATGGAAAAAGTGTAAGATATCCAAGGTTCCCATATTTTTATGAATTTAGAGTGGGAGTCATGTAAAATGCTGGACATCTTTTCATTGATCATCATAGTAGTGAAACAATTAAATGTGTGAATATCTGCGCTGTGAAAAGAATCCAAAATATGCAAGGCCGCTTACACAATCAGGTAGTATAACCAACCAGTATAAATATATACGAATAAAGTGTAGCGCCAACAATAAGTGCAATGAAGTCCTTAAATAAAAAAGAAAAAGAAGAGTCCAGAAAAACACAAAAAAAGTTCCACTGTGACCCTAGTAAGTAAAGGGTAAATTCAACAATCCATTGTCTTAACATATGTACTGGTGCTTGTCAGGGTGCTTAGATGACCAATCACCGACATTAAGTGAACTCAACACTTACCAGCAAACATGGCTACCATTACAGCAACATTAACACCTGTGGTATATAAGGAGTTCCTCAGAAGTAAATGCAGCGGCCCGTATCCAGTAGCTCCTTCTGACACACTCCAACTAGGGCAAACAAAGCTTACCAAGAACCAAGAAAGATCTCCAATAGTGTAGTATTTTATTAATGTCCAAATAAAAACATCATTATGCATAAAAAATACAATAAAGTTACATAGAAAGCCGCTGCCGACCCAGGATTTTGCAGCGGCATGACGTCATCACCAGAAACTTTGTCAGGTGCAGTTTCTGGAGCTGACATCCCGAAGGACTCCTTATACCACAGGTGTTTTTGCTGCTGTAATAGTAGCCATGTTTTCTGGTGAGTATTGAGTTCACTTAAGGTCGGTGATGGGTCATCTAAGCACCCTGAGAAGAACAAGCACATGTGCTAAGACAATGGATTGTTGATTTCACCCTTCATAATGAAAATTTTAGGGAAAAGCAAAGAATGGACTTTAATGACACACCATGACTAACGACGAATTTTCTAAAATGTATTCTTTTATTAAATTTGTTATTAAAAAGTATATAGAAAAATCCCAACAATTAAATGTATATACAAAATCATATTCAACAATGTACAAAAAATTTGCTAAAATATAAATGACCCTGAACACCACCTTTCTCCCCGGCGTTCGGAAACAATCTACAAAGTATCAAACCCTTGACCCCAACCCCGAGGGGTGGGGTGTTTGTATAGATGGGAATAGGTATCCAACAGCGGTGAGGTGGATTCAGTAATTGACACTGGATTCTACATGTTTCACACTATATATACCTTAATATCTATATACTTTTTAATAACAAATTTCATAAAAGAATACATTTTATAAAATAGGTTGTTAGTCATGGTGTGCCATTAAAGTCCATTCTTTGCTTTTCCCAAAAATTTTCATTTTGATTTAGGATGAGGCACCGTTTGAGTGTCCATAGTGCCACCCTATGGTGACACTTTAGAATTTGATTTCACCCTTCACTTACAAGAAACACAGTGGGACTTTTTGGGGTTTTTCTGGACCATTTTTCCTTTATATTTTAGGACTTCATTGCACTTTTTCGTGGCCCTTCATTTTATTTGCATATAGTGATCAAACAGTCCTTCACAGCTGCAAATGGGACTGTGGGTTTCTTCCAGGCCTTGGCTATGGTATGCTTAGCCGCAAGAAACAAATAGATGGACAGTTTCTATTGATAGGAAAATAGACCTAAGATAGGGCAGTAAAATAAAGGGCCAACTTTGCCCTGCTTTTTTTTTTATCTATTCTGTGGATCTGTGCTTCCGTCACCTCATCTGTCGCCTTTTGAATATTTTTCCACCATTTATCAGAGGGCAGTTTTGACATGAGGAAGAAAAGCCCTGCTCTTCTACTGAAATAGCCACCTTCACACAGAAACACAGAGTAATGATGAAAGGATTGGCTGCAGCAACACCGCAGCTAATACTGGTAATTCTTCCATTGTCCTCTGCTTGTCTTTTGGGCACAGCTTCCACAGTACAATTGCTTATTAAGGTGGATGTGTACCATGGACAGAGGAGGCAAGGGAATATTCAGAATGTACAGCAGGCACCATAATCAGATGCCTGTTTCTATAGCCCCTACACCCCCAGGAATGGGGGAAAAGAGGACTACTCCCCCCCCCCAAAGTGCAGTGCTACATGCAGTTATAGCCATATATACAGTAGATGGAGGAGCTTATTAAAGGTATCTGTTTATCCATCTATCTGTCTATTTTAAATTAGTAATTGTACTTGTAATTGACTGGATGGCCTAAAAAAATTCTGGCATAAGGACCTTTGAAAAGTATGTGCTACAATGAGCAGCAATTGGTTTTAGCAGTGTGGCTTTTTAAAAGAACCAAGGGAAATCACTCTTTGCCCATCATTGTAAGAGTTCTGTTTCTGTATAGATGACCTTACTTATAGGACGCGGTGACTGCTTATATCCCTCTAAAACTGAGCAGCCTTGTCCTCCTGTGAACTTGTCAGTATTCTGAAGTGTAAACACACATTCCATAATTAAGCCCCATTCAGCAATGACAGGCTTCGTTCATACTTGACTTATTGTGCATATTACAAGGTGATAAAATACATCCAGCAATTATCACTGCATTGTTTTTGAGATAAGACCATCTCACAGCCTCCTTTCATCCATCTGATGCGAAAGATGGTAAAAGCTTTAGAAAATTGAGACAAAGGTTGAATCATCTCTCGCACGGAAGACAGAAAACATTGTGAGTCACTGACAGATTGAAAAACAATATGGTTTGTCTTAGGCAGAACAATAACCACTTTCCTTGTTGCTATGGTGCTAGTCGATTGTACACAATACCGCTATGGAAATAAGGAGGAAGTTAACATGCTTGTGGCCAATATAAAAAAAAGTATATTTTTATTGCTTTGGATGTAATTCTTGAATAGAAAGAAAATATAGGAAAAGAATGTGTCTGCAATTAAATGGAAGTTCATTTCCAATCCAGAACCATCTGTCGTTGCTTAAGTAAACAGCCAGCAATGAAAACATAGCTGGTTATGCGTGGCCGTAAGGCATGTTCTATAGCGACAAGATGGCCAGATGCCTCTAAAGAGGCATTCATTTTTCTTTTGTGTCATTTTCCTCCTGGACTAAATTTATCAATGGCCAATCTCTGGAAAGTGATCTAAGGCTGCCCACAGACAGGCAGATGCCTTGCAGAGAATGATGGGCATGGAGTTATCTGCTTGTCCTTGGACCCCCTGGGACTAGTTCTCCCCTGCTGGACTACAGAAAAGCTTCCCCTATGTTATAGGCAGGAGGAGCTTTTTTGTCCAGCAGAAACCCAAGATGATCAATGAACAATATCAAAAATTTCCATTTTGATGGAAAAACTTTGCTGAGAGAGAAGTAGTATAATGAACCAGTTTAGCCCAAATCACCTCACTTACAAGGAAATGAAGGGTCTACAATTTTTTTTATCATAGGTGTATATTAAATGATAAAGTCAAAATATCAGCCAAAATCCAGAAAAAAACACATTACACATTATAAATTACAAATGTTATGAGTTGCAGTTCAGTAAGTAAAATAAGTATATGATCCCCAAGCAAAACATGACTTACTACTTGGTGGAGAAATTCTTGATAGCAAGCACAGAGGTAAGACGTTTCTTGAAGTTGGGTACCAGGTTTGCCCACATCTCAGGAGGAATTTTGGTCCACTCTTCTTTTTCTCGAAATCCCTAAGGTTTCTTGGCTGTCACTTCGCAACTTGAAGTTTCAGCTCCCTCCATACATTTTCTATAGGATTAAGGTCTGGAGACAAGCTAGGCCACTCCATTATCTTAATGTGCTTCGTCTTGAGCCACTCCCTTGTTGGCCTGGTGGTATATTTTGGGTCATTGTCATGCTGGAAGACCCACCCACAACCCATCTTCAGTGTTCTGGCTGAGGGAAGAAGGTTCTCGTCCAATAATTTACAATACATGGCCCGTTCATTGGCCCCTCAATTTGGCAAAGTCAGCCTGTACCTTTAGCAGAGAAATAGCCCCAAAGCATAATGCTTCCATCTCTGTGCTTGACTGTAGGGATTGTGTTCATAGTCATAGTCAGCATTTTTCTTCCTCCAAACACGGCGAGTCGAGTTAATGCCAAAGAGCTCAATTTTGGTCTCATTTGACCACAACACTTTCTCCCAATTCTTCTCTGAATCATTTACATGTTTATTGGCGAACTTCAGATGGGCCTGTACATGTGCCTTCTTGAGGGGGCTGACCTTGCAGGCCCTGCGGGATCTTAATCAGTGATGGCGTATTGTATTACCAATGGTTTGTTTGGTGACTGTGGTCCCAACTGCCTTGAGATCATTCACAAGCTCCTCCCATGTAGTTTTGGGCTGATCCCTCACTTTTCTCATGTTCATCCTTACCCCATGAGGCGCAATCTTGCATGGAGTTTCAGACCAAAGGTGATTGATGGTTATTTTGTATATCTTCAATTTGTGAATAATGCCTCCAACAGTTGTCTCCTTCTCACCAAGCTTCTTGCCGATGGTCTTGTAGCGCATTGCAGGTCTACAATCTTGTCCCTGACATCCTTTGACAGCTCTTTGGTCTTGCCCATGATGGTGAAGTTTGAATGGAAGAAAGAGATTTTGTGGACAGGGGTAGTTTTCCATTATAGCAAGTTGTCGTTAGGAGCACATTCTTAAATTGACAGGACTAATCGGTGTACCACATAAGCACATACTGTAGCCAGTCTGTGGGAGCCAGAAATATTGTTGATTGGTAGGGGATCAAATACCTATTTTACTCACTGAACTGCAACTCAGTTTATAACATTTGTATTTTGTTATGTTCTGGATCTTTGGTTGATATTCTGTCTCTATCATTTAAAATACACCTATGAGAAAAGTTATAGACCCTTCATTTCTTTGTGTGCGGGCAAACTTACAAAATCTGCAGGGGATAAAATAAAAATGTCTCCCTCTGTACATGATTATTTGCGCTGAGTATTTGGGAACCTCATCGTGTAAGTTTTGAAAGAGGGCAGACTCTGGGGATCTATGGATATTCATTCCGGTCACCGAATAGAACAAATCACTTTAAAGTGGTGTTCCAGCCTCCAGCCTCCCCCTCCAAAAATTAAAAGTCAGCAGCTGCACATACGGTAGCTGCTGACTTTTAAAATTAGGACACTTGCCTGTCTGGAGTCCAGCGATGATTGCACCGCAGCCGATGTTTCCATTGGCTGTTGGGTGCTGCCGTCGCCATTACCGGTGAGGGAGCCCGACAGTGAAGCCTTACGGCATCACGGGCGGGTCCCTAATTTGCATGCGCGAAGCACGCTGCGCATTCGGTTTGGCTCGGTGGCGGGGGAAGGAGGAGGGGGGCCAAACTTCCGAGGGACAGTGCCGCGGCACGGTCTCCTGGAAGTAGGGAACGGGTACCTGTCAAAAACAGGTACCCGTTCCCCCCTCCCCCCTGAAAGGTGCCAAATGTGGCACCAGAGGGGGGAGGAGAAAGCAAATGAGCGGAAGTTCCACTTTTGGGTGGAACTCCGCTTTAAGGTGACATTTGGGGTATGAATTTGGATGTGGTTTGGGAACAACTAACAGGTACCTGGTGTCAGCTTAAACCTTTGCAACTCCCTTTCCTACTCTATGATACATCCTCAAGGCTAATCAAATAAATCATGCATCATATAGATGTGTAAAAATATATAATATGTTACATTCCCAAGAAATTAGCATTCCTCGTATATCTGGAAAGTGTTACAACTACTGTAAGTATTTTAATTAACTTTTTTTCATGAAAGAAATCAATGTGTAATTATGGCTCAAAGCTATGTTACATTTAAAAGAATACCTGTTTTTATATACTCTTCCCCTGTGTGTTTTGGGTGAATTGCACCTAGCTAGCTCAAAAGCGGTGAATAATTAATTTTACAGAGAGATAAATACAAATTGATAAACCTTTATTTTTCAGGCACAAAACTAAATCTCGAAATATATCCAGCATTTGAAAAGCACTAAAACGCAGCAGTTTCCTCTCTTTGAAACCTGACAAACCTCTCAGCATGTGTTTGGATGCGTGTTACTTGATATGAAATGATTTTGTTTTTTCAAATATTCCTTTTTGTAGAAAAAAAAAAAAACTGAGAGACTCAGATGTATATTGAGCTCAGCAGGTTGCAATAGAAGAGAGTAATAATTCAAAACAAAATAAAAATTGTTGTCTCCATTTATTTAGAACTCCTAAAGCCAAACTTGAGTTTCTCAGATGATTTTATAAGCTATTTTCTTTGCATGCTGTCTTTCAGACGTTCTTTAAGTGTGAAGAAAAAATTGGTACAGGTTTTTGGGTAAAGGTTTAGGACCAACTCATGTATTAGACCTAAAAAGAAAAGAAAAACAATCTAAAAGCTAATTTATGGTCCATAAACCTAATTCTGAAAAGGTTGCTCTTAAACTCTACTTAACCTAAAGTGTAACTGCTATAGGCACTGGGAGGGGAGTCTGAAGGCAGTTACACTTTAGAGCCCCGTTAGAGTTATGGGATAGGTTGAGGTGCATTACCGCAAGCATGTTAACAGGTGGTATTATTTGCTTTGTGTAAAGGCAGCATTTTGGACACTCAACAACAGACTAAAATATGAATCTGCAAATTTTTTTTTTAACACAGCATATTGTGGTACTTTGCAGCATAAGTTCCTTGAAGGCTACTGTAGTTGTGCATTGAGGTGCCATTCCAAATTAATGACACTTCAACATACACCTCCAGCTGAGAGAATGAGGGTAGTTACTCTTGCTGATTTCTTTCTAAAATGCTGAATCCATCAAACAAGTACGAAAGATTGAATGACAATTGTGCTTGCCTGAAGACTTTGAGTCCAAAGCATGTTGCAATACTCTGTTTTTAAAATCACAAGGAACAAACTAGTATGGCTTTGTGTATGCCTCCAATAGTAAAACAGACTCAATTAAAAAATATCATCAAATTTTATTGATACAAACATTAAAAACAATTTTGACATACAGTATGTTAAAATAATTCATTACTGAATGTTTGAGATCATAATCATATCAATAACCATTTCCTGGATACTCAACTTAGGGTTCAAGGTGGTATCTGTGATAGGGTCTATGCATTTTATGGGAAACCCTTCTTCCTCAGGACCTTAAAGACCTCGTAAGTGTTCCCAATATGATTACAGTGCTGTGTAGAAAACTAAACAGTAGTTGTTAATTGAATATAATGACAATGTATTATATCAAATAAACATAACAGCCAATATAATACATAGAAAAACATCCCCTAGTGAAGACGGAACCAGAAAAAAAGTGTAATTAATATATATATATATATATATATATATATATATATATATATATATAATTTTTTATATATTTTTTCTATTTATTATATTGGCTGTTGTGTTTATTTGATATGATACATTGTCATTATATTCACTTGATGTTTTTTTTTTTTTTTTTTTTTTCTATGTGGCACTGTAACCATTTGGGAACACTTACGAGATCTCTTAGGAGAGAGCAGGGTTTCCTGTAGAATGCATAGACCCTATCACAATAACTATTTTGAACCCTAAGTTGAGATTGCAGGAATTTGTTGTTGGTATGTTTCTGACCTCAAACATTCAGTATTTGTATCAATAAAATTGTTGGTATTTTTTTTATTGAGTCTGTTTTACTATTGGAGGCATATCTAAAGTCCCAATACTTTGTCCTTTGTGATTTTCTGATTGATATATGGGGATTATGCCTCTTCTGGTAAGTTTTTTTTTTTTTTTTGTGTAATATGAGGATAACGACATATGTGTTTGGTTAATGCTCTGTTTTAAACGGTGTCAGTAAAGCTGTTTTTGTCCTTCGCCAATACATTATCATCCTTTTGTAGCTGTTTGATTATTTCAGCATGGGAATAGGCTCTGAGCACCTAGGGGCACGGTTGAGCAGTGAGCTTCCGGGTGTGCTGTAAATTAGTATAGCTACTTCCTTTGATGTCTTTAATTTGACAATTTGTTCTGAGTCCCTGACCCAGAACAAACATGTAGATTTAAAAGTCAGGGGGATGTCCACACTTGTTTCATTGCATGAAACACAAATTAGCATGACAGCCAGGAAACTAGCATTTTTAGGGCAGCATTGACCGTGTCCATGTTCTCTCTGAACAGATTTCATATAGAGTGGAGCTCCAGGCCCACAATAACACTAACTGTAAAGTTCCCTAAATTGTGCTAATGCTTAGAATTAGATTATTTTTTTTTCAAAACACCTTTCAAACTATATATTTGTAGTAGTGAAAATCTTCTCAATTCTATCTTTATGCATCATATTATTTTAAAAGAAAGCAGCAGTGGAGAATTGTACAGCCTATAATGTTACCGTGTACAAGTCTCTCAGACAGCTGAGGGTTTGGAGTGGTACTTGACTTAGCAGTGAGCAGAAGAAATTAACATAAAAGCTATCACTGATAAGAATTTCTACAGAGAAAGCCCCATTGGCCTGCACAACTTAAATCTGAACATACATTATTTTGACAATAAAACCCCTTACACCAATAATAGCGTTGATAAAATACTGCTTACAAATTAATTATGTGGACACTCTTTCAAATTGCTAATTTTAGATGTGCAACGCAAGGACGTGGTTTGACCAGTTTACGTATGAAAGAACGTGAGAGGCCTCCACAGAGCCCTCCTTACCTCAACCCTTCTGAACACATTTGGGATAAATTAGAATTCTGATTGTGAGCCAGGTCTTCTTGTCCAACATTAGCCAATGGGTGTAAATTCAAGAAGAGTGGGGGCTTTTACAGCCACACAGAGGGCAATATAAATGACCATGGGTTTGAAATAGGATGTCTAGAAAGCTCAAATAGGTAGGATGGTCAGATGTTTAAAAACTTTTGGCCATATAGTGGACATGCAGTAGACCAAAATATTTGTGCTGCAAAATCATTATCAACAGGGAAGACCTTCTATATTGACATACCTGTGCACTTTGTCTATGGTATGCAGTATGGAGAATCTTATTTATGCTGATTTCACATTGCATTTATATATATATATATAATATGACCTGGGGGCATCACTGAGGTCACTTGGTTAAAATATGTGCCAGGACCCCACCTACATGTTGGCGTGTTCTCCCTGTGCTTGTGTTGGTTTCCTCCAGGTGCTACCCATACTCTAAAGGCATGCTGTTAGGTTAATTGGCTCCTGTTTAAACTGTACTTAGTATGTGTGTACAAATTGGCTATTCACATGTTATCACATTTTACATGCCAGCTCCAAGCTAAATAACTGGGGAGAGTTAAGGAAAAATCTGCCAACCAACCTTGTGAAAAATTTGCCAGGAAAATTATATAAGGAAGGCTTCAAGAGTTTAGGTGGAGTGCAGCGTGATATGGCGGCAATCACAGTCAGGTTCAACAGAAAACTTTTATTGAAATCATGCAGCAATCGTTCATAACAAACCCAGTGGGGAGGGCTGCCCAGCCAGGTACGCTCACGTTCTCCAGTAATGTGAAGAGAGCAGGTCTCAGCTGAAATGGCTGCATCTGTTAAGAGAGCAGAATGCAGCCTGGTCATCTCACACCCAAACAGGATAATGCCCAAAGGAGTTGCGACCCTACGCTTTCAGTTATCCACCTCTAGGGCTGTCCCTAACAGGCAGAGTACCTGTCCCTACTATACCAACTCGCAAAAAGCATGTCAGGCTGGGGAGTCAGGGCCTTAAATAGGCTCTGGCTGACCCAAGGTGGTTGCCATAGTCACATGGAGCAGCATCAACCAACTGGATTGCTTCCCCAGTGATCCAGGAAACCATAAAGGATCTGTGTTCCTCTTGACTTGCTCTCGAGCTACAAGGCTGCTGCGGATGAGTGCCACCTGCCGATTGCTGAGAGTTAAATGCAACTGAATGAATATATACATACATACATATATTTGACCTATTTATAAATGCTTGCTTGGTGGTAAAATAAATAATTTCCATTGTTTGCCCACTGTTAGATTCCATTGATTCGATGGGGGGTGATTTCAGTAAAATTCTGCTTTAAATATAGCACAAGCATAGCAAGTCTTATTAGTATAGCTGGGGGACTTTTAGGCGACTGAAAACCATTTCAATGAAACATCTGAAGATGACTGTGCAGCATTAAATACAAATTAATGAATTGAATTTAAGAATGAAAAAAAAGGTTCTTATTCTTTTATGAGGTTCACTTTTATGAACAAAGTCCATACAATGTCTTCCATTACAGATCCCCTCTGCACACCCGGATCTTGTAAAGGCTTTCAGATCGTTTGACGTAGATCAGACTGGATGTGTCTCTCTAGATGCCTTAAAGTCAGTCATTAATAACTTCATCTTCCCGCTACCAGACCGAACATTTCATGAGTTAATGAGCAGGTAAGACCCCTGATGTTTCCTCCAGAGTGCAGTACGATGTCACAAAAGATGGATTAACCCTCTGCATTATTTGCAGCAAATATCCCTGTTAATTCAAAGTATTTTTTTAATCCAATGATAATGTTTTTTTTTTGCTTACTGTAACACTTCTGGTCTATTGTGAATTGTGTTTATCTCTACAACATTACATACCGTATGAGAATACAGATGGGTCTGGCAATGAGTCTACGGGGCCGGATAAGAAAAAGTGGTGAAAAATCACTGTTGCCTGTGACTATTAATGAAATTCCCATTAAAAAAAAAAAAGACAACTGCTATCTGATTGGCCGCTACATTGACAAATTTTCATTTTTTTCTTTATATTTTCTCCATTGTGGAGAAATACATTTATCTATGATTAAATATTATGAAACAATTATTAAAATCAAAATTGAACCAGTTGACCCGTATCACACCGTTAATGCTATTTGCTGTTTTTTTGCTTTGATGAAAAAAAAAAAAAACAATACAGTACAAAGGTATCACCGCTAGTTTACAGCAAGTGGACTTTTCAACCCCTTTAGAGCCATCATTAGTGCTGTATCTAGTGTTGAGCAGGGATGTGGGGACATGTTTACTGTCATTTTGATCTTTATTATGTCAATCCAACCAAAAATCTTATTTTAATTAATAATGGAGTCTATTAAGCTGAGTCAGCTCCTGGTTTCTTATGTCATAGGTTCTCTAGACAGAGCGGGAAACCCTTACAATGGGCAACTCCCGCCCCCACTAGGCAGTGGGGATGCCAATGCATGGGACCGGCGACCGCGATTGCCGCCGGGCAGTCGCGATCCCTCCCCGCTGAGAGAGAAGAACGGTCAGCTGTTGTAAACACAGCTAACCGATCTTCTCTCTGAAATAGTCACAGAGCGCCTGTGATCCTTCTATATAGGATCACAGGTCTCTATGATCATTTCACAAACCCACCCCCCACACAGTTAGTAAACACTCCCCTAGGCTCACTCTTAACCCTTTGATCACCCCACCTGCCAATGTCATTATTACAGTAACAGTGCATATTTTTTAGCACTGATTACTGTAGTAATGTCACTGGTCTCCCCAAAAGTGTCAAAAATGTCAGTTAGGGGTTTGATCTGTTGGCCGCAATGTCGCAGTCCCGCTAAAAATCACAGATTGCCGCCTTTGCTAGTAAAAAAAAAATTTAATGTAAAAAATGACATAAATCTTTCCCCTAGTTTGTAGACGCAATAACTTTTGCGCAAACCAATCAAAATACGCTTATTGCCATTTTTTTTTTTTTACCAAAAATATGTAGCCAATTACAAATTGGCCTAAAAAGATGAAATATTTTGATTTTTCCTTTTTTTTTTTTTTTGGAAATGTTATATAGCAGAATGTGAAAAATATATATATTTTTTTATAGTTGTCGCTATTTTTTTGTTTATAGTGCAAGAAATAAAAATCGCACAGGTGATCAAATACCACCAAAAGAAAGCTCTATTTGTGGGAAAAAAAGACATCAATTTTATTTCAGTACAGTGTTGCACGACCGCGCAATTTTCCGGTAAAGTAACGCAGTCCTGAAACGCAAAAAATGGCCTGGTCATTAAGGCCAACGCCATAAATCCTTTCCGATCCAGAACCGGTTAAACATTTCATCATGCTAAGGAGGGTGTAACCTACCTACTTTGAAAAACAGAAATATTCGTTTCAGGTGAACTTTGCCTTTAACCTGTCATATCCATCCTCATTAGTTAACTAAGCCTTGGCCTTGAGAGCTGTTCTGCCATCCAATCACTCTTCTTGGAAGGACCGGAATGGAGTACTTGTATTTTATGTATTTTTTACTAAAATATGTTAAGTCAGGATACTAAAAAGTAAGGCGGATTTCTGAAGGTGTTCCAGATTCACTAACCTACATTCATTTATTTCCAGTAACACAATGCTTCCCAAAATAGGATCAGCATTTCAGAGATGAACAGTACGCTCATAATGAGAATTTTATGCAGAATTACCAGCCATTGCAGAGACTGCACAATTGTATTTTTAGGATAATAAAGCATTTACAGCAACTGAACAGGCCCGCTTATAATAATGTATGGGAGTCTGCTAAACTTTGCTTTGCTGGATAAATGTCTTTGTCCTGGTAGGCCCCTCTGCTGGGATAAGTCTACAAATATTCAATATGTGGGTGGCTTGTGATTTTATATCCAAATTGGTACATGTTAAAGCTGAAAAATCGTATTATATTATTGGTTCCTGTCAAATCCCAGAATGGTATTTACACTGCGAGACCAAATGTTGGTGGACACCTAAGTGTAACACCTATCATAATGAGACCAAAAGCAGACCTTTCTAATGTCTGCGATCTGATGTTTCCAGTGAAGGATAACTTAAAACGTAGCTAAAACCCCCAAAAATGTAATATTTTGCAGCTTACCAGTCCTTAGATATTTTAATTATGGTGGTCACATTATTTTTCACTTTTTAGGAACATTTTCAGTATACACAGAAAATACTTGTTGATCCTACCAGAAATTCTTTATCCTTGTCGATTCCACTGAGCTGGAAAGAAAATAAAAATCCTGATCTTTATTGTGTAATCTATTAATCCCACATCCACCATTTATAGTGGAATTAAACCCTTGCATATACCCAGTGAAATGAACAGCCTCAGATGATACACAGAGATGAAACAAATCTCCTTACATAAGTTATACATGTGTATCTGCTGTCTTCAGCTTTCCATATTCTTTAGAAAATGCACATTGTGTTACAATTTCTTCTTCCTATTCCAGCACTGGGTGTAGAGTCTTGGCATACACTTTGTAAGAGTTGATTGGAGGAAAGACACCCCCCCTCCCTTTCCACATGGGCAGAGGAATGAATAAACTTGCAGAGCTGTGCTGTGAATAGACATGCTCTCTGCTAATCGGTCTCTAAGTCCCTTCCCCGACCACCTGCTTTTATCTCCTGTATCAGAGAACTTGTCAGAAGTTATCATGCTGATAGCCGAGGAACAGAGCAGCAGAAAGACACAGGACTTATGGCTTTGGAGAGAGATAGGTAAACACTATAGATATATGTGCCTAGGTCAGAATTCATGAATAGGCTTTACATCCACTTTAATGGAGAAGAACAAAAGCTGTCATCCTGAAAGTAGAAGTATAAATAGAAGTCCAGCCACTGTAATAACCATGACTAAATCCGTAGTGTAGAAAAAATATAGTTACCCAAGAACAGGGACTGCTCTATCATACTGGTGGTAATGCTGAATGCCTTCTGAAAAGTGATCTGTGGTGGCAGCTGTCAGGCATTCAGAAGGCACCTCTTTCTGCCTCCTGATGCCTGTTTTTTTTTTAAAATTCTGAACAGCAATTTTACATGGTGGGACTGCTCCGCAACTGCAGGCCAAGCACCTGGCTTGAAGTTGCGGTGCAGTCCAATTATCTCAAAAGGTGAGTTTGACAGGCAGAGTGCAAGTTAAAATTGGCGCACCTGCGAAGCAAAGCTTTGTGACCACGGTGTACAGCCCTGTCAAGCTGTAATGCTAGAATTCCAGGGGACGGTAAAACCATAGCATGGCCACCAGTTTTTACTGCACACCCCCATCCCCCCAACCTCTAGTGTGATACAGCCCAATGTATGTTATTTGCAGGATCACCAGGTGAATATAAAGAAAAAAAGCCTGAAAAAACATTTCTAATTTTTTAGTTTAGCTACATGTTTCAGCATTCAAAGACATTTTAGACAATTCTGCATTTACAGCCTTGTGGTAATAGTTTGGAGAACGCCATTTTCTGTTCCAAGATGATTGTGTCCCTATGCAAAAAGCCAGCTCCATAAATACTTTTCAATAAAGATATAGAATTGTAAAATTTTTGTGTGTTTATGAAGCACAAAGAAAGTGTTATGGAGATAGAGAAGGGGAGTGATTGGTGTTTTATTATCATTATCAGGTATATGTGGCTGTGGAATCATTCCCAGAAATAACCTCTATTAAGCCTAGAGCATATAGTCATGATGAAAACACAGGAGCAAATAAATCTAGACTCAAATTAGTTAATTTACACATTATTAAAAACATAATTAAAATATCTTACTCCCAGCCAGAGTAATACCTGGATTAGGAGCTGTGTTTAGTTCCTGTATTATAATAAATTAATCAGTCTCAATGTGTTTAATCACTTTCCCCTTCGGTGAGGGGAAGAAGTTGAGGTATATGAAGTATATGAGGTATATAAATATATATATGAAGTATATAATAGAGCCTACAAGTCACATATAGAATGCAATGAATGGCAGATATACTGAAAATTTGCTATACAGTTGCAGGTTATTTATTACTAAATGTAGTCTCCTGTTGCAAAAAGGTGCACAGAGTTTGCCAACAATTTGATTTTAGAATTCCGCCTTAATATTTACTATAATTATAAAACTGTTAATGGTATAAGATTGACTTTGTAACATTTGCCACTCAATGAAGCCAAGCATTTCCCCGTTATTCCGTAAGGTGACCCACTCTTCTCTTACAGCTGAGTGGACATTTGGCATTCGCTTGCTATGGTGAAAATCACCCTTATTCCTTTATTTACATTTAATGTTAATCAGTGTCATCTGCATTGGGTTGTTAAAGTAGATCTAAGTTAGTTTGTATTGCCATCTGTGCCTCCCGTTAAGGAGAGTCACTGTTCAATTTATTCATAAACAGCATTGAGGACGGGATCAGTAGTTCTATATTATTATTATTATACAGGATTTATATAGCGCCAACAGTTTGCGCAGCACTTTACAATGTGAGGGAAGACAATACAGTTACAATACAATTCAAAACAGGAGGAACTAGAGGGCCCTGCTCGTTAGAGCTTACAATCTAGAAGGGAGGGTCAAGTGAAACAAAAGGCAATAACCGTGGGTTATGGACTGATGGAGAAAATGGAGGTATATTTGTTAGGTGTGGGTAGGAAATGCTTCTCTGAAAAGGAGTTTTCAGAGATCGCCTAAAAGCTAACAGAGTAGGAGATAATCGGACAGATAAGGGTAAGGAGTTCCATAGGATTGAAGAGGCTCTGGAAAAGTCCTGGAGGCGAGCATGGGAGGAGGTGACGAGGGAGCCAGAGAGCAGGAGGTTTTGAGAGGAACGAAGAGAGCGATTAGGTTGGTTTCAGTTTTCAGTTTTGCAGATGACACAAAATTGGCCAGGGCAATAACTGCACGGCATGAGGCAGATATCCTACAGAATGACCTGAACAAAATAACAGAGTGGGCAACGACATGGCAAATGAGGTTTAATGTGGAGAAGTGTAAGGTTTTGTACTTGGGGACTAAAAACATAAAAGCGCAATACACTTTAGGGGGGGAACCTTTGGGGGAATAAAAAATGGAGAAAGATCTGGGAGTCTTGGTAGAGGAGAGACTAAGCAATAGCATGCAATGTCAAGCGGCAGCTGCCAAAGCCAGCAGAATATTAGCATGCATAAAGAAAGGGATGTATTCCAAAGATAAAACTATAATCCTACCACTTTAAAAAACTCTGGTCCGACCACATCTGGAGTATTCTGTCCAGTTCTGGTCGCCAGTCCTCAGGAGGGATGTGTTGGAGCTGGAGAGAGTCCAGAGAAGGGCAACTAAACTAATTAGGGATTTGGAGGACCTTAATTATGAAGAGCGTTTACAATCGCTTGATTTATTCTCCCTGGAGAAGAGACGCCTGAGAGGGGACATGATAGCAATTTATAAATACCTCAATGGTGATCTCAGCATAGAAAAAAAGCTATTCAGTCGCAAGGATTGCATGAGGACTCGAGGGCATACAATGCGATTAGAGGAGAAGCGTTTTGACGCACATGTATTGTCCATTGCTGTCACCATCAGGATGCTGGTTAAAAGCAATGATGTGCAGCTGTTAATAGAGTGAGTAAGTGCATGTGGAGGAGGTGGCTGCAAAACATCTGGAGGAAATTAACAGTGCTGGGAAGCAACAAAGATGAATAAAAGAAAACATGACAATTGTTTTGTGTTTTATCAAAACTTAATGTGATCAATTGAGGATATAAATCGACATTAGTAAATTTCTATTTAACATGCCTGCATACTGGGCAGTAAAATAACGTTATCCCAATATTGATTGGCTGAATCAGCAGGCATATAGAGCAAGAAGCTAGTGTCTCTCTTCTGTCTGTACAGTGTGGCAGGTGTGTAAATCATAAAAACTACAGGAGGAGACTTCTAAATGTATTTCACCAATGTGGTGAGCCCATAGAGCTGATGGGAGGTAGCTCAGAACTCTAAAAAATTTTGTTACCCTATTTACCCCATGTAACCATGCCTCACATCATGGAATCGCAAATATAATCATTATTCTACAAGCCATCTGCCAGGTAAAACGCTCCCTAATTTTATATTTAGTTGATCATCTGAAATTGCGATTACAGCTACATTCTGCCCAAAATATATTAGTGTAGAAATTGGTTCTCTCATTCTCCTGAGCTGAGTTTTATTCAGTTTGCATTTTCATTTTTTTTTTTTTTTTTTTTTTTATCTATAGCAGATATTCCTTTTTTTTTTTTTTTTTTTTTTTGGCTGATGATTTTTCATGGAGCTTTCACACATGCTAAATTTTCTATTTTACGGTGATTTTTTATTTTTTTTAATAATAAAATGTCAGTAAAATGTCGACACATGCATCTAATTTTCTTCTCGTCATACATGGCATGATTTAGTTAATAGCGCTACGCAGTGTCTCTGCTTGAAGCAACTTTCGCTAACGCCTTGACTGTTGATCTGAAGCATGTAAAAAGAGAATATATAAAAAACCTTTTACATTTTTCTCATTGTTTTTTAAAGAACACAGTCACCGTCTTCACTAACATATGCCCACTTTTTCTTTTCTTCATTATTTTTATTACATTTTGTTCCTTCTTTCTGCAATACTTCACTTTGCTTTGTCTTTCCAGCCAATACGGCAGTCACAACTGGGCTTATAAACTAAATATTATTGCAGGTACAGGTTGATTTATGAAAGATTTATATTTCCCTCTTAGTTATGTTTAATTTGGATTTTTCTGACTCTTCATGGTGGAGGTCAAGTGAAGTCGAAGGCCCCTTTCACATGATCTGACCAATCAGGTCCGCCTGTGCGTTTTTCAGGCAGACCTGATCGGGCCACTCATTCTACCCTATAGGGAGGCGGATTTCAGTGGACATGTGTCCGCTAACACCTGCCTGGCATCCGATCTGACAAGATCCCGCTGAAAACAGACGGATGTCGATACATTCGCCATCCGTCCAGCGGGTCGGATCAGATAAAAATAATCAGGCTGTCCATTTTTATCCGATCTCCCCATAGAGGAGAGCAGAACTCTGGCAGGTCTGTCTCAGCATAGTGAACAGAGATGGACCTGTTATCAGCCTGCTCAGCTGGGATCAATGGAGCGATCCCTGCTCAGCAAGGGGAGTCTGTGAAAATGGATCGGCCCGTGTGAAGGGGGCCTAACATTTGCTGCCCTCTCAACTGCCTGAATTTTCACATTTTTTCCCAGCTTCTAAATGTGCAGTTTGACGTCAAGCAGTTGTCAGGATAGCCTCTGAACCCTAATTTAATCAGAAGTGTCATGCATCGCCAAAGTACACCTAATGGCAAAAAGACATGTCTCTTCTGCAAAAAAAGGCTTTCATACTTTCCTCTTCACAGGATGCTTTAGAATGTACACTGATCTATGCATGTGCAACTCAGTGTACATTCTCGGCACACCTCCATGCTGAAAGGAAAGACCTCCTGCGTGAATGCACGAGAGTTAGGTCATCCTGGCCTGGCCGCCAAGTTGGCCAAAGACCCTGAACCCAGAAAAGGCTGGGGAGAGAATAGGGGTGTGGACGAGGTAGCTCGCAGGCATTTCAAGGGTCACTATTCAAGGATTTAGTTCCGCTATAGGATGTGGTTCACCAATTTAGTGTGGTGTGCACAGAGCCCTGACCTCAACCCAACTGGACTCTTTGGGATTAATTGCAATGCCAGGGTCTTCTTACCTTGCCTCACCTCACAAATGTTCTTTTGGGACACAAAGTACCTCAGACACACAACAAAATCTCGAGAAAGGTTCTAGCCAGAAAGAGGAAGGGGGTGAGGGGAACTTTTTTAATAATACCTATAGTTTGAAAATGGGATGTTCAATTTATGTTCATTTATGTGTGATGGTCAGATATCCACAAACATTTGGACATAAAGAGGTTTATTTACTAAAGGCAAAATGACTGTGCACTTTGCAAAGTGCAGTTGCTCCAGAGCTTAGTAAACGAGGTAAAGCTTCACTTTGCAAAAAGTACCCAATTACATGCAAGGAAAATAAAAAAATAAAAAAACAGCATTTTTGCTTGCACATGATTGGATGATGGAAGTCAGCAGAGCTTTTGCTCATGTACTAAGTTATGGAGAAACTGCTCTTGCAGAGGGCAACTGCACTTTGCAAAGTGCACAGTGTGTTTGTCTTTAGTAAATCAACCCCAAAGTGTATAAATTATGTCTTTGTAGACTGTAACATTACCACCATCCTTCTGTGGAAACACCTGAATACAATCATTTAGACAGATGTCCACATGCATGTGTAGGTATGTGGGTCAGGTATCCTCAAACTTTGACCCAGTCAATTGGTTTAACCTCTTTAGAACCGCCTGCCCACATTGTACTGCAGATAACGGGTCCTACAGGCACATTGACTTACCTGTACGTCACTGGCCTCTTCCGGGTACAGGGCACACAGGGAGAAGGAACAAATAGATTTTTAGTAAAAAAGCAATGCATAATACACACATTAACACTTACCCCTTGATTACCCTGAAATGTCAACCCCTTCCCAGTGTTATTAGTACAGTGACAGTGTAAAGTATTAACACTGATTGCTATATTAGTGTCACCGGTGATGTTAAGGTCAGTTAGTTCCCACCCAGTGTCAGTTAGCCCCCGTTCACACTAAGGCGACCTGTGAGGCGACCTGGTCGCCTCACAGGTCGCCGTAGGTCGCCTCCCATAGGGAAGCTGCGGACCCGTTCTAATAGGAGCGACACAAGTCGCTCCGACTTAGAAAAAGGGTCCGGAGCTTCTCTGGGGCGACCAGGAGGAGACCGCCATAGACTTCAATGCTATGAAGTCCGTGGCGGCCGCTCCGAGGTCGCGGCGCGCTGCTTGCACCGCGACCTCGGAGGTCGCGGTGCGAGGTAGCGTCGCCTGCATGTGAACGGGGGCTTAGTGTCAGATTGTCTTATCACAGTCCCACTATAAGTAGCTGATCACCATCATTATTACTATAAACAAATAAATAAATAAAAATTCCAGCATATATACCATAGATTGTAGATGCTATAATTTTTACACAAACCAATCAATATACACCTATTTTTTTTTATCTTTTTACCAAGGACATGTAGCAGAATTTGTTTTGGTCTAAATTTATGAAAAAATTTGATTTTTTTATGGATATGTTTTATAGCAGAAAGTAAAAAAAAAAAAAAAAATATATATATATTTTATTTTTTTTTTTTTTAAATTTTTGGTCTTTTTTCATTTATATAATAAAAAACCCAGTGGTGATCAAATGCCACAAAAAAAACCTTTATTTGTTTGGGGAAAAAATGACAAACAATTGAATTTGGTTACAGCTTTGCATGCCAGCGCATTTAAAATAGAGCAGCGCTAAATAGCAAAAAATGGCCTGGTAATTGAATAGGGGGTAAAACCTTCCAGAGCTCAAATGGTTAATGTGATATGGGGATGGGGAAAAATCTATAGTTTCTTTTATATTTTCTAGGGTTAAAGATGATCATGTAACTGCAAATTACCCATATTGAGACAAATACCTAAAGAAAGACAGCTGCGATCTGTTGATGAGGTCTCCACTCTTCATAAATCTTCCTGGTTTTTATTTTATATAATATCTCTGAACACTATATGGGTAAAAAAGAAACAGATTAAACAATCTCGTTTCCCGTCATGAGCAGATTGTGTGGCTACTGAATGAGTGGTATTATGGGCACATAGAAAAGCTATATTATAATTTTCTGCCGTTGTTTTCATACAATGGCCGCTGGTTTTCATAATCATCCAGTTTATAGTTTTCTCAAAAGCAACAGAGTAAAGCACAATGGATTATTATGCAAAGAATATAATAGTTAGCGTATTGAAACAAGGATTCAGGATTTCTTGCAAGAAAAGTCTTTCGGAGTAAGCATTATGCAACTGGTAAACAGTTTGGGCCCATCAGATGTATTATTCTGTTGCAAAGCATTGTCTATCAGGATGCTGTCCACTGAGATGTACACAGCAATTAAAAGGAATATTCAGTTAATATATGTTTTCAAACATTAAAGTACAAAATTACCCCTGTTTACCCTATATAGTCAAAGGTTTGTGTTCACAAACCTCGTTTGTGACAAAGGCTTGTGTCCACGTTGGCCATATAGTGTATACAGAGGTAAGTTTGGTACTTTTACAGACACCTGGCCATCAAACTGATATGAGCATGTCATCCTATTGTAAATCCATAAACATTAATATAGATGCACCTCCACACCATTTGTGGCTATAACAGACTCCACATGGTTGGAAAGAAAGGCGCTACACAAGATTTTGGAGTATGTCTGTTGGAATTTGTGGCATATCAGTCAAAAGAGCATTTATGGGATCAGGTACAGATGTTAGACGAGAAGACTTGGAATCAGTATTCTAATTTATCTCAAAGCTGTCCAATAGGTCAGGGCTTTGTGTAAAACAGTGAGGTTCCACCACACCAAACTCATCAAACCATGTCTGTATGGAGCTGGCTTTGTACACAGAGGCACAGTCATGCTGCAAAAGGAAAGGGCCTTCCCAAACTTTTACCATAGGGGTGGAAGTGCACAATTGTCTAAAATGTCTGTGTGCTGTAGTATCCACAATACCCTTCACTTGGTAATAACTTGGTATAAGAATAACTGCTATTGTTACCATAAGTAAAACATAAGCTCAGTCTTACATGACTTTCTCACCTCCACTGTTCTGCACCATATGATATTTTAAAGCTATAAAAGTTTTTCCCAGTGACTGATTGTTGGTGCGAGTTCAAGTACCTGTGTTTCTGCTAAGCAGCAGCTGTCCATGGTCCTGATAACTGGATGTGACACATATGCTATGCAGGATTCTTGCAAATCCACTGCGGGGTTCCTGCATCGCACTCGGCTCGCAGGCAGTTCACACTATCATATGCAAATCGCTGGGGGTGTGAATACAAAGTTAACAACACCCCCAGATCAGTTCGCATATTGCAGTGCAAACTGTCAATTCGGACGTGAATCGGATCACATAGGTGTGAACACCCATGCGATTCGATTCTGGTGTGGACCAAAAAAAGGGTCCTGTGCGACCTTGGTCCGAATGCGATGCGAATTCAACCATCTGTATGGCTGAATTTGCAACGCACAGACATCACATGTGTTTTGCATAGCAGTGCGGTGCGAATCACATGCGGTGTCTGACATCGCATATGTATGAACTGGCACTAAAGCCAGCCATAGACGGTTATTTATTTTTATTTTTTTCAATTGGAGGTGAATGAAAGAGGCCTCCTCCCCTGTCGGAACATTGTATTCGGACAGTGGGACCTGCTTGAGCTGCTGATTGAGAAAAACATGTCCATTCAACAAAAGTCATTGAAACAATCAAATTCTGTGGATTAGGGCAAGCACAACATTGGGGGCCTGAATTGTTAGGTAGCTGTCACATGTTTCCAGGTGTGTCTATTGAGTCTGGGGAGTCTCCCCAATATGTCCAATGAGGGATCTTGTTGGTCAGTGGAGCAAACCTAGCCAATGGCATACCAGGTTTTATGACTGTCTCAGTGGACGGGGTCTACCGCAATGCACCCTGGGATTGGATATAAATCTGTGGGGAGCATGTGACAGAGTGTCTTTTGGCGGTAGCATCAGTCCCAGGAGGAGGTGACGGCTGTCTCTCCTCCTGTCAGAGAGTGAAGGTGGTCCAGGCAGTCGACCTAAGGGGAATGATTTCCAAAAAACAACAATATCGATCTAAGGGGACCAGAGGTTGAGCTGTGCTGCAGAGAGGGATCCAGAGTGTTGCTGACCGAGTGGAGCTGCTAGGCAGAATTCTTCAGAAAAATTAGTATTGTGAGTACTCAAGATCTGCCCAGGGGTCTGCCTAGGAAAGGGGACCACTCCAGAAGGTCAAGGGGATCCAGGAGCCAGCTAACCAGTAGTTGTGGCAGTGAAAGGGGGTGCAGAGTGTTCAAAGCCCTGAAGATAGGGGAGTGAAAGGGGGCGCCAGCGTGGCCCCTGAAGTGTTTAGCAGTACAATCAAAGTGTACAGTCAGCTACCTCAGGAAGGAGTACCTCAGGGAGCTAAAAAGGACTTCATTAGTCAAAGGCAAAGTCATAGAGTCAAGTCAGCGTTAATAGGCATCCAGCAAGTGTTAACCGGCGTCAAGTCAGCGTAACAGGCATCCGGCCAGCGTTAACCAGCGTCAAGCAGCATTTTCCAGAGTCCCTGCCTAATTGTGCATAGTTCAGTTGTTGGAGTATCCCACTCATCCCTTCTCCCATCCAAGATCCTAAATAACCCTAAAAACCCAAAGATACTGGGATGGTTTTTGTCTCAGTGCTCACACTTGGAGAAACATGTCCAAAGGTACTTTTGTTGCACCCGATAACCCAGGTGGACCCACAGCCAGCACCTATGCTGGGAATTCTGCTACAAATGTAATAGAGATTTTGATTCTCACATCCCCACTACTTCTCTCATGTTCTCTCTTTAACCGGAGCATCTTTTCATTAGACATTACCAAGCCTTTTAAGAGGAATTGGTCCCTGGAAGCCGTGCTTAAAAAAGCAGACAGAATGTTAAGGACTAGTTACCAGTTATTTCTGTGGTCTCCTATAGCTGGTCATTACCCATAACTCACTTGGCATGCCTTGTCCTGCACTGTCTCTCTATATGGAGGTGGCCACGTTGGTAGAGGCAGGGCTTTGCTTCTTCATATAGGAGCCTCCCAGCAAGTTGAACAGTAAGCAGCGCAGCAGGAAAATGACCAAATCTCACTCCAAATCCCCTGGAACTACCAGTCTGCTCTCACACTGCAGATATGTATCTATGAGAATGTAGCCATAGGAGTGCCTGGCACATTCACTTACCACAAAGTGCACTGCTATTCTTCAGGAGAAATTCCAGACAAAAGGTACTGCTTAGGTACACCTAAGATGTTTCCTATAATATAGAAAATCTTAACTTTTTGAGATTAGATCCACTTTAAATGCTCTTTTAGCACCCTTTTCTTTAGAAAGATATGTCTTTCATTCACAATGTCTCTTCTAAAACAAATATCCTGGACTTCTACAACACAACTCCTGCTGCCAAATCGTTTTTGCCTATTGTACTTATTTCTTTTCTTTTGAGATGGTATGCTGGTTTGAGCACACCTCTCATTCCTTTGACATATAGGTGTATGCTTTTATTTTCTTGTTAAATCCCTTCACTTTGATACTTGTTACAGATGATGTTGGCACTTGAGTTTTTCATAAAAAGTTATCAGGATATCAGGTCATCTAACGCATCTTCAGGAAGATGTGTTCATTTGTGTATATTTTTAAAGTGAACCTGTACTTTAACCTATACTCTAACCTGTACTCCATTTTAGATTTCCAGCCTCTGATGCTAGATTTTGCCTTTATTAACAAGAAAAACATCTCCCGTGCCCCATATCTGATTTAGTTTAACTTGGTTTCTACGTCCTGACTTTTCACAGCTTTGTGGGTAAATCAGGTATCTTGTGCAAGGAATTTTAACGGAGTACAGGTTAAGCAAAAGATACTTAAAATAAAAAAAAAATACATTAAAATAGTAAGGCTCTGTTCACATCTAGGTGTTTTTGGAGCTATTTTCTGCTCTAAGCCTCAGCTCTAAAAATGCCCAACAAGACAAATTCCATTCATTTTAATGGCAAACGGTTCACATCTGAGCATTCTGTCAGCTTAAGCAAAACGCCTGCACAAAAACTCTGCAAAAACTCCAGAAAAAAAACGCCAGGAATGCCTGAAAAATGCCTGTAAAAATTGCAACATCTAGATGTGAACGGAGCCTTAAGTTCATCTAAAGGCTTCTGTATGACAGTCTAAACAAGTCCCAAATCAGGTACTATGGGATGCACAAGCCTGATAAAGTAAAAAAGAAGCTTCCTAAAAAAAGATGTTGAGGGGTTTTTTTTTTCCATATTTTTTTCAAGAAATACTTACCTAGGTGGATGCAGTATCAGTACGATTTTGCATCTGTCCCCTACCAGCTCTAAGGCTGAGAACCGAGCAATCAAACACAGCTAATGGTTTAGTTCTCAGTGCTCCATGAGCAAAGAGCTAGTGGCTGTGTCAGTCAACTGCTCTCTGCACTGCCCCCCCTCCATGCTCACTGGGGGGATGTGGGGGGGGGGGGGACAGCTCAGGGTCTCAGCATCAAGCTCGGAGGCTGAGCAGGGTGCCAGTCCAGGCATCTGGGTGGATTCCGACCATATGGTCACAATCTTTCCCCAGCCTGGACCGGTGTAACGTTAGAAAACCATACCTCGTGAAAATTCCATACCCACGTCACTTCCTGTCAGAAACGTAATGGAACAACTGAGCAGCGTAGCAGTGCGCATGCTCACAGCTCCGGATATGTCATTGAACAGCTGAGGAGCTCACTAGTGCGCATGCTCGGAGGGTATGGAATTCTCACGGAAGTGTGTGTAACGTTACATGGCCTCAACTGTTACATTAAAACAGCTCGGCTGCAACATGAATCATCTCCGCTCCTACTCCTGTCACTTCCCTGATCTCGGCTACTAAATGTAAAAGCGGTGGCAGGTGTATGAAATCTAAATCATGCAGATCTCGGCTCCGTGATCTGCTTTTACATTTAGTAGCCAAGATCAGGGAAGTGACAGGGGTAGGAGTGGAGATGATTCATGTTGCAGCGGAGATGTTTTAATGTAACCGCCGCAACAGCTGATGCGGTGTAACGTTACAACACACTACCGTGAACATTCTATACCCTCCGAGCATGCGCACTAGTAAGCTCCTCAGCTGTTCACTGACGTAGGTGCTGACGTAGGTGCACTGGAAGTGACGAGGGTATGGAATTTTTATGGGTATTGTTTTTTCACGGAACACCGGCTCTGTGATGTCAGCCAACAGTGATCTTCAACCTGCTGTCTGCTGAAAACGGGTCATAGGAGTGCAGAAAGAACCGCACTCCTGTGATACACAGGAGAAGTAAAGCCACACAAGCTTTGGCGGTGGTACTTCTCCTTTACCTTACCTGACTGAACCAAATTCTTCTTCACATTAGTGTGGTGATTGACAAGCTACCGGCTTGTGACTTAGCCGTGATGATGCTTCTAGCCATGTCTCCTGTAACACTTTCTCATCCCACTGTAGTGTAAGCAGGCACAGCCTACATGAAAGTGACAACTCTGTTCTGAATTCAAGAGCAGTGCAGCATCGTTGTCATACTAGCATAGGAAGCTGCAATAGGTGGACTTTACTGGATGGATCAACATGTATTTATGGGATTAAGTGTAAACTTAAGGGGCAGATGGGTTTAAAAGCGGTGCAAAACATTTTTATAGTGTGTGTAATGTAGATGCTTTCCTTCCAGGTTTAAATTCAATCTCACAGACACAGTCTCCTGGGAGCAATTCCTAAAGAAATTTCAGGGACCTGTCAGCATTGAAAATGGCCAGACTCTGCCGATCAAGTCAAATCACAGGTGATTTATCACGGTTTACATAAACGTTTATGTTTTTGGGGTTTATTTTACCATGTGCAAAGAGCAATCGTCGCACAAACACTGGCAGGTATAATTAAAACTTTATATAACATTTAATTAAGTGATGACAGATAGAGGTAATAAATTGAATATTATTGAAAAAAATATAAAGAAACTTAGCTGCAGGTAGGATCTGGATGAAAGGTGGCCACATGCTCCTCCGCACATTGGGTATTTTATGACTTAGCCTGGGTTCACACTGCCACATGAAGCGGCTCACAGCAGGGGTCCAGTGTGTCCCTGTTCACCGTTTTAGGTCCAATTTCAGTCGGAATTTTAGGCTGAATTTGGATCTGAAATGGACTAGAAGACGCACAGGACTCCTGTGCAATTCGCACCAGAGCCGCTCCGGACATATGATAACAGGCTCCATAGAGAGCCGGACACAATCTCCTGACATGCGAATTGGATGCGGGGAAACCTGCATCCAATTCGCAAAAAATGTGAACACCTTAGGAAAGGAATGGGCTGCATAGGGAAGACAAGAATGTATACAGTAAGTGGGTCAAGGTGATGGGCTTTCAAGAGATTCTATAGGAAATGGAGGAGTGACAAACTTTCTTTAACATTAGGCTTTTGACATTTACATATACCGTACTGTATAGCCATAACCCTTCACAACTGAGTATGTTCATCTTTACATCTTAGAGTGAGTCCTATGAAAATAAGAGATGAAACATTCTCTAATGATCACATTCTTCAGAAACTTCACCAACACTTCCAGGAAGCCTACCCCTCGCTAAAACAGGCCTTTCTTATACTTGATGAGGTGAGTTTCATTCTTGTATGGTATTACTACTGTATGTAATTTTTCTATAGTCAGCACTTGTTATGTAATATGAATATAGTATGACTTTAGGCTCATTTTGCTCATTTTATTATTTTGTAGAAAGAAATTGTGTATGTGCACTCAATGGTTTTGGTATAAGGTACAAGGTATAGAATTTGTAGAAGCTTAATTTAACAAGGGGTTGGCAGTGTTCTTTGGGGGTTTTATTTATTGCTGACTTGCCAGAATCATACAGTTCCCATAGGTTTGCCACAAGTTTCACCTATGTCTGAAGAACCACTCCAATAATGACCTCTATAGCCTGTTCTCACCACAGAGGTCCATAGAGCTCACAATAAAACAGGTGCAAAGAGCTGAATTCCAGGTATGCATTTTATGCATAGTTACATTAATCCAGCTTGGACCAATAAAAGTATGCATATGTCGTACGTGTGGGATCCCAGTAGAAGCTGTAAATCACTGTAGCAGGTGCCTCTAGTACAGTGATCGCTGCTGTCTGTCCTTTGCCCTGCATAGTGAATACAGGAGGTGACTTGCTCTGCACAGGCAGCATTCACAGAAAGCCTTGCATTTTTTGCAACAAACATAAATGCAAACAATATTAGAAAAAACTACTAAATGGCCATATGTGTCAATCAATATATAAACAGACACCTACGTCCCCAATGAAATATTAACAAAAAATGTTTAGAGGGGTCGTCATGAAGCTATTGCAGAGAGTGTAACATATCTGAAAATGGGAGACGCCCATAAACCCAATGATCAGTGGGCTACTGCACTCGCCACATAGAAGACTCCAAGAAAACATAAAAGGGGAGGGGCAATGTATGGGACTTTAATGGTGTCATACAAAAGATTGGTAAAGACAGATTCATAAAATTTAAAAAGGAATTTTTTATTGCATCAAGACAAACATATCTTAAAAGACAGCGAACAGGATAAACAAATCTATTCAGAGAACATAGGATATAATATCACATTGTTGGAACAAGAGGGACATGGAGAAATACATATTTTATCAGAAGAACCAGAATCTCCGGTAAGTGGGTACAAAGGGTCCATGTCCGTCTTAAGATACTTTACATGTTTTGCGGTGTTTGAACCGCTTCTTCAGAAGTTTATTATGCACAATAGTCAAAAATCTCTGATGTAGGACAGTAAAACAAACACAAAAGAAAAAAGAAAAACAGCGTCAATGATAAAAAATTCAATAATACATATTCTATTATAGCAGCTCACTGATAGTAACCCATATAACCAGCACCCGTGCACGTATCCCCTGTAACGCCGAAAAGGCATAGTTGGAAATGGTGATGATTGGAGGTGTGCAACCAGCCATATACAGGTCCCCAGGGCGAGTGCGGTGGCCCGAAAAGAAAAAGAACAATAGACTCGGAGTAGAAAAAAGGGGGGTAAAGATAGTCACAGAGGTGAAAAATCATTCACTATCTTTACCCCCCTTTTTTCTACTCCGAGTCTATTGTTCTTTTTCTTTTCGGGCCACCGCACTCGCCCTAGGGACCTGTATATGGCTGGTTGCACACCTCCAATCATCACCATTTCCAACTATGCCTTTTCGGCGTTACAGGGGATACGTGCACGGGTGCTGGTTATATGGGTTACTATCAGTGAGCTGGTATAATAGAATATGTATTATTGAATTTTTTTATCATTGACGCTGTTTTTCTTTTTTCTTTTGTGTTTGTTTTACTTTCCTACATCAGAGATTTTTGACTATTGTGCATAATAAACTTCTGAAGAAGCGGTTCAAACACCGCGAAACATGTAAAGTATCTTAAGACGGACATGGACCCTTTGTACCCACTTACCGAAGATTCTGGTTCTTCTGATAAAATACGTATTTCTCCATGTCCCTCTTGTTCCAACAATGTGATATTATATCCTATGTTCTCTGAATAGGTTTGTTTATCCTGTTCGCTGTCTTTTAAGATATGTTTGTCTTGATGCAATAAAAATTCCTTTTTAAATTTTATGAATCTGTCTTTACCAATCTTTTGTATGACACCATTAAAGTCCCATACATTGCCCCCCCCCTTTTATGTTTTCTTGGAGTCTTCTATGTGGCGAGTGCAGTAGCCCACTGATCATTGGGTTTATGGGCGTCTCCCATTTTCAGTTGGGTTACACTCTCTGCAATAGCTTCATGACGACCCCTCTAAACATTTTTTGTTAATAAATGCAAACAAGGTGAGGTGGTGAGGCGGTGACATTACAATCTTCACCTAATACAGTGGGAGAAAAACGCAAGGCTTTCTGTGGACAGTGTCCATGTCAAACAAGTATCCCCCTGTGTTTGGTATGTAGGCACAGGACCTGGGAGACAGTGGCAATCGCTGTAGTAGCAGCGCCTGGCGATTCTGCCATGAAGGTCTTTGTTCAGGCCTTTCCTGTTATAGGATGACAACGCTCTGTTCCTGTCTCCCAATTGCACTTCGGCTTGGTCACTCAGTTGCACAGGCTTCCGATGGAGGCTACAAATGACTGATTCAATTCCATGATGTCTCTGTCTCAGTTAAGCTATATAGGAAGAGAAGAAAGGAAGAGAGTTACTCCTCATCGACTGAATGCAGGCAAGAGCCTGATTCCGAGATATTGGAGGCAGGCTACTTGCCTTACGTTAGCTGACTGAAAAAGGGAAGTTTATAATTTTGTGAAAGTGGAACGTTGTGTACATACTGTTAGGAGCCAACTAGATTTTGTGATATTTGGTCAGGTTGGCTGTATTATTCTTACGAGATCCCAGATAGCTGAACGAGTATTTCTCTTCTTAGCTTATTGGCCCTATCTCTTCTGTGTCCCTGAGTCTACATAGGCCACATTTCTCATGTCCTTTTCAACAGCTTTAGTGGTATTGTTACTAAGCATCCCGCTTTCTTTTCTTTTTTTTTTTTATATTTTTACTATTATTAATAATATAAGTTGTACACCCCTGTAATATTCTCAATAGACCTGACAACTTTTTTATTTTTAAGAATCTTTATTTATTTTAACAAATAAACACAAAGAAGAAAACTCCAAAACTGAAGAGTGGAAATGAGGATGAGGCTAAATAGTGCCACACCTCAGGGGGTACAGTATTGCAGGTCATAACATGATACAAAAATCAGGCAGGTAACATAACAAAATCATGACAGGACTGAGGGCAGGATGCCGGTAGCCATAAACCAGGAGTTACTATGGACAGCCACAGGCGCCAAGGGTCCCCAGATCGGAGCCCACCCCAGGGGAGGGGGGCCATCAGCCTCCATCAGAGCTCCCCCAAAGTGGCCCCACAACCAGGGACCCCCCGGACCCGACCCTCCACCCAAGATGGGCAGGAGGGGGGGAGCGCAGTAGCAGCCCGGGTCCCCTCAGGAAACACAGGTGGCTCTCAATCGATCCCCGTGGCTCAAGAAAAAGGGAAGGCCATCAAAGCTCCGGCAAACCGCCCAACATGTCCACAAACAAACCATCTGAGGTAGAGCAAACAGCATAGCTGACAACTTTTAATCTACAGCTCCCTCTCTCTTTCTGGATGCTCTGGTATACCATTTTTTTTTTTTCCATTTCTTTTGTTTCTGTTTCCCATTTTTTCCCTATAGGGGCTATTTAGTATTGCATGTATTTTTACACAGTAGCTGATGTCCTTAAGCTACTCGTTCTTGGTCTTTGTCCTCTTTTATTGATATTTGAGGAGTGAAACCTGTCTATTGCAGCACAACCTCTACAAAGCATGTCCTTTGTGTAGACATTGGGGTTGATTTACTAGAGGCAAATAGACTGTGTAATTTGCAAAGTGCAGTTGCACTTTGCAAGAGCAGTTGATCCTGAGCTTAGTAAATGTGGTAAAACTTCAATTTGCAAAGAATACCCAATCAAGTGCAAGGAAGAAAACAAACAAACAAAAAAAAAAAAAACAGCATTTTTCCTTGCACATGATTTGCTGATGGAAGTCAGCAGACCTTCTGCTCATTTACTAAGCTCTGGAGCAACTGCTTTTGCAGAGTGCAACTGCACTTTGCAAAGTGCACAGTTTATTTGCCTTAAGTAAATCAACCCTTATGTCATTTGGCTTATCTGACAGATGGTTAATCTATATTGCTGTATTTTATAAGGACGTTTCTTGCAATACTCTCCTTTGTTTTGTTTTTTTTTTTAATCTTTTTTTTATATTTCTGTTTTATAAAACTTTAATAAAAAGTGATTATCAAAAAAAAAAAAAAAAGTCTGACAGCAATTCAGAGACAGCAACAGAGCATTGTCACCCTGTTGTAGACCTGAACAAGGACCTTGGCAGGAACACCAGATATCATTTTAATTAAAGCCGCAGATTTAAACGTATTAAAAATGACATTTAAAGCTTATATGAGATTTTAGCTGTTTAAATTACATCTACACTAATTGGACAGACCCTTCTAGGGTGTTTTAGAGTGATAACTTGTTTTTCTCTACGGGTCTCAGGGACGCAAAGGCAAAGTGAGCAGGAAGGAGCTACGCCGTCTCGTTGACTGCATGATGTTCCGCATTACAGACGAGCAGTTCAAGGAGTTAATGATCATCCTGGACCCAGAACACACCGGATTCATCAGCTACCACCAGTTCCTGGACCTGTTTGAAGAAAAGGAATCTGTTGTACGTGCCCATTAGCAGCTGAAAGCTGTTTTTATTCTTCTCTCTGTCTGGTTTGTTCTGAGCTAGGAGACCTGGAAGTCGCATAGCGATAGAAAAGAATGATTCCCAAAGCATTGCCGTCACCCATCTAATGAGCAAAATACATTAACACTGCATTAGGCGACATGGGAAGGGTACTGCTTGGGAAGCTCCTGTAGTCAGAATGACCAAAAAATACCAAATGTTTAGAAATGATGATCCATTTTTAGATATTTCAGATAAAAAGTATGTGAATCTGGGCTTCGTTGTAGTTTAGTTGGGTTATAAATCAAGGAACAAAGAAGAATTTGCACAGCGAGCACATGGCTGCCAGACGAGGATGAATATAGACAATCCTAATGAGGGCTCGCAGTATGTAGCAGCGCCTGACTATGAAGTTGTAAGTAGCACGTTCCACAGGCAGACAAAACTTTATTGGAAGCATGAATTTTTAAGAAGCAAATGTAGCCAAAAAGTAAATTAACCCTTCAAGTGCTGACTCTTTTTAAACACAGGCTCAGCTCTACAGACAGCAGAAAACATCAAGCTTCTAAGTATTTATTTTAAATGGGAACAGAGAGAATCATAGGTGCTGCTGGCGTGTTTTTGGAGGTGCGTGCTACAAGGCTGTCACCTTCATCCTTCCTTCATTCAGTGAATTACTCACCAGTAATAAGTATACAGCCAGCTAAGTGGGGAACATCTAAAGGGCCAATGTCAATCATTTTTTAAATGTTCCTCCTGGTCCCCTAAAAAGACAACTCAGACTGCAGTACTCACCTACTATTTGGAACTGTCCCTATGCAGTACCTCACTTTCACCAGCATGTTACTCAACCTGAAAAACTAAGGACAGACAAGTTAAGTAAAAAAAAAAAAAAAAAAACAGCTGGCACAGGCTCCAGGGATGGTAGGAAACGGAGCCTGGAGTTGGACATTAGCATGCACGTAGTCTTTCAGGGATGGGGATTCACTACATAGTGAAGCAATAGATGTTTTCATATACAGTATGTTTTCTAGCAGATTGCAAGGACCAGTATATGATCTGTAGGGGCCCCATACCAAAATATTGCGTGGAGGCCTTTCACACCTTTTGGAAGAGGGAAAGGACAACATAATGTCTGATGAGAACTGAGCTGGTAATTATTAGTTACTAGCATATTATTCTCATTCTATTTCAGTGGCATGACTAGTACATTCTGACACATCATACCTGGAAAGTTTTGGAACCCTGTGAGTTGGTCATCATGAGCTGTGATAGGGGTAGAGCCAGAATATATTTTTTTAGGGGTGTGGTTTGAGAGTATCAGGACTCTACAGGTCAGAATTGTAGTCGTATGATTACCAAAACAAACTTTTTTTACGGTACTATAAAAGTCCGACATTTTTATTGTGAATGTAAAAATTTGATGTAAATTACGGATGTGGCTCCCTGGCCTGTAACACTTATTATCTAGCTAGGAATTTGGTCACACACTCACACATTACCATGCCATAGGCTGTGGGTATTCACAGACATATATTGCAGTATGCATTTAACACACTGGTAGACATGACTGTATTTGAGCAACACAGTGGTAATCCTGATAATACATGGGTATCAAATGTGAGCAAAACAATAGCAATCACAGCTATATTCAGACACTGGCAATTTTGATAATATATTTGTACCAAATGTGGGTAATATATTTGCAGTTCATGGGGAACACCTTGGCAATATTGGCAATATTTAGACAACACACTGGCAATTATGCTAGTTTGTGGGCAACACATTGGAAAACTTACACTATATAAACCACAGCTCTGAATTCATCTGTTTTGAAGTTTCATGTTATTTTAGTATGATTTGAATATTTTACAAGCATATTTTAAAACCGCTTTGCCCAAAATGTTTTCTTTTTTTTTAACTAGACAGGTCACAAGTGGTTAAATAATACCAAGCAACCCGTAAAGGATACATCAGTAGCATTGTCTTTGGAGACGGTAAGAGCTTCCTGGTCACATGTCCCCTTCTACTCGTGCATTTTTCTTGCTAACCACGTATATGTGGCAACAAGAGAAGTGGCCTTTAATGCCCAGCTGCCACACAAGTGCATCCACAGCAGCCTGAGGTTGCATGCTGAGAGCATGCTCACTGTGTTCCCCAACACAGTGACCAAGCTGTCGACAGCTCTTGGTCACAACTTCTGATTGGGAACCAGCAAGACCAAGCACATGACCTCTATGAGAGACAATTAGAAGAGTCACATGATTTACTTGGGCATTGAAGGGAGGCAGCATTAAGGAGTTAAAGGTTATGTAAATCTGTTTTTTAATTACTGTTTGTATGGTATCACATCTCACTGAATACATTTTTTTAAGCTAATTTTTTTTTTTGTGAATCTGTTGCTAACATTTTTTTACTTAGAGAACACTTCCTCTTGCAAGCTGACAGTGCTAAACAATTAGACAGTGCCTCACAATTAGCAGCAACGTTTTCAGTTGGCCTTTCGGCTGCCAAGCTGGTGGACCTAATAGGCAGGCTAATGGCCACCTGAAAAAATCACACGACAGGCTGACAATTAAACGTTAAAGTGGATGTAAACCCTCACATATACCCAGTGAAGTGAACAGCATCAGATGATACACAGAGATGAAACAAATCTCCCTACATAAGTTTTACATGCATATCTGCTGTCTTCAGCTTTATATATTCTTTATAAAGTGCACATCCTGTTAGAGATTTTCTCTTCCTGTTTAGCACTGGGAGTGTAGTGAAGCCTTACACTGTGTGACAGCTGATTGGAGGAAAGGCACACAACCCTTCCACATAGGCAGAGGAAGGAAGGAATATTCTATGAATGGACCATCTATCTGCTAATCTATTTATAGAACCCTCCTGACACAAAATTCAGCCTGGTTTTATCTCAGCTGAGGGAGAACTTGTCAGACATTATCATGCTGATAACAGAAGAACGGAGCAGGAGAAAGCTACGGGACTAAGGACCAGTTCATACTGGATGCGGAGCGAATTAGCTGCAGATTCTGCACCGCATCAGAATCGCAGGCAGTTCACACTGTGGCTCTGTGAATCACTGTGGGTGTCAGTAAAAAAATTAATCATACCCCCAAATCAGCTCGCAGAACGCAGTGCGAACTGTGAAATCGGACAGGAATTCTTGTGCGGGCAAAAAAAAGGGTGCTGCATGAGTTTGGCCCGAATGCAATGCAAATTCAGCCATACAGTTTGTATGGCTGAATTTGCATCGCACAGACATCGCATGTGATCTGCACAGCAATGCGTTGCGAATCACATGCGATGTCTGGCATCGCACCAGTGTGAACCGGCCCTTAGTGCTTTAGAGAGAGATAAGAAAACACTGCAGATATATCTGTATGTGCCTAGTTGAAATTTCATGAATCAGATTTACATCTACTTTAAGTGCCAGTGCAGTGCAGAGTACTCAGGGTATCTTCTCTGTTATAAATCATCATCTAAGTCTTTTATGCATAAAAAGGTTTATACTTTTTTAGAAACTGCATTGTGTGTGTGTTAAACGGCCATTCTAGATAAAGATAATGCTTAGTGGGGGATTTACATAGAACCTGTCACAACGCAGATAGCATCAGATATGCTGAGTACACAGTATGATGTTTGTTTGGGGAAATTTAAATCCTAAAACCATTGACTGGATTAGTCTTTGTATACTGCTGCTGTTGGTCATATTGGGGTTGATTTACTAAAACTGGAGAGTGCAAAAACTAGTGCAGCTGTGTATGGAGGCCAATCAGCATCTAACTTTAGCTTGTTCAATTAAAGCGGAGTTCCGGCCACAAAATCGACATAGTCGATTTTGGGCCATCCGCTTGCTTTTTGTCACCTGAAAAATAAATGGATAGTTACAATTTTTTTTGTTTTGTTTACTCACTTTGTTATTGAAGAAAATTATACTCACCTTCCTTCCACTTCCTCCCTCTGCGGCCGCGGCCCGCGCCGTCACTTCCTCTTTGCACTGATTCCGGGGAGCTGAACGTCATCGCTCCCAGGAATCAATGCGCCTGCACCAGCCCCGCTCGTCAGTTCAGGTGCGGGCGCGTCATTCCCTTCTAAACAGCTTCGTGGCATGCCCAGGAGCTGTGGAGGGATGACGCGCCCGCACCGGAAGTGACGATCGGGGCCGGTGCAGGCGCATTCTGGGAGAAGATGACACGGAAGAGGACACAGAAGAGGACGCGCTGGCTTCAGCTGCCCACATCCGAGATGGCAGCGCTGGAGAAGAAATTTTCAAGGTAAGTATTTCTTCTAAAAGGTAAGTGCGACCCGGGACAGTACAGAGGCTATCCATTGTGGAATTTACTAGCTCTGACTGTCCCGGGAGTATTTTTATTGAAAAAACTTTTTCGTGGCCGGAACTCCGCTTTAAGCTGATTAGTTACTATGCAGAGCTGCACCAGATTTTGCAGTCTCCAGCTTTGGTAAGCAAAGAGAAGAAATACACTGCTCAAGGTAATGGGAACCTTGATGACCAACAGCTTTGGTAAATCGACCCCATTGTGACAGGTTAAATAGTTGGTAAGGTTGAATAAAGACACCAGTTCATCCAGCTCAACATGTGTTTGGGGTGCGTGTGTATTATGTCTTTACCACTGCCCATATCCCTGTACATTGTGTTCAATATGATGGCCATCTAAGGGTTTTTTGAAATTAGCGACATTTACCACTGAAACCACTGATTGCGGAAGGGACTTTCACATTCTTACTGCTCTAACAGTAAAATACCCTTAGTCAGTTAAAAGTTAAACTGCTTCTCATCTAACTTCATTAAGTGGCAACGTGTCTCCTTTTTTTTTTGAAAGTACAACAATTCACCAGATAATGTTTGCCCCAAAGGGGTTCACACATATGAAATAACATTGAGCCCATCATGGCTCCACTAACATTACATATATGATATGTGCTAGTTGTTACAAAAGTAAACTACAGTACTAGGAAATAAAATTAAATATAATGAACTAAGGGAAACAGAATAAGGCAAAGTAAAACAGGATGTCTGTATTAAGCTGTGATTTGACTAGGAATAATTATGAAGGTTAGAAAAACATAGACGATATATGTGACATTCTTAGTTATCATATCATTGTATGTTTCATATTATGCAGTCAATGATTCTTCACCCATGAGTTCCATAAGTATTAGGAATGGTCAAAGAGTCATCTGCTACCATGTTTGTGCGCCAGTATGCATAATTTTGCTTTAATATGTCAATCACTTCTGATACATTAGGTGATAGGTTTGATTTCCATCTTTTAGTTATAAGGGACCTGGCAGCTAGTAACATATGAGTAACGATTCTTCGAACACTGGGGGGGATGTTCTTTTCCTAGGTTGAGGATCGCCAGAGCTGGGGAGGATGGGGTGAGGATCCCAGTTATCTTAGATATTGTGAGAAACAGTTTATTCCAAAAACTGGATAAGTGTTTGCAGGGCTAGAAGATATGCATGAGTTGTCCTACCTCTCCGCAACCTATCCAGCATAGTGGGGATTGAGACACAAGAAATTCAGAAAGTCTATACGGAGTAAGGTACCAACTGAGAGCAATTTTTTGGGATGGCTCCCAATGGTTAGCGCATTTAGAGGCTTGAAATATAGACTTCAGACTATAGACTGAAATATGGAGGCAGACTGCCATTGGTTAGTGGTGAAGTTCTCCCCTAGGTCTTTCTCCCATTTCAAGTATGGACTGAACTTATAGAATGTGAGTTTGTTTTGTAGAAGATTATAGAATGGGGATGTACCATTTACTGAGGGTGACAGTTTGTGGAAAAACTGCAATCCTTGCTTGTGGACATATATCTCAGGAGAGGTCAGTGAGTTTAAGAAGTGGGACAATTGGAGGTACAGATAGTGGTCAGTGGACGGTATTTGGAATTATTTTTGGAGTTCTGTAAACGGTTTAAGAATTTGTTAATTGAACATATTTTTACGATGTAAAATTCCCTTCCATCCATTTATGGAGAGATGTGTGGAATTTTTAGCTCTAGGACTTGCGGGGGAATGGGCAGTGATGTACTCTGCGTAGCTGTGGGGATTAGTGAATAGAAGTCCCTCCATGCGATCAAAGAGGCTTGGGTGGTAAAGGGTACATTTTTTTAATGAGAGGGGTCTCCATATATCAGCTATTAGTAAATTGCTGAGTGAGGATGTAGGGCAAGTGGATATCTCAATATCAATCCACAGTTTGTCAATCGAAGGAGAGAAGCAATATTACAGTTGAGAGAGTTGGGTCGCTATAAAGTAATCATGAAGATCAACCATCCCCATGCCTCCAGCATATTTATGTTTAAGCAGTTGGATGTGGGAACTGCAAGGTTTTTTATATTTTTCCGAACACATTTTTTGAGTAATGAATTAAGGGCCAATAAGTGCCTTTTTTGACAGGAATGGAGAGGGCCCTGAAAAGGTATAGTATTTGGGGTAGCGGCATCATTTTAAAAGAGGCAAGATTGCCTGACCATGAGCATGAGAGCTCACATTTAGAAACACGTTGGGTTTCTTTAATTATTTTGTCAATTAGAGGTAGATAGTTAACATCTGCTAGTTGTGAAATATCTGATACAAGACGTATGCTTAGATAAGGAATGCCATCATTACTCTAAGTATATGGGTAGGATGTTTGGAGTTTTTTTTTTAAAAAGTGTCAATACCAAGGTCCCGGAGCAAAGATTTGGTGAAGTTAACTTTATAAGAATGTTGGTTTGCTAAATGTTTTGAGGATTTCATGCGTCTCACCTAGGGAGGTTTCAGGGTTGGTTTGGAAAATAATTATGTCGTCTGCAAAAAGCTTAATTGTGTGGGAGTACCGTTTAAATCTGAATCCGGTAATTTTTTGGGATAATCTTATGGCCCCCCTGCAAGGGGTTCGATCAGTAAGTTAAAGATAGATGTAGAGAAGGGGCAACCTTGCCTGGTGCCATTGAAGATTGAGAAGGGATTGGAAAGCATATTGGAGGTATACAGTGGGTACAGAAAGTATTCAGACCCCCTTAAATTTTTCACTCTTTGTTATATTGCAGCCATTTGCTAAAATCATTTAAGTTCATTCTTCTTCCTCATGAATGTACACATAGCACCCCATACTGACAGAAAAACACAGAATTGTTGACATTGTTGCAGATTTATTAAAAAAGTAAAACTGAAATATCACATGGTCCTAAGTATTCAGACCCTTCAGGTGCTTTCCATTTCTTCTGATCATCCTTGAGATGGTTCTACACCTTCATTTGAGTCCAGCTGTGTTTGATTATACTGATTGGACTTGATTAGGAAAGCCACACACCTGTCTATATAAGACCTTCCAGATCACAATGCATGTCAGAGCAAATGAGAATCATGAGGTCAAAGGAGCTGCCTGAAGAGCTCAGAGACAGAATTGTGGCAAGGCACAGATCTGGCCAAGGTTACAAAAAGATTTCTGCTGCACTTAAGGTTCCTAAGAGCACAGTGGCCTCCATAATCCTCAAATGGAAGACGTTTGGGACGACCAGAACCCTTCCTAGAGCTGGCCGTCCGGCCAAACTGAGCTATCGGGGGAGAAGAGCCTTGGTGAGAGAGGTAAAGAAGAACCCAAAGATCACTGTGGCTGAGCTCCAGAGATGCAGTCAGGAGATGGGAGAAAGTTGTAGAAAGTCAACCATCACTGCAGCCCTCCACCAGTTGGGGCTTTATGGCAGAGTGGCCCGACAGAAGCCTCTCCATAGTGTAAGACACATGAAAGCCCGCATGGAGTTTGCTAAAAAAACACCTGAAGGACTCCAAGATGGTGAGAAATAAGATTCTCTGGTCTGATGAGACCAAAATAGAACTTTTTGGCCTTAATTCTAAGCGGTATGTGTGGAGAAAACCAGGCACTGCTCATCACCTGTCCAATACAGTCCCAACAGTGAAGCATGGTGGTGGCAGCATCATGCTGTGGGGGTGTTTTTCATCTGCAGGGACAGGACGACTGGTTGCAATCGAGGGAAAGATGAATGCGGCCAAGTACAGGGATATCCTGGACAAAAACCTTCTCCAGAGTGCTCTGGACCTCAGACTGGGCCGAAGGTTTACCTTCCAACAAGACAATGACCCTAAGCACACAGCTAAAATAACGAAGGAGTGGCTTCACAACAACTCCGTGACTGTTCTTGAATGGCCCAGCCAGAGCCCTGACTTAAACCCAATTGAGCATCTCTGGAGAGACCTAAAAATGGCTGTCCACCAACGTTTACCATCCAACCTGACAGAACTGGAGAGGATCTGCAAGGAGGAATGGCAGAGGATCCCCAAATCCAGGTGTGAAAGACTTGTTGCATCTTTCCCAAAAAGACTCCTGGCTGTATTAGATCAAAAGGGGGCTTCTACTAAATACTGAGCAAAGGGTCTGAATACTTAGGACCATGTGATATTTCAGTTTTTCTTTTTTAATAAATCTGCAACAATGTCAACAATTCTGTGTTTTTCTGTCAGTATGGGGTGCTGTGTGTACATTCATGAGGAAGAAGAATGAACTTAAATGATTTTAGCAAATGGCTGCAATATAACAAAGAGTGAAAAATTTAAGGGGGTCTGAATACTTTCCGTACCCACTGTATATTCTAGCAGATGATGATTAATATAGCAGATAATATAGGTCCAGTAAAGCCTAATTTCAGCAGAGTTTTATGCATATATTGCCAATGGATGCGGTCGAATTCCTTCTCTGCATCCAGGGACAATAGTAGAGAAGGAACCCGACCGGTCCTGGCCTGTTGTATTATACCTATAACTCTTCTTGTGGCATCTGACACCTGCGTCCGGATACAAAGCCCGTTTGATCAGGGTTGGTAAAATAGAAGTTAGCCTATGGGCTAAGATTTTGGCATATAGTTTGACATTGGTGTTAGGGGTTTTAGCCCAAAATTGTCACAATATATGCTTGAAGCATTTCAGATGGGAAGGAGGCAGAGGACATTGAAGCCCTGAACACTGAGGAGAGAGTTGGGCAGAGGGTGGAGTGGAATTGTTTGTAATAGTCGTTTGATAAGCCATCAGTCCCTGGTATTTTCCCTAGTGGGAGAGAACGAATAGCCTTATGGATCTCTTGAGGGGTAATAGGCGCATTAAGAGCTTGTAGCCGAGTGTCTGTAAGAGTAGGTAGTTGGAAGGATGCAAGGAAAGACTCAATGCATTCAACTTGGGGTTGAGGGGTGTTTGGGTCTTTTTCGAAGTTGTAAAGGGAATTGTAATATGAGGGAAATGCGTTAGCAATTTCCTTCGGGTTGATAATCGTATGTTTAGATTGTGGGTCTAGCAAATATGCAATTTTGGTCTGTGTTTCCTTCATCTTAAAACGATTTGCCAGAAATTTGCCCGCTTTATTGCCAGATAAGTAGTGCATTAATTTGAGAGCTTTAAGGTGTTTATCATATTGTTCTATCAGTAGGAGTCGAAGATCAGTACGTAGCTGAGAGAGGGCTTGAGATGAAGATTGGGTAGGATTGGATTTATAGACTCTAGGATACGAATATCTCCCAGTAGTTTGTCAAGCTACAACGTTTGATACGAGAACACATTTGAATAAAAATGCCCCTGATAAAGGCTTTATGGGCACACCAAACTGTAAAAGGGTTAGAAACGGATTGTGAATTCATTTGGAAATATTCTTGAAGGTAAACTACATTTTGAGATTAATTAAACACCTGGGAATTTACCCTCCAAATATAAGTAGGATATAAAAAAATAGATGGCTGTCACAAGCGTCAGACATGAAACCGACAGTGAACAGGAAAAAGCAAAACAGGAACTAAAAAGCATACAAAGAAAGTAAAAAACAGTTAGTAAAATGAAGGCAGTTCCAATGGGAACCTGATTGCAGGGATGCTGCACATTTCATGTCGGGGGAAGTTACGTGGGTGATGCGCTCCATCTGACTGGGAAGGTCATGAAGTATAGGTGTAGATAGCTTGAAGGTAAGAGGCGCTCAATTTGTGCAATATTTTTGCTTACGTTTATGCAAAACAATCTGCCAGTCCTCCTGGGTATTTACTCTGGTAGGAGATAGCCAAGATGCAGGTTCTTTTTGCAGGAGGATGTTCCATGACCTGAGAACGTTAAGCCCTTTGCTGAGCGTAGATATCACAGATGAGGCATCATTGTGAGTGATTAGTGAGTTTCGGCTTTGATCGGGTCACCAAAGTATTAACCCGGAAGCGGCGTCATGACGCCACTTCCGGTTTACTCGGCAGCTAACGGCGCCGAATTTAAAAACTGTCAGTATTCAAAAGTGCAGTACAGGGGTCTGGGGTCTTTTAGACCCCCAATCCCTCCATAAAGAGTACCTGTCACTGCCCATAACTGTAACAAGGGATGTTTACATTCCCTGTGACAGCAATAAAACGGATCAGATTTATTTATTCTTTTTAAAAACAGTGCTAAAATTAATCAAAATTAATAGGAAAAAAAAAGTTCTGCGAGCTCACGCACGAAAGAAAATGCATACGTAAGTCACGCCCGCAAATGAAAACGGTGTTCAAACCACACATGTGAGGAATCGCCATGATCGACAGAGCAAGAGCAATAACTCTAAAAAAAGACATACACTGTAACTTTAAACTGTTAAAAAATGTTTTAAAGTGTCGCCTATGGAGATTTTTAAGTACCGTAGTTTGTTACCATTCCACAAATGTGCGCAATTTTAAACTGTAACATGTTAGGTATCTATTTACCCTGCGTGACATCATCTTTCACAATATACAAAAAAATTGGGCTAACTTTACTGTTTAGTTTTTTTTTTTTACATGCAGTGAAATGTATTTTTCCCCAAAAAATTGCGTTTGAAAGACCGCTGCGTGAATACTGTTTGACAAAAAATATTACAATGCCCGCAATTTTATATTCCAGAGTCTTTGTTAAAAAAAATATATAAAGTTTGGGGGTTCTAAGTAATTTTCTAGCTAAAAATACTTATTTTAACTTAAACAACATGTGTCAGAAATAGGCTTGGTCCAGAAGTGGTTAATGTTTGTCCTCCAGCCTTCTTATTAGTTTAGTTGCCCTTCTCTGGACTTTCTCCAGTTCCAGGACATTCTTCCCAAGGACTGGAGACCAGAACTGGGCGGCATACACAAGATGCGGCCGAGTTTTGTAATGGGATAGAATTATTGTTTTATCTCTGGAGTAAATACTCTTTTTAATGCATGCTAATATTCTGCTAGCCTTGCTTGCTGCAGCTTGGCATTGCATGCTATTGCTGAGTTTGTCATCAAGCAGGACCCCCAGATCTTTTTCCATCCTGGATTCCCCCAGAGGTTTTCCCCCTAGTGTGAAGGGGGCATTCATATTTATACCCCTCAAGTGCATTTATTTACATTTCCCTATATTTAACCTAATTTGCCATATGTTTGCCCATCCCTCTATTTTATACAGGTCTTCCTGTAAATTGCTATATCCTGTTGTGAAGTTATTGCCCTGCTTAGGTTTCATGTTTTATTATTTTTAATTATTCATTATGCTTTAGGTATATATAAAGGACACAAATTAATGGAACTCTTGATTCATTATTATTATTATGTAAAGATGGTACAGCGCCACTAAATGGAATAACTAACTAAAGGAAAGGAGGTGAACCAATGTCCATAAGTCCATGTGGAGGAAAAGGATTCAAATGCTGAAAATGTAGCCACAGATCCAACAAAATTCTTGCAAATGGAGTTTCTTGGCAGAGATCACACAAACAATAAAGGATGTACCCTTACCAGACAGTTGGACCCCCTGTTAAGGAAGGTCAAACAGGCGTGCGAAGTCAGTCACCAGAAACGAATAGACAACCCAATTCCTCTCCGAACAGCCACAGAACATCCGGATAGGACCATGGAACCGGTAGACCTCAATGGACTCCAGGTGTACATAGGGGATGACCTCCAATAATACAAATGGGGGCGCACATGGTGAAGTATGTACGGATTTTTATTAATAAAAGAAAGGTAAAAAACTCACATGTAACTGCTTGATACAGGCATGTTAATCGATTGATTGGCCGCGGCTGGAACAGCGTGACTGCATGGGGGCTAGCGTACCTGACGCGTTTCGTCCTGCAAAGGCGTTTTCAAAGGCAAAAGCCCCCCACATGCAGCACGCTTTTATAGGATGCCCCAGATCGTTTGGAATGCGGCCATGTTGTCACTTCCGGTGCGTGATGACGCACTTCCGCTTCCGGTGCGTGATGACGCACGTCCGCTTCCGGTGCATGATGACGCACTTCCGGTCGCGGCGTGCGTGATGACGCACTTCCGGTTTATCGATCAGCATCGCTGTGAGGCGGTGCTGAACTTACAGAAGCCTGGCGTAGGAAGCTCAAGAAAGAGGCAAAGAAGTCAGCAATGGAGGATGGAGGTCCTCCGACCGCCCAAGGCCAGCCAGAAAGGACCCATCACATCGCAAACCGTCCCCCCAAACCATAAACCAACATCCAGCCAGCAAATTGGGAATTGTGGTCCAACCACATTACAAACGATCTTATATGCAATGTTTAATTACATAATAAAAACTGGTAAATTTGCAACCAGGTTAAATACAAAAAACACAAATAAAAACAAGTGCATTATATATAAAACCAAATTAAATAAGTTACAAACCATAACAAATGATAAAATTCAAACCCATCTGCATGCAATAAATTGAAGTTGAATAAATTGAAGGTCACATAGTATATATGAAGTACTATAGTACTCAATCTAGTACATTGCCCAGTGGTATCTATATATCAGCTGGGACAGCAAACCCTCCAAAACTGTTCAAAGTAAGGGAAGGAAAAATGGGATAAGCAGATTGGCAGTAAAAAGGTGGTACTTCCTTAACGGTCTTACACCTAGGGGTACAGAAAAAAGTTTCCCAAGCAGTGCACTCAAGATGTTGTACTCGGATGCGGGGTGCAATGCCGGGGGTACTGGGACACGAGAGAAAAAGACAATAGACAACAAGTGGAAGAGGGTCTAGGGAGTCAATCTGCCAATCAGCTGTTGTTGATAAAGCAGTTGACATCCCAATCCACGTTGAGACCAAAGGGGGTGTAACACTTCAGGTCAAAAATCCACCTGGTCTCAAGTCGTGAGATCTCCCTCCTCACATTGCTCCCCCTCCAGTGTGGGGTAAATTTGTCAATGGCTATAAGCCTAGTCCCAGCAGCTTTTTTATGGTGACATTCCAGGTAATGTCTCGAAACGGAATGTTTCGGAAAACCTCGACGGATATTACCAAGATGTTCATTCACTCTAGTTTTCGTGGCTCGGGTGGTCCTGCCCACGTACTGGTACCCGCACGGGCATTCAAGCATATAGACTACGTTCTCTGTTGTACATGTGATGAACGTGTCGATAGGGTAACTTTTCTGTGTGGCGTTGGAACGAAATGATAGAACCTTTCGTTCCTTTATGGCATTGGCTTTGCAAACCACACATCGCCTACAAGGGAAGAACCCTTTTATCTCAGGAAAGAGGTGAGTGGTTCTAGCAGGAGGGTCCACAATATTTGGTGCCACCCTGAGTCTCAAAGGCGGAGCGCCCTTAAACACCACTGTGGGCCTTTCTCCAACAACAGGAGCCAACACTCTATCATTTTTCAATACATTTCAATGTCGGTTAAAGATTTTCCTGATATCCCGAAATTGGTGAGTGTATGGGGTCACAAAAGCAGTGGTGAATGCTGTATTAGGCTCCCTGTTAGCCCTAGAACCTGCTAGCATGCTTGTTCTATCTAGGCCAGCCACTTCCTGAATCGCTAAATCCAGTTCAGAGTTAGAGTACCCTTTATCTAGGAACCTCCCTTTAAGGACTCGTGCTTGCTGGAAGTAGTCCTCAATTAGGGTGCAATTCCTACGGATCCTTGTAAACTGGCTTTTGGGCACCGACTTAAGCCACGAGGGGTGATGGTAACTGTCGGTCCCAATATAGCCATTACGATCCGTGGCTTTAAAAAAAGTTGTAGTCACCAATTCGCTGCCTTTAACTGTAATGTTGAGGTCGAGGAAGTGAATATTGGATGAACTCGCCTCATGTAGGCGTATCCCAAAGATATTAGTGTTCAAATCCTCAAAAAACTGGGAAAGGGACTCGACGATGCCATTCCAAATGAGGAGCACATTGTCGATGTACCTTTTCCACATCACTAGCTCATCACGTTGGTCCCTAAAGATGAAATCCTCCTCCCACTTTGCCATGAACAAGTTCGCCATGCTAGGGGCGAACTTGGCACCCATGGCAACTCCCCTGGTCTGGAGGTAATAAATACCCCCAAACCAGAAGTAGTTGTGGGTCATGGCAAAGGAGAGGAGTGGGTCCCTCTGTAGGAAGGAAGAAACTGCCTGGTGTCCGTGTTCGTGGGAAATGATAGTGTAGAGGGAGGCAACATCTGCGCAGATGTTGCCTCCCTCTACACTATCATTTCCCACGAGCACGGACACCAGGCAGTTTCTTCCTTCCTACAGAGGGACCCACTGCTCATCCCAGCACAAAGGGAATTGGTCCTAAATCTCCTCTTCTTTGCCATGACCCACAACTACTTCTGGTTTGGGGGTATTTATTACCTCCAGACCAGGGGAGTTGCCATGGGTGCCAAGTTCGCCCCTAGCATGGCGAACTTGTTCATGGCAAAGCGGGAGGAGGATTTCATCTTTAGGGACCAACGTGATGAGCTAGTGATGTGGAAAAGGTACATCGACAATGTGCTCCTCATTTGGAATGGCACCGTCGAGTCCCTTTCCCAGTTTTTTGAGGATTTGAACACTAATATCTTTGGGACAACATGAGGCGAGTTCATCCAATATTCACTTCCTCGACCTCAACATTACAGTTAAAGGTAGCGAATTGGTGACTACAACTTCTTTTAAAGCCACGGATCGTAATGGCTATATTGGGACCGACAGTTACCATCACCCCTCGTGGCTTAAGTCGGTGCCCAAAAGCCAGTTTACAAGGATCCGTAGGAATTGCACCCTAATTGAGGACTACTTCCAGCAAGCACGAGTCCTTAAAGGGAGGTTCCTAGATAAAGGGTACTCTAACTCTGAACTGGATTTAGCGATTCTGGAAGTGGCTGGCCTAGATAGAACAAGCATGCTAGCAGGTTCTAGGGCTAACAGGGAGCCTAATACAGCATTCACCACCGCTTTTGTGACCCCATACACTCACCAATTTCGGGATATCAGGAAAATCTTTAACCGACATTGGAATGTATTGAAAAATGATAGAGTGTTGGCTCCTGTTGTTGGAGAAAGGCCCACAGTGGTGTTTAAGGGCGCTCCGCCTTTGAGACTCAGGGTGGCACCAAATATTGTGGACCCTCCTGCTAGAACCACTCACCTCTTTCCTGAGATAAAAGGGTTCTTCCCTTGTAGGCGATGTGTGGTTTGCAAAGCCAATGCCATAAAGGAACGAAAGGTTCTATCATTTTGTTCCAACGCCACACAGAAAAGTTACCCTATCGACACGTTCATCACATGTACAACAGAGAACGTAGTCTATATGCTGGAATGCCCGTGCGGGTACCAGTACGTGGGCAGGACCACCCGAGCCACGAAAACTAGAGTGAATGAACATCTTGGTAATATCCGTCAAGGTTTTCCGAAACATTCCGTTTCGAGACATTACCTGGAATGTCACCATAAAAAAGCTGCTGGGACTAGGATTATAGCCATTGACAAATTTACCCCACACTGGAGGGGGAGCAATGTGAGGAGGGAGATCTCACGACTTGAGACCAGGTGGATTTTTGACCTGAAGTGTTACACCCCCTTTGGTCTCAACGTGGATTGGGATGTCAACTGCTTTATCAACAACAGCTGATTGGCAGATTGACTCCCTAGACCCTCTTCCACTTGTTGTCTATTGTCTTTTTCTCTCGTGTCCCAGTACCCCCGGCATTGCACCCGCATCCGAGTACAACATCTTGAGTGCACTGCTTGGGAAACTTTTTTCTGTACCCCTAGGTGTAAGACCGTTAAGGAAGTACCACCTTTTTACTGCCAATCTGCTTATCCCATTTTTCCTTCCCTTACTTTGAACAGTTTTGGAGGGTTTGCTGTCCCAGCTGATATATAGATACCACTGGGCAATGTACTAGATTGAGTACTATAGTACTTCATATATACTATGTGACCTTCAATTTATTCAACTTCAATTTATTGCATGCAGATGGGTTTGAATTTTATCATTTGTTATGGTTTGTAACTTATTTAATTTGGTTTTATATATAATGCACTTGTTTTTATTTGTGTTTTTTGTATTTAACCTGGTTGCAAATTTACCTGTTTTTATTATGTAATTACACATTGCATATAAGATCGTTTGTAATGTGGTTGGACCACAATTCCCAATTTGCTGGCTGGATGTTGGTTTATGGTTTGGGGGGACGGTTTGCGATGTGATGGGTCCTTTCTGGCTGGCCTTGGGCGGTCGGAGGACCTCCATCCTCCATTGCTGACTGTCTTCTCTGCCTCTTTCTTGAGCTTCCTACGCCAGGCTTCTGTAAGTTCAGCACCGCCTCACAGCGATGCTGATCGATAAACCGGAAGTGAGTCATCACGCACGCCGCGACCGGAAGTGAGTCATCACGCACCGGAAGCGGAAGTGCGTCATCGCGCACCGGAAGCGGAAGTGCGTCATCACGCACCGGAAGTGACAACATGGCCGCATTCCAAACGATCTGGGGCATCCTATAAAAGCGTGCTGCATGTGGGGGGCTTTTGCCTTTGAAAACGCCTTTGCAGGACGAAACGCGTCAGGTACGCTAGCCCCCATGCAGTCACGCTGTTCCAGCCGCGGCCAATCAATCGATTAACATGCCTGTATCAAGCAGTTACATGTGAGTTTTTTACCTTTCTTTTATTAATAAAAATCCGTACATACTTCACCATGTGCGCCCCCATTTGTATTATTGGAGGTCATCCCCTATGTACACCTGGAGTCCATTGAGGTCTACCGGTTCCATGGTCCTATCCGGATGTTCTGTGGCTGTTCGGAGAGGAATTGGGTTGTCTATTCGTTTCTGGTGACTGACTTCGCACGCCTGTTTGACCTTCCTTAACAGGGGGTCCAACTGTCTGGTAAGGGTACATCCTTTATTGTTTGTGTGATCTCTGCCAAGAAACTCCATTTGCAAGAATTTTGTTGGATCTGTGGCTACATTTTCAGCATTTGAATCCTTTTCCTCCACATGGACTTATGGACATTGGTTCACCTCCTTTCCTTTAGTTAGTTATTCCATTTAGTGGCGCTGTACCATCTTTACATTGTCTTTTTGGTTTGATATACTTTGTACTAGCAGCCTTTTTTAGCTCATTGTTCTTTGTGCGCAGCTTTCTTTCCATCATTATTATTATTACATACATTTTGGAAATGGAAGCAGGTGTCAGTATCTAAATTTGACCTGGTGTTAACAGGATATTAAAAAGTCTTGATCCGGATCCTCCTCTTGATCCGGATCTTCCACTTTTAGGGTCTTGGCCCCTCCCTCCTGCCCTATCTTTCTCTGTACAGTAATTAGATAAATTGCAATTAATTCTTGTTGAAGGTTTTCAGGTAATTGGATGCTTTAGGGTGAGCTAGCCAGGTTCCTCATGCTTTAATGTACCTTGTGGTGGAAAGATTCTTATTTGTCAGCGTCAGTTCATATTGAGCATGTATATTTAGTCTCGATCCATGTATATATTTTGATCTCTTTATTTAGATGGTTGCCCTGAGTTCAACTTTAAATCTTTGCATTTGGTCCCTCTGTAACTATACTCTTGCTCGTCCTTTTAATTATACAATACAGTGGCAACTCTGAAGAAAGAAATGTCATTCTGCAATTAGAAGAGCTGCAGCCATTGTGGATCAGAAAGTGTTAATGGCTGACATGCAGATAAGGAAGAAGTTTATATGTAAATTGCTGCACAATGTTGCTGTATCTTTTTAACAACATCTCGGTGCTGTTTACTACCATCGGCAAGGCAGCCAGACGAGAACCAAGCTATTAAATAAGAATTAATTTAATCAGCCAGCCGCTTCCAACTTTTATGTTCCACACTATTTGCATAGTTTTTGGAAAAGCATTGAAAGCACAAAGATCCACAGCCGTAAATATGAATTTGTTGTGAAAGCAATATGGCTGTATTTTGAAGTTGATTTTTGCTTTTCAACAATGTAGCCCTCTGAAAAGTGATATCTCAAGTTATAGGTGGAGACTGGCTGTCTACAGGCCTGTGTAGAAGGGGTCTGTTTGGGTAGACTGTTTTTGTGTGTTCACTCTCAGTGATGTGCGGAGGCTTTTAAGCAAAGGCAGAGCATGTGTTTGAGCAGTTGTTTACCTGCTGGTCCCAGGGGCTGAGTTCGACTTTTTTCCTGTGACTGAGGAGCTTTTGAAGTAGCAGAACTGGATCTTAATAGAGCCAGCTGCATCGAAAGAAAGAGGTGCAAGGAAAGGAATGTCATACCTCACAAATTAGGCTCAATCACATGGGCACAGAGAGCCATACAACATGAAAAATTAGCTTTTCCTCACTGTTTGTGTACAGCCGCCTGTACAAATCAATGACAGTCTGCTGCTGTACTCTAGTAACTGCAAATCAAAGCATTTACTTGCAAACAGGGATGGATGAGCGGCCCTGAAGGCAAATTGTGCAGGCATGCTCCCTGGCCCGCATAGCCATCTGATGTGGTCCCCGACCTCAAATCTCTGGCAATCCGCACAGCCTCCTGTAGCTCTACTGAATGATGACTGGCTTCCTGCTCTTCTCTTTCCTTCCCAGGGGAGGACTGGGCCAGGGGGCAAGGGGCAATTGCCCCCTGGGCTGATCCATGCCAGTTTTCTGGTGAAGAGAAGTTAAAAAATCCCTGCTGATGACCTAATGAGTGGGGGTTGAAGACAAGGACAGAGCGCAAACCCCCCCCCCCCCAACCGCCCAGCATGGATGGTGTAAAATGTGTCTGAGCAGAGGCCGGTTCCATGCCCCACTTGGGACTCTCCTCCAGCCCTAACCGAGCTGTCCCAGCTCCCCCCAACAGCCCCCTGCTGTCCAGGTCGGGAACCCAGATTCAGCCGGAGAGTACCGCGAGCGGAGCTTCAGCCTGCAATGAGGGTCAGGAGGAGGCCGGGAAGAGGGAGAATGGGAGGGGCCGAATCGCTGCACCATGGGCCTCTAGTTTGTATTTGCCACCTGGGCCAGAAGTTGCCAGTCAGCCCCTGTTCCTTCCTGACAAACACACAAGGAGAGAGGATTCTTTCCTGGATTGGATTACATCTAGTGTAGGGTTGAGCGAACACGGACTGTATTATCCATGTTCGTACTGAATAATTGGATTTTTGTTACCCGAACATGGACCCGAAAACTTTACTGTATATTCGGGTAAAAATCCGTGTTTTTTCATTTTATTTCCGAGTTTTGTATGCATTGGCGCGCTTTTCATGGCGGGCTTTCAACAGCCAATCAACAAGCGTTTAACTGGTGTGCCTTAAGCCATCCCAGCCATGCCTACAAATGTATTAGTAGCTGTGATTGGCCATCTGAAGCATGTGACCAAGTCTTTATAAGTTTGAGACGGAGCACTGCTGCGTCATTCTGCTGTGTTAGTTCAGGGACAGAGCACACATCATACGTGCTGGCTGCTGATTAGGGACAGACAGGCAAAAACCATTTGTGTCCGGATAGAATTGAGGGACAGGTCGGAGTGTGTTAGGCAGGGCGAGTTGTAGGGCATTTTAGGGCATTTTAGGGCGAGGCTGCTGATTTTTAGGGTCAGTGTTCTACAACCGATATTGCTGTGTGGGGGGGGGGTTTGCAGTGACCGATCTTATCAATCCTGTTAGGGAGAGGCTGGAGATAGGCAGGTGTCAGTGGTCCACATCGATTTTGCTGTGTGTGGGGTGCAGTGAACACAATCTTTTTTGCCCACTGAGGAGGAGGGAGAAAAGTCTTTTTCTATCAGTCACTGTGTGCAGCGTTTTTCCTTCAGTGCTGTGCTGTGCTGACTGTGATCATACACTGCTTTGTTCAGTGTTCACATGTGCTATTATTGAGAGATTTCAAAAGTTATACACTTTTTTCTATTCCACTATTCAATATACACCCTTGGGTTAAAAAAATTTAATTGTGGCATAGTCTGTACTAATCTAGTTAAAAATTTAAAAAGGGGAATTTTTTTTTTCCCTCCATAGCCTGCAGCAGAGCTGGTCCACATCGATTTTGCTGTGTGTGGGGTGCAGTGAAAATAATCTTTTTTGCCCACTGAGGAGGAGGGAGAAAAGTATTTTTCTATCAGTCACTGTGTGCAGCATTTTTCCTTCAGTGCTGCTGTGCTGACTGTGATAATACACTGCTGTGTGTGTTCACATGTGCTATTATTGAGTGGTTTCAAAAATCATACACTTTTTTCTATTCCACTATTCAATATACAGCCTTGGGTTAAAAAAATTAAATTGTGGTATAGTCTGTACTAATCTAGTTAAAAATTACACTTAAAAGGGGAATTTTTTTTTTCCCTCCATAGCCTGCAGCAGGGCTGAATGATATAAGACACTGCTGTTCACATGTGCTATTGATAAATCACACCAATTTTATATCATATTTTCTATTCCCCTATTCAATAAAAACCTTTGGGTATAAACAATTAAATTGCGGGATAGTCTGTGTTGGTACGTGTGAGATACACCTTTCCAATTTTTGGGGTGCATCTCATACTTCTGAAGATTTGAGGGTGTTGCCTGTTCCGTACTCCTCCTACTCCTCATCCTGCCTTTAGGGGTACAAAAAATAGTAATTGGGGCCTAGTGTGGTTCTGTACGTGTGAGATACATACACTTTTTTTGATAATTTTTTCTATTCCGCTATTCAATAAAAACCTTTGGGTATAAACAATGAAATTGCGGGATAGTCTGTGTTGGTACGTGTGAGATACACCTTTCCAATTTTTTGGGGTTCATCTCATACTTCTGAAGATTTGAGGGTGCTGCCTGTTCCGTACTCCTCCTACTCCTCATCCTGCCTTTAGGGGTACAAAAAATAGTAATTGGGGCCTAGTCAGGTTCTGTACGTGTGAGATACATACACCTTTTTTTGATAATATTTTCTATTCCGCTATTTAATCTACACCTTTGGGTAAAAACAATTAAATTGCAGGATAGTCTGTGTCGGTACGTGTGAGATACATACACCTTTTGATATCATATTTTCTATTCCGCTATTCAATCTACACCTTTGGGTAAAAACAATTAAATTGCGGGATAGTCTGTGTCGGTACGTGTGAGATACACCTTTCCAATTTTTGGGGCGCATCTCATACTTCTGAAGATTTGAGGGTGCTGCCTATTCCGAACTCCTCCTACTCCTCATCCTGCCTTTGGGGGTACAAAAAATAGTAATTGGGGCCTAGTCAGGTTCTGTACATGTGAGATACATACACCTTTTTTTGATAATATTTTCTATTCCGCTATTTAATCTACACCTTTGGGTAAAAACAATTGAATTGCGGGATAGTCTGTGTCGGTACGTGTGAGATACATACACCTTTTGATATCATATTTTCTATTCCGCTATTTAATCAAAACCTTTGGGTATAAACAATTAAATTGGGGGATAGTCTGTGTCGGTACGTGTTATATAGACCTTTTCAATTTTTGGGGCGCATCTCATACTGCCGAGGATTTGAGGGTGCTTCAGTCTGCCTCCTGCCTGTTCCGAACTCCTCCTACTCCTCATCCTGCCTTTAGGGTACAAAAAATTGTAATCGGGGCCTAGTTTGTGTTTGTACGTTTGTCCTATTCCGCTATTCAATATACACCCTGTTTGAGTGTAAAAAATTAAATTGCGGGATAGTCTGTATCGGTACATGTGAGATACACCTTTTTAAATTTGTTTGGCACATCTCCTTCTACCGCCGAGGATTGCAGGGCGCTTCAGTTTGCCTCCTGTTCCTAACTCCTCCTACTCCACTTCCTCATCCTCTACCGCCTCCTCATCCGGACAGCGTAACACCTTCACCACCAACTTCAGCACGGCCAGGGGTAAACGACAGCAGGCAGTTTTAAAACTTGCCTGTTTGGGGGAAAAACCACACACCGCGCAGGAGTTGTGGAGGAGCATGGAACAGCAGACAAATGAGTGGTTGCTGCCAGCGAGCCTCAAGCCCGGCCTGGTGGTGTGCGATAACGGGCGAAATCTCATAGCAGCTCTGGGCCTAGCCGGTTTGACGCACATCCCTTGCCTGGCGCATGTGCTGAATTTGGTGGTGCAGAGGTTCCTTAAAAACCACCCCTATATGTCAGAGCTGCTGCAGAAAGTGTGGGCCGTCTGTGCGCACTTTCGGCGTTCTCACCCTGCTGCTGCTCGCCTGTCAGCGCTGCAGCATAACTTCGGCCTTCCCGCTCACCGCCTCATATGTGACGTGCCCACAAGGAGGAACTCCACCTTGCACATGCTGGAAAGACTGTGCGAGCAGCAGCAGGCCATAGTGGAGTTTCAGCTGCAGCACGCACGCGTGAGTCGCTCTGCGGAACAGCACCACTTCCCCACCAATAACTGGGCCTCCATGCGAGACCTGTGTGCCTTGTTGCGCTGTTTTGAGTACTCCACCAACATGGCCAGTGCCGATGACGCCGTTGTCAGCTTAACTATCCCACTTCTATGCCTCCTTGAAAAAACTATTCGGGCGATGATGGAAGAGGATGTGGCACAGGATGAGGAGGAGGAGGAGGAGGATGAAGAGGTAACATTTCCAAGGCTTTCAGGGCAGTCATTCACAAGGGGCTCCGAGGGTGGGTTCCTGCACACACAAACGCCAGGGACACAATTGTCCAGCAGGGGAACAGGTCTGGAGGATGAGGAGGATGAGGAGGAGGAGCTGGAGGAGGAGATGGAACCATGTTCACAGCAGGGTGGCACCCAGGCCAGCTCTTGGCCATCACTGGTGCGTGGCTGGGGGGATACAGAGGACACAGACGATACACCTCCCACAGAGAACAGCCTTTCATTGCCTCTGGGCAGCCTGGCACACATGAGCGATTACATGCTGCAGTGTCTCCACAACGACCGCCGAGTTTCCCACATTCTAACTTGTGCTGATTACTGGGTGGCCACGCTGCTGGATCCCCGTTACAAGGACAACGTACCGTCCTTAATTCACTCACTGGAGCGCGATCGCAAGATGTGCGAGTACAAGCGCACGCTGGTAGACGCGATGCTGCTGGCATTCCCACCTGACAGCGGGGCCACAGTGGAAGCACAAGGCAGAGGAGGAGGAGGAGGAGGAAGAGGTCGCCAACGCAACCAGGGCACCGCCAGCACCTAAGAAGGCAGGGTTAGCATGGCCGAAATGTGGAAAAGCTTTGTCAGCACGCCACAACAAACAGCAGCACCAGCAGCTCATATGGAACGTCTTAGCAGGAGGCAGCATTTCACCAACATGGTGGAGCATTATGTGTGCACACACCTAGACGTACTGAATGACGGGTCTGCCCCCTTCAACTTCTGGGTCTCCAAGTTGGGCACATGGCCTGAGCTTGCCCTTTACGCCTTGGAGGTGCTGGCGTGCCCTGCAGCCAGTGTATTATCTGAACGGGTATTTAGCACGGCTGGGGGCGTTATCACAGACAAGCGCAGCCGCCTGTCCAGAGACAATGTGGACAAGCTCACGTTCATTAAAATGAACCAGGCATGGATCCCACTGGACTTTTCCGTACCTTGTGCAGAATAGCGATGGATACCGACCTTACCCAGCCATTGTTCTATTTTTGCTCTTTCTCACTCTTTTGGGGTGTACCCTCATTTAAAATTTCTGAAAAAAAGCAGTGTTGGCTACCTCGTCCTCCTCAGGGCCAGATTAACATAGGGGCTATTGGAGCTGTAGCTCCAGGCCCCTACCTTAATATAGGCCCCGGGTTGGCCATATTCACTGTTACCGCTCTTCTGTCACTTGTAAACACAGAAGTCTGGCTTCTATGCTCGCTTCCCCAGGCAGCTCCCTCAGAACCTCCCCACACAGCACGAAGGCCGGACAAGGAGGGACAGTTGCCGATGCATGGATGTGTTTATGGGCTTCAGAGACAGCATCCCATGTTGAATTAGGCATGCATGGCTGCACCCTTCCTCCTCTGGGTGCATGCCAAGGCACGGCCCTTAAGGCCCTTCAAAATCCTCAGCACCAAGCCCATGATGCTCTTAATCCGGCCCTGGTCCTCCTCCACCGCCGCTTCCACCTACACCGCCCATAGGTGTGCACAGCCTATTGCATTAGGGTGTGCACCCCAAAGTTTAAATACACATGCATGTGTTTGCCTACATGTACATGGCCCCGATACATTACTCTTCCTGCTGGCAAAGAGAAATAGAGCAGAGCAGGTCCGAGGGAGATCTTTCCCATCTCCTCACTGGCAAACAGAGCGTTAATGCTATGTGCCCTAGGTGATTAGGGTGTGCCCAGGTACACCCGGCACACCCTGTGCACACGCCTATGACACCGCCACATCCACCACCACCTCAACCTCCCTCCTACTCCATATGGGCCTCGTCCTTCAGAGATGAAGAACATTGTTTTATTTTTCTGTTTTTTTTTTGTTGTTTTAAGTTATTTCCCTATCCACATTTGTTTGCAGAGCACTTGCCATGCTCTTAACTACGCTTTGCTGCCATTTGCAGCACTCTAGCCCTTTCCATTGGTGTTTTAGAGCCATTTTAGTGCCTGAAAGTTCGGGTCCCCATTGACTTCAATGGGGTTCGGTGTCCTGGAAAAGTTCGGCAAAAGTCCGGGACACGGCCTCTGACTTTTTTTTTAAGTTCGGCCGAACCCACCGAACACGGACATCCAGGTGTCCGCTCAACTCTAATCTAGTGGCATCCATGCAGGTGTTCTGAGGGTGGATTCTGAGAGTGCATTATGTGTCATTTTATCTTTGCTTAATAAAGACGTTTATTGCACTACTAGGACATGCACTTCCCTGGTCTATTGTTTTTTGTTTAGATTGTCCACAGTCCTTGTTTTGGCAATTGGAGGGATGGCTGCAAAGACTCTAATATAGTGAGGATTGCACTGGTTTGGAGTGCAAGAGTGGGATTAATGGTGATCTGGTAATTAAAAAAAAAAAAACGTTTTTGGGATTAAACAGTGGGTAAACATCCAGCAGGGATTGGACCTAAAAATAATTATCCTGATTATTGTTTAAAGTGTAAGTCCACCCTAAAACTAAAATCCCTGCATCTATAAACCTCCGTGATCCAACCCGCAACCTATCTAGCCCTGTAAAGAAAAAATCAGTATACTTACCTTTTTTGAAACCGATCTGATCCTGTCTCCATTGGTGGAAGCTCAGCAGAGGACACAACCGACAACGGCTGTGAAATGAATGGGGAGTGATGTTAGTATGGGGCTTCCGCTGTCAGATGTGTCCTCCGCACCTGCCTCCACAGCGTAGCCGCAGCTGGCAGCTCAGCGTGGGATCGATGCGGCTTTGATCAGCTTCAAAAAAGGTATGTATACTGATTTTTTCTTTACAGAAAAAATCAGGTTAGTGTTAGATCATGGAGGTCTATAGATGCAGGGATTTTAGTGTTAGGGTGGACTTCTACTTTAAAATCTTTAATATAAAAATGTGAAATTCTCAACCATTTCATTTCACTTTGACCCACGGCCGGTTACCAAATCACTTAGATGACCCTCACTCTTCAAAAGGTTGAGTACCCCTGGCACATATTTTCCCTGTATACAAGTAAACACAAGATGTGCAACCACAGCCTGTTTTTGATTGTGTTTGTATGCAATCATCTGGCACTCCCAGGCACAGAGATCTACTCCTTTTTTATGGTGTGTGGCTCTCTCTGCTCATGTGAAAGGCTGTTAAATTGTAAATTTAGAATGGCACCCCACACTGAGTTGCTGTGTGAGCACCACAAAGCGCAATGTCATGTGTTCTGCACTAGGGTAAAATAAAAATCATGTCCATTTTTCCGCACATTTAAAGCGATCTTAAAACAAAAAAGAAAAAGTATTATTTTTCTTTATTTTCACCTGGTAATCTGGCCAGTAACACTTTTCTGTCTTAGTGTGTATCCAGATAGAGGAGCCAAAGAGACACCTTTGAGGAGCAGCATTGTCAGTCTGGGGAGAGGATAGTGTTTGACTAACAGATGTAAAAGGACTTGACTAACAAATGAAGCCAAATTCCTCCTAACACTGTTTAATCAGTTACATCAACCATTTCTTTTTCTCTTTTTTTTGAATAAAGAATTTATATAAATGAATAAAAGCTGACTATTGTAAACACAACCGTCAGTGTTAATTGGTTTGTCTGAAACTTCTAAATGCCACTTTTGCTGGAAAGTGTGGTCTATTAAAAGAAGTTGGGGAGGTATGGGATTCGAAAAAAAAAAAAAAACAGTCATAGTTAACTACCTGGCTGCAGCACTGATTGCAGCTGCCCCCCCACTGCTTTTAAGACCCAGAACTGAGTCCCCAGTCCTCAGCCAACAGAGAGCCAGTGGCTATCAATCAGCAGCTGTCTGCTCTAACTCACTGGAGCTCTTGGCTGTGCAGGGCTGGGAGAGGCTGGCTCAGGCTCTCGGCACCTAGCTGCCAGTCCAGGCTTCTGGGTGGAACCCGACCACATGTTCAGGATATTTTCAGAGCCTGGACTGGGTCTGAGATGTCAGCCAACAGCGGGCTTTAGCCTGCTGTCAGCTGAGAATGGGAGAAGTATAGCCAAATGAGCTTTAAGAATTTAAGAATTGTTAAGGTGCAATTTAATAGAAAATACCAAAAAAAGAGGTTTGAGGGTAAAGGACTAGTCACCAATATCTTATATGAATAAAGCCAGCACACGAAAATTCTTCTTCCAAGTAAAATGCTTTATTCCAACATGGATAGCGGTGACAACATGACAAATGCTGACGCATTTTGGCTTTACGCCTTCCAATATACACCTTCCAATATCGTCTCTCTGCAGCTGGTCTCTCCCCATTATTGAGGTGGCTATCTTGGTAAAGCTGCCGGGGCTTTGTTTCCTCATGTCAGAGCCTCCAGCGAGTAAATAGCACTGTAGTAACTTCACCAAATCTATTTCCAAATCTCCTGAGACTAGCAGTCGGAGGCACCAGATCTACGACGCAGATATAAAGTTATGAGGTTGCACGTGTATGCCCAAGCACCCTCACACACCAGAAGTGCACTACTATTTTTAGGAGCAATTCCAGACAAAAGGTACATTTTTCAGTGTACTGCTTGGGCATGAATAATGTTTTTAAACATTTCCTATAATATAGCAAATCTTCAGTTCAGTTTAATTTCAAAGTGGTTGATAAACCTCAGACATGAAATAGTAACAAAGAATATCCCTCTATAATGTGTAATTGTTTCAATAAAGAGCACCAAGTGTCATTTCTGTCTACTGCTTCGTTCCTCTGCTATCTGCATTAGTCACTTTGATAAATGTTCCTGACCCCAGAAGATAAAAAGGTGACGGGACAGAGCTCAAGCACACAGCTTGTGATTGACTGCTTGTGATTGACAGGTCCCTTCCTTCCTTCCTTCCAATCAGCTGTCAGAGCTCTCCACACTGAGCTCTGCAGAGTGTACCTTTAGTTCTTCATACACTTTTTTCTGACAGCACAAACAAGCTTTATAAATTCTGGACTTTAAACAGATGTAGAGAAGAGATGACTGCAGACCAACAGATACAATTTATGTAAGAGCATTTGTTTAATCTCTGTGTATCACTTGAGGCCAGTCAGTTCACTGGGTATATGTAAGGGTTCACAAGATGTTCGGCCATCCCATTCAAAATATGCTGGCGATAACACATTCGTGTAAACAAACCTTAAAAGTTTGGAACTAATTGGTGTTTGTGTGGCTACATATACTGTATATAAAAAAATCATAAAAATATGAACACTACACATTAAAGATAACTAGACATTTGCCCAGCTCCTCTGAATGCCTTTCTCCTGGCAGGAAAAACACAGCTTAAAAAACAGCCTGAAGTTGTGTTTCGCAAACCTGTTTACGTGTTTTAGGCACGTTTACACATGTTTAGGCTTGTCAAGCGTCTTTTCTGTTCAAACGCTCCCCTTCTGAATGCGCAAATGATGGGTGTTTTTCAGTCTCTAAAAGCCTGTAAAGGCTTAGGTTTGCATTGACACATAGGCTACCAAACAGGGGCGTTTAGAGGCGGAGAAAAAAAACGCAAAACGCCCTTTAAAGGGCAATCATTTAATAATGTGAACTGTCTCAAGATACGTTATAATTTCCTTTTAAAACTGGTGAAAAAACATTTTTTTTTGTTTCTCCTGTCAGATGGAACACATTCTCTGCACTAAGATCAACGCACACTTGAAGGATGTGTTTAAATCTGTTCAGTCACATGACCCTAAAGGTTCAGGGATCATCCGCAAAGATCAATTGAAGAGAGTCCTTCAGACATACTGCCCGTCTTTGTCAGATGACCACTATAATATGTATGCCATTTTTCTTCCTTTTCTGTTTTTTATTATTATCATTGCAACTGTTATCTAACCAAAAGTACTGTATGTGGGCATCCTTTTATTTGTTAAGCACTGCTTAAACTGTTGGTGCTATAAAATCCTGTATATTATAATAATAATAATCCCTCTAAAGTTTTTGTTTAAGTATGCAAATTAATTTTACACCATTGTAAGCTTCCAACCACTTTGTGCTAGAACCTTTTCTGTTCCAGCGTGACTGTGTCATCTATCTGTTTTTTAGTTGATATACTTTTTTTTTTTTTATCTCTTGTCAGAATTTGTGACCAGTATGGGAATAGCTCTTCCGAGGGCATTGCCTACATGGAACTGCTGCACAATATCGGAGTCTCTGTCTCATGTGCTGATGACATCAATGGTGTGAGCACTGACATCCTAGACAGAAATCAATACCAGGAGGAGCTAAGACAGTCTGATCATTCTGACAGGTAACAACTACTATATTAGCATGAGCTAAAAAAGTAAAATCACCAAATAATGTGAAACATGACTTTTGGGGAGATTTGAAGGGGTTTCCTCAGACATAAAGCACAACTAGATTGCTACACCAATGAAGAAAATGGGACACACTGTCATCAAAGCTAGACAGCTTTATTGATGGACAGCACACACTGCATCCTTCCACCTTAGGTCTGCCCACTAACGCGTTTCACCCACCCAGACTTTATCTTTACTCATTTAGACTGGGCACCCTCATGTATGACACTGGTGGACACAGCCAAAGTGGTCAAGAGGAGCAAGTCAAACATATATGGTGCACAGATTTGAAAAAGAAAAAAAATCAAATATGTATACACTATATTGCCAAAAGTATTGGGACGCCTGCCTTTACATGCACATGAACTTTAATAGCATCCCAGTCTTCATGGACCTTGCTTTGTGTGCTGGTGCGCAGTCATGTTGGAACAGGAAGGGCCAACCCCGAACTGTTCCCACAAAGTTAGGTGCATGAAATTGTCCAAAACGTCTTGATATGCTGACAACTTAAGAGTTCCCTTCACTGGAACTAAGGTGCCAAGCCCAACCCCTGAAAAACAACCCCACACCATAATCCCCCCTCCACCAAATGATTTGGACCAGTACACAAAACAAGGTCCATTAAGACATTGATGAGCGAGTTTGGGGTGGAATATTTTGCATTTCATTTGGAAATCAAGGTCCCGGAGTCTGGAGGAAGAGTTGAGGGACACTGAATCTAAGTTGCATGAGGTTCAGTGTGCAGTTTCCACAGTCAGTGATGATTTGGGGAGCCATGTCATCTCCTGGTGTTGGTCCACTGTGTTTTATCAAGTCCAAAGTCAGCGCAGCCCTCTACCAGGAAATTCTAGAGCACTTCATGCTTCCCTCTGCTGACCATTTTTATGGAGATGCTGAATTAATTTTCCAGCAGGACTTGGCACCTGCCCACACTAACAAAATTACCAATACCTGGTTTAATGATCATGGTATCACTGTGGTTGATTGGCCAGCAAACTCGCCTGACCTAAACTCTATAGAAAATCTGTGGGGTATTATCAAGTAGAAGATGAGAGACACCAGACCCAACAATGCAGATGAGCTGAAAGCAACTATCAAAGAAACCTGGGCTTCCAAAACACTTCAGCAGTGCCACAGGCTGATCGCCTTCATGCCAGTAATTCATGGAAAAGGAGCCCTGACTAAGTATTGGGTGCATGCTATACTGTACATGGACATACTTTTCAGTAAGCCAACATTTCTGTATAAAAAATCCTTTTTTAATTGGTCTTATGTAATATTGTAATTTTCTGAGATACTGGTTTTTGGGGTTTCACTAGCTGTAAGCCATAATCATCAAAATTAAAGGAAAGAAAAGTTTGAAATATATCACTCTGTGTGTAACGCGTCTTTATAAAATAAATGACTTTCACTTTTGGAATTGAATTACTGAAACAAATAAACTTTTTGATGATATTCTAATTTTATGAGATGCACCTGTAGTTTATTTGAGGAAAGTGACATATAGTTTTTGAGACCGAATAGAGGAGAGTTTCCAGTAAGGAAGTGAGGGCTCTGGGCTTCAACAAAATTGCAGCCTCCAGCAAGAAGAAACTGGAACAATGCTGGAGGCACTTTAAAGCAAACACTAATTTTAGTAGCATAATTATTAATGTGGACTGTATGTTGTTTTGTTAAAGAACTTCAATTGTTATCAAGCTGTTACGGGTAAAGATCCGCTTTAACAAAAACTAAAATATCTGATTAGGGTAGCTTCCCTTTAAAAATACTGTAGTTTTAAAAAAAGCGTGCATTCCTCCATACCATCCCTAGTCAAGCAGCCTATTGTTGGCTGAAAAATGTATCTTGCCTATATATGCTACATTTCCCTTTGATATGCCCCTAGCATTTGAAATGTACTTTTAGTGAAGCAATTGTTTAACATGCGCCTTTCCCCTCTCTTGGAAGAATGAGGGGGATTGAAAACCAAGCCAGCAATTTATTGAGGACATTTACTGTGGACGAGGTGATCGACAAGCTGAAACAATGTATGTCAAAGAACGGATTTACCATCAAGGAAAGCTTTCTAGCCTGCAACAGGCATCCAGATGGAAAAGTCTCTAAGAAAGATTTCAGAAAGGTAAGAGAAGTTTTCCACTGCACTAATGTGAATGCATCGTCAAGGCAAGACGCTAGTTTCTGTAAGGCAGTGGTGGGCTGGTTGCAAACAAACTAAAGATTTCCCAGCATACTTACCAGCCAGCCTGCAAAACAACCAAATTGGTTCTGTCTAACAGTTTGCGTTAATAACAGAGGGTTTTGTTTGCAGACATGTGCAAAAACATGCGTAAGCTGCAATGCCCATGACAAGTGACTTCTGAATATACTGCGATCCTAACTCTTAATTTCCAGAGCCTCTATAGTACATATAGCAATGGATAGGTTAAGGGCAGGTGTGCCTGGAGGGAGCCCACCCCTCCTTAAAGGCACAGGGATGCATGTGATGCCTAGCAATAGCACAATGGGAGTGCACCCCTGCACCCAAATCAACCAACTGTACAAAAACACTTTTTTTTTTTTGTACAGTCATGGGCTGGTTCCAGCATATGAGGTAGAAAAGCCAAGTATTAAGATTTACAAACTGTGATAACATTTTTATTAATTTGTTTAAAATTTTTGCCAACTCTAGGTATTTGTGATTACATTCAGATAGAGGGAACTGAATAGAGTGCAGAGGAATCAGTGGACTCTTCAACTTCATCAGTAAAGTTCAACAAACATCAAACCATTCTTCTTTTTTATGTCTGGTGCTCTTTAGGCTTGAGTAGCTCTATACATAAAGCAGACAGCATGCTGCTACCAAAAACTCATACTAGTATTAGTTTTCTCTTAAAGAGGAAGTAAACCCTCCTCTGACACTTTTACCTAGGTAAGCCTATGATAAATCTTACCTATAGGTACTGTAAATATCTCCTAAACCTGCACCGTTTAGGAGATATTTACCTTAAATGCAGCCCGTGACGTCACTGGCGCATGCGCTCTGAAGGAACGGCCGCTGGTGCCGTTCCTTCAGAGTCCCGTACCGTGACCGTCGGCTCCCGCGCGTGTGCACGGGAGTGACGTCACCGTGGCTCCGGCCAATCAGATGGCCGGATGCCGCGATCCCGGAAGACGGACGACTGAACATGTCGCCCGTCATACAGGTGAGTGAGCGGCACTGCGGGGGCTCGCTGTAAGGTAAGTATTTCATAATGAGTTAGTATGCGATGCATACAAGCTCATTATGTGTTTGTCTTTCAGGTTGTAAAAAAAAAAAAAAAAAGTTAAACAAGTTTACAACCTCTTTAACCCCTTCTGGACAGGAAGGATTTGCCCCCTTAATGACCAGGCCATATTTTGCGTTTCGGAACTGCGTTATTTTAACGGACAATTGCGCGGTCATTCGACGCTGTAGCTAAATACAATTGATGTCCTTTTTTTTCCACAAATAGAGCTTTCTTTTGGTGGTATTTAATCACCTGTGCTATTTTTATTTTTTGCGCTAAAAAAAAAAGCGACAATTCTGAAAAAAAAAAAAAACAATATTTTTCACATTCTGCTATTTTAATTCATTCCCTAAAAAAAAGTTAAAATCTAAATTTTTTAACATTTTAGGCCAATTTGTTTTCTGCTACATATTTTTGGTAAAAAAAATCGCAATAAGCGTATTTTGATTGGTTTACGCAAAAGTTATTGTGTCTACTATCTACGGGAAGGATTTATGTAATTTTATTGTTTTATTTTTTTTTTTACTAGTGTAGCAGGTTTTCCAGGCTTGTGGCCTGATGTGGGTCTGCCATCGGTGCCGGTTACCCCTCCAGCCCTTGTGAGTTGCAGCCCTGGGTGTGAGCACTGAGACATTGACAACTCCGGCATCTTTGTTTTGTGGTTTTATTGTACTTAAGGGGATGGGAGAAGGGAATGAGTGGGATACTCCTTTAGGCTCAACTAGATGCAATTGTGGGACTTTTCTGGCAAAAACGCCTATTAGTGCTTTCTTGACGCCAGCTGACGCTAGCCAACGCTTTCTGACGCTTGAACACTTGTAATTACTGAAACTGTGGTGGATCCTCGACTTTAGTCCAGAAGATCCAGGACTGTAGAACTGCTTGACATGTAACACTACAATAGCTCAGAGTCACTGAATGGCTCCCTCCAGCACTGCACTGGCTGAGAAACTCATTGTAAGTTCCTGTACTGCTGCAGCTCTCAACTGGCACACTTCACACGGTGCACTATCACTTCAGGGCCCAAATCACAGGCGCCCCCTTTACACTTTTAAGCTCTTCAGGGTCCACTGACTATGTACCCCCTCTGTCACTTCAGGGTCCTCAACCTAGGTACCCCTTTTCACCACTAGCTGGCACTGAATCCCCGAACCTCTTCCGGAGTGGTCCCCTCTAACTTCAGATAGACCCCCAGGGACAATCCTCAGTACTCACGACCTGTGTAGGCTTTCCTGGTACTGAACCCCTCTGACTCTCCACAGGTTCTCGGCACACCGGATCCCCTCAGCTTAGCTCAGCACTCTCTGGATCTTCAGGCAGCACTCCGAGATCCTCCTCCTCAGACAGGAGGGGAGACAGCCGCTCTCTCCGTCCTGGGACTCTGCTCCCGCCAAAGACATTGTGTCGTGTGCCACCCCCAAACTTATACCCACTCCCAGAATCCGTTGCAGCACAATCTGCCTTCTGGGGTAGTTACAAGCCTGGATGTGTCCCCTGATTGGGTTTCCTCCACCGCCCTATTAGAAGCCTCTCACAGGAGCCAGTGGGGAGACTCCCCCTTCAGCAGGCACACCTGGAAACCATGACACCCTGACTAATAAATTACAGCCCTGCTGTTAGACAGACAAGGCCCACTATACCTTTACCTAGCACCTGTAGGGTGCTACACTAGTAATGGCAGTGATCTGTGATTTTTTGCGGGACTGCGACATTGTGGCTGACAGATCGGACCCCTGACAGACATTTTTGACACTTTTGGGGAGACCAGTGACATTACAACAGTAATCAGTGCTAAAAATATGCACTGTTACTGTAATAATGACACTGGCAGGGAAGGGGTTACCATTGTGGGTGATCAAGGGGTTAAATAGGAGCCTAAGGGATTGATTATAACTGTGGGGGGGCGTGGCTTGTAAAATGACCATAGAGACCTGTGATCCTATATAGAAGGATCATAGGGGCTCTATGATCATTCCAGAGAGAGGAACGGTCAGCTGTGTTTACAACAGCTGACCGTTCTTCTCTCTCAGTGGGGAAGGATCGCGGGTGTCAGGCGGCAATCAGAGCCACTTGCCCTGTGCATAGGCTTCCCCACTGAGGAGCGGGGGCGGGAGGGTGCCTGCGGCGGCACATGCTCGCCCCCTAGCTGCCTGTGCGCGACCGGCGTATACCTACGGCAGTTTGCACAGGAGCGGCTGCCTTCGGCAGTATAACTGCGGCGAACAGTCGTAAAGTGGTTAAAGGAGATGTATGGCTTTATTTACAATTATACTTTAACTGATAGTAAATAATCGCACTGATAAATAGCAAATGAACATATAGTTAAAAATGTCCAAACATGTGACACAGCCTGTGCCTAAAAAGTCCAAATAGGATAGTCCAAAGTACAAAAGAGATCCAATCTAAAGTGCAATAGAGGAAATAAGTCCACCACCATAGATCACTCCTTCCGCCGTTAATGTGGCATGCAGAAATTGTGCTATGCGCTTACCAGATATAGTAAGGAAATCAGCATCGTATGTAATAAAAGGACATCAATGGACACATCCCAATGCAGAGTTCCTTCTCCTGAAAGATCGTTCAGTGGACAAAGACCCGCAGTATCCAGCAAAAAACACCAGCCGCCTCACTCAACAATGTTGCTTGCAAAGACCTCTTCCCAACACATCTTAAGTTCGGCTCAGTTCAAGTTTCAGTTTCCTCTGTTGTGAATCAATATATGTCTTGTCCTGGGTACTGGGCAATTTCTCTGCTCCTTATCTCATTGGAGATCAGTTTGATCACCACCCTGGTGTGATTTTTCTGTGACTTGATGTCAGCAGACCAGGAGCATAAAACAATCGGTAATCTTTCTGGATAATGAGTGCAGGTGATTGCAGCACGGCTGGAAGCGGGCACGGCTCCGTCCTCCAAACCGGACTGCTGGACTGCGGGTGACGTCACAAACTCCTCCTTCCCTCCGTACGTGTTACATTCCTGGGGGCAGGACTTCTTCGCTGAGATAAGGAGCAGAGAAATTGCCCAGTGATGTCCTTTTATTACATACGATGCTGATTTCCTTACTATATCTGGTAAGCGCATAGCACAATTTCTGCATGCCACATTAACGGCGGAAGGAGTGATCTATGGTGGTGGATTCATTTCCTCTATTGCACTTTAGATTGGATCTCTTTTGTACTTTGGACTATCCTATTTGGACTTTTTAGGCACAGGCTGTGTCACATGTTTGGACATTTTTAACTATATGTTCATTTGCTATTTATCAGTGCGATTATTTACTATCAGTTATAGCGCAGCTTTTCTATACCATCCCTATTTATAGTGTTTTTCCCACTACAGCTGCTGCTCATTTTTTTGGGTTTAGCGCGGTTATTTACATTTGTACAATTATACTTACCTAGGTGGGTCTGATGCCGCATCTATCCCCCGGTGCCTCTACACTGAGAACCGAGCGATCGAACACCGCTGATCACTCAGTTCTGACAGCTCCCAAGTAGAGAGCTGCTGACTGTCAGTGAGCAGCTCTCTGCTCTGCCCCCTCCTCGCTCACTGGAGTGGAAGTGCAGTCGCTTAAAATTTGAGGGAAAGCTCTGAAATGAGGGGAAGCTCTGCTAATTTCTATCATCCAATTATGTGCAAGAAAAAATGCTGTTTTTATTTTCCTTGCATGTCCCCCTCAGATCTACAGCAACTGCACTTCCAAGTGCGCTTGTAGTGCACAGTGGATTTGCCTTTAGTAAATAAAACCCTAATGTCATTGATAACAGCCAGCACAAGCAGAGAGTGTAGGAAGTTATTAGCTAACCAGTTTGCTGGCAAGATGAGCAGATATTTTATTGAATTTATCACACAAATATAATTAAATGCTTGCATATTATTATTATTATACAGACCAAAAGGAACCAAAACAGAGAAGAAGTTCATTGTTAGGGTTTAGATATTATAAGAGATAGCAGCCATCCATTCATCCTAACCAGCTAATAGATGGAGTCCTGTGCAGCAGTACAGTCTGTACAAACGCTATCTGGGAATCCAATGAATCTCTATCAATACTTTTCTGATGGCAAGGCCCTTTGAAATCCCTGCTGCCAATTTTAGTAACTTTACTGACACGTGCTGGAGATTCATATACTTCCTAATACACCAAATTCAAATATAATTACCTCCAGTTTGTAGATATTGAAACTGGAGGTAATTAGGACCAACTCTAACTTGGCATATGGAGGGAGATGTACTAAAACTGGTGTACACAGAATTTGGTATAGCTGTGCATAGTAACCTGTCAACTTCTAGGCTTAATTGGCAAAGCTTAAACTGTTACTAAACCCACAACAGTAAAATCAGTCAATATGCAGTAAAGCATGCTTAATACTCACTGTGGAATCTAAGAGGTTAATCCTCTGCATTGTGTAAAAATGCTGTTTAAGCCTGACTTCTCAGATCCTCCCCTTCCATTACTGTCCCCAATCCATCTGCTGTTAGAACAGAGCATTGGAGGCACTCTGCACATGCTTAGTTTGGTGTGTATTGCTAGAGAGTTTTTTTTTTGGGAGGGTGCATGTGATCAGCACAGGGCCAATCAGCACTGTCCAGACAGAGGGTCAGGGGTCATACAGCCTCATAGCACAGTCAGAGGAGAATGAAAACTCCTTCTACAAGCTTTAACCAGTGCTAAGCCGGACACTGATAGAAGTCACAAGACTGCTATATACTGCTGATGAGAAAAGGTATTTAGCAGTTCATATTTACTAAAATAATTGCATTTCCATGTTCTGTGTACTGTGGGAGGCCAGGTATAGGCAATGCAGGGTCCTGGGTTTAGTACCAATTTAAAATTGAACAAGCTAAAGTTAGAATCTGATTGTCTACTGTATTATACACAGCTGCACCAGATTCTGTGTGCACTCATTTTAGTAAATCTCACCCACAGAGACAGCCAAAGTGCCCGCCTCCGTATGCTATGTAGCAGAGTGGCATATTTGCCACTACAGCTCCCTCCCAAACCACGGCAGCCTCCTAGCAGCCAGTGGCACTAGAGTGAACTCAGCCTGTTGGGGAATCTAGGACACTAGGTCCCCGTCAGGTTCACTCTAATTAACAGCAAGCAGTAAAAGATTCCATAGCCAAAAGCAGGCTGTCTATTGGCTAAAGATCCACCCAATGCCTACTGTCATTTACAAGTGGAGTGGACCTGATGGGGAACTAGTGAATCCCCATCCCGTCTGTGTGACAGCTGCATCGGCAGGAAGAAGTGCAGATGTACCGAGGCCAAAGTATTTGTATGACTACCCCAGCCTCAGTGTGCCTTTACATGCAGTACCCCAGATTCATGTAGCTGTTTACAAAAGGTAAATGAACCCATCACCCACACAGACATTTGTCATGTAGAGACCCATTGAAATTCTAGGAGTGTCTTAGATACTCATTATGAATTACCCCATATGTCTGCCCTTGATGTATGTTATCAGTCGTGTGGGGACCCCATTCTTCTCGGTGCAGGACCCTGAAATGTCAACTCACACCTCTAAATGTGCTCTGGGTGGATCATTTGATATCATTTTGCAACAGTCAATCAAAACTTGCTGGAAACTGGAAAAAAATAAGTGTTTGATTCTTTCATCCCAGTCTAATTCTCAATGGCGTATCATCTGTCACATCCGTTTAATGATGACATGTTACATAATAGCGATTACAGGTTGACTCGGGGCTCGCACTGATAAAAAGGCTCATTCGGTTGTGCTGCGAGACTTCTTAGCACAATGAGAACAGTGTCAAGTTGTTAATGAGAGATTTTTCAGTCTGTTAACACCTCCCGGAGCCCCACTAGCCAGAAATCATCCTCGTTACACACTTCGCAATTAACACATATGCCGGAGACATATAGAAAGGTATCAATGACTGCTTTTCTGTGTTAGATGGCAGTGCTGTCCAAAAAAGGAAAGCATTTTTCCCCAATTACTGCTGAAATACAGTACCGTGTTATAGAGAATGTTCTGTTTACTGTGTTTTCCTATTCTGTATCTAGACACCAAAGCTTTAATGATCACTTAAAGGACTGCAAAGCACATATGCATTATATAAAGAAAGCTGTTTTTTATCTGGAATACAGTTTTACAGTAATTGCTATATTTAGCGAAAGTCATTTTTGATGAGACTTTTTCATTTTAATGATACTTTTTACATATCTGTAATATTTATATGTAAAGTTTTTTTTTTTTTTTTTAAAGCCTATTCAAACCCAAGAACGCAAATGTAATATATTGCAGAATCCCAGTCTTTAGATTAAGTAGCCTCATTCTTTTTTGTCTGTCTTTTATTCCTTTTTGTTTTCACCTGGTGATTCTGACCGTCATAGGGTTACAACTTTCCCTTACTATACTGTTTCTATGTTGGAGCAGCTTCTTCATAATGTAGGGAGGCGGTGTTCTGTAGTCCACAGAGATAGATCAGAACAATTTAACTGGTAGCAGCACAGACAGCGAGCACAAGAAGGTTATTGGATTTCTGGCAGGGTATCTTTGTGCAGTTATCGAACAGATATAACAAAGCACATTCAATATTATAGAAAGCATTTAACAGGTACCAAATGAGAAACAAGTGCGAGAAGTTTGTTGTTGGGGATATATACACATTAAAGACAATCTGACACTTTTCCTATTCAAGGGCAGAGCCAAAGGTTCTCTTGAAAGCTCACAGCCGTCCCCCCACTGATACCTTTGCTATGCTCCCCTACTGCTCCATTTGTAGATCAGAGCTGTAGGTCTAAACCAGGGTTTCTCAACCAGGGTTCTGATGAACCTTAAGGTTCCACCTGAGTTTGCTAGGGGTTCCTTAAGCAATGGGCAATTTCTGCCTCTCAGATAATTTCCCAATGACACCATTGCTCCTTTTAGCTATATGTAAGGGGGTAATTCTTCCCAATGGTGACAAGAGTAAGGAGCATTCTTCCCACTGACTGTCACACTAATGTGTCATGAGTTGTAGATTTTTAATTTTTAGCAGGGGTTCCCCAAGACCAGAAATTTATTTCAAGGGTTCCTCTGTGTTGAAAAGGTTGAGAAAGGCTGGTCTAAACTGTCAGTATTGCATTTGCAATTTTCATGTGGAATTGGCCACTCAGACTCAAGTAGCCCATCCTAGGAGGAAAGGGAGAAGGTTACACCCAGAAGTTCTGGGTGTTTCTGAGGGCTGTGGTGGGGACTGGAGCAGTAAGAGATCCTGTAAGATTACCTTTAATTGATAACTGAACCCAAGCACAAAACATGTAATATATTCCAGTTTTCCAGTCCTTAGATGTGGTGACTGCTATAATTTCCTTTTAGGGTAAAATCATTTCCAGCAAGTACAGAAAGTGCCTTTTGATCCTGCCAGAAATGCAGTGTCTTTGTCACTTCCTGTCGTTTATGTCTAAATGACTAATCTGCCCATCCCCCATGTAATGGAGATGAACAAAGGTAGACATGCTTGAAGTTCAGCCAGGGTGATGACAATGGCTCCCTCTATAGATACATTGGAGGAGTGAACATAGCCACCAAGGGACAGGAAGTGTGTTATTTGCAAGATTACCAGGGGAAACGAATGCTGCCACTGCATTTAAGGGCTTGTAAACATAGTATTTACAATGGATTCTATAGAGCTCAACACTGCAGGGCTGCCCTGTCCTCTTCCTGTTACTGAACTTCCAGCACTGTGGGGATTAACATCTTGGGGTCTCCAGGCTCTGCTGCATTAAAGATGATGTGGCAGGCATAAGCCCCCTCCTTCCTTCTCCTCCACTGGGAAAAGTCTTTCACTGATTATACTGCATATAATATGATCTGTGAATGGGGAGAAAATCCTGTGACTGATCAGACTCTCCCCCATTCACAGATCGTCATCAGATCATCCCCTAGCCAATATTTCCGGCAATTGCCAGCTGTAAAAATGACAGCTTGGAATTGCTTTGTATTACACAGTAGAAGTGGTTGTCAAAATTGAGTTGCTCCTGCAAGTATAATTTAATAAATACAATGTTACAATGTATTGTTTCATTGTGTTTACTGTTTCATTCATTTAGGTGTGACCTTTGATCTGCACATGACAGTTAAAGGAACCTAACAAATTCCCAAAAAATGAAAATGGTTTCCTGTTTAAACCTCTATTAGCCCTTAGTTAACCCTAATCAGCCCTAATTAACTCCTTCCTCCACTTTCCCCATAGCCATTATGTCTCTGCTGACTTTTTATCTTTTTTTCTACCCCTAATTATGTATATTTGTCTTTTTTATCCATTATTTTTGTTTTATCAGTGTCCCATAAAAAGGTCCAAAATTAAAAGAAAAAAAAAACTCCTTTTTTTTTTTTTTTTTTAATCTATAGTTTACATAGTAAATACAACGATTTTTGTTGCAAGACAAAAGCCAAAAGAAGTTTGTCCCCAAAATAAAATATATGTAAAATAGTGTCAAATAGTTATTATAAAATATGTCAAATAGTTGTTTGTTCTGAAAAAAATGATCAAGCAAAAAATTGGGGGAGCAAACCCTGAACATGTATATCTAAAGCCGGTGCAGCTATGGACCAAGCAACATGTATATTAAAAAAGAATAGCACACACATGCAAAAGAAATGACTATCAAATATGGGGACAATCCATAAATAAAAATGGGGATTTAGTCCCACCATATGGCCATATCGTGCTCAAGCCCACCACTGCGTCAAAGTACCCCATTATCAGTGGGTCCTACACTATCCATAAAAAAGGGGTGAATCCAGCTTCTCTAACCCTTGGAGACAACACTCCTTGCTGGGAGAGATGTGCTAATGCACTACAGGTGATTCCTCCTATATCTACTTGATAGTGGACACTGATAGAGTACAGGTGTGTGTGGGGGGTGGGGTGCTCAACCTCAGAAGTCTGGTCAGACCGAATACATAATAAACAAGCAAAAAATTGGGGGAACAAACCCTGAACATGTATATCTAAAGCCGGTGCAGCTATGGACCAAGCAACATGTATATTAAAAAAGAATAGCGCACACATGCAAAAGAAATTACTATCAAATATGGAGACAATCCATAAATAAAAATGGGGATTTAGTCCCACCATATGGCCATATCGTGCTCAAGCCCACCACTACGTCAAAGTACCCCATTATCAGTGGGTCCTACACTATCCATAAAAAAGGGGTGAATCCAGCTTCTCTAACCCTTGGAGACAACACTCCTTGCTGGGAGAGATGTGCTAATGCACTACAGGGGACTCCTCCTATATCTACATGATAGTGGACACTGATAGAGTACAGGTGTGTGTGGGGGGTGGGGTGCTCAACCTCAGAAGTCTGGTCAGACCGAATACATAATAAACAAGCAAAAAATTGGGGGAGCAAACCCTGAACATGTATATCTAAAGCCGGTGCAGCTATGGACCAAGCAACATGTATATTAAAAAAGAAAAAAAAATGATCACCAAATAAACAGGCACATTGCAAAAATGTAAACATTTCTTTGGTCCATAAGGGGTATTGAGATGCAAGAGCTTAGGTACAGGTGTGAACAAAGAACACGTTTCGGAATAGATCAGATCCTCTGTCAGGTTATTGCTGTCTTTGTCCTCATAGAATTATTACCTCTCCAATGAGTTCAATGAAACTTTCTGTTTTTGCTCTACCGGTTTCACTATCCATATATTTCTTGGAAGAAACCAGTAGGGGCTGGAAAATAAGTTTGAAAGAAGGGAAACAGCCCAAGGTGTCACTGGGGCAGTCTCTAATAGATAGTGTGAGGTTAACATCAGTAATAACCTTCACCAATTAATAAAAAAAATTACTACATAAAAAAATTAGGGTATTATTTTGCTATTCAAATTAATGCATTAAATTCCATCATTTTATACAAACAAGTCTGTTTTTAGAACATGATTCAGTCAGTAAATTTGCATATTTACCTGCGTGGAACATAAGCTGGTACATATGTGTGCTCCAATTCAAATTATTTAGGATTAAATTAACAAACTCAGAATTTTTCTTCTGTTGTTTATGAAGAACAAATTCCCCTGCTGTCACGGGCCTCGTTTTCAGGCGCCTGCTGTCATTCAAGTAGTTAAATCCTCAGAAATAATTACTTACATTTCATCTGTCAAGTCCTCGTTATGTAAGTCATTTCCTTCCCAAGAGAAGATGAGATTTTCCCCCGCGAGACTTGATTGAAACTTCTGAAAGAGAAGAATAAAGTTCTGGAGTTTTGTGGTTCCCCATGGCAGTATTTTTCCCAACTCCAGCGCCATCTCCTTAGAGAACTCTCTCCATTCATTAACACGCTTGCGATTTTTTGTTTTAAGAAATACTTTATATCACAGACCCTGTGCTGTAAATTTCTTAGCTAAAGCCGACGTTATTTGACAATCTGCGATAGTTACGTGCCTTCATCTGTACCTTCTCTCTCCTCAGGTTCTGCAGGATCACGAGCTGCACCTGGATGAAGATCAGTTTAATGCCTTAACCAAAAAATTGGGATTTACAAAAGACGGCCTTAGTTATCTGGATTTTGTCTCATTGTTTGAAGGTATAGAATAAACCAAATTTAATTCTTAAAGCCAAGCCTTGGGGAGGTATAAGAGATATAAACAAATGCAGCTTTACATGTTTGCTTTTGACCTAAATGCAAGTAGTCTAAGTACCCGAATTTGATCCGGTATCAGCCTTTTGCAACCCCTTGTACAGCAGAGCTCAGGCTAGGAGAAGGTGAAGCAGCACAAGCAGCCAATGGTGCTGCAGGGCAAGGAATGTGCTGATAGATGTAGAGATGAGCTGATTAGTTTGTTGCTTCTCCTTTCACTGTCCAGTCACAGGCTGGAGTAGGGTGGTCAGACTTGCATGATCTGACTGCCCTCTGGCACAATAATTGGGTGGCAATCTCACAAGCAAAAAATATTTGGCTTGACCAAAAGTTCTTGTGAATGAAAAGCAAAGAGGGGAAACTCAAAGAGCGCCAACATTTCAAGCCTGCCCGATTGATTGTTCCTCAGGAGAATGAGTAGTCATCATTTCTATTGCCCATTTCACTTAGGTAAAAGTAGAACTATAGGCAAAATGCTTTTTCATTTTGGATGGAGTAAGGGAGGATTATAACCCCTATCAGTTTATTCATTTATCCTATCAGTGTCCTTGTTTGCTCATAAGCACCGCTGATTGGCCCTTTGTGCTGCTGCTTCCTCCCCCAGTCTGAGCTCTTCTGTGCAAAGATTGCAAAAGGCTGATGCCAAGTCAAATATTTAAATGCTTTTATTAAAAAAAAAAAAAAAAAAGTTTAATGATATATCAGGGAATGCAAAGCTTTCTTTAATATCTGCTTAGAGTTCAGCTTTAAATTTGGGGACATTTGATGTGTGATCACAGCATTTGTTAAGTGGAAAAATGTGTATCCTAATGCATTATTTATGGCCTTAGTCCCATCAGGACATGGACCTGGCGATAAGTTACATAACAGTCCCAACCACCGTGTTAACAACACCAAGTTCCATTACATGACAGCAGAGGAGTGTCTCAGCCAGTTCCTGAACAAATTAAGAGAAGGCTATGGGGTAAGCATGAGTGAACAAGTTCCCATGGGCCTTATGGCTACAATCCATTGTGCTGCTGAGAAATGCAGCTACAACTGGCCTAAGAATGCACAGATTATGTTCTACAAGTGTTTTTTTTTTTATAGATGCTGTACAGTTTAGAGCTATAAATATACATCAAATACATAAACACTTATTCTCAAATAGAGAGCGCTCTGTATGAAATGTTTAATTTAATAAATGAAAAAAGATGAGCATACTATCAATACTTTGTGTACTTTTAGCATGGTTAAATTATATATTATTATTTCCGCATTTAGTTTAATATAATTTTTAATATGCTTTACACATTTTTACAAGCTTGCTGTCTTGTATTTTTTGTTATCTAATTCAAATTTACCTTGGATCCAAATTAAATAGACTCCTCCGCTCCCACCCCACACCCACAAAAGGAAAAAAAAAGCCGCACAAAACAAAAAAAGATGTGGCAATTTAAATCCTGGAATATACTGTAAAAAAAAGAAATTGGCTTACCTATACACTAGTGGCTATTGTCACCTTCAAAGTAGTCCACTTGTGAAGTGAAACACTTTTCCAGACAACTGTGCCACTGCTGGAAAGATTCCTGGAATTCTGTTTCCGGTACATTGCGCAGTATCTTTGTCGCAGCACGCTGGCTGTCAGCAATGTCATAAAATCTGTGTACTTTTAAGATATTTTTTAATTTTGGAAACGGACAAAAGTGACAGGGTGCAAAGTCAGGGAAATAAGGTGGTTGGCCAAGTTTGGGAATGGATTTCTGGGCCAGGAACTTGAGAACACCTAATGCATCACGTACAGAAGCATTGTCATGATGGGAAATCCACCTGTCAGGCCAGAGTCCTGGTCTTTTTCTCTGAACATATTCCTGTAACCTATTCAGAATTTCCTAGTAACAATGTTGGTTGACCATTGTACCATGTTCTATGAACTCGTATTCTATCTAGCTTTCAATCAATACACCATGAATAAGACATTTTACTTGGCCAGTAGTTGAATGAAGGCCCAAACACTACTCTTACACAGGAGCCTCTTTGTTGGCTCTGTCCACCACAGGGATTCAGGTTAGAGTTAGGGTAAGGGCTACTTTTATTTATGAACAAAGCCTGTTGACTCCTGTGTCAGCGATGAAAAAGCCACATCATTTTTTTTAAAGCAAATTTCTGCTAAGTAGTCTACTTGGAGACATTTTAGGCTAATATCAACAGATTTTGGGGGCTGGTGAAATTGGTAATTTTGCTGCTAGAACAGATTGGGGCAATCATTCTACTGATCCATATGGAGGATATTTCATTTTGCTGAAACAGTCCTGTTCACAGGTTTTTAGAAAGGTTATGTGATACTTATAAAATTCAGTGGGTGGAGTATTCACTTAAAGGTCTAATGGATATACTGTAGACGTAGGCTTTTCAGAAGTTAGTTCTCCCTCCCTACAAATATGTTATATCTCTTTTTTTTTTAACTACACAGTATGGTTTGGTGTGTTTAAACTTACCTGTCTGATTTTGCTACATTTAGGACACATACACTGCTTTCTATAAAATGGACAGTAACCGAGATGGCATAATGACAATGCATGACTTCCGCCGTCTCCTGGATAGCTTCATGTTTATCATCACCCAGAAGGAATATGAGCGTTTACTAGGATTGCTGGGTCTCAGCCTAACCTCCACTCTGAATTATATGGAGTTCTTGGACTTACTACGTAGACAAGAAAAAGAGGACTTCCCTCCCTGGCTCAACTCCTATTACACGTGAGTATTTTTGAGAATGTCATGTTTTTAAGTCTTATATTGAATTGTAAATGCCATTATTATGCACAACCGATGCAAGTGCTTGAAGACTAAGGGCTTCATGCAGAGAAGCTGGAGAGCTGGAAGGGTACGATTGATGCCCTTTCCAGCCAATGAAATGATTCTTCAGACTAGAAGAAGCTGTCAGGGGAAAAGTAGTTGGAATAAACAGCGAGGCACTGCATAAAAGAACCAAAATATTTAATGTAGCACAATTATATATGAATTATATTACAAACTTAATACATCAAGTCAATAAAATCCATAACTTGAAGTGCATCCACCACCAACATGTTTTAGTGTACACAAATATCTTCAAATCCACTCAGTGCCGCTGAGAACGTGCATGCTCCCACCTTGTTCAGGTAATAAACTCTCACCTCACAATATTGACCCCCAATAGAATCAATGTCAGACAGGCTTTAATTTACCCCTCCTTGGGCTATGTCATCAGTAGCTCCCCATACAGCTCCTTTTACCTACTTTGTTGGCACCACACCCAAATGCAGGTCACATGAAAAACAGAATAAGACTGATAGCGCTCTCTGTTTACAAGTTGCTTTATTAAAACGTCAAGATAAAATCCACTCCCATAAAATAAGCACGCCAAAAGTAATGATACAGACTTAAACAGAAATATGGGTACATCAAACCTCTATCTCCCTCCACACATCATAGACTTGCTTGACCCCCAGATGGCCTTGCTCCAATATAACCAGCATGGCTCTGCCCCTACACGCATTACACCCATGCTCTGGGCTTCTTCATTAGGCCCGTAGACTAATATAAAAGATGCATTCAAGTTGTGTTATTTTAAAGAAAAAAATTACTTTTCCAAGAGCAAAGCAACATGTTCACTTTAATGCCCCAATCCCCAGCAGCACATACTCTTCTTCTCTGCCCCAAAACTCCAATTGGCCTTAAGAAGCAAAGAAAACACCCAGTATTTTCCAAGTGTAGAGGAGCATGTGACTCACTCCCCTGCCACTCATGTGGGACAGTGCTGAGCCAGTCACCATTGGGGCAGAGAGGCAGACCTCAGCCTTGTGTAAGCTTTGACCAGATTGTGCTTCTGGGGAGCAGACCATCATAAGAGAATAATAGATCCTGCCATTGCTGACCTCTACTTTTGAAAATGTTAGTTCACTTCGCAGGGAGCATAAGCTTTGCTTATCAGAGAGCTTTAGCTATGGCTTACAGAGATGTGCTGAACTTCTGCAGAAAAAGGTGCTTTCTACACATAGTGTAGAGTTCTTGCTCTGCACCAAAAACAGGCTTTTTTACCATGGCTATGGCTGCTTTACCAGCTAAATGAATATGCAGAGTCGTATCTCCTACTTTATAATGTACTAGGAAGCTATTGACAGAGGAGCACGCTAGAGTTTACTTTTATTTCACAGTATTTTTGTATGTTTGTCTGCATAAAAACAAGCCTGGCTCTTCAGAGGTCCTTTCTTCTGAAGGAAAACCAGGAAAAGGACCCATAAAATGTTGCTTGCAATATAGAGTTGGGGAGCATACACACCTGTTTACAAAAATCATCATTGGATCCATCAGTTAAGAACTGAGCCTATTTTTAGGTCTTCTGTTTTACCAATTTGTCAACACAAGAATTAGCAATACTCTTATTTCCTTTGCACCTTCTTTAATGTGCTTAAAACATCAACATGCTGACATGTCCCCCTGCACACTGCTTTGCTAAACAGCAGTCCTGTTTCTAGAGCAGTGCTGCTGATTGGAACAGTGTCGATTAGAATACATTTCTTTTTTGTTTTACTAAGGAACATTTAATTCAGAGAACACCCATGACCAGGGATTCCCATAGCATTAATAAAACATAGAATATAAAAAAAGCTGGTCCTTTCTGAAAAACTAATTGAAACCGTCGTCGGATCTGTATGGAGGAAGTGGAAGAGAGAAGGAGGAGTTACTACTCTGTCTCATCCACATATCTGTGTCTACATTGCAGCTTGAGCTACTGGGATCTGTTAAACGGTTGGCTTTTTTTTTTTTAAAATAGCTCCTACCCCTTTAGAAAATCTGTAAAGGAACCCTTTAGATACAACTGCATATGAGAAAACAAAATATTCATATGGAATATTTCCTATTTACCTGACTAACAAAATACTTTTAAAAATTGTAAATTTTTTGTAGTAAATATTTTATTGATGTTTAGCAGTGCAAAATTGCTTTAGAATGGTAATCAGGTCAACATACACTGTATATGCATTGTCCCAATAAATTGCTGCATATTGTACAATGAAGAAATAAAGTGCTGATTCATTATAATTATTATATCTATATATATAATATATATTTTTATATATAATAATAATTATACATATTGAATAACAGTAAACAGTACAATGCATAGGTAAATACATACACATGTCTGCATTTTTATCACCTCCCAAATTTTTTGTCAAAAATATTTTTCCCAAGGTCAAAATAAAGATAAATGTGTGCAAATAATCAAAACCAGTGTACATTCCTTTATTATTTTTGCCTTTGTAATTGGACATCAATTCTGTTTTCTTCTCTCCAAGGCCGAAACAAAGCCAAGACTGTGCAGATTTGGCCTGCGAGCAAGCTCATTACTATCTGGTGACAAAGGCACAAAGCAGATGGCATGACTTAGCGAAGGTAAACCACGTGGCATAAATTAATTCTTTGCAAGTTCACATCGTCACCAGCCCCCCACATCTTGGTTTTGATACCTTTTGTATCAGATGTCCTCTCTGCACCTCCTATAGGCCACTAGCACATAATACAGAGGCTGTCAGCACCATCACTGAAGGCTGTCAGCGCCATCACTGACGAGCTTTAGGGAGACTGCAGGCAGGAAGGAAATCAGTCATGAGAAGTCTCAGCCTGCATTTATCCTCTGACTCCCGGGCTGTATACCAAGGCTAGTGAAAGTGAAAATAATCCTATTCAGTGTCGTGTCGTGTGTGACATCACTGGCTCGTAGCTACGAGGTGGCCTGAAAGCCAGAGCTTATAAGCTTTCATCTGAGGATTCTCATGTGGCTATTTTGCTTTTTAAATTTGTCATGAGAGAAATACAGGGGCACATGACATGCCCCTGCATAGGTAGCGAAGTGACAACCTCAGAGCTTCCCTTTGGCTCCATGCACACCTATGCAGTTTGCTTTTGAGCAATTCTGCAGTGCTTTTTGCTGTTTATTACTGCAATTTTGCCGCAATTTGCATTTCGCGTTTTTAAGGCTTTTTTTTTTTTTGGGCAAATTTGTTGTTGGGCAGATTAAAAACACAAATCGTGGCAAAATCACGTTAAAAATGCACTACATGCTTTTCTGCATCTTCCTCATTGAAGTCTATTGTACCAAAAAAGCAAAGAAATCACAGTTTTGCAAATTAAAAAGTCCCTGGCCCTTTCCAAAAACACAGAGGCACAAAAAATGCATTGATGTGAACATGCTCCATAGGAATCCATTTTAAAAATATTGTCCTGGGTTTCTACAAAAAGCATGAAAAAACACATTGGTTTGAATGGAGCCTTAAAGTATATATACAGCCAAAATCTGATGTTTGAGATTTCCCTTTACTTCCCATCCCAGAGACGCAACAGAAAGTATGATTTCTCTTCTCAGATGTTTGTTACTGGAATGAGTATCCCCATTACAAGAGTTACTCACACCTTTTTTTAATGGTGATAGCTGTAACATTTTGGATTCTCCATTACTTTCTGTCTCTGTGACAGTGCTCATCAAGACAAACGGACCATGGTTTTAATTGTTCCCAACTCTGGCTTAGAGACGGTGGGTACAAGTAAATTGCAAGTACAGTTAGAGCTAAATTTCGTGAACATAGAAGGCTAAATAAAGTTCCAGTCACCTGTGGAATAAATAAAAGTCAGCAGCTACAAAAGCTGGAGCTGCTGACTTTTAAAAAACAGCCACTCACCTGTCCCATGATCCAGTTGTGTGCTCACCTAAGTCGGTCTCACTCGCTGTTGTTGGTCCCCGGCGCCGGTATCTTCACTATGGGCACCCGGCTATGACAGCTTGCAGCTTCACAGCCAGGTGCCCACACCGAGAGTTGTGATGCGCATCGTAAATAGTGGATGCAGTCTTCTGGGACCTGTCAGTGTCCCAGAAGACTGCAGGGGAAGAGGGAGGGAGGAGAACTTCCGTTTCTGAGCGCAATGGGACACAAAAAAGCCTAAATATGTTTTAACCCTTCTCTATCTGTTTACACCTCTTTACTTTATCCAAAACATCAAATTTTGGCTTTGCACAAAAAAAGTGCCGCAGCGCTCAGAACAGAAGTGGGAAGCGGATACCTTTCAAAATCAGGTACCTGCTCCCCCCCGCTCCTCACAAGTGGCAATCATTCAGGAGGAGCGGGGAGACAAGTCCCTAAAGCAGAACTTCCCCTTTTGGGTGGAGCTGCGCTTTAAGGATGGAGATGTTGATCACAGTATCCCAAGACATTTTAGCCTTAAAATGGTTGCAAAGGCAGAAGGTTTTTTTTTAATCTTAAAGTATTAGAGGGGCTGAGGGGGGGGGGCGCTGCACACAGAACACTTTTTATCTTAATGAATAGATTTTTTTTATTCATTAAGATAAAAAGCATTCTGTGTGCAGCGCCCCCCCTCAGCCCCTCTAATACTTACTTGAGCCCTATCTCGATCCAGCGATGTGACAGGAGTGGTTTGGCTACCCGGAACTCCCCTCCTCATGGGCTGAGACAGCAGTGCAGCACCATTGGCTCCCCTGCTGTCAACCAAAGTCAGTCAGCCAATGAGAAGAGAAAGGATGTGGGGCCAGGCCACAACTTCGTGTCTGAATGCACACACGGAGCTGTGACTCAGCTCGGGTGCCCCAATAGCAAGCTCCTTGCTGTGGAGGCATTGAACAGGAGGGAGGGGCCAGAAGCACAGAAGAGACCCTAGAAGAGAAGGATCAGGGCTGCTCTGTGCAAAACCACTGCACAGAGCAGGTAAATATAACATGTTTGTTATTTTCAACTGAAAAAAAACAAGACTTTAGAATCACTTTAAGTACAATAAATCTACTAAAGGGCTCAGAGTTTGGTTAATTTAATCTATTCCTAATAACTCCTCTTTTGCTGAGAGATTTCAGAAATTTTGTAGGTGTGAAACTCTCTGGATTTTCACACTGAACACACTAGCTCCCAAGGGGCTCAATGAGGAATTAGAGGTTCATACCATAATATACCCATTTTCATGATTTATCCATCTGCATATTCCATATTTACTGCCGTTTGTGTCTCTAGAAATTAATTTTTGTTTCAATATCTCTTTATTGTAATGTTTTCCACAAAACAATAACAAACATACAAAAATATAACAAAGAATGTTGCAATACTATTATTTATCATAACATCATGAAGAAGAAGGAAGAAAGAAAAAAATAATAATTTGGTGGGTCCGGCTCCCTGTTCACTGGCTTACTCATCTAAAACCTTTATGCTCCATGTTCAGTGCCTGTACTATTGATCTCTCTCTGCACTCATGTTTGCACACCTCTGCTCTCTTTTACATGTTGATACCATTCCACTAACCCTGTACCCTGCCAACTTTCTTTCTTTTCACATGTTGGACCGGATCATTCACAGATTTAATGTGCCTAGGAACTGCCGATTTCCATTAACCCTTTGTGATCAACCTATCCACCTGTGGACTTACTTTGGACTCTGCTTTATAGAGCGTGTTTTGTGAGCAGCGGGACACATCTGTTTTACTCAGAAGCTGTGGATCCCCCTTTCACTTTTGTGGCTATTACATTATCTCATTTGTGGACTTATTTTGAAATCTGTTTAATATTAGCATATGCTGTGAGCCCTGGGAACATATTGGCTGGTTGTACATACACTCATTGATGTAAGATTCTGGTACCTCCGGTACCCTTAATCACCACTTTCTCTGTAATGCGTCCCACCTTTCTCTTCAGGTGGTACGCATATACCTTTAAGAACGATGATGTCACTGCTGAGCGCCGCAGAGCGGCTATTTCAACCGCCGGCGGTCTCACTCACATTGTTCGTTCAACCGCATGGTTGGTTCGATCAAGCCATGTCAGAAGCAGCCTACCTGATGTTACTCGCTCATGTATCTCGCTACCTGGACTTGTTTCACTCACTGATCTTGTATCTCGCTACCTGATCACTCCTGGCATACCGCTTCTACTTATGGCTATCTCTCCCTACCTTCCTGCCTTGTTATCCACATGCTTTCAAGCCTGTCTCTCGATCGGAACCTCCAGCTATTCCCTTTACCTGGAGCAGACCGGAACCTCGCTACTGATCCCTGTATCTCGCTACCGGATCATTCCTTATCTACTGGACCTCTCTAAACTACTAACATTACAAGTGATAAGTACCCCGCAGGGGAACCCTCCATAACCTTATTGCACTATCTACCTATGCACATTAAGGACTGTTACTACCTATCCATACTATCCTATCATCTGCACTGTTACATAGATTGCTAGCTCTTGAGCCTACTACCATCTATCATCTGCACTGCTGCATAGATTGCTAGCTCTCCTGTCTACTACTATCTATCCTTGCACTGGGTTAGTCTATCCTGTATTTGTCATCTGCTGTCCTCACCACCTGTTAGCATACTCGATACTAACCTATCTGCATTCCTAAATACCATCTTGAACTCTCCTATACAAACCTATCAAGTGATTACCATCCTTGTCACTGTTCACACCTGTCCCTTCAGCACATCACCTTCATACTATCATATACATCCTATCACTCCAGGAACATCTCATTGAGTGTGTATATATCTGTATGTTGAAGCTGACAGGCCCACGGTGATGAGTCCTGGAGAGTTGGATCTGGTATTCAACACATCTCTACATGACTACTGAGTGGAGATTTTGCAGCTGCAAATCCAGCCTATACTAAAAACGCAGGAGCGTTACAGATTGAACGAACCTTAAAAATGGATTCAGCAGAATTACCCACTCAAGTGACACAATTAACACAACAAGTAAAAGCGTTAATACTTGCTCTGACTGACGTACAAGAAAAGAATCAGACTCTGACACAGCAGGTAACCCAGCTCTCATGGTTTACTGCTGTTCAGCCTCCTGAACCTAAAATAAACCCTCCCTCTAGTGTTTACAGGTGATCGGAAAAAATTTAGTGAATTCAAAAACACATGTCAATTGCTTTTTTTGTTAAAACCTCGTACATACCCCACTGATCAAATAAAAGTCTGTACCGTTATTTCATACTTGACGGGTGATCCACGGGCCTGGGCAGACTCTCTCTTTGAGAATAATGATCAGATTCTCTACACCTATTCCTTATTCCTAGCGGAACTCGCTAGTTTATACGATGACCCCAATAGGCAGAGTACTGCTGATATTCAGTTGAGGGCCTTAAAACAAGGAAGGAGACCTGTAGAACACTTTGTATCTGAGTTCAAAAGATGGACCCTTGATTCAGGGTGGAATGACACATCTTTGCGAACTCAATTCAGACTCGGGTTATCGGAAGCTGTTAAAGACGAGCTCGCCCAAGCGGATTTACCTGGCACCTTGGAGGCCTTGATACAACTTAGTATCAACATCGACAGACGACTGCGAGAAAGAAGGGCTGAAAAGATGGGAATGCCATTGTCTAGTCCTTCTCAGATTTCGGCCGTTGACCCTACTCCCATGGATGTAGGAACCATACGCCCACCTTTAACGACTACTGAACGTGCTAGAAGAACATCCAGAAATCTCTGCATGTACTGCGCATCCTCGGATCACTCGATAAGCACCTGTCCCCTTGTCCGCAAAAAAGAGGGTGAGTGTTCACATGTCTTGCTGGGAGGATTAACGACTTCCTTTTCTAACCCCTATCTTTTTGTTCATTTAATATTACAGTGGGACCAAACTAGGATCACCACCAAGGCTATGGTCGACACTGGATCTTGTGGAAACTATATTGATACACGCTTTGTTACCTTAAATAAAATACCTATTATTTCAAAATCTAAGCCTGTTTCTGTTAGTTTCATTAATGGTATTCCACTGTCTTCTGGTCCAATCACCAACCAGACACAGGCACTCCTTGCCACTACCAACGAATCACATGTGGAGACCATCACCTTTGACATACTATCCTCACCCCATTTTCCTATTATTTTGGGACTCCCCTGGTTACACACACACCAACCAATCATAGATTGGAAAAAACTGACTTTGGTTTTCCCTTCTAACTATTGTGAAAATACGTGTAACCTCCCATCTTATGGGAAGATTCTGTCTGTGGTGTCAGATGAAATTGCACCACTATGCTATCAGGATCTGTCCGAAGTGTTCCTTGAGAAAAATGCTCAAGTGTTGCCTCCCCATAGGGATTACGATTGCACTATCGATCTACTCCCTAACAGCAAATTGCCTTTCGGTCATGTTTATCCCCTTTCACAGGATGAACTTTCTCATCTCAAGGAATACTTGGATGAGAATTTGACAAAAGGGTTCATTAGACCCTCTACTTCTTCCACTGCTGCAGGACTTTTCTTTGTCCGCAATAAGGATTCCAGTCTCAGGCCGATTATCGATTATAGGCAATTAAACACGATTACGATAAAGGATCGCTATCCTTTGCCGCTCATCCCTGAACTTATTGAACAGGTGCGTGGGGCTACTTATTTCACCAAATTAGACCTGAAAGGGGCATACAACCTAATCCGAATCTGTGACGGGGATGAGTGGAAAACAGCATTCAGAACCAGATACGGACTATTCGAATACCTTGTGATGCCATTCGGGCTATGTAATGCTCCCGCAGCTTTCCAAAGATTCATAAACGACATCTTTAGAGACTTACTTGATGTCTGTGTTGTAGTATACCTAGACGATATACTTATTTATTCTCGATCTATGCCTGAACACATAAAACATGTAAGACTTGTGTTGTCCAGACTGCTCTCACACAGACTGTATGTGAAATTAAAAAAATGTCTATTTCATAAAGAAGAAATATTATTTCTAGGATACTTCATATCCAAAACTGGAATTAAGATGGATATGAGTAAGATATCCTGTATTCTAGACTGGCCTATACCAACAACTCGTAAGGCCCTACAGCGATTCCTTGGATTCTCGAACTTCTATAGGAAGTTCATCAAGAACTTTTCCGCTATTGTGAGACCTCTCACACAACTGACAAGTATAAAAAAAACCATTCAAATGGTCAGAAGAAGCAAATCAAGCTTTCTGCTTCTTAAAATCAAGCTTTACTTCTGCTCCCATACTACGCCATCCAGACCCATCCCTCCAATATATTCTAGAGGTAGATGCGTCAAATATGGCAGTAGGAGCAGTTCTCTCCCAACGACCAACAAACACTTCATCACTCCACCCAGTTGCTTTCTTTTCAAAATCACTAAGCAGCCCAGAGGTGAATTACCCAGTGGGTGAAAAGGAGTTGCTTGCCATAAAACTGGCACTGGAGAATTGGCGACATCTGCTCGAAGGTACCCAGTTACCAATACTCATATATACAGATCATAAAAACCTTCAATACCTCCAGACTAACAAGACTCTCTCCCACCGGCAGGTACGATGGTCATTATTCTTTTTAAGATTTAATTTCCTAGTGACCTACACGCCTGCAGACAAAAATAAAAAAGCGGATGCGCTATCACGATTAACCGAAGATAACTGCGCCGAAATCCCTTCCATTCCCATAATACCCTATGAACGCATTATTGGTGTTGTCCGTTCCTTGAAGGAAGAGATTTTGCACAGTATAAGAATGGATTCACCTCCACCACAACTAAGTACTGATGCAGAAGGCTTCCTCTATTACAATGACAAACTCTACATACCCCCTACTATGCGCACCAAGATCTTAAAGTTATCGCATGATGTGCCCATGGCAGGACATATGGGTATAACGAAAACCTTTAATTTGCTCACCAGGCAGTTTTGGTGGCCTGATATGAAGACGTCTGTACAAAAATTTGTTTCTTCATGTGACATCTGTGCAAGGTCCAAAATTGACACTACAAAACCATCTGGACTACTTTGTAGTCTACCAATACCCCAGGTTCCATGGGAAGTTGTGTCCTTAGATTTCATAGTAGAACTACCACCCTCTAAAGGATTTAATACCATCCTAGTGTCAGTGGACCACTTGACAAAGATGGCACATTTCATTGCTATCCGTAGACTACCTTCATCTAAACAAACAGCAGAACTACTGATGAAACATGTGTTTAAGTTGCATGGAATTCCAAAAACTCTTTTGTCCGACCGTGGTTCACAATTCATCTCTAAATTTTGGCAAGCACTTTGTCAAATTTTACGCATTGAGCGAAAGCTCACTTCTCCCTACCATCCTCAGACCAACGGACAGACTGAAAGAGTCAACCAGTGCATTGAGCAATATCTACGTTGCTACACATCATACTTGCAGGATGATTGAGTGGATCTCCTTCCTCTAGCAGAATTTGCTTACAACAACGCAACCCACAGTACTACGAAGCAAAGTCCGTTCTACTTGAACTATGGGTTTCATCCCACTCTTCTTCCACCACGCATCCTGCCATCGAGTAACCCAGTAGCCTCGGATTACCTTACCCAAATAAAAGACTCTTTGGGTTTACTCAATACCACTATATCACATGCTCACAGTCAACAAAAAAAGTACTACGACCTTCGTAGAAGACCTTCTCCTCAGTATGCTATTCGGGACCTTGTTTGGCTATCGACAAAGAACTTAAGATTAAAAATCCCTAGCAAGAAGCTTGGACCTTTATTTTTGGGACCCTTCCCAATTAAAAAACTTATCGGAAAAGCTGCAGTACAGCTCACCCTACCAGCAGATCTCAAGATCCATCCCATCTTCCATGTGTCGCTACTGAAGCCCCATGTTCCTAACCAAGGAATAAGGCCTACCATCTTGCCTCCACCTCCAATAAAAGTTGAAGGCGGAGAAGAGTATGAGATGAAGGAAATTTTGGATTCTCGCATCCATAGAGGAAGACTCCAGTATCTCATAAAATGGAAGAACTATGGACCCCAAGACGACACCTGGCTAGATACCTCTGATATTCATGCGCCTAGACTTATACGGAACTTTCACTCGAAACACCCAGAGAAACCTGTCCTATAGGCCTTCCGGAGCCGGCCTTAAGGGGGGGGTACTGTAAGATTCTGGTACCTCCGGTACCCTTAATCACCACTTTCTCTGTAATGCGTCCCACCTTTCTCTTCAGGTGGTACGCATATACCTTTAAGAACGATGATGTCACTGCTGAGCGCCGCAGAGCGGCTATTTCAACCGCCGGCGGTCTCACTCACATTGTTCGTTCAACCGCATGGTTGGTTCGATCAAGCCATGTCAGAAGCAGCCTACCTGATGTTACTCGCTCATGTATCTCGCTACCTGGACTTGTTTCACTCACTGATCTTGTATCTCGCTACCTGATCACTCCTGGCATACCGCTTCTACTTATGGCTATCTCTCCCTACCTTCCTGCCTTGTTATCCACATGCTTTCAAGCCTGTCTCTCGATCGGAACCTCCAGCTATTCCCTTTACCTGGAGCAGACCGGAACCTCGCTACTGATCCCTGTATCTCGCTACCGGATCATTCCTTATCTACTGGACCTCTCTAAACTACTAACATTACAAGTGATAAGTACCCCGCAGGGGAACCCTCCATAACCTTATTGCACTATCTACCTATGCACATTAAGGACTGTTACTACCTATCCGTACTATCCTATCATCTGCACTGTTACATAGATTGCTAGCTCTTGAGCCTACTACCATCTATCATCTGCACTGCTGCATAGATTGCTAGCTCTCCTGTCTACTACTATCTATCCTTGCACTGGGTTAGTCTATCCTGTATTTGTCATCTGCTGTCCTCACCACCTGTTAGCATACTCGATACTAACCTATCTGAATTCCTAAATACCATCTTGAACTCTCCTATACAAACCTATCAAGTGATTACCATCCTTGTCACTGTTCACACCTGTCCCTTCAGCACATCACCTTCATACTATCATATATATCCTATCACTCCAGGAACATCTCATTGAGTGTGTATATATCTGTATGTTGAAGCTGACAGGCCCACGGTGATGAGTCCTGGAGAGTTGGATCTGGTATTCAACACATCTCTACATGACTACTGAGTGGAGATTTTGCAGCTGCAAATCCAGCGTATACTAAAAACGCAGGAGCGTTACAATTGAACACTTTGGTATACTTTGCTAGTATTGGGTTGGACCCCTTTTGCCTTCAGAACTGCCTTAATTCTTAATGGCATAGATTCAACAAAGTGTTGGAAACATTCCTCAGGGATTTTGGTCCATATTGACATGATAGCATCGTGCAAGTAACCAGTTTGAGATGATTTTAGCTTTTAGACATGGTGCATTATGCTGCTGGAAGTAGCCATCAGGACATGGGTACACTGTAGTCATAAGGTCATAAAGGGATGGACATGGTCAGTAACAATACTCAGGTAGGCCTTGACATTTAAATGATGCTCAATTGGTACTAAGGGGCGCAAAGTGTGCCAAAGTGTATCCCCCGCACCATTACACCACCAGCCTGAACCATTAATACAAGGCAGGACAGATCCATGCTTTATTGTTGTTTACGCCAAATTCTGACCCTACCATGTGAATGTCGTAGCTGAAATCGAAACTCGGCAGACTAGGCAACATTTTTCCCATCTTCTATTGTCCAATTTTGGTGAGCCTGTGTAAATTATAGCCTCAGTTTCCTGTTCTTAGCTGACAAGAGTGGCACCCAGTGTGGTCTTCAGCTGCTGTAGCCCATCTGCTTCAAGGTTCAAAGTGTTGTGCGTTCAGAGATGGTATTCTGCATACCTTGGTTGTAATGAGTGGTTGAGTAACTGTTGCCTTTCTATCATCTTGAACCAGTCTGCCCATTCTCCTCTGACCTCTGATATCAACAAGGCATTTTCCTTCACACAACTGCTGCTCACTGGATATTTTCTCTTTTTTGGACCATTCTCTGTAAACCCTAGAGATGGTTATTTTTGAAAATCCCAATAGATCAGCAGTGTTTGAAATGCTCAGACCAGTCTGCCTGGCACCAACAACCATGCCACGTTCAAAGTCTCTTAAATCCCCTTTATTCCCCTTTCTGATGCTCGGATTGAACTTCGGCAAGTCATCTTAACCACGTTTGGATGCGCAAATGTATTGAGTTGCTGCCATGTGATTGGCAATTTGTGTTACAAAGCAGTTGAACAGGTTTACCTAATAAAGTGGCTGGTGAGTGTAAATTGTCTTTAGTTTCATGTCTCTGTCTCCCCCATTTCCTAAGAGAGACTGCAATTCTGCTAACCTGCCTGGAGAGGTAGTCTTTGCTGCTGATGTAATATAGAAATCAGCCCCTGGAATGAAACCACAATGGTGGGTGCTGACCAAAGGAAGAAGCCTACAGTAAGGCCAAGTTTTTTGTTATAGAAAAGGAAAAAGTTTCAGAGCTATTTGGGTCAGATCCCACTATTTATAAACTGTAGCTACACAGTACACAAAGTAACAGATTGTAGTTCGTCCCACTGCTGCTTGGATTCTGCAGATTTCTTGCAGCATATGTTATTTCTACCCTATGCTTCATCTGATTTGGTTCTTTTACAGACCTTCTGTGAAATTGACAGCGAAGGAAATGGCATCATACAGAAGAAAGATCTGAGGAATGTTTTGTATAGATTTTCACTTCCTATAACATCTAGCGAATTTGAAAAACTCTGGAACAGGTAGGTTTGTTTGTAGATCTAATACAGGGGGCTCCAAACATTTTAAATAAAAGGTGAATTAATTATCAGTCAGACTTTAGGGTGGGCAGACTGTGGTCAGTGAGAGTATAAAATGTCCCCAGCATCAGTGGAAGTAGACAGTGCAACAGGCTCAGTGGCCAGTCGGTGTAAAAAATGCCCCATGCTTGTTGGTCAGTGAAAGACAAAAAAAAAATACCTAGAACCTGTGGTCAACGGGGAAAGAATAATTCCACATCATTGGTGTCAGTTAAAGGAATAGCGCCCCATTGTTGGTGTCAGTGGGCTCCATCATTACTTTAAATGGGAGTAATAGTGCCCCATTGAACATTCCTAAACAGCACACTGGAACCCCACCTCTACCGTAAACAAAGTATAAAAATCAACGTTTCTTCCCTTAGCAGCTGGAATCAATCTGTTACTCTTACAGAAAGGGATGTCAATCATAAACGTGACCAGTGCTCTTAAACTCCAAGATAACAAGTTCAATAATGTCTCTGTGTAACTGAAAATCAGACGCCATATACAGTATCTATCAACTTCTTCCTGTTATTCCTCTCTTTAGCCTTCCTCTGAATCCAATCTTCCTTTACAGTGATCCTTCATATACTTGGTGTATGTCCAATCAATAGCTATCAGATTCTCCTCAACTCTGGGCCTTCTTGTGTCCATGCTTCAATAGCATAAAGATATCACATGGTTTTCCCAAAAATAAAAAATACCAATGCACAGTAGTACAATATTATTTTCTACAAATGATATTCAGATAGAAAGCCTCTCTCTTCTATAATATGTTAGCTGTGCATTTCCTATTAATACCCATAGAAAAATTCTGTCAAGTGACCTATCTCAGCTCAGACACTCCAAACTCCTTACCGGACTTCCAAAATTCTGTGTTTTAATAAACCGTTGTTCCTTCTTTTTACTGCTATTCAGCGTGACTTGTGCAAGTAATCCCCAGAAGTAAAAAAACGAATATAGTAAAATATTGCTTATACACAACACCTACAATAAACTTTAAACCACATGCCTGATGAAGGGGTCCTGCATGGCTCCGAAAAGTTGCACTTATCCTGATGTGATGTGATCCCTTTGCAATAAAATGTTTTTTTGGACTGCTATGCAAGATCCATGGTGTGCTGGCGAACATGTATACTTGTAGAACAATTCTCCTGCGCTCGAGTGAAATGTGATGGATGGAAGAGGGATACTTCGGACTTGAATGGGTAAGACTTGTGGTCTTGCTGCCCCCTCAGGATCAAGGGTATCCGAAACCAACAACAAAAAGAAAGGGGCGCACCGACCGAGTGCATTACCACTAAAAACATTTATTAAAATATTAAAAAGTATATATTATACTCACAAAACAGGTGTGTCTGTACACACATCAACATGCCCTGCAGCTATTCTTGGCTCTGAGGAAGGGGGCACGCCCCCAAAACGCGTCAGATTAGTCACAACAGTTTCATGCGGTACACTGCATGCCATCCAGCATCGCGCAGTACCTTGGAGATCATATGTATATCATGTTGATGTGTGTACAGACACACCTGTTTTGTGAGTATAATATATACTTTTTAATATTGAACATGTATACTTATCTGTGATGTATCCAGTGTCCAGCTGGGGATCACTGCAGCACCCATAACATATGTGCCTATATCCAGGAAAGTGTGTGATGGGAATATGAACTATTCTAAACTTAAATCCACCACATGCAAATGTGTAATAGTTATCAGTCCATGCACCTTACCAGATGGTGCTCCTTAAATCACTTTTCACAAAAATCATCTTCTTCCAACAGTCCCACTTCACTCCACCATCTTTCTAGGGTTGCCATGCAAAAATATCATACAAAGACCATAGTGCAGTAAATCCTTATAAAATCATAAATTTATTAAAATCGATGCACTTAAAAACAGTCAGTGAAAAAACTCCCTGTAACCACTTCTAAAATGGACACAACGACACTTCCAGCGTGCGTAACCGCGTCACTTCCAGCGTCTGACATAATTTCCGACCAGTTTCATCATCAAGACTTCTTCCCAGGATGTGCCTATCAGATCTCTGTTGTTTTAATTATATAGGTTAATCAACCCATGGGTTAAATAGTCCAGAATGGTAAAAAGAACACTCCCATATGGTAATCACTATTCCAAGCTGGGGAAAGGATTGCTGATGACTCCACAGTTATGCATACAATCCTCACATACAACTATAAAATCCAAAGTACTATCAACTCTTATACATCATAAAACTCTGTATAATTCTCCATCTATAAACCCTTAGTTGTTGGTGTCAGTGGGAAAAATAGAGCCCCATCATTGATTTGAATGGGAGTAATAGTGCCCCATTGTTGGTGTCAGTTAGGGGAATAGTGTCCCATTTTTCGTTTCAGTAGAAGAAAAGAGTGCCCCATCAAAAATGTCAGTGGGAGGAATAGTGCCCCATCATTAGTGCCAGTAGGAGGAACAGTGCTCCATCATTGGTTTGAATGGAGGGAATAGTGCTCCATTGTTGCTGTCAATGGGAGAAATAGTGCCCTATCATTGGTGTCAGTGGGACGAGTATTGCCCCATCGTTGGTGTCAGTGGGAAGAATCATAACCAATTGTTGTTTTGAATGGTAGCAATAGTGCCCCATTGTTGTTTTAAATGGGATGAATAGTGCCCCATTCTTGTGTCAGTGGGAGGAATAGTGCTCTATTGTTATTTTGAATGGGAGGGATTGTGCCCATTAGTTGGTGTCAGTGGGAGGAAAAGTGCCCCATCATTGCTGTCAATAGAAAAAATAGTGCCCCGTCATTGGTGTCAGTGGGAGGAATAGTGATCCATTGTTGGTGTCAATTTGAGTACTAATGCATTTATCTAAATAAATGTAGAAGAGACAAAGCCAAACCTGGCTGGCTAAACCGTAGCGTTAAACTTATTAGGGGAAAAAAATTGGCCTTCAAGAAATATAAATCAGAGGGCACAGTATCGGCTTTCGAGCAATACAAGGAGGCAAATAAGAAAAGTAAACACGAAATCAAGATGGCTAAAATCAACTTTGAGAGACAAATAGCGGAGGATAGTAAAAAAAAAAACCCAAAGAAATTCTTTAAATATATCAACAGCAAAAAAACTAGGGCTGAGCATATTGCACACATAATTAATGATGATGGGAGGATGGTTACAGAGGACACTGAAAAAGCAACAGTGCTGAATGCTTTTTTCTCGTCAGTCTTTACACAGGAAATGGAGCGGTACACTGACCATGACTGTATGGTTAGTAGTAATACACAGGACTTGCCACTATGGCTAACAGAGGGTGAAATCAGGGAAAGGCTGGATAAACTTAACACAAACAAATCACCAGGCCCGGATGGCGTACATCCGAGAGTACTCAAGGAACTCAGTAAAGTTATATCTAGACCACTGTTCCTGATCTTTGCTGACAGTATTAGGACAGGAGATGTACCAGGGGATTGGAGGAAAGCTAACGTGATTCCGATATTCAAAAAGGGGCAGAGGCATATCCCGGGTAATTATAGGCCTGTCAGTTTGACATCAATAGTATGTAAACTTCTGGAGGGGATGATAAGGGACTATATCGTAGAGTTTGCTAAAGACAACAACATCATCAGCAGTAATCAGCATGGGTTTACAAATGGGCGTTCTTGTCAAACCAATCTCCTAACATTCTACGAGGAGGTGAGCTGTGAGCTAGATAGGGGCAGACCAGTAGATGTGGTATACTTGGATTTCGCTAAGGCGTTTGATACAGTTCCCCACAAGCGCTTAATTTATAAAATAAGGTCTGCGGGTAATCGACAGCAGGGTTTGCTCTTGGATACGGAACTGGCTAAAAGGGCGTGTCCAAACGGTGGTAATAAACAGCGCATACTCAGACTGGTCTGAGGTAGTAAGCGGGGTGCCCCAGGGCTCAGTCCTGGGACCAACCTTGCTCAATTTATTCATAAACAGCATTGAGGACGGGATCAGTAGTTCGTTATCAGTTTTTGCAGATGACATAAAATTGGCCAGGGCAATAACTGCACAGCATGAAGCAGATATCCTACAGAATGACCTGGACAAAATAACGGAGTGGGCAACGACATGGCAAATGAGGTTTAATGTGGAGAAGTATAAGGTTTTGCACTTGGGGACTAAAAACATAAAAACACAATACACGTTAGGAGGGGAACCCTTGGGGGAATCAAAAATGGAGAAGGATCTGGGAGTCTTGGTTGATGATAGATTAGGCAACAGCATGCAATGTCAAGCGGCAGCTGCCAAAGCCAGCAGAATATTAGCATGCATAAAGAAAGGGATGTATTCCAGAGATAAGACTATAATCCTTCCACTTTATAAATCTCTGGTCCGACCGCATCTGGAGTATTCTGTCCAGTTCTGGTCGCCAGTCCTCAGGAGGGATGTGTTGGAGCTGGAGAGAGTCCAGAGAAGGGCAACTAAACTGATTAGGGGATTGGAGGACCTTAATTATGAAGAGCGTCTGCAATCGCTCGATTTATTCTCCCTGGAGAAGAGACGCCTGAGGGGGGACATGATAGCAATTTATAAATATCTCAATGGGGATCTCAGCTTAGAAAAAAAGCTGTTCAGTCAAAGGGATTGCATGAGGACAAGAGAGCATACAATGCGATTAGAGGAGAAGCGCTTTAACCTCAGACAACGTGGGGGGTTCTTTACTGTTAGGGCTACAAGATTGTGGAATTCTCTACCACAAGAGGTGGTTTCTGCGGGAAGTATGGTGGCTTTCAAAAGACTCTTAGATGTACATCTCAAGGATCAGGATATTCAGGGCTATGTGAGATGATTACAGCCACACACACCTACACAGGTTGAACTGGATGGACTATTGTCTTTATTCAACCTCACCTACTATGTAATGCCCCTTCATTGGTGTCAGTAGAAAAAATAGTACTCCGTCAATCATTGAGGTCAGTGGGAGGAAAACACAACAAAAAAAACAAAGCGCTGCTGAGCACACATCTCAAATCACCAGGCATTATTGGTGGAGGCAAGATGAGGGCACAATAAAAAGGACTCTGACTGGAAAGTAAAACATTAATAAACAGATGTAGATTATTAAAACACAGTATGTTCCACCATATTATAATATCCACTATTGTGGTTGTGTGATGGTTATGGGTGCCCAGGCACTATACAGTGAAAGCTTTCCTACACAGAGAGCCTGGCGCTGCTAGAGGGCTGGGGAGACATGTAAACCATATACAAAAAGTAGAAACCCGCACACAGGCTATAGTGTAGTAATTAATAACTGTATGTGTTTATAAAATCATAAAAATAAGATGCAACCACAAACCGACCAGAAGGCAGAGTATAACATGACCAGGGCAGCAGGTGGGACCCTTGGATGTGCCATGGAAAGCAGGTCCTCGGGGAGCCGTGCCGAACTGTGCCGAGAGGAAGCACTAGTCTATCAGACTACTTCTTGGTCATGTGATCAATTGGTAGTGATCCATGTAACTACCAGTAAGTGCAGTCTAGGTAAAACACATTTGAAAGAATATATAATCACAATCACTAAAATCTCATGTAAACTTTCAAAAGTAATTTTAAATAGTTTTAAATCCCCAGCTTTGATTCCTTTAATCTCTGGTAATTCTGCCAGAAAGGTGCTTGGACCTGCAGGACCTGCTCTATGTGTTCCATTTGTGAGGATGTTCCCTACTGCTTGTTCCAAATGCTAGTGAAATCGGGAAGAGTGAATTTCCTGAAAGTGAATGCCAAAATAAAGAGTCTAAATATAATGACTTGATCAGTCCTATTATTAGAATCAGAAATGCTGCATCCTTTGGCATCCCTCCAAACATGGAACACAGTTGACAAGTACAAATGATAAATGGCTCACTGGAGACCACATTAGGGCATTGCTTATAATGCCTGAAATGTAATGTCTAGCTCTCTGCAAGGCATTTTGATGTCATCACATACAATGCAGTACTAACAGTCCTACATTGTAAGTGAGGATGCAAAAGGCCTGCCCACAACCTGGAGCATGGGAGATAAAAGTGCCAGCTGCCAAGGGAGTGAGAGATCAGGGAAGTTAAACTGGTTTTTAACCACTTGCCGACAGCCGCAAGTACATATACTGCGGCGGTCAGCGCCTCACAGGCAAAGTGACGTATATATACGTCACTAGCCTGTGAGGCTCTGGGACGCGAGCCGCCGGAGGCGCACTCCCGCACGGTCACGGACCCCCCCCCCCCCCCGCGCGTGTGACCGGCGGACCCGATGTCCGCCGGTCACTTGGCGATCGTCCGTGGAGAGGGAGAAAGACAGGCGGCTAGTGTAAACAAGCCGCCTGTCATTCTCCCCTGTGTAGAAACAATGATCATACGGTTTCATACCGTTGATCATTGTTCCTACAGCTCAAGCCACAGCCAATCACAGTTAGAATCACGCCCCTAGGGACACACACAGCCCCTCCCTCTCAAATAAAGTTAACCCCTTCACTGCCAGTGTCATTTTACAGTAACAGTGCATTTGTATAGCACTGATTACTGTAGAAATGTCACTGGTAACCCAAAAAGTGTCAAAAATGTCAGTCAAGGGTCCGATCTGTCCGCCGCAATGTCGCAGTACCGCAAAAAAATCGCAGATCGCCATTACGCGTTAAAAAAAAAAACACCAAAAATGACAAAAATCTTTCCCTTTGTTAGTAAACGCGATAACTTTTGCGCAAACCAATCAAAATACGCTTTTTGCGATTTTTTTTTACCAAACATATGTAGCATAAAACAAATTGACCGAAAGTGTTAAAAAAGTTTGATTTTTACATTTTTTTGGGGGGAATTTCATATAAAAAAATTTGAAAAATATTGTTATTTTTGCAAAATTGACGCTCTTTTTTGTTTATAGCGCATGATCAAAAAATCGCACAGGTGATCAAATACCACCAAAAAAAAGCTCTGTTTGTGGGAAATAAAGGACGTCAAATTAGTTTAGGTACAGCGTCGCAATTGTCCGTTAAAGTCACGCAGTGCCGAATCGCAAAATACCCCCTGGTCAGGAAGGGGGTAAAATCTTCCGGGGCTTAAGTGTTTCTCTAGACGAAATTACCTTCTAACTCTTGTAGTATTGAAGGAATCCCATTGGAAGGGTATTTTTTTAAGTTTTTTTTTTCAGAATTTAGCTTTAAGTGTGTATTCCACATACCTGAATATCTTTTGTTATACAGAAAATATTAACATTCTATCCTTGATGTGAAATTACTTTGTAATATTTGCCAGAATTCAATTGTGAAAAAGCCCCATTCCATCTTTAAATACACATAAATAGGTTTTTCATTTATGGGCCAAGCTTTGTCATAACATATAATAGGCAAAGCGGAGTCCTTTTGTGAAGATTCTTGCTTTTAGTGCCATGGTGGATAATGTATAATTCATTTATAAATGAGCAAAGATGAAAAAAAAAATATCAAGAGTGTAACAAGCATTTAAAATTCCTTACTTGGAAACAAAGTAGCTGGCTTTTACCGTGAATAGAAAATAATAAAGTACATTGATGAGCCAAAGCTGAATTGGTTTTTGGTACTGATTGAAATTGTCATTGAAAAATAGGAATATGAAAACCTTACATATCAAAAAAAAAATACAGGATATTTGTCCTTAAAACTGAACTCCAAGTAGCTATAGAAGACAGAAATGAATGCAGCCCTGTAATTATTATTACAATGTGTACATCAATGTGTGCATTTTTTTTAATTCAAGCAGTGTAAGTAATTTAATTTGACTTTGCATTAGCCTTTTGCAATCCTTGTGCAGCAGTGTTTAGAAGACAGACAAGAGAAGCAGCACAAGAAATCAATCAAGTGTGTTGCAGTGCAAGAAGGGTTCTGGTGATGAGAGATTCAAGTAATGTATAGATAAGCTGATCTGTCTGCTGCATCTTTTACTGCTTCGTAACAGGTTAAGGCTAGGGATGAGTCCTGTAAGTAGAAATTAAACTGCAGTTGGGTCTTTTCCCCTGCAGGACAGGACTGTATTGTCTGGTAGAGCTGTGTAAATCTGAGGTCTGGATGGCCTGAAATGCAGTTCTTTTTGGAGGGTAAACAGTTCTATATGTGTGTTTCATCTGTGTATTTAAAATCAATCAAAAAGGCAGCGCTAACAGGTATATATATATATAGATACATCCGTGTATACTGTGATCAAAAAATGTTGAGATACGTACAAATAAAGTGCATAATGTGATCAATAAATACAAAATTAATATATATTAAAGTGCATAAATAAAGTGCAATCATATGTCCATCGTGCAACCATATGCAATAGTGCAAAGGTATTAAATTAAGGTGCAGTCCAAAAAATGGTTCCCTTCAGTGGAACTAAAGTGCTGAAAAAGTGCTCAGGTAATCCACATAGGTGCCCAGTTGCTCTCAGGAAGAAAACCACCTATGGGGATGCACTCACCAAATCAAGGATAAAAGCAAGCCTTAAGCAGACACAGTATCCCCTGGACGGATGGATGGATAATAAGAAATAAGAAAAGCAAAGAGTAACGAAAGAGATCGGGGGGGGGGGGGGGAGATAGGAGAAGTGGTCATCTCTTATATAGTAATGTTGGGTCGTTGTCTCTCAGGGGACCTGACTTGGATGTGTCATGAACGCATAGTAGTACCCTTAGGGGAATCTATCCCTTTCCCAGCACCAGGGACAGTAATGCTGGGGCAGGGTTGAGGGCTCACCTGGGTTTAGTGGCAGTGTGCTAAACGTTGGCGCAACTTATTTGAAGAGGAGTAGTGTATCCATATATACCATAGAAATATATGTTTATCCCAAGAATCGCCCTCCATGGCTTGTTTTTCCTCCATTAACATGTAGTCATTCAAAACGTCTATCCACATAGAGTGAGTGAGGGGGAGGTCTCGGTTTTCCAAAGTCTCGGGATCAGTTGACTAGCGGCTGATAAGAAGAAGCGGAGGAGCTTAGATTTCTGTGAAGTGACCGATCCCGGGAGAATGGAGAGGAGTACCACTTTAGGTGAGGGGGAGATCGATTCATCATATGTTTTGCTATATATGGAAAAGATCTGCTGCCAATAAGTTTGAATGCGGTCGCAGTCCCACCAGATATCTCTGTACGTACCTCTTGCTTTGTGGCAACACCAGCAGGTCTCTGAGGACTCAGGGAAGATTTTCCTCAACGTGCATGGTCCCGGTACCATCTGGACAATATTTTAAAATTCTTCTCTTGTGTAAAAGTGGATATAGAGGATTTATGAGTAAACAGAAAAGCGGTTTACCATTCCTTAGTAGATATCTCCATCTCCAGTTCCCTTTCCCACATCTTAGTATATGATGGCAAGGAGCCATGGGTGTGAGACATAATTCCAAGATAAATGTGGGAGATCGCATGGCGGGGGACCTGTGAAAGAGTACATGTGGTTTCGAAGGGAGTTAGAGGTCTGTGTATTTGGCGTGTTGTATGAAGGGCATGACAGAATTTGGTAAGGCAAAGACTGGCAAGACAATCAATAGAGGAGAGGTGAGATGCAGACCTAGGAGTGAAGGAACCCGAAGAGGGGTTGACAAAGTTTCATGCTGTGGGCCAAGATGCCCTGTCATATGAGGTGTATGTCACTGTCTTCCTGCCCTCAGGCAGCAGGGGATTTTCAAAAAGAGGAGTCAGAGGGCTGGGGTCAGTAGAGAGTAAAAATAGGCCACGACGGTGATACCACTGCTCCAAGGCCACCTGTGTCAGGGGGGAGAGAGAAGGCATCTGTTTATAGTGGTTTGAGTATCCCCATAGCAATGCCCGCAGGTCCACCGGCGATATGTCTTGTTTAATGAGGGTGGCAGATTTGACCAGCGGTCTCGGGAACCATTCCAGTATTCTAAAGAGGGTGGCTGAGATGTGATAGTTCTCAAAGTCTGTACATGGAATTTTTCTTTTTCTGTATTGCTTTAAAAATGTAATAAAATGTTTATGCAAAAAAAACATTTGTATCCATGTACCTTTAACTTAACTCTCATATCACCGTATACATGTCTCCTATATCAAGTGTTCTTTCTTATCACTTTGATTATACTGTAAGTACATTTACATTAAAGCCACATGGGTGAGACACAACTAAAACAAGTAAGGCTGCAGTTCATAACAGGCACCATATAGTGTCTGCTTCTGACTTTCCGGTTTTCCCTCATTCCCCAATCCCTAGCTAAATGCCCCTAATATCTCTATGTAGCTATAGCTATTATGCCATTATGCTATTAATTCGGGCCCAGCAATGAGCCGCCCCAAAACTGAGCACTAATTTGAATGGGGAGCGCCATGTCCTCCATCATACCTGGAAATAGCAAGTGATTTTTTTTTTTTTTTTTTTTTTTATTGGTGCTCAGGTGACAGATGTGTCAGCTGGGAAGCACTGAAAAGATAAGAGCTGGTGCATTTCTGTGCCTATTACCAAACGGTAGCCTTACTTTTCAGTAGTTGTAAAGAATCCCTTTAAGTCTTGAAATACGATTTATGTTGTAAATATAATTCTGTTTTCCTTTCATCCACTCTTGCAAGCTCCTAACAGTGTCAGTCTCTTAGAACTGGACTCTTTACCTATTTGTTTATCCTACATTATGTAGAATCAATCAGGTTGTGTGACACCATTATTTGGCTTTATAAAGGGAGTGGAAATTGGGCAGATACCCATATATATCTGGCCACTTGAGAGATAAAAAGAAGTATAACTGGGGGTACAGGGAATCTAGAGAAAGAAAGATGGAAAATGTAGGTGACTGTGACTTTACTTATGCAGCTTCTTTATTCCATGTGTCTCCTCCAGAATAATAGCTTTTGTGTTAAGCGAAAATGCAAAATGCATTCAGGCCCATTTCAGTTGCATTTGAGATCAGTTTGAGTTCCTTTGCAGATAACCCACTTAGAGCAAAGCTGCATCATGCTGATTCAAGATGCTTTTGCATCATTGACTTATATAAAGTGAAAAACTTATGACACAAATAAAAGTTTGGGTAGTTATACCCACGTCATCTGTTGTTGTTTTTGCAAAGGATTTTTTTTTTTATGCCTAGGTATGATCCAGAAGGAAAGGGACACCTCACCCATCAGGAGTTCTTACAGAGATTAGGAGTGTACTTTGTATGTGGAGACAGTGGTCCAAGCGAACGCATTGTAGAAGACAACCATCAGGCTTTGGAGAAACATTACAACTCGCAGAAGAAGCTCCACCGGGACATGCATGCCTTTCACAAGCATCAGACCCAAGCTCTGAATATCAAAGATATCGAACAACAGGTCAAGTAAGGAACAGTGGCCTCCCTTATTTTGATGAATGAATGCAGCACATGTGTCATAAGTATTTTGATGTGAATAGGTGGATTGGAACTTACCTACGTATGTTCAAAGTTAGGAACAGCTTGATGTGCAGTGATGAATGCACCTGATGATTCTAAGCATTCAATATTGCTCTGTAAGGCTCGGTTCACACTTGTGCGATGCGGGAACGCTGCGAATATGCAGCGTGTTACCGCATCACATCCGCACATCTGGCAGTTCACACTGCCATATGCGAAACGCAGGGGGTGTCAATTAAAAGTTAACGACACCCCCAGTTTGATTGCATATCGCAGTGCGATCTGCAAGTACGCACAGAATCGGATCGCACAAGTGTGAAGCACTGTACGATCCAATTTTGATGCGGCTCAAAAAATGCCTCCTGTGCATCTTTGGTGCGGATGCAGTGCGAATTCAGCCATACAAAGTGTATGGCTGAAATTCGCACCGCACAGATAATTCAGATCGCATGTAATGAAGGAGCAGTGCACTCTGAATTACATGCGATCTCCGCAGCCGCACAAGTGTGAACCGGCACTAAGGGAAACCTTGCATACTGTAGCTCAACAATCTTCTAGCCATTTCAAGCCACTCTGAAGTCAGTTGTACCCTTTGTAACTCATAGATATTATTAATTCATTCACCAAAACCATGGGTATTAATATAGAATATGTCTCTCCCTTTGCGGCTATAACAGCCTCCAATCTTCTGGGAAGGCTTTATACATAGATTTGGAATATGTCTATGGAAATGTGTGCCCATTCAACCAAAAGAATATTTGTTGAGTCAGTTACTAATGTTGGATGAATAGACCTGCCTCACAATTGGTGTTCCAAATTATCCCAAAGATGTTCAATAGGGCTGAGGTCAACCGAATTTTGTGCAGGCTCCTCATCAATCTAATCTAACTATGACTTTATAGAACTGGCAGTCATGCTGTAACAAAACAAGGCCTTCTGCAAAGTTTTGCCACTTAGTTAAAAGTGAACAACTGTCTAAAATGACTGTGTATAGTGTAGTGTTGGGCCCTTTTCACACGGGTGTTATCTATTCTAGTCTTTTTAATATGTGACGGTGGCGGGTATCAGATCCCTGCCCTTCTCACCAACTCGTGACCAAGGACCGGGCAATATCACACCCTGCCGTCACTTACGTAACAATGCCACTCTCAGCTGCACCCGGCACAAAGATTTTCCAGCTTGCGGGACCACAATCTAGATGCCAGCAGGCGGAGAGCGATTGTCACCGGGCTAATTAAGCAATTAACCCTTTCTCTGCCACCACCGCTACGTTATTTTATGAGCCCATAGGATGCTCGTCTTTTTAAAAAAGAAACGGATTCAGTTTACATCAGTTTGCACATCTGTCTTCAGTTAAGTTCAGTTCAGTTTATATCAATTGGCACTTCAGTTCAGTTTACATCAGTTTATACCTGTTCAGTTCAGTTTACATCAGTCTGCATCCATTTTTTCTTAGTTGTTTTGGAGACCAATCGGAGATGAAAAAAGTATAAACAAAAAATGTTTCATTCCTAAAAACAGACATAAACAGATAGCAATCCATCCATTCAGATCCATCTAAACATAAAAGGACCCAGCCTTTTTCCATTTAAAAAAAACTGACCTGAACAGACACGGATGTAAACTGTTCATTTTGATCATCAATTTGCATTTGGCCACCCATAGACATACATTGTGGTTCAGTCTGGATCCATCTGAAAAACTGAGAGATGGATCTAGACTGAACACCAATGTCAGAGGAACCTCATGGGGGTCCACACACTTTGCAATTGTATTTGTATTTGTTTTCAATATCTATAAACAGCTATAACTCTGATATATTGTGTAAGCTCCTGGAGCCTAACCTGCTGCCTGGGGGCCAAATGCAGCCCTTTGGTAACTGCCATACGGCTTTTGGGCCCCAATAGCCACTAACCAGTGGGAACTATCAAAAGTCTCCTTCAGTTTATAAGCCCTGCACAGATCTGTGGAAACTGCTGAATGGTGGATATAGGAGAAAATATATTATGAACCATTTGCACTCCCTGCATCTTCATGTCCTACTTCTTTCTTTGTACACAGAGACAAGTTCAGAGAGTATTATCCTGACTTTGCTGCAGCCTTTGCTAGAATAGATAAAAACAAGGATGGCTTGATCTCCATTCAGGACCTCAGAAGCATGCTTCAGGAGCTGAACTTTGACCTCAGTGATGATCAGTTCCTCAATCTCTTATACAGGTAATCAAGAGGCTGCATATACTGGCATATTTTATTGTCATAGCCAATTTCACCACAAATTTAATATCCAGTTCTGGTGCCATGAAGGTTGCATAAATAATGGTCTACGTCAACAATCTTGTGTCAATGGCATCAGTTTAGGATACTTCTGAGATCACTCAGAATTCACTGACGGGTGCATATGGCCTGCAGTTGTCCTCCTTTTGACTTGGATTTGAACTGCTTCAAGGAGGTTTTGCAGTTCCATAGACTTGTATGAGAATGCAAAACCTGCTAAAGTAAATGGAAGCCCATTGACACAGGCCCTAAAAATAACATTTATTTATAAAATGAATTGGCAACACAAATAACAAGATGTGCAAGCATGTGTAAAAAATGTCCTGTGTTATTTTGTGATGTAAAGAACCTCACTCTGCCCCCATATATTCATATTGTTCAACCACTTGGGCCTATTTGCCAAGAAAGCCTTTGATGCAGGAGCCAATGGAAGGTAATTGAAAGATTTTTTTCACAGGTGCTCAATGCACTGATTGCATCCAGAGCCTGTGTACACAAGGTGTAAAGCAGGGCAAGGACCAAAGTCTGGTGGATGTCCAAGGGCCCCAGCTACAACTATTTCATAAACAATGGGGATAACACAATAGGCCTAATCTGTGAACCTGCCTATCAGTTTACAATGTGCTGTACTTGTAAACAGTTGGGGGTCTGATTGGGCCATGCCAGTACAGGCATTGGAAATAGAATCAGTTGAAGGGATGGGGTTCAAGGCTGCTGCCTTGTCTAAGTCTATGTCTTGCCTTCTTTCTTAATCCGTCTCTCTCTAAAGGACTAGTATGTTTGGGCCAGTTCTGCTGTGAAGCGTAGATACTGTTGTAGCATTCCATCGGTTCCTAGCATTATGTACACGGCCGCTGATAAGGGGGGACCACTAGCCCTTCTGTACTGGGCCCAAATCTGTCATCTTAGCAGGAGGGGCCCGGAGATAGAGCGGGCAGGGACTCCCAATTCCTGTCCACCAATTCGATAATCCCCCGCTGTGCAGCTATTTAGAAATAAAACGTTTCCGGGCCCCCTGTGTTCAGTGGGAGCAGGGGACAGAAAGTGGACTATTTTATCACTTTCAGGTGTAGGCGGATTAATCTGCCGCAGCATGCTACACAGTTGAAGCCTGGCCTCTTTAATATGAATTCACAATGACGGGCTGGGAACACTGTGGCGGATTAATCCACCTAAACCTGAAAGTAATAAAAAGTCCACTTACTGTACCCCGCTTCCACTGAACACAGGGAGCCAGGGACGTTTTTTTCTAAATAGCTGCACAGCGGGGATTATCTAATTGGTGGACAGGATTTGGGAGTCCCCACCCACTCTACTTCGCCCCCCCCCAGTTCTCTCCAGCCCTAGTTGCCCAGCTCAGTGGTGCCCAGGGGGAAGGGAGAGGAGCAGGTGTACCAGCCGTGCCCAGCTGTCCCTGGCCTCTGAGCCCCAGGAGGAACCACCTGCAGGACAAGCACTGCATCCAGGCCCCAGGTAGAAGACGGCATACAGACCAGGTACTGGGGGGGGGTCTAACCATGCTGAATTTTGAATTCTTGGGTAATACCAAGCATGTTTGGAGTGACACAACTGAGGGGCATTGCTGTAGATTAGGGTACATAGTGTTGCCCCCTGAAGAGTGAACCACAGCGTATCACTTGTCAGAGGGTGTTTGACAGGTGGCAGCGAAGCATTATGATGCCTCCTCACCATCTGATTTAATCCTTAAAAACCTTCACCACCTCGCTGCAACTGCGTTCGTTGTACGTGGTTGTGAGGCATCCCCATTCAGTGAAGTGGGATGCATTTGGCCACTGAACATCAGTAAGAAAACAGGCGCCACACTAAGTGCAGTATGTCTGGATAAAACGTTTAATAGACCAAATAGAAAGGTACTCACAAACGATTGTATAAAAACAGCATAACAGTGGTAGGGAGAATGGTGATCCCAGTGTCCGAATTCAGGATGGCACAAGCGGTCTCAAAGCATTGGGCAGTAGCGAGTGGAAGATCGGTACTCTCCATCTACTGGGGACACAGCGATGGCCGTTCTGACGTCACTTCCGGGATGCGTACTGGCGCCGGCGACGAGTTGTCGGAGCATGCGCTCCTTCCTCAGGCCAATAATGCGCCATTTTGCTCAAGGGCTTAAGTAGACAGGGAGGCAGAGCCAGCTGGGTCCTAAAGAGTGCCAATTATTCATTTCATGAATTCATATATTCATATATTCATTTCCCCAGTTGTGCGCCAGGTTCACCCCCCCCCCTTTTTTCCCTGGCCACTGAACATGATGGAGAATATTTTTGTATACTCTCATGTGCTACCTTTGCCATTACCCCCCCTTACCACTGCATTCTGTACATTACATATTCTAGACCCCTGCATTCTATGCATTACCCACTCCTGACCTCTTCACTCTGTATATTAAACACTCCTGACTCCTGCGCTTTGTACGTACCCCTGACTCCTGCAAACCTTACAGTACATACTCCTAAAACTACACTGTGTAAGTTACATAGTCCTGACCCCTGCACTCTGTACATTGCAAATTCTTGACACCTACCCTCCCACTGTTAGTGCAGTTTTGCCACATCCTTATTTCTCCAAGGCACACAGTCAGCGCTGCCTCCTTTTTCTCTGTTTGCTGCCTGCGGGCTAGGGGGAGCGGTGGTTGGGCTCAGGCCCCAGGCCCAGTCAGATGGGGTGGGGTGGGGTTGGGGGGCCCTGTCAGGCAGGCTGTACGGGTCCCCATGATTTCTAACAGTGGCCCTGAATATGCAAATTAAGAGTCACACAGTATGTGTCCAATAATAATGTAGCAAGACCTAGCTATAGAATATTGGTGGATTTATTGACACTGTGTTAAACTCACATGCTTTATGAGTACCTGCATTCAGCACTAACTACTTCCAAGTTCTGTGTACATCTGTTCTTTCCAAGATAATAAGACCTAGAAATCTGCTGCTGCTGCTGCTGCTGCTGCTGTCTTGGTAAACAGAGGTTTCTTCTTGTCTAGATTTATAATTTGACATATATCTGTATCTCTTAGGGATTCGAGTAGTGAAATTACTCTGCTTGAGTTGCCAGTTGTGTACACCTGCAGTGGCAATTTTATTCCATCCTGTTCAATTTTTAATTCATTTTATATCACCTTCAGCAGGCATATTTAACAAGAATAGTGCCAGCTTGTATCTTTACATCTCTTAAGTCATTTTTCGTGTACAGATTGCTTAGCGGTCATACAGACCTACAACTCATTCTAAAGTGGGGAATATTAAAGTGTGCACAAGGGTGTTTGGAGACTCACTGGGTATACAAAACTTTGAGAAGATGTAACAGTGAAAAAAAAAAAAGTAGTGCCTTTTTTTTTTTTTTAAGACTTGAGTTTAAAAGAAATCCTTTCCCTTGCCAGTATATAAAGAAACTGCTGTTAAATGTAAAAATGCAAAATCAGTAAATACAAACTCTACTCTGGTCTCCCCAAAACCCAGCTTTTTTCCCACTCAGCCCCAACATACAGGAGCTACAGCCGGGCTGTCGGTGACAGCTCGCATACCAAGGATACCTCTGCCCTTCCTGTGATAGTCTCATGCCTACTCTCTGCATACATCAGAAGCTAGAGGCAGTGATAAAAGACTGAGATGAAGCCTATTAGTTACCCTTTGAGAAAAAGTCAAATTTTGCTTACCAGTACTAGTACTGCTTAGTCTGTTTAGGCTACACATTTTATGGAAAGGAGTACAGTTAAAACAGTTAATGGATCAAATTCTAAAGGTAAGATTATGTTTACTAGGGGAAGGTTGACCCCAAAGAAAAGCTCCAGGTAAATATTTAAAAGCACCATTTAAATCCCAACTCTGGGCAAAAAAAAAAATTGTCCTCAAAATAAAAAAAGCAGCTCTACCGGCAATATTAACCTCAGTAGGGGCTGTCCCTTGCATTCATCCATTTCACAATAAGGTGTCCATAGTCTTCTATCTGAATTATTCACAGCAGCATTCAACCTAGAATATGAAGGACATAGTGGGGTTGATTTACTAAATAGACTGTGTACTTTGAAAGTGCAGTTGCTGCTGAGCTTGGTAAATGAGGTCAAACTTTACATTTTAAAAGAATACGCAATCACATGCAAGGAAAATTTAAAAAAAAATGCATTTTTGCTTGCACTTGATTGGATGATGGAAGACATCACTTTGTTTACTAAGCTCTGGAGCAACTACAGTTGCAGAGTGCAACTAAACTTGCAAAGTGCCAAGTCTTTTTGCCTTTAGAAAATCAACCCCCTTGTGTGTGCAGGGTGTCATATGGTGACCCTTAGAGCCGGTCCACACTAGCGCGACTTGTCAGGCGACTTGTCAGCCTGACAAGTCGCGCTCCCTCGCGATCCATTGACCGCTACAGGACCCGTTCTAATAGGAGCGACACAAGTCGCTCTGACTTAGAAAAAGGGTCGTGTACTACTTCGGGGGTGACCTCGGAGCGACTTGCATAGATTTCCATTATGTGAAGTCCCTGCAAGTCGCTCCGAAGTCGTGGTGCATGGTAATGCACAAGTCGCCCCCAAAGTAGTAAGGAGTCGTGTCGCCTCAGTGTGAACCGGCTCTTAGGGGTCATTACTGTAGCGCTCCACACTCACACTTACCTTAACCATCAATATAGAAGAAATGGCCGCACTCCAAGATCCATCAAAATTCTTGTTTAATGAATCCCAAGTGTTACAAACAGTACAAAAGGTAGACGCATCTACCTCTTGCACTGTTTGTAACACTTGGGATGTTCATATATTAAACAAGAATTTTGGTGGATCTTGGAGTGCGGCCATTTCTTCTATATTGATCGTATGCGGAGGCGAGCTGAGGCAGGCACCCGTGACATCATCAGGCTTCCTGTTTCACCTGGAGCAGCGAGCTTTTCTTTATTTGGATACCTTAACCATCAACCCAGAAAAGAGATGTGGAGGAAGAAGGCCTCTGCGGTATCACATGACCAGCCTGAAGCCCTGATCCAGAAAAGTGATGTACGAAAAAAAAAATCATAAAATACTGCCTAGGGGCCTCTTTGGGGTAGTGGGGAGCAAGAGGAGACAAAAAGCTCAGAATTGGTTTTTAAAGTGATGTTAAAGTCTTCTTTTGTTTTTTTCTTAACTACCTCAATACTGGGCACTTAAACCCCCTTCCTTCCCAGACCAATTTTCAGCTTTTAGCGCTGTTGCATTTTGAATGACAATTGCGCGGTCATGCAACACTCTACCTAAACCAAATTTATGTCATTTTTTCCCCACAAATAGAGCTTTCTTTTGGTGGTATTTGATCACCGCCAGGTTTTTTCTTTTTTGGTGCACAAATAAAAAAAGAACGAAAAGTTGGAAAAAAAAAAAAAGTTTTTTTGTTTAGGTTATAAAATTTTGTAAATAGATAAGTTTTTTCCTGCACTGATGAGCACTGATGACGCCGCACTGACAGGCACTGATGAGGAGACACTGATGGGGTGGCACTGATGGGGTGGCACTGATGGGGTGGCACTGATATGCAGCACTGATGGGCACTGATAGGTAGCACTGATATGCAGCACTGATGGGCACTGATATGTGGCACTGATAGATAGCACTGATATGCGGCATTGGTGGGCACTGATAGGCAGCGCTGATGTGCACTGATAGGCAGCACTGATGGGCACTGATGGGCGGCACTGATGGGCACTGATAGGCGGCACTGATGGGCACTGATGGGTGGCACTGATTGGCGGCACTGATGGGGGGCACTGATGGGCACTGATAGGCAGCACTGGTGGGCAATAATGGGCACTGGTGGGCGGCACTGATAGATGGCAATAACAGGCACTGGTGGGCAGCACTGATAGATGGCATTTGTGGTCAGCACTGATAGGGGGGCACCACTGGCAGGCTCTCTGAGCCCTGTTTGCCATCCCTGGTGGTCATGGTGGGCATCCCTGGTGGTCATGGGTGGGCATCCCTGGTGGCTCTAGTGGCATCCCCTCCCCCCAGGGCTGCACTGGTAATCAATCATCTGATTACCAGCACAGACCCCCCCCTGTGATCAGTGAGTAATTAGAAATACTCACTGATCACCCCGGCTGCAGAATCGATCCTCTGATCTTCTCCTCACTGACAGGATCTGTCAGGAGGAGAAGAGATCGAAGCCGTTACAACGGCTGTATTGACATTACATGACGGCTGTGATTGGTCACAGCCGTCATGTGACCAGGAGGGCCAATCGCAGGGCCCTCCTGCCTAGTCTTGTTGCTCTGTGTCCTAGGGACACAGGCACATCGAGATCGCGCCACTGCGCATGCCCGCGGCGGCGCGATCTCTCGCCTTCTGAAGGACGTTCCGGAACGTCCATTCAGAAGGACGAGACTCCCACCCGGCCGTATATGTACTATGGCCCGGGTGGGAGGTAGTTAATTAACAAACATGTTATACTTACCTGGTCTTTGCAATGGTTTTTGCACAGAGCAGCCCGGATCCTCCTCTTCTCGGGTCCCTCACCGGCGCTTCTGGCTCCTCCCTCCTGCTGAGTGCCCCTACAGCAAGCAGATTGCTCTTAGGGCACCCAAGCAGGCATGCTTCTGACCAGTGGTTCTGTGTGTCCATTCACACATGATGCTGTGACTCAGCCCCGGCCGCTCCATCTCCTGATTGGCTCACTAGCTGTGATTGACAGCAGCGGGAGCCAATGGATCGAGAGTGGGCTCAGGAAAGTATTTGTGGGGGCTGCTACACACAGGTTTCATGGAATGCATAAAGGTAAAAAACCTTGTGCCTTTACAACCACGTTAAAGCAAAACTACAGGTATGGATTTTATTATATTGTTACATTGATCCAGTTTGGACCAATGTAAGTATGCATATGTCATACCTGTGGGACTGCTGTGGAAGCAGAAAATCACTGTAATAGTTGCCACTACTACAGTGATTGCCATTCTTTACCAGGTCTCTGCACGGGTGCCATTCACAGAATGCCCTGCATTTTTCTCAATTAATGCAAAGCATTCTTAGATTGGAAGAGGTGAAGATAGTGACACCACGTCCCCACTTCTACACCTCGTCTAGTTTGAGACCCAGAAGAAGGTGGCGATCACTGCAGTAGTGACAACTACTACTGTGATTATCAGCTTCCACAATGGTCAAACAGGTATGCTATATGCATACTTACATTGGTTCAAGCTGCACTAATGTAACTATGCATTTAAATCCATACCTGAAGGTCAGAGAATATGGTGTCACTCTTCTTCTGACTATGCTGTCTGCCAGCATTATACATAAAGTGGCTGGACTGAATTGCAGTTCCTTTAGCAGATAAGGCAATCCAAATAGATGTAGAGTTTAGCTTTAAGCTTGAAGTGTAGTAGATATATTTTGCTGCCCTAAAAGAGTAGACTGACCTCAGTCTGTACAAAAGTGACACACACATTTCCCACAGAATAGGCTAAATATTGCAAATAATGCCTCTCATGTTTGTGAGTTGTAATATGGGGTTACGCTGAAGTGTGCTAAAGACTGTGATTACTGCTCAATGCAAGGATCTGATCTCTTTTTATTGAGCCAGCCTCTGGTTTATTCTTCTGTCGAATGAGGGCTGATTGTCGTACATTCAGCAGATGTACAATATAATACAGGGTAAATGAGAGCGTGTTGAGTCTATGGGAGTCATTTAAAGGTTCTTTTCTCCGATTAGACACTTCTATTGTGCATGCCCTCTCCCCAGCGCCTCTGATATTGGTTAAACATAAAGGGGAAATCCGGCAGCTGACTGGAGCACATGAGACACCCTGGCAGCTGCACGGGGGCACTGCCAACTCTCCTGCAGCACACCCGGCAGATGTTCAGAACATGGCGGCCGCTCGACTGGTTCTTCCGCACGTTCCCAGGCCACCACAAGCAACGCTTTTCTTGCTTGCCGCTTGCAGGCAAATTCCCTCCGACATTCTTCACATTGTATAAATATTAATATTTATTAGATCAACTTTACAATGTGTATTCAGCAATACTCAACATATCTCTCTAACAAGCTGCAATGCCGCACAGGGTCGAGGGATATAGCCATACTTGTTTGTTTTATTGTATTCACTACATAATTACATGGGCTGCCTAGAGGAGGCTGATGGTCGGAATACAGATTCCAATATCTGGGAAGGAAAGATACAACAGAATGTTCAGAGAGTAAACAGCCCCGATGGTAATTTACTTTTTTGTTTTAGTCAAGGACTAAGTGTGTAATGATACATGCACCTCTCTGTTCTTCTGTGCGCTCACAGCTCACTGTTCTTTGTATATGTAATTCATTCTTTATTTCTATGTGATGAAAAAGTTACACATGGTACTGTCAACATTAATAGGCCTCATGCACACTGGGCATTTTTACAGCTGCTGTTTTGGGCGCCAGATGTCATCTCATTTTCTTTTTAAATTTAAAAATAGCAAACATGTTATACTTTCCTCCTCTGTGCAGTTAGATTTGCACAGAGTAGCCCAGATCCTCCTCTTCTCAGGTCTATCCTTGGCACTCCTGGCCCATTTCTCCTGCCAAGTACCCCCACAGCAAGCAGCTTGCTATGGGGGCACCCGAGCCGAGCCTCTGCTTGGTGTGTCCATTCAGACACAGAGCTGCGGTTCAGCCAGGGCACTCCCTCCTTTTTGGCTCACTGACTTTTCTGTCTCAGCCAATGAGGAGGGAGAGTCCCAGGCAGCGGAGACTCTTGTGCAACATCGCTGGATCAAGATGGTCTCAGGTAAGTATTAGGGGGGCTGTTGCACACAGAAGGTTTTTTATCCTTATACATAGAATGCATTTAGATAAAAAAAACCTTCTGATATTAGAACTACTTTAACTGCATCTAAAATCCCCTGCATGTTATCCTATGTGTTCATACACCCATAGGCTTTCAGCAGTGTTTTGTGGAAGGAGAGTTTAGGGGCAGAAAAAAAAACCTCACTGCTGTGGAGCAGCGTTTTGGCAGAAAAAAAAGCTGACAGCTCCTAAGCTCTGCTAAATGCTCAGCATTTTTTTTCTCCCTAAGTGGAGGCTGCTGGCGTCCTTAACAACCAGGGGATAGCTAGTTTGGCAAGCCGGCCGCAGCGTTCTTCACAATGTTTGAGTCATCAGCTGTCGGTGGCGTTCCCCGCTGACAGCTGAATGTTAAAAAGCAACTGCGGGCAATAAAAAGTTGTAAAAAAAAAAAAAAAAAAAAAGAAACCAGCGTCCCTTCGGGTCTGATATGGATTTTAAGGGGAACCTCATGTCAAAATGTAAAGAAAAACACGGGGGGGGGGGGGGGGGCAAATCCATACTAGACCCTTAGGTCTGGATTTTGAGGGGAATACCCACACCATTTTTTTTTTTAATGGTGTGGTTGCCCCCCCCCCCCCCCCCCACATCCATATCAGACCATTATCCAAGCATGCAGCCTGGCAGGCCAAGTAAGGGGGGGGGGGGCACCCTACCTTCCTGAACTATAGCAGGCCACATGCCCTTAACATGGGGGGGGGGCTGCTTTGCAGCAGGGGTGGCAAAATGTAAATAAAAATGCACAATTTTTGACAAGACGAGGCCATCATCTACCGCGATTTACGCCAAACCCAAAAAATAAGATAAAAACCTCTGCACCCCAGCGAAGGCTCCTGCCTTTTGACAGCTCTGCCACTTCCCGCTGCTAAATAATTAAAGGGCAGGGTCACTGCGTGACCTCACCAGGTGACCCGCCCCCTTGTGACATCATTGCCCGAGGCCTGCTGGGTCGATGATGCCACAAGGGGGTGTGGCCACCCAGTAACGTAAATCTGGCCCTGCCCTTTAGTTTATTTAGCAGCAGACCTGTCAAATGGCAGGAGTCTTTGTGCTTTTTTTTTGGGTCGGCACCTGGCGTTTATCATGACTGATGATGGATTTACATCGGGGGGGCTTTTTTTTTTTAAAAAAAATAAAGGACTTGTCAATAAACTGTGCGTTTTTATTTACTTTTTGCCACTTTTTTGGTGAATGAGTAGGGGCACAATGTACTCCATACCTATTCACATGGGGGGGGGGGGGCGGGATCTGAGGCTTCCACATTCTTATAAGTCACCCCCCGAAACCCCTCAACAACCGGACCAGGGTTGTGGGGAAGAAATCCTTGTCCTCGTCAGCTGATGACTCGTCCGTTGTTAAGGATGCAGCGCGCAAACGGCTTACCGGCGCACTCCTTAACAACAAGCTATTTACTGTTTTTTAAGGATGCCGGTGGCCCTGCTCCTTAGTACTAAAGCCACTAAACATAGCTTACACACTGTGCTAAACGCCAGCAAAAAAAAAAACGCTAAAACATTACCGGTTTTGTCTAGTGTTTTTAAAACAGTTTTTTGCTTTCTAGTGTGCATTAAGCTTAAGTCATACTAAATTAAAGTGATTGTAAAGTCTATTTTTTTTACCTTTTATTTATGTAGCACCCTCTTAGGTAGGTGTTAGGAAAAAAGCATATGGGTGGCCCTGTCTGCATATCAGGGGGGCCTGATCATTTAGTTAGGCTGTCACATGTTTCCAGGTGTGACTTGTCTTCCCACTGTTTCCAATTAGGGCTCTTATTTGACAGTGGAGGAAACCTAGCCAATAGCACACCAGGGCTTATGGCTATCTCAATGGGCAGAGTTTGCCGCGATGCACCCTGGGATGGTCTATAAGTCTGACGGGAGCATGTGACAGGGCATCTTTGGCGGGAAGCAGAGTCCCAAGAGGAGGGTGACGGCTGTCTCTCCTCCTGTCAGCGGTAGTGAGGGTGTCCTGGGCAGTCGGCCTAGAGGACAAAGGTTGAGCTGAGCTGCAGAGAGAGGGATCCAGAGTGCTGTGGACCGAGTGGAGCTGCTGGGCAAAGGTTTCGGGAAAAAACAGTGCCGTGAGTACTCAAAGCTGCCCAGGGGTCTGCCTAGGAGAGGGGACCACCCTAGAAGGTCAGAGGGATCCGGGAGCCAGCTAACCTGTGGAGAATGTTTAGAAAAAGGGGTGCCAGTGTCTAAGCAGTGAAAATAAGTGAGAGAAAGAGTGTGCAAGTGTGGGCCCTGAAGTGTTTAGCAGTGCAGCAGTAGTATAAGTAGCTACCTCAGCAAGGAGTGCTTAAGGGAGCTCAAGAGGTCTTTTTTATGTGAGAAAGCAGTCTAAAGTCAGTTTGGAGTTAACAAGCCAGCGTTAACCAGCGTCAACCGGCGTGACCGGCATCCAGCCAGCGTCAAGTCAGCGCCAATCAGCATTTTTTAATTGTCCCTAGCAAATTGTGCATAGTTGAGTCAAAGGAGTATCCAACTCATTCCCTTTTCCCATCCAAGTTCTCAAATAAACCTAAAAAACCCAAAGATACTGGACTGGTCATGGTCTCAGTGCTCACACTTAGAGAAACATTCACAGAGATACTTTTGTTGCACCCGATGACCCAGGGGGACCCATATCTAGAAAAACGGCTGGGAATTCTGCTACAGTTAAAAATAACAAACATGTTATACTTACCTGCTCTGTGAAATGGTTTTGCACATAGCAGCTTGGATCCTCCTCTTCTTGGGTTCCTCTTTGCTGCTCCTGGCCCCTCCCTCCTGTTGAGTCTGCCCACATTAAGCATCTTGCTATGGGGGCACCTGAGCCGAATAACAGCTACGTGTGTCCATTCAGACATGGGGGCATGGCCCGGCCCCTCCCCCTTTCTCTTCTCATTGGCTGACTTTGTTTGACAGCAGCGGGAGTCAGTGGCGCCGTGCTGCTTTCTCAGCCAATGAGGACGGGATTTCCAGGCAGCTAAGACACTGCTGCAACATTGTTGAATCTAGATGGGGCTCTGGTAAATATTAGGGGGGCTGCTGCACACAGAAGGTTTTTTTAAACTGAATGCATAGAATGCATTCAGATAAAAAGAACCTTCTGATTTTACAACCACTTTAACTTCCTTCTGTTATTTCCTTCCTTCTGTGACAAACTAAGTGGTATTCTCTCTATAATATTCACCAAACTCATTAAAGTGATTGTAAAGCTTTATTTTTTTTTTTCATTAAAATAACAAACATGTTATACTTACCTGCTCTGTGCAATGGTTTTACACAGACTGGCCCAGGTCCTCCTCTTCTCGGGTCCCACGCCAGTGATCTTGGCTCCTCCATCCAAACAGCTTGCTATTGGGACACCCGAGCTGAGTCGCTGCTATGTGTGTCCTTTTACACACAGAGCTGTGGTTCGGCCCCGTCCCCTCTATCTCCTGATTGGCTCACTGGCTGTGGCTGCCAATAGCTAATCAGGAGTGTGAGTCCTCGGAGAGGCAAGGCTCTCGTGGACATCACTGGATCGAGAGGGGGCTCATGTAAGTATTAAGGGGCTGCTGCACACAGAAGGTTTATTACCTTCATGCAATGCATGAAGGTAAGAAATCTTGTGCCTTTACAACCACATTAAGGAGACCCTGACACCATCCTAATAAAAATGCTTAAAAATAAATGCTTGCTTGCAGACTTTTTCCTTTCCATCAATATGTGTTATTTACTTGCGATGTGAACCTTGCTAGAAAATATGACTAATCATGGAAGAGTCAATATCATAGCATAGCCACAGATCCTCCTTCCATGTCTCCTCTAGGAGTGTCTTTACTTTGTGCTGGACCAGCTCCTTGAACCCCTCATCATCACCACCACCAATACCATCTTACATAACCTTTCATGTATCTGCCAGGGGAGAAGTGAAGAATACTAAAGAATGTCACTTGTGTGACAGCTCTGTGTCTTCTGACATCACACCCAAGATGGTGGCAGCAGTTTTAGGGCTTTTGGATGCCAGCACAAGGGAGTCTTTTTTACATAATCAATTTTTATTGTGATACAAGGTAATCATTCACAAAACAGTAATTAGAAACAGGCACAAGAGGAAGACATACATTAAGGTACAATATCACAAATAAGGAAAGTTAATTTTCAGAATGTCAAGAGGTATAGAGCTAGAGAGGATAGGAATTATAAGGATAAATAGAAATGTAAAGATAATATACCATCTGCAGGTTAATTCAAGTAGTTTCCAACCCAGAAACAAAACAGAGAGTATTCTTCTAGTTGAATTGCCCAGGCAGGTAATAGGATCCCTTTAATGACTGAAAAAAATCTGAACTGTTAAGGCAACAGGGTTAATTGGACGATGAGACTCGATTATCCAAGAGTTGCAGCCTAATTGTTGGGGCTGGTAGTAAGTGTAGTATTGTAGGGATTCCCAAGGAGCAATATAGAGACAATGCATTCAAATTAAGGGGTGGGGTGGTATTGTCAGATTATTAGCACTGGGGATATTGAGAAGGTATGGCACTTGAAAAAGGACTGAAAACAAAAGAAAAAAAGTAGGAGAGGAAAAAGAGGAAGGAGGGGGTGGGGGGGGGGGGTTGTAGTATGTGATGGGGGTAAAGAATAGCCCAATATCTTCACTGAAGAATAATCAAAAATGAAAGATACCGAGCAGCTGTTCTATAGTGTGACCACAAAATATGCTTTTACAGGTAAATATCATGCATAAAATACACTATATTACCAAAAGTATTGGGACGCCTGCCTTTACATGCACATGAACTTTAATGGCATCCCAGTCTTAGCCCATAGGGTTCAATATTGAGTTGGCCTACCCTTTTCAGCTATAACGGCTTCAACTTTTCTGGTTTGACCAGTCTTCCAGAAGCGCATTTGTGAGGTCAGGCACTGATGTCGACGAGAAGGCCTGGCTTGCAGTCTCTGCTCTAAATCCTCCCAAAGGTGTTCTATCGGGTTGAGGTCAGGACTTTTTGCAGGCCAGTCAAGTTCCTCCACCCCAAACTCACTCATCCATATCTTTATGGAACTTGCTTTGTGCACTGGTCCAAATCATTTGGTGGAAGTGGGATTATGGTGTGGGGTTCTCTTTCAGGGGTTGGGCTCGACCCCTTAGTTCTAGTGAAGGGAACGCTTAAGGCATCAGCATACCAAGACAATTTAGACAATTTCAAGCTCCGAATTTTGTGGGGACAGTTAGTTTGGGGTTGGCCCTTTCTATTCCAACATGACTGCGCACCAGTGAACAAAGCAAAGACATGGATGAGTGAGTTTGGGAAGGAGGAAATTGACTGGCCTGTGCAAAGTCCTGACCTGTGCAAAGTCCTGACCTGATCCTAAAGAATACCTTTAGGATGAATTATCGCGGAGACTGTGAGCTAGGCCTTTTCCTCCAACATCAGTGCCTGACCTCATACATGCGCTTCTGGAAGAATGGTCAAAAATTCCCATAGACACACTCCTAAACCTTGTGAACAGCCTTCTCAGAAGAGTTGAAGCTGTTATAGCTGCAAAGGGTGGCCCAACTCAATATTAAATCTTACGGACTAAGACTGAGATGCCATTGAAGTTCATGTGCGTTTAAAGACAGGCGTCCCAATACTTTTGGTAATATAGTGTACACTAAATGCACATAATCCTATAGGCAGATTTTAGTTGAAACAAATCGTCCAGTGATAGGGTCTCTTTAAAGCAACCCTCCATGCTGTACGTTGTGGTGCGCTACAATAAAAAATCTAAAATCGTTTTTTTTTTTTTATGCACAAAAATGCACTGGAGTAGTGCATAGTGTGTTTATGCAAGGCGATGCGTAAATGGTAAACTAAATAATGAAAAATAAAAATATGAAATTAATGTTTCTTACATGTGAACAGAATCCGCATTTATCTGCTGCATTGATTTTCTGGAATTACAACTATTTTCATTTTATGCTGGTAAAATACAGTTTTGTTGTGTTATAAAATATGGCCCATTGTGTCTTTCTAGAAGAAGAATAGGGAGCAGTCGATAAAGCTTTGATCACCCCCATCTATAATGTATGATCTGTCTCCTAAACTACTGTCAATAACTGTGCAGGACTGAAAATGAAGAATTATGTTTACTGTTTTCTATACTGTACCCATACCGCTTGTTTTATGTTCCCACCAGGCTTAGGCTGAGAGTGATAGACAGCAAGCTGTCCTATTTCGACTTTTTAAGGATGATTGATGATGGAAGGGCTTCTAAGTATGGACAAAGGCAGGAGCAGATCGTGCCAACAGAGGACCTGCAAACTCTCAGCCCACAGAAGATCCTTGTTAGGCTTAAAGAAGAAGTAAAGTCATCACAGGACAAGCTGTATAAAGTAAGAGGGTAACAATGAACCCGCTCCATGAACTGGTTTCTCAACTCTAGCAAGAAAATTTATAATTTAGACCCATTGATTTAACTGTTTCCCAAAACAGTTGCATTCAAGACTTTACGTAAATGATAATTGTCACAGCTTCTTGTGCTTTGAACTGAACAGTCAAACCATCAATGGGCTGGTGTCATAACTGATCACATGTGACGCACCATGGCAACTACAGATCAAACTGAGGTTGAGATGGCAGCTTCCTTGGCTGTAAAGCCTAGAAGGGTTTTAGTTTTGCTTTAACCATTTTCTGACCGTCCGCCACAGATATACTGCTGCAGGCTGGCTCGGCTGCGCAAACCATCGTACCTGTGCGGCGGTTCGTGGGAGCGCTCCTGGGGGGCGCCCCCACTAGGCAATGGGGAACTGATCCACATGGGGCCAGCGACCGCGATTGCCACAGGGCACCCACAATCAGTCCCAGCGATTGCCGCAGGGCACCCGCGATCGGTACCCGCTGAGAGAGACCGACGGTCTGCCATTGTAAACACAGCTGACCGTTGTTCTCTCTGAAATGATCACAAAGCGCCTGTGATCCTCCTATTTAGGATCACAGGTCTCTGTGTTCATTTCACAAGTCCCTCCCCCATACAGTTAGAAAACACTCCCCTAGGCTCAGACTTCACCCTTTGATCGCCCCTGGTGTTAACCCCTTCCCTGCCAGTGTCATTAGTACAGAGACAGTGCCTATTTTTAGCACTGACCGACAGTCTGCCGTTGTAAACACAGCTGACCTTTGTTCTCTCTGAAATGATCACAAAGCGCCTGTGATCCTCCTATTTAGGATCACAGGTCTCTGTGTTCATTTCACAAGTCCCTCCCCCATACAGTTAGAAAACACTCCCCTAGGCTCAGACTTCACCCTTTGATTGCCCCTGGTGTTAACCCCTTCCCTGCCAGTGTCATTAGTACAGAGACAGTGCATATTTTTTAGCACTGATTACTGTAGTAATGTCACTGGTCCCCCAAAAAGTGTCAAAAATCTCAGTTAGGGGTCCGATCTGTCCAATGTTGCAGTCCCGCTAAAAATCGCTGATCGCCGCCATTACTAGTAAAAAATAAATAATAAATCTTTCCCCTAGTTTGTAGAAGCGATAACTTTTGCGAAAACCAATCAAAATACGCTTATTGGGATTTTTTTTTTACCAAAAATATATAGCAGAATACAAATTGGCCTAAAAGGATAAAAAAAAATTATATTTCTACATCTTTGGGGGGAATATTAAATAGAAAGTGAAAAATATTGTTTGTTTGTTTTTTTTTCAGAATTTTCGCTTATTTTTGTTTATAGCGCAAAAAAAAAAAAAAGAAAAATAGCACAGGTGATAAAATACCACCAAAAGAAAGCTCTATTTGTTGGGGAAAAAAGGAGATCAATTTTATTTAGGTACAGCGTCGCACGGCCGTGCAATGGTCAGTTAAAGTAACACAGTGCCGAATCGCAAAAAAATAGCCTGGTCATTAAGGGGGAAAAACCTTCCGGTCCAGAAGTGGTTTAGCAGACCGGTCACAGACCTGGACAGTTTAAAGTAAGCAAATTCTAACAAATTCATAAGCAGAGTTTACCTTCAGTGCACACCGTATGATAAAACAATTATTAGATCCAGAGCTATGTTGAAACTATATGCTGATCTTGATTTTCCTTTAATATATGTTGGTGCTATAGAAATACACAATGTAAATAAATATCTGCCATAAAGCAAAACTTTAGTGTGGCTGCCAACGTCTCATTAGATACTAATGATATCAAAGACATATCAACTTTAAAGTGAACCCGTGTTTTTCTAAAGCAGGACAAAAACAACAGGTTTATTTAAAGAATGTAAGGAAAATGGGCATAAATTATGCCCTTATTTTCCCCATGGGGTAGTTAACAGGGCAGTTTAGTTATGGAGTAGTTTTAGGTCTATGGAATATTTTAAGTAGATGCTGGGTGTGGGCTGAGGTAGGCCTGGGTCATAGAGGGCTTTTGAACTTTTGACCTGGCCCTCCTGAGTCTGTTTTCCCGCTCATTATAGGTCTGTAGCTAGGCAGAATTTTGAACTGAGGGGTTTTCCCGCCCAATCCCTAGCGCTGTATCTGGGGAGATTTAGTGGGTTAGTCAGCTTCCCGCTTAAAATTGGAGGTCTTAGTGTCGCAAACCGGCCGGTTCTGGTTCAGAACTGGGCTATTTAAGGGGGCTCATTGCCGCCTTTTCATTCAGTCATCGCTGAGAAGACCAAGAAGATTGAACTTCAACTCCCCCCCCCCCCCTCCCTTGGATGTCGCGGCTAAATTTATTATTTGAGGGTCACCTTTGTTTTTGCAAAGGGGGACAATATGTTTCTATGGTTTGGATAAAGTTTTGATGATGTGTTATTTAATGGCACCCGGATCTTGGTGATCGGGTGGCTTACAGTGTTTCATATTTGCTATATTTTAAATATTTAATTATTTATGTTTTTATTACAAATAATAAATGGCCGCGGCCTAAAAAATTTTTTATTCCAACAAATGAAAGGTGTGGTGTCATTTATTTATTAGTATAAGTATAAGTTAAGGGTGATCCTGGATACTACCCCATAATTATACTTTTAGTACTCAATCGGTATCCTGAAAAATATACCTCTTGTTTGGAATTTCTCCTGATAAATAGCAGTGCGTTTCCTGGTGTGAGAATGCTTAGGCCATCCTGTGCAGCCTCATAGCTGTATATTATATCTGCAATGTGAGATTTAAAGCACTGCTAGTCTCAAGAGATTTGTAATTCGATTTGGTGATATCACTTTTATGCTGCTCGCCGACATGTGGAAGCAAACGCCTGCCTCTACCTAAATGGCTGCCTCAGCGAGAGACATTAACTGTGGGGAGACCACAGGCAATACTGACCCTCTACCTGCCTGCTTTTGGGCATGACTTCTAGTGTTCTTTTCCCCTTAAAGCTGTATTAAAGCTGTAGTAAACTGCATAAAAATTAAAAATTGCCCCCCGGGCAGTTTAAGTCATGATGTGCTAGTATACATCTCATACTAGCACATTATGACAGACTTACCTGAAAACAAAGCCCTACAGTAGTGCACTGTCACCGCTGAAGGACGCTTCCATCTTCACCCGGTCTTTTCAGTTTTGCAGTATTCGGCAATAGGAATGGCTGAGCTGGCGATGATGTCTCTCCTGTACATGCTCGTGGGAGTCACTGTTTATGGCACGGCTCTGAAAGAACGGCATAGGTATGCCATTTACACCCATGCATTTGCTCCCATTTTAACCCTTTTACGAGCGCACTATAGCCAAATGACGGCTAAAACGAGGCCGCCATATGACTTCCTCCAGTGCACGTGCTGCCTGGGTGCCCCCTGGGGCGGCTCTATACCACATGATCAGCTGTGTCCAATCACAGCTGATCACAGAAGTAAACAACATTTGCCGGTTATCGGTAATCCTTCCCTGACGCTGACAGGGTGTGAGTAGAGGATAGCCGAAAACTGGCAAATTCACACAGGGGACATCTGCACTAACAATCAGGGCACTGATCATCAGTGTCCTTAATATCAGTGCAGCCCCAACAGTGCCCACCAGTGATGCCTGTCAGTGTCAATCAGTGCTGCCTATTAATGCTGCCTATCAGTGCCACCTGTCAGTGCTTCACATCAGTGCTGCCCATCAGTGCCCATTAGTGCTGTCTTATCAGTGCCCATCAGTGCAGCACTGAAAGCTGAAAATTGACGTGGGCAGGAAGGGGGGTAAAGTGCCCAGTAGGCAAATGGTTAAATCCAAAAACAATAGTGTACTGTATTGCATCTTACCAATCCGTAGATGTGGTGGCTGCATTCATTTTCTTTTTTTAGGCTTTTTTCCTTTTTTGTTCACCTGGTGATTCAACCAGTGACACACTTCCTGTCTTAGGGTGTCTTCACTCTGGATGAAGTAGTAACAGAGACACCTTTGGACAGAATTATTGTCAATCTAGGGAGAAGATAATGTTATATGTACTAGCAGATATTGATGGACTTGTTTAATCACTTAACCACTTAAGCCCCGGAAGATTTTACCCCCTTCCTGACCAGGGGGTATTTTGCGATTCGGCACTGCGTGACTTTAACGGACAATTGCGCGGTCGTGCGACGCTGTACCTAAACGAATTTGACGTCCTTTTTTTCCCACAAACAGAGCTTTCTTTTGGTGGTATTTGATCACCTGTGCGATTTTTTGATCACGCGCTATAAACAAAAAAAGAGCGTCAATTTTGCAAAAATAACAATATTTTTCACATTTTTTTATATGAAATTCCCCCAAAAAAAAAGTAAAAATCAAAATTTTTTAAAATTTTCAGCCAATTTGTTTTATGCTACATATGTTTGGTAAAAAAAATCGCAAAAAGCGTATTTTGATTGGTTTGCGCAAAAGTTATCGCGTTTACTAACAAAGGGAAAGATTTTTGTCATTTTTGTTGTTTTTTTTTTAACGCGTAATGGCGGCGATCTGCGATTTTTTTTGCGGTACTGCGACATTGGGGCGGACAGATCGGACACTTGACTGACATTTGTGACACTTTTGGGGTTACCAGTGACATTTCTACAGTAATCAGTGCTATACATATGCACTGTTACTATAAAAATACACTGGTTGTGAAGGGGTTAACTTTATTTGGAAGGGAGGGGCTGTGTGTATCCCTAGGGGCGTGCTTTCTACTGTGATTGGCTGTGGCTTGAGCTGTAAGGACACTGATCAACGGATCTACATACTAGATCCGTTTTATCAGTGTCTTTACAGCGAGGAGAATGACAGGCAGCTTGTTTACACAAGCTGCCTGACATTCTCCCTCTCCCCCGCCGATCGCCGAGTGACCGGCGGACATCGGGTCCGCTGGTCACACGCGCGGGGGGGTCCGTGACCACGCGGGAGTGGGAGCGCGCCTCCGGGGGCGCGCGCTCGCTCCCTAGACCCTCACAAGCTAGTGACGTAGCCCTACGTCACTTTGCCTGTGAGGGGCTGACTGCCGACGTAGATCGGCGTTAGGCAGTCGGCAAGTGGTTAAGGACCAAGACTTTTTCTGACACATGTTGTTTAGTTAAGTTAAAATCAGCATTTTTTGCTAGAACCTACTTAGAATCCCCAAACATTATATACTTTTTTTTTTTTTTTAGCAAAGACCCTGGAGAATAAAATGGCGGTCGTTGCAATATTTTATGCTACGCTGTATTTGCGCAGTGGTCTTTCAAACGCAATTTTTTGGGAAAATATACAATTCACTGAATTTAAAAAAACTAAACAGTAAAAAGTTAGCCCACTTTTTTGAATATTGTGAACGTTGATGTCACACGAGTAAATAGATACCTAACATGTTACAGTTTAAAATTGCACACACTCGTGGAATGGCCACAAATTACGGTACTTAAAGAGGTTGTAAACTCGCATTTTTTTTTTCTTTTTTTTCACCCTGCAAGAGAAAGACATAATGAGCTAGTATGCATCGCATACTAGCTCATTATGCAATACTTACCTTAGAACGAGCCCCCGCCGCGCCGCTCACTCACCTCTATGACGGGCGACATGTCCAGTTGCCCGTCTTCCGGGATCGCGGCATCCGGCCATCTGATTGGCCGGAGCCGCGGTGACGTCACTCCCGCGTACGCGCGCGAGAGCCGACAGTCACGGCACGGGACTCTGAAGGAACGGCACGAGCGGCCATTCCTTCAGAGCGCATGCGCCAGTGACGTCACTGGCTGCATGTAAGGTAAATATCTCCTAAATGGTACATGTTTAGGAGATATTTACAGTACCTATAGGTAAGCCTTATCATAGGCTTACTTATAGGTAAAAGTTGTAGAGGAGGGTTTACTTCCTCTTTAAAAATCTCCATAGGCGTCTCTTTGAAAAAAATTTAACAGCTACCAGTTTAGAGTTACAGAGGAGGTCTTTTACCAGCATTATTGCTCTCGCTCTAATGATCGCGGGGATACCTCACATGTCTGATTTGAACACTGTTTACATTTGTGGGCGCGACTTTCATTTTCTTTGGTGCGCGAGCACACGGTGGCGCTTTATAAAAAAAAAAAAAATTCCTATTTATTTTAGTTTTTTTCACTATTCCTTTTAAAAAAGAAAAAGAAGAATCTGATCACTTTTATTGCTGTCTCAAGGAATGTAAACATCCTTTGTGACAGTAATAGGCAGTGACAGGTACTCTTTATGGAGGGATCTGGGGTCTAAAAGACCCCAAAATCCTCCTTTGCACTTATTAGTATTCAAAACGCCAAAATAGGCATTTTTGAATACTGTCACTTGTTTGAAATTGGTGTCATTGGCAGCAGAGTAAACTGGAAGTGATGTTGTGATGTCACTTCCGGGTTACTTCATCAGGGACCTGATCTAATCCGAATCCGGCTTCATTTGGGACTCAGACCAGCCGGTGGACGTGTGATAACGGCTGAGCGGCTCCTGAGCCCCATTGGTTGTTATCATTAAAAAGCTGACCACCGCCTCTAAAAAACAGTAGCTTCAGGCATCACCCAGTACAGCCACTTCTTCAAGCCACCGTACAGGTACGTCGGTTTGCGGGTTGTGGTTAACAAATTCAATCCGAACTCCAGCTAACACTTTTTAAGTAGTTACAGCAACATTTTCATTTTCTTTTTCCTTTGGGATAAAAGTTTTAGGTAATTGAGTAAAATCTGACTATTGTAAGCACCCCTGTCAGTGTTAATTGGTTTAACTTCTAACTGCCACGTTTGCTGATAAACTTGATCTGTTAAATGTAAATGAAAAATAACACTTACTGGCTGGCTGGACCAACAGATGAAAATAAAGGAGAAAGGCTTCCAAAAACAGGAAACTAATGCAGCCACCACCCCAGCCTCTAGAGTTGGTGGCAGTTTGGAATTGCGTCATTGGCAGTGAAGTAAACTGGAAGTGATGTTGTGATGTCACTTCCGGGTTACTTCATCAGGGACCTGATCGAATCCAAATCCGGCTTCATTCGGGACTCTGACCAGCTGGTGGACGTGTGATAACGGCTGAGTGGCTTCTAAACCCCATTGGTTGTTATCATTAAAAAGCTGACCGCCGGCTCTAAAAAACAGTACCAGGATGATGCCTCTAGCTGCAGGCATCCCCCGGTACAACCACTTCTTCAAGCCGACGTACAGGTACGTCGGTTTGTGGGATGTGGTTAACAAATTCAAACCGAACTAGAGTTGGTGGCAGTTTGAAATTGGCGTTATTGGCAGCCGAGTAAACTGGAAGTGATGTTGTGATGTCACTTCCGGGGTAACTTCATCAGGGACCTGATCGAATCCGAATCCGGCTTCATTCGGGTCTCAGACCAGCCGGAGGACGTGTAATAACGGCTTCTGAGCCCCATTGGTTATTATTCCTTTTTGGGGGTTTTTCGGGCATCAAACAAGAACAAAAAATACCTTGCCAGAAATGTCGTGACCATGTCACTTCCTGTAAGTTAACCCTAAGCATAAAGGAATGTTATTTTATTTATGTAAACTGCTAATTCCATTATCCACCATGGAATGGAGATGAACATAGGCAGACATGTATGAGGTCCAGTTTGGGTGGCAACCATAGCTTCCTCCATAGATATAACAGAAGAACGAACGTAGCCACCCAGGGGCAGGAAGTGTGTTGTTCACAATTTCAAAAAGGAAAAAAGCCTTAAAGAGAAGAATACTAATGCAGACACCACATCAAAAGATTGGCAAGTTGCTATATATTATATTTTTGTTTTTGAGTTTAGAAATGCTTTAAGGACAGCTATCTTTTATTTTACTTGGTCTGCCATTTCCTGTAACATTGTGTGCAACAGTCCCAGAGAGGACCGAAATATATTGTGCGGAGATTTATTGTTTTTACTGAAAAACATGAGCTGTGGAGACCGCAGAGCCAATAAAATCACTGCGCATTTTACTGTGTACTTTTCCCAAATTGACTGAGAAAGATAATTCAGCTCCTTTCCTGTCACCTTCAGGCATTTTCCTCGTTTGATAAGGACGACACCGGAACAATAAAGCCTTTTGAATTGCATCAGATTCTTGACAGTTTCTGTTTTAAGCTAACGGACAAGCAATTCATGTACCTACTGAGCAAACTGTCGCTGAACGAGGACCGCACAATAGACTGGAAGGATTTTCTACACAATTTCTGCAGCTCTGAGGTTTGTACAAGTGCCATTTGTGTGAGCAAAAAAAAAAAAAAAAAAAGGCCTGCGTCTGTTGTTTTCACATCAAAAAATTCTGAATAAAACCTGCAATTTTACCTGTGTCTGTTGACCAATCTACGCTGACAAACATGATGCTGACATTTAAAACAATAGAGGATGCTCTCTGAACATACGGCTTTGTCATAACCACCTCTGCTTGTCTGAATTCTCAATAGTTTACTCCTTATAAATGTACAGATGTGTTGATGAATAGAAGAGTTTTTCTAAATGCTACAGCAAAAATACATAAATGAAATAGCTGTTAAAAAAACAACCTGTAAAAAACAAAAAAACATGCCCACAGTATAGTGTTTTATAGTAATAATTGCCCAGTGCTATACGCTATTTAACCACTTCAATACCGGGCACTTTCACCCCCTTCCTGCCCAGGCCAATTTTCAGCTTTTAGCGCTGTTGCATTTTGAATGACAATTGCGCGGTCATGCAACACTGTACCTAAACCAAATTGATATCATTTTTTTCCCACAAATAGAGCTTTCCTTTGGTGGTATTTGATCGTTTTTCCTTTTTTGCTAAACAAATAAAAAAAGACCAAAAAGTTTGAAAAAAAAAATATTTTTTTTGTTTATGTTATACAATTTTTTAAATAGATACGTTTTTTCAGCATTGATGAGCACTAAGGAGGCTGCAGTGACAGGCACTGATGAGGAGGCACTGATGGGGTGGCACTAACATGCGACACTGATAGGCAGCACTGATGGGCACTGATATGTGGCACTGATAGGTAGCACTGATATGCAGCATTGGTAGGCACTGAGAGGCGGCATTGATGGGCACTGATAGGTGGCACTGATGGGCACTGATAGGTGGCATTGCTGGGCACTGGTAGGCATCACTGATGGGCACTGATATGTGGCACTGATGGGCACTGATAGGCGGCACTGATCATCAGTGATAGGCACTAATGGGCACTGATAGGTGGCACTGGTGGACAATAATGGGCACTGGTGGGCGGCACTGATAGATGGCAATGATGGGCACTGGTGGGCGGCACTGATAGATGGCAATGATGGGCACTGGTGGGCAGCACTGTTGGGGAGGGCACTGGCGGGCAGTGCTGATGGGGAGGGAACTGGTGGGCTCCCTGAGTTCGATTGCCATCCCTGGTGGCCATGGTGGACATCCCTAGGGTCATGCGTGGGCATCCTTGGTGGTTCTAGTGACACCCCCCCAAGGGTCTGCACTGGTAGTCAATGCTCTGATTACCAGTGCAGACCCCCCCCCCCCGGTCAGGAGAGCCGAAGATCGGCTCTCCTCTATTCATGGAAAGCCTATCAACGGCTCTTCCTGTGTACTATGTGACCAGCTGGGATTGGATACAGCTGGTCACATGGTAAAGAGCCTACGTCAGTAGAGACCTGTAATCCTATATAGAAGGATCACAGGCACTCTGTGATCATTTCAGGGAGAACAACGGTCCTCTGTGTTTAAAACAGCTGACCGTCCTTCTCTCTCAGCGGGGAGCCATCGCAGATGCATCCCCGCTGTCTAGAGGGGGCCAGAGGCAGGCCGCTGGCTCCCGCGGATCACTGTACAGGTACGGTGAGTCGTGCAGCCAAGCCAGCTTGCCGCAGTATACATGAGGCGGGCAGTCGGCAAGTAGTTAAAATGTCTTTTTTATGGTCAACACTGGGGCACCTGAGCCGAGTCACAGCTCCCTGTGTCAATTCAGACACACAGCCGTGACCCAGCCCAGCCCCCTCTCTCTGCTGATTGGCTGACTGACTTTGATTGACAGCAGCGGAAGCCGATCCCGCTGCGCTGCTGTCTCAGCCAATGAGGAGGGGAGTCCCGGGCAGCTGGAAAACTCTTGCAACATCGCTGGATAAAGATGGGCTCAGGTAAGTATTAGGGGGACTGCTGCACGCAGAAGGTTTTTTTATATCTGAATGCATTCAGATAAAAAAAAAACCCTTCTGCCTTTACAATCCCTTTGAGTGGTTAAAGTAAATGCTACCTTATTTACTAACATTCAATTCACTTATCAACTTTGTTGTGCCGTGCAAGGCAAAGTAACTGTGTCTCTGCAAAGAGCCCCCAACCCTGAACCCCTTATCCAGTGCCTTGAAAAAGTATTCCTACCCCTTGAAATTTTCCACATTTTGTCATGTTACAACCAAAAACTTCAGTGTATTTTATTGAGATTTTATGTGATCGACTAACACAAAGAGGCAAATAATTGTGAAGTGGAAGGATTTTTTACTAATAAATATGTGAAAAGTGTGGCGCGTACTTGTATTCAGCCCCCTTTACTCTGATACCCCTAACTAAAATCAAGTGGAACTAATTGCATTCAGAGGTCACCTAATTGGTAAATAGAGTCAACCTGTGTGTAATTTAATTTCAGTATAATAGAGCTGTTCTGTAAAGCCTTCAGAGGTTTGCTAGAGAACCTTAGGGCCCTTTCACACCGGGCGCCTCCGTTAGATGGAATCTGGTTTCCCGGCGGGGATCGATCCGCTGATCTCCGCTGAACAGTCGGATGACTGGTCCGTCTCTGCTCACTGTGCTGAGACAGACCTGTCAGAGCCCCGCTCTACTCTAGAGGGAGATCGGATAAAAACAGACCACCTTTCGTTTTCATCCGATCCCATCTGATCCGATCCTCCATATAGATGGAAAATAGGGTCACCATCCAGCTGGAATTGGCGGACAGGATCAGATCAGATAGAGGCGGGTGTCAGCAGACATGTCACTACTGACATTCGCAGCTCCATAGGGGTGAATAGAGGGTTCGATGAGGTCTGCCTGAAAAACTGACAGGCAGACCTGATCAGAAAGCCAGTGTGAAAGGGCCCTTAGTGAACAAACTGCATCATGAATGCCAAGGAACACACCAGACAGTTTAGGGAAAAAAGTGTGGAGAAGTTTAAAGCAGGGTTAGGTTTGAAAAAAATATCCCAAGCTTTGAACATCTCACAGAGCACTGTTCAATCCATCATTCAAAAAAGGAAAGAGAAAGGCACAACTGCAAAGCTACCAAGACTTTGCCATCCACCTAAACTGACAGACAGGGAAAGCGCAATAATCCAAGAAGCAACCAAGAGGCCCATGGTTACTCTGGAGGAGCTGCAGAGATCCACAGCTCTTCTTGCCCACAAGAGGGGCAAGAAGAAAGCCATTGTTAAAAGAAAGCCATAAGAAGTCCTGTTTGCAGTTTGCAAGAAGCCATGTGGGGGACACAGAAAACACGTGGAAGAAGGTGCTCTAGTCAGATGAAACCGAAATTTTACTTTTTGGCCTTAAAGCAAAACCCTATGTGTGACAGAATACTAGCACTGCACAACACCTCGAATACAAATATTTATTTGTAAAAAATTTTGAAAATCATTTATCATTTTCCTTTTACTTCCCAATTATGTGCCACTTTGTGTTGGTCTGACACATACAATCCCAATAAAATACATTTACGCTTTTGGATGTAACATGACAGTCTACTCATCTACCACTGCTTTCTTGTTGCAGCCAACAGCACTACTGGCACTTTCAGGTATGGTGGAGCATGTAACTTGCTCCCAAATGACAGTCCTTGGGCTAAGAAGCCAATCGCTGAGTTTGAGTACTGTCACATGACTGGGCAAGTAATGTCACTCCACCCCAAGTGGCCAGCAGTGCTGATTTCATCACCAGCTGTAATGGAGAAAGTATCAGCGAGAGAACACAATCTAATTGATTATAAATAGGTTTCACCCATATTTTTAAGTACTTGGGGATTGAAAAGGTACACATTAGGAAGCCACTTTTTAAATTCTAGAGCGCTGGTGGTGGGGGCTGAGATATGGAAGATCCCTTTTTCAGCCTCATGCTTCTGCATCCTCACTACAGTTCTTAAAAGTCTCTTGGTGGGCTGCCTCCCCTAATGACTTTTAAGAACATTCTTTTTCTGCTTATTCTTTATAAGATTGGCCTCTGAAGCAAATGAACACCTCCATATGTTGTTAATGACTTATTGATATGTGTTTCTCATAGCCTGTTTCCGCATTGGTGGATAGAGTGGAGAGAGCCGTCAGGCCAAGATCTGGGCAAGAGCTGACAATGAAGGACATCTTCACACACATCCAAGAAATCATTACGGCACGCTTTAACTCCATCGCTCAGGAGTTCCTAAACATAGACTATGCTGGCATTTCCGTCATTTCCAAGGAAGACTTCCGTGAGCTTTGCAACAGGAATTTCATGTTACTTACAGACGACCAGGTAAGAGGTATACTATTTGTGTTTTATAGACACAAATTCAAGGTTATTATGTACTACAAAACATATACTTTCAAGATATTTTTTTTCAGAGTCAGTAGACAAATACATGTTTTGAAATGTTTTTATTTTAAAGAAGCAGTCTAAAATGCCTGCAAAGAAAGTCTTTTGTTGAATTCCTAAAATTATAAAGCTACAAATCCACAACACCTAATAAATGGTTGTAGTACATACTTGGAACAGTAATCTTCTGGAGACAACTCGCACTGTACCGCTGTATGTAGTTCTTCATTCAAATAGGAACTATAATTTTATGAATGTTTTATATATATGCAAAAGGAATCAACTTAAAGAGTCAGTTCACTGGAAACTAATATTTTACTATTTTATTGGTGCTGGAAAGTTGAAGGAAACCTTGTACAAAAAAGCAAGGTGCACTGTTTATATATGATTACCCCCCTCCCCTCCCCCGGCGCATACTCACTGTAAAAATGTTTTATAAACACCTGTAAGAGAAAAAAAAACAGATGCTGTACTCCCCTAGGTGAGGGTGACATCTTCGTTCTGCCACCAAGATCTGGAGAATGCGGGGTACTCCAAATCTCACTGAAAAGGAGCTCCCCGCACTATGCAGCAGCAACTTCTTGTGAGATATGGGGCACTCTTCATTCTCTGGGACCTCATCAGATGATGATGAGGCCACCCATGGGAGCCAGAGGAAAGGTTGGTATAATATTTTGTTTTCTTCCACTATGGGTCTTGTTTTTACCTTTATTTCAGGCATCAGGAAGTGGGAGGAAATTTCTCCAAAGTAAAATACCCTTTTTAGACATTTTTCACAGGAACAAAAGTCTCCAAAAATTTAAATTTCCCCTCTTTTCTTGTTCTGGTGACTACTAAAATTTTGGATTTTCCCTCACTTTCAGTACTGTTGACAATGGTCTCAGAAAGAAATAGAGAGGGTAAATGTTCTTAGCAGACACAGACAGACAGCAATAAAAACCTGACAGATACACTTTAACCAGTTCCGGACCACCCCACGTACATATACTGCAGCAGGGCCCGGCTGCGCAAAATCACATACAGGTACGTGATTCGTGCCCGCGGCTAGGGGGCACGCACCCTACATCCCCGCGGCAATCTGATTTGGTTCAGAACCGATCAGTCATCAGGTCCAGGCCAATGATTTATGGCCTGGACCTGCTGATCGGTTCTGACCAATGGAAGAACCTCCTGTGCCTGTGTAATGTAAACACAGGCACAGGAAATGATGCAATCTCCCCAACTTGAGTCCTTTTTGGTTCCAGCGACTGAGGAGAGAGCATCACAGTGAGTACACAAGCACTACACTGACACCAGTACACATAGACACATATTTCACCCCCTGATCACCCTCCTCCCAGTTAACCCTTTCACTCCCTGTCAGTGACTATATACAGTGTACAGGTATTTTACTGATCACAGTATTGGTGTCACTGGTGATGCCAGTTAGCGTCAGCCGAAGTTAACGGTCGTTTGTTTCACTCCCAGATAGGTTTAGGGTACCCATCATTTATTCCCTAATAAAGGTTTAACCCCTTATCACCCCCAGTTAACCCTTTCACTTCCTGTCACAGTTTTATTAGCACAGTGTACAGATTTTTTTCTGATCACTGTATTAGTGTTACGGGTGAGGATAGTTAGCGTAAGTGTCAGTTTTATTATAGCATCTGGGTCCCACCACATATTTCCTAATAAAGTTTTATCCCCCTGATCTCCCCCCGCTAACCCTTTCACTCCCTGTCACAGTGTCACTAGTAAAGTGTACAGATCTTTTTTTCTGATCACTGTATTAGTGTCACGAGTGACGCCAGTTAACGTCAGCATCAGCATCAGTGTTAATCCCAGACAGCATCAGATTTTACCCCCATGATTGCCAGTAACACTAACACACACACACTATATACCTCCATTACTAGTAAAGTGTCTTAACGGATCAATATCAAAGATCTGATCAGAACAATACTAGCGTTCCCAAAAATTTGGCATTTGCCGGACACCTGTCAGCATCTGCGTTTAGTCCCTCCGCCCAGCCCACCCCAAACAAGTGCAGTATCAATAGATCACTGTCACTTCCAATACACAGCGCACAAAACCGCAGCGTTAGCAGAGTCAGGCCTGATTTCTGCTAGCACTAGTAGTAATTTTTTTTTTGTAGCAGTTCAAACAGTCCTCAACAAGCAGGTGCTTTTGTTACCTGTGATTCACACTAGGTACCCTTAAATGTAGTAGCCAAAATGTCAAACAAAAGGTACACTAGTAAAGAGGCCTACAGGATACTGAGCCTGACAGATGTGAGCGATGGGGAGTCCTCACTGTCAGAATCAGGCTCAGTATACAAACCTGTAGAGAGCAGTGGTCGCCTGACAGATAGCTCTGACGGAGTAGAGGTCTCTGCTAAGGTCGGGCATATCTGACCCCGTTCTTCTGTTCCTGAGGTGCAACAACCGCATGATTCTAGTATGCAGCAGAGTTTAGGTACTAGTGCCGCTCTACCTTCTGGTGAACTGGCGAGCACCAGCAGCTTAGTACACCCTGGTCGTAGACAAACCATCACTGCAGTATCACTTGGTGACGTGGTGAGTCCCATAAATCTGTATACTTATTCCATTATCCTTATGTACTATACAAAGTCTCAGGAGGAACTGGATCCTTCCTAAAATTCCAAGAAGAGATCATCACAGCCCCTCTGTATCCAGAAGGTGCTTTGGTCCAATTTCCAAATCAAAATGCATAGAGCCTGCTGCATGAGAGACATTTTCTTTATGTCCTCCCTGGTTCCCCTACACAAGGAGCACCCCCAGAAAAGATGCCATGTCTGTAGCAAGAGCGGATATAGGCTATTTTTATCCCTCCTGTCCTGGCCAACCTGGTCTCTGCATCAGTGACTGTTTTCGCCGCTACCACGCACTAGTGGAGTATTAGTATAGAGTACAGCATGGCACAGTCTAGGGCACACTCACACAGGGTCTCAAAAGATGTTAGATGGCTATCAAATTTTGGAACGTTTATAGTTACAATAAAAGTGTAAAAAAAAACATAAGAAAAAGAAAAAGAAAGGCAAAAATAGTTTTATTGTTGCTGTGTTTTATTGTTAACCATTGTTTGCTTTGCGGGTATGTCATTCTACTGTTTTACTCTACTGTTACTGTGTTTTATTGTTAACCATTGTTTGCTTTGTAGGTACGCCATTCTGCTGCAGCACTGATTTGTTTATTTTGACAGCAACAGAGTTTGCTCTCACAATACGTAAATCCATGACTCCAGCGCTGTAGGAGGTGATTTCACCACCGCAGTTTAAAAAAAAAAAAAAGCATATATGCAGAAGCATAGGGGATGGGGTGCACACAGAGGGCGGATCTCCCCTATGCTTCGGCATACTGTATATATTTTTTTACTTTTCTTGGCAGAGATTTCTTCATCCACATCGATCAATGTGAATGGAGGAATCTGTTAGGTTCTTTTTCTTTGTTCAGCCCGTAGGCTGAATGATAAGAAAAGAACAGTGCATGTATGCCCATCATTAGAAGTGGGTGGAGTCAGGGCGGTATTCTAATGGAATCGGTTGGGTTCTCTTTTTCTGTTCAGCCCACAGACTGCATGAAAAAAAGTACATTACAATATATGCCTGACAAAGACCAGCAGCATACTGTTCTGTTGCTGGACTTAGAGTGGTTATACCGGAATGATGCCTACAGGTTTAGACATCATCTTTGTATCGTTTTTTTCAGCCGGTGGTTGGCTTTCATGTAAAAGCAATCCTAGCGGCTAATTAGCAGCTAGACTGCTTTTACAAGTAGTGTGATGTACCCCCCCTCCCCTCACTTTCCATGGTTTTCTCTGGCTCTCCTGTCCCAACGGGAAACCCAAGAATGCAGTCGGTGACTCCACCAGCTGACCATAGAGCTGATTGGAGAGCAGAACGGCTCCAATCATATCTATGGCCTAAGAAACCGGAAGCTATGAGCATTTCATGACTTTGGTTTGTCCGGATAAAAACAGAGCCATTGGGAAAGCATCTTATCAGACCGATCTTGGTGTGTGGTCAGATGCTTTAAGGGCAGATGAAAGATCTAGAGTCCACAATTTTTTCAAAAAAAAGTACCTGTCACTACCTATTGCTATCATAGGGGATGTTTACATTCCCTATGATAACAATAAAAATGATTTAAAATAAATGAAAGGGACAGTGAAAAAAATAAATAAAGGGACAGTGTAAAAATAAAGTAAAAAAAAGCAAAATAAATAATTTAATTATAATAATTTTTTTTTTAATAATTTAAAAAAATTAAAGCACTTCTTTCCCCCGTGCTCCCGCGCAAAGGCGAACGCAAGCATCAGTCTCATGTCATATGTAAACAGCAATTGCACCATGCATTTGAGGCATCACCACGTATGTCAGATTGAGGACAGTAATTCCAGAAGCAGACCTTCTCTTTAAATCTAAAATGGTAACCTGTAAAGGCTTTTAAAGGCTTTAAAAAATGTATGTAGTTTTGTCACCGCTGCACGGGCATGCGCAATTTTAAAGCATGTCATATTTGGTATCTATGTACTCGGCATAAGATCATCTTTTACATTTTACCAAACATTTGGGCAATATAGTGTGTTTTTGTTCATTAAAATTTAGAAAAGTGTTTTTTTTTTTTTTAAAACAAATTGCGTTTGGAAAATCGCTGAGTAAATACTGTGTGAAAAATAAAATTGCAATACCCACCATTTTAATCTGTAGGACCTCTGTTTTAAAAAAATATATATATAATGTTTGGGGGTTCAAAATAACTGTCTAGCAAAAAATGTTTTCATATAAATAAAAAGTGTCAGAAAAGGCTTGGTCTTCAAGTGGTTAGAAGAGTGGGTGATGTGTGGCATAAGCTTCTAATATTTGGCATAAAATGCTAGAACAGTTCAAACCCCCCCCCCCCCCCCCAAATGACCCATTTTGGAAAGTAGACACCCCAAGCTATTTGCTTAAAGGCATGTTGAATCCACGGAATATTTTATATTTTGCCACAAGTTTTGGGAAAATTACAATTTTCTTAGCAAATAGCTTGGGGTGTCTACTTTTCAAAATGGGGTCATTTGGGGGTTTTGTGCCATCTTGACATTTCAGGGCCTCCGAAACTGTGATAGGTAGTGAGGAAGTGAAATGAGCAATTTACGCCATTTTTAAAAGAAGTGATTGGTTTTCGGGGTCCTGTACGCGGCTAGGCTCCCAAAAAGTCTCACACATGTGGTATCCTCCAACTCAGGAGCTGCAGCAGAAAGAATTTTGGGGTGCAATTCCACATATACCCATGGCATGTGTGAGCAATATATCATTTCAGTGGCAACTTAGTGTAAACTTTTTTTTTTCTTGTCATTTTTCAATCACTTATGACAAAAAAATGAAATCTTTAATGGGCTCAACATGCTTCTCAGCAAATTCCTTGGGGTGTCTACTTTCCAAAAAGGGGTAATGGGGAGGGGGGTTACTGCCCTGCCATTTTACCACCTCAAGAAAAGAGATAGGGAGTCATAAACTTAAAGCTGCGTAAATTAAAGTAAACCTACCATAGTTTTGTAGACGCTACAACGTTTGTGCAAACCAATAAATATACGCTTATTGAAATTTTTTATTTTTATCCAAGACATGTGGCTGAATACATTTTGGCCTAAATGTATGACAAAAATGTAGTTTATTGGATTTTTTTATAACAAAAAAAGTAGAAAAAATATTTTTTTTCTAAATTTTCAGGTTTTTTTGTTAATATCGCAAAAAATAAAAACCTCAGTGGTGATCAAATACCACCAAAAGAAAGCTCTATTTGCAGGGGGGAAAAAAGGATGCAAATTTAATTTGGGTACAGCGTTTCATGACCGCGCAATTACCAATTAAAGCAGCGCAGTGCCAAATTGCAAAAAGTGCTCTGGTCAGGAAGGAGGGTAAAACCTATATCACAAAAAATGCTAATAACCTGGCTATGACTCTCAAAACTCCAACTCCTATCTTATATTGCAAATAATAATGTAACAAGACACACCAAAGTGCACAGGCTCTTATACAGAAAGTAAAGCTATTTTGCTCCAACCAAATTTAAACAATGAAAACACACAACTAAAAAATCTTGGTAGTGAGTTACAAAAAACACCACATGTACCCGATCCTCTAAATGGCCTCTAATATGCACTCCTCAAAGAGATAAAAACAACAAAAATAAATTTAAATGTCCATGAGTGGGTCAGACCAGTGAGTAGGTTTATCTCAAATCAAATCACTTCCAGTTCATTGACATGTCTTCAAAATATACAGATTAAATACCATTTCATTACTGGAACTGAAACCCATGTATTGCAGGAAGAACCATGGCTTATACACACTGAGCCTCCGTTCACATATATGCGAATTGGATGTGTTTTGAACCCCATCGGACTTGCATGACATGTGAGTCAAGCCGGCTTTCTATGGAACCAGTTCACAAATGTGCGGTGCAGTGGCAGTGTGAATTCACTGCAAATTTAAAAAGAGTTCTGTGCGTTTTTTAAGCACTGCGGTGCGGTTCAGAAGCAAATTCTAGGCTCATTGCCTTCTATGGGAATGCATCTGAATTGCACATCAGATTTGTTTTAAACACAAATTCAATCCCAAAATAAAATACCCTGGAAGAGGAGGATCGGGGCTGCTCTGTGCAAAAACACTGCACAGAGCAGGTAAGTATAACATGTTTATTTACTTATTTTGAATCTGCCTTTAATACCACTTTAAGCTTTTGGTACTAATGGTTTACCTGAAAGGCCTTCTCTGCTGACCTCTAAGTGACTTATTTGTTAGTAATTTAATCTGAATTTATTGGGAGAAGGAAGGGGGTTGTGTATCATCATCTCAGCAATAGCCTTTACTCATCGATAGCATACATGACAGCAATGGGCCAGACAAAGTTTACTCCGTAGTGTGTCTATTAGGTGGGATCAGGAAACCTCAAAAGTAAGTTATATTGTGTATAATAATAAATCTGTTGCTAGTGCATTTTCCTTAGTATGTTAGCCAGGAGTAATCGTTTATTGTTACATTTTTTTTGTTTCTCCACAGTTTGAAAATCTTTGGAACAGCTTGCCCCTAAATTCATATGGAAATCTCAGATATCATGATTTTTTAAGGAAGTTCAACTATGACATCCCCGAAACACCTTCACAAGATCAGTTATCACATAAAACAGAACCAGCCCATAAGTCATCGACCACAAAGAGCCAAGCTTCCTTGACCAGACGACCAAAAACGGCGCCAGCCTTTGCTAACAAACTCACAGTAAGTAATACTTGTGTTTATGAGTAAATTATAGAAAAGATACAAAGATTTTTGGGAACTGCATCCACAGACTTACAGGCAGTCCCTGAGTTACAAACATCCAACTTACATGTGACTCATACTTACAAATGGAGGGGGAAAACAGGAATTGAGAGGAAATCTAGCCCTAGGAAGGGACATTCACTCCTGTAAGAGTTATCATTGAAAAAGGTGTCTCTACTGAAGCTTTATCACCAATCTTTGTTTCCACGACAACCCAAAATTTTCAAAATCCAATTGTCACAGGACAGAAAGTGAGATGATGAATTCTTCTGAACAGGGGCACAGACCACAAAACAAATGTTTACTATCCAAAAACCTTAAAAATTATTTTGTTGGCTGGAGTTACACCTAAAAAATGTACCTGTCCCCTGTGCTGTATCTTGGCCTAGGCCAATAAGGCCCAGGCCTAGGGCGGCACTTTGCAGGGGGGGGGCAGCAAAAAAGCTGCACCCTGCATGAAAAAAACAGCCTCCTCCCGCACGAAAAAAGGGTCTCCGCCGGCTTGCGCTACACTTTTAGTATTGTGCCAGTCCTATGGGGTGAATTGCGCCAGAGGGCAGAGTCCAGGAGGCAATCAGTCTGGCACCCCCATAAAGCGCTCAGTGATGAGGCTGCACTGATGGGTAGTAATGAGGCGGCATTGATAAGGTTGCACAGATGGGCACTGATGAGGCTGAACGTATGGGAACCGATGAGGCTACGCTGATGGGCACTGATAGACTTGTGGTCTGTGGATCACAGATGACAGGGATGGTCATGAACAGTAAAGGGCATGGCCTTTACAGGAAGGGGTGGGTCATATATAAATTAGGGGGTGCACAAGTTTAGTCAGGCCTAGGGCAGCACAAAACCTAAATACACCACTGCCTGTCCCAACTTACATACAAATTCAACTTAAGAACAAACCCACATAACCTATCTTGTTTGTATCCCGGGGACTGGCTGTTTAGGTGAAGATTTACTAAAACTGGAGATTGCATTATCTGGTGCAGCTCTGCATAGAAACCATTCAGATTCCAGGTTTTATTGTTTTTTTTTTTTTGTTTTTTTTTAACATGTCAGTAAAAAATAATCAGTTCAAAGGAGTCTGGTCATAACAATGCTCACACCTGTGGGTGATGCATAGAAAGAATACACATGTCAATAATAAACATTCCACATACACTTCAAATAGGAAAACATCCCCCATTTCCATAGTACAGTGAGGATCAAAAAAAAAACAAAAACATGGATCTTAATAGTAGGAAGGAGATCAGAAACCTTCTAAAGCTACCGGTATGTATTAGGGGAGTGGTGTCAACACATGCAATCATTTCGAACGAGCACCTCTGAAGCTAAGTATTTTGAATCAGTAAATGAGTATATCTAGGAGCAGCAATAAAAAGGTGGGGGGGGAGAAGGGGGGGGGAGGGTGGTGGGGTGTGATTGATAGTAAAAATAAAAGTGAGGGGTGGGAAAGAGAGGCCACAAGTATCTATATTGACACCAAAAGATGACAAAGGCTAATAAGAGGATCCTGGGACAACCCAACAGGCTAGAGCAAGGTAGTGGTAAATGTATCAAAAGTAGATGAATACCGGAAGTGATTCCAGACAGTCCAAGTCAGACTATGAGTCAGATTTATCTTCATCCCATGCTACCATATTCTCTAAGTATTCAATCTGATTCATTTCACAAGCCCAAGGTTGGTGGGTCAGATTGGCGCCAGCATCTGGCAATACCAGAACAAGCTGCGGTCAAGAAAAATCAAATAAGACTCTTTTTGATTTGTTTATAGGGGCCCGGCACTAAGGATAAGACTGTGAACTGGGGTTGGTTAGGGAAGGTATCACCCACCAGGTCAGCAAACAAATGCAAAATCTTTTCCCAAAAATGGGTAAGACGTGGGCAAGTGCCCCAGGTATGAGTCATAGTGCCAGGAGCCTGCAGACAGCGCCAACACAGGTCAGGGATGGTAGGGTCAATTTTATGAAGAATTGAGGGGCAACAATACCACCTGGATAGTATATGATAATTGTGTTCTCAGACAATGGAAGATGCTGAAAGCTTATAAGAAAGCGCAAATATTTTAGGCCGCTCTAATTCATCTGCTGATATATTTAATTCCTGCTCCCATTTGGATTGATATAAGGGTGGGTTCGGATAGGACTCCCGCAATAGAATTTGATATAGCAGAGAAATCGGGTGGTCAGCTCTCGAGGACTGGGAGATCAATGACTCAAACTCCGTAGTTGGTCTAGTCAAGGCATCAAGAGAGGGGTATTGTTTAAGGAAATGTTGTAACTGTGTATATTCCAGCCAAGCGCTCTCTGGATTGTGACCATTGGGTAGGATTCGGGAAAGCAGGACCAATTTTCTGCCACATAGGGTATGGCAAAATAGAGGGTTATCATTTTTCCGCCAATAAAGAAATGTAGATCTAGACAAGGTTGGGGCAAAAGAAGCAATGCTGAACATGGGGGTTAAGGGGCTCGGTCCCGATGAGAGCAGTCCCCTACGCAAGTACCCATCCCATGTATGCAAGGTAGTACTAGTGAGGGTTGGTAAAAGGTCTCTTGGAGGCCTATGACTAGGTACCATCCATAGTAAAGAAGTGATGTCAGGAGAGAGTAGGGCATCCTCAATTTGAGTTCACAATTTAGACGATCCACTAAGGTACCAGTCCAGAATGCGAAGTAGGGACGCCGCCTGAGAATACAAGGAAATGTGAGGCAAAGCCACCCCTCCTCGACACTTGGGTAAAGAGAAGGTGGACTTGCTAATCCTCAGTTTTTTATTACGCCAGATGTAAGAACGAATGGTTTTGTGAACAGAGCGAAAGAACACTGGGGGTGGAGGGAGGGGGACAGCTTGAAATGCATATAAGAGTTTGGGCAAGATATCCATTTTGATTAAGTTTATACAGCCAAACCATGAGATGTGGGGTTTATCATGGGTAGTAAGAGGATCACGAATACTGCGTAGCAGAGGGGTATAGTTGAGGTCTGTCATGCACCAGACTTCGAGTGCTCCACTTTTAGTAAATCTTCCCCATAGAGTCTGGTGAAACTGTGCCCAAAAAGGGAAGGCAGAAGACAATGGACTAGTCACCAGTATTACATGTGGTCTCCCTTTAACTGATCCTTTTCCTTGGAGGTGGCCATCTTGGTAGAGGCAGTTTTGCTTCCTTATACTGAAGCTGCCCTCCCAATTACTGTTAAAATGATGATTGGCGGCGAAAAGTTGCATCCCCCCTCTTTGGAAACAGACTCAGCCCCCCACTGTAGCCATGTGGCTCCGTAAGATGAAATGCATCAATGAAATGGAAGACCAGGTGGCGACGGAGCATGGCGATAGAGAAAAATTTCTGAAGCACTGGTACTACTGGCACGAATTCACATTTACAGCGGAATATCGAGATGTATTGATCTGATGGCGGTGCTGTCGCTGGGCCGGACTGTCCCCCCCCCCCCCCACTCCTTTTTCCTCTCCTACTCCTTTCAGTCATCCTTCTACTCACCCTTTTCTGTTCTTCCCTTCTCCCTTTTTATTTACTGCCTCCAGTCTGCCTTGTCTTTGGATGTCGCGGATTGGACTTTTCCTCTTTGCTCTCTAGATAACTTCTGGACTTATCTTCTGGGCATATTTCTCTAAATATCTGTTTGCTCCTCTTCTCGAAGAGATTACCTATATTGTTCCCCTCAGTGGCCGCTGAGATGCCTTGAGACTGTCTGGGTGTTTCCCCCCGCGCACCTGTAGCCGGCCATGTGATAGATGCCGGTGGGTGCCGGGAACTGCCCAAGAGCGGTCCTTAAACCCATTGTCCTATATTTTGCACTATACATTTCTCTATAGCGCGCTCTCAGGGGTTTGCTTCTTTGTAGTAAGTTACTTTACGATACACATAAAATACATGTTGTTTTAGCAAACTATTATTATTCCAGTTAAGGTTTAGATCTAGTACTTCAACTCTATAGTGTTTGGGAACATGTCTTTGTTGTAAATTGGTGAAATATTTAGAAATCTGTCTGCAGGTAGAGAAAGAAAATCCTCCATTTGGATTAGACTTTTTATACAAAGTGTATGTAAGGAATGTCCTTCTTACTGGAACTAAGCATGCATATTGTAATATCTGTTCTGTTTTTCTTCATAGACTTCTATACAGAGGCCACATACCGCAGCCTCTCCTTCTACACCAATCATGAACTGTGAGCGGGTAGAAAGCAGATTAAAAATAAATCTTACCAAATGCTGGCAAGATGTACATAAAGCTTTCCGGGAGAAAGATCCTGAAAAGCAGGGAGAAGTTTCTGCTTCTGATTTCTCAGGTACAGAACTCAATATGCTTGTCCCTTTTGTTTTATTTCCCTGTGATTTTTTTATGACTCTGCTAAAATCTTCAATGTAACTGCCCTATCACAGAAGTGGGAGCCAGTGATGCCAGGGCAAGGACTACTTGAAGTGATCTTTTTTTTATCATTTAGGCATTGTGGTTTCTTCATAATCTGATTCAGTAGCTGTTTCACGTGCACTCTGTTTCTCAAGTAGACTAAATGGCACAGTTACTATTTGATTTTTTTTTATAAAAATTCATTAGCTAAATCATCATCTCACTAGCCACTGACAATGCAGTGCAGTGACTCATAATGGTCCCAGGGAGAGAAGTGGTGTGTTTTATGGATGAGGCTATGGTTGACACCCTGGCATCAATTTCTCTTTACAGCGTAAGATACAACATGGTGACACCAGACCAGAGGACAGCTAGATCTTGTAGAACAGGATGAGTTTTATTCTCCAATTATGAGAAAAAAGCCTCCCACTAAAACAGTGCGAAGAACACTAACGTCTTCTGAAAACAGAAAGCATCTACGTTTCCTTCCAACACTTATCGCAAAAATAAGTTTATTCCATAGTTTAGGATAGTGGGTGAAACCTTGCAAATCATTCTTTCGTGCCCCTGGGCCAACTATGCAGCCATATGCTGGTTTATAGCACAGATACAGCCTCATTAACCTATTAATGCCAAGCTGCAAATGATTTAAGGAAATATTCTCTGTGCAACATTTTCTACAAAAGCAATATTTTTGTGTAAGGGGCAAACCTTTAGCAATTATTAGCTATATGTCTGCTTATACTGCAATGTATTTCCCACACCCACTCATACAATCTTATATACTCAAACAATAATACTACAGTGATCCAATATAATTACTTATCAATTATCATCAACATAGTGATAACATGCACCAAAAATTCTTAAACCAAGTCCTTTAAATATACAAAATATATTCACTGTGCCTTCTTTTCCTCCTTCTCTTGCAATATTCCCCAGTGAGTTCCACCACCATTCACACTATGCGCTAACCTTAATATGCTGACCTAAAATCTGCAAATAGGTCACCATTTACATTCCCCTTTAAGGGGTCTCATACACCTCTGCAGGATGCTTCCAATAATTGCCACCTTGTCACCTCTTCAGCTCATACCAATAAGGACAGCAGTAATCTTAATAATTCCTCCTCTGCTCAAAGAGAATAAAGGCTTAAATATTTTTTTACCATTTAAACATTGGGCACTTTATTAAAATAAATAAAGTCATTTCTTTAACAAAAACTGTGCACTAAATACAGCAGTGCATCACCATAACATATCTATAAGCCTTTCCGGTACATGCCCTCCTTTAAGATAGAGACTGCAGAGGGGTGTAGGGGCCAGGCTGCTTGTTGAAGTAATGCTGAGGTCTCTATCGTAAAAGGCTTATAACGATTTTATAGTGGTGCACTTCTGTATTTAATCTAATATATAAGGACTAGTGAAGAGCTAAGGATCGGCTCGAACCAGCAGTAAGTTGTCACATTATAGCAGGCCACCAGCCTAATCAGATGCAGCCAATAACTTTCCACCAGTCGAACATACCAAATGGACAGGGATGCTGGTGACGTCATTGACCTAATATGGCTGCATGGCCATTTATGGTCAATGACGTTGTTTAAATATGACCATGTGGCCATATTTCAATGACATCAGCCAGAATCCCCGTTTCATTGTTAAGAGCGACTGCAGGGGTTTCCTTGGCTGCAGCTGATTGAGCCGGTAGTTGCTATCATGTGCTATCATGCTTCCCGCAGGTTACGACTTAACTGGGACATCACTAATAACGAGTATCACCTGATCCTGTCTATTGGTATGTTGTTATTTCAGATGTCATGAAAAGGTTTAACATGGATCTGATGAAGCAAGAACTGGAGGAGTTAACTATGAAATATGATTTAAGAAACAACGGAAATTTGTCATACACAGACTTTTTGCGCAATGTCACACTGGGACCAAGGCAGCAAGGATCAGCTCTCTTGCAGAGGGTAAAACTGCAAAAGCCAAGGATCCCGGTATGTTTTCTGATTTATCTTCTTTATAAAGCTTAATGTTTTGCATGCTTCTGATATTTGAGCTTTTATTTTAATACCTACAACATGGAGACAACTGTTATAGTCACACTAAAGACAGCCAAAGAAAAGATAAAAAAGTCAGCTATTTCAAACACGTTAAAACTGCAAACAATCTCTATGTAACATTTGAACAATTATTCATGGAATCTTTGATTATTCTGATCATATGTCCTTGTGCTTTATTAGAATCTCAGCACTGGTCAAAGTGACATCACAGCTCACCATAATTATTCATATTAATAGCATTTCTCATTAACCATTGTCTGCTAAGAATGATAACCCTCTACAATGGAACTCCAATATTTTGTGATTTTCTTTTGGACTTAAATTAAAATGAACTCCGTTTACAGCATACTTCATTTAGATATATCCCTCATTAGCCAAAAGGAGTATAAATCTACATTCTGTTCACCAAATACCTTTGCAAACCAAGTTAATACCTTGTAAAAGTAGCAGTGGCATCATCAATGTGCCATGTAGAGAGCAGAGCTGTGGGTGGGACCCAGCAGGACCAACCAATAAAGGTTGCCTCTGGAAACTACAGTGGGGGGCAGAGACAAAACCAGAAAAAAATACACAAAGCACAGCCAGATTTAACTTACAATGCATAAGCCTCTTGTATTTAGGCAATATTTGTTTAGCCAGGAGTGCAGCTTTAAAGTGCATATCCAAACCGCCCTTCATTTTTGGATGGAGTAGGGAAGTGTTAAAACCCCTATTGACACTTTGGGCCCAATTTGGACATTGTCACTTAGGGGTGTACTCACTTTTGTTGCCAGTGGTTTCGACATTAACGGCTGTGTGTTGAGTTATTTTGAGAGGACAGCAAATTTACACTGTTATACAAGTTATACAAGCTGTACATTGACTACATTGTAACAAAGTGTAATTTCTTCAGTGTTGTCACATGAAAAGATATGATAAAATATTTACAAAAATTTGAGGGGTGTACTTACTTTTTAGAGATACTGTATGTTGACTTCCTCTAAACGGATATAATCTCATGTACTATGGACCATGTTACAGACTATTTTTTGTATTATTTTTCTTTATTTTATTGCCTGTTAGATGAGCACGGGATTGCATGGTGCCACATTTACGGATGTCATACTCAGAATCCAGCCAAAGATAGTGGATTGCTGGAGACCAATGAGGAGGGCCTTTCAGTCTTATGACGATGCAAGAACAGGGTATATAAGCATTCCGGATTTCAAACAGGTACAGTGAGTTTTTCCAAATTCTGTTCCTTGGTACATATGCATGTGTGCATTCCTGCATGTAGTATATCCTCCACCATAAAGATTGCCTGCATACGGGCTTATAGAGACCTCTCAGGGTCAAACACACCTGCGATTTAAACCCAGCCAGGGCCTTGATCTATCCGCAGAAAGATAGGCAAATCCCTCCGAGCACAGGCAGCACTAACTTAGGATCAGCAAGCAGCATACAATCACAGATGCAGACCTCCTCAAAACTCAGCTCAGGATGTCCCACTTTGGGGCCTTAGCCAACAGTCCATCTGATGACATTGTTGCTTACTGATCTCTTCTTTTTCTGCTTTGCTGGCTGTAGAGGGGCCCAGGAGTGCCGCAGGCTGCAGGGAGCGCTGAGATCTGCTGAGTTTTAATGTTACAGTCTCCTAGAATTACCAGGAAACTGTAACAGACAGCAAAGCAGAAAAAGAAGCGATCAGAGCTGAGGTCCTTCCTCAGCTCCGTGGGTGTTCACAAAAGTTTTGGCCCCATTGTTAGCATTGCTAAGGCAGAAGGGGATTGCGGTACTGGTGTACTTGGACGAACTCCTTTTGCGAGCAGAGTCTCCAAATGCCTTAAAAGACAGTCTGGAAATGTCGGTACGAACTCTGCCAGTGTTCGGCTGGGAGCTTAATTTCCAAAAATCTGTTCTGGTCCCGTCCACCAAGCTGGACTATCTGGGCCTGACCCTGGACACCTCAGCCTGGGTATTTCTTCCGGAGGTGAAACTCCAGAAGTTGCAGGATGTGATACAGCTCCTGTTGTCCAGCCGGCGGTAATTTCTCAGAGCTTGTATGCAAGTGCTAGGCTTGATAGTCTCTCCCTTCGAGGCGGTTCCGTTTGCTCAGTTCCATACCAGATCTCTGCAAAAGGAGATTCTTGCCTAATGGAACAAGAACCCTGGGCGGTGGTCACCACAGATGCCAGCCTGTCCAGGTAGTGAGGTGTCTTGGGCACGGATTGTGCTCAGGGGATTTGGACTCTGAAGGAGTCCAGCCTACCGATCAATATCCTGGAAATTTGGGCGATCAGGCTTTGCCTGACCCATTGGACTGATCGTCTGGGGGGGCACCCAGTAGGGATTCAATCGGACAATGCCATGGCCGTGGCATGTTTCCATCATCAAGGGGGCACCAAAAGTGCCCTAGCAGCCCGGGAAGTAGCCAGCATTTCAAGGTGGACAGAACGCTGTGCATATTCCAGGGTTTGAAATTTGGCAAGCGGACTACCTCAGTCAGAAGACGTTGGATCAGGGAGAATGGTCTCTCCACCTGGAGGTGTTTCATCAACTGTGTCTCCGGAGGGGGAAACCCAATGTGGACCTGTTGGCTTCTCCTCTCAACAGAAAGGTGCAGAGGTTGGTAGCAAAGTCTCCGGATCCTCTGTCTGTCGCCACAGACGCTCTGGTGGCCCCTTGCGGACAGTATTGTCTGATATTTGCATTTCCTCCGATAACTCTTCTACGAAGAATCGAGGCAGAAGAGATTCTGGTCATCCTAGTGGCCCTGGACTGGCCTCGCAGGTCTTGGTACGCAGACATAGTACGGCTGGTCGCCGATGTCCCTTGGAGACTCCCTCTCAGAGAAGATCTTTTAGCTCAAGATCCGATCTTCCATCCTGCTGGCTTTAACAGCTTGTCTATTGAAAGCCAGGGTGCTGAAGGATAGAGGGGTGTCTGAATCGGTGATTCCTACGCTGTTAAAAGCTAGAAAATCTACTTCCAGCAAGATTTATCATCGAGTCTGGAAGGCGTATATTGTGTGGTGTGAGTCTGGGGGGGGGGGGGTTCCCCCTGTTCCTTTTGGGTGTCTTGTGTCTTGAAGTTTCTCCAAAGAGATGTAGATCAAAGTTTGGCCTTAGGTACCACCCAAGGCAAGATTTTGGCCCTGGCGATTTTCTTTCAGCACCGGTTGGCCAGGAATTCCTTGGTTCACACCTTTGTTCAGGGGGTCCGCCACCTGGCTCCCCCAGTGAGGTCTCTGTTACCTCCGTGGGACCTCAATTTGGTGCTGTCGGTTCTTCAGAAACCAAACAAATATTTATGAGCTTCCTTTGTTTACATTTTCACAGAAGGTAGCCTTTTTGGTGGATATTACTTCTGCGTGCAGGGTGTCGGAGTTGGCTGCGTTGTCTTGTGGTTCACCCTATCTGGTGGTTCACAGAGACAAAGTGGTGCTTCATCCCTGCCAGTCGTCCCTTCCTAATGTTGTCTCTGGTTTCCATTTAAATTAAGATATTGTGTTGCCTTCCTTGTGTCCTAAGCCTAAGCATCCTAAAGAGATTGCCTTACATTCTTTGGATGTGGTTTGAGTGTACCTGGTGGCGACTGAGTCGTTTCGAAAATCTGATTCTTTATTTGTCCTTTATTTGTCTTTATTTGTATGGACCCAGTAAGGGGCCGGCCGCGTCTGCTGCGACCATTTCTAGATGGATCAGACAGACAGTGGTGCAGGCCTATTCCATTAAGGGTCAGGATCCTTCTTTTTGTGTTAAGGTGCATTCTACGAGGGCGCTTAGTGCCTCTTGGGCCTTCCATCATCAGGCATCGGTAGTGCAGGTTTGCAAGGCAGCAACCTGGTCGTCCGTGCACACTTTCAAAAAATTTTATAAGGTGGATGTGTTGGCATCTGTGGATGCTTCTTTTGGCCGCAAGGTTTTGCAGGCCGCTGTTGGAGAGGATTAGTCCACTTTGAGGGTGTTTTTTGTTTTTGTCAGGTGAGCTCCAGTTGTTCCTGGTTGAACTCCTGTTCTTACTTGGTTGGCTATGTTTAGCCTTTGTGAAGTGTGTTTCTTGCTGTGTTCTTCCCACCCCTCATGTTGACACTGCTTTTGGATGTCCCAAGGGTCAAGAGGATCTGGAGCTGTGTCTGTCAATAAACGAAAGCGAAAACTGTGTTTTTGTCTTACCATAAAATCCTTTTCTCTGATGTTCATTGACAGACACAGCACCCGCCCCTCTATTGAGTTGGGTTTTATGTTCTTCTGACACTGCTTGTTACAAAACTGAAGACCTATAGCAGGAAGTGGGAGTATACCCCCTGGAACTGCCCTATAGGCGTAGTCAAACTTTTTTCCACCTAGTGTCCTACTCTTGTAGGGGGCAGCATAAACCCAAGGGTCAAGAAGATCTGGAGCTGTGTCCGTCAATGAACATCTGAGAAAAGGATTTTACGGTAAGACAAAAATCCAGTTTCTCTATCGTTCATCGGCAGACGCAGCTCCATCTAGTCAGAGACTATACGGTTATGCTTCTCCCATCAGGAATATGCACTAGGCAGGAAAAAAGCTTAACCACACCTATGGGGGCCGTCCCTGCAGGCATAACCCCACACACCCTGCTATCATCAAGCAGTTTTGTTTTTGCCTAGTTTAAGAAATAGGACCTAGCTTCTTGCTAGGACTCTGGTCTTAGCTATTATAGGAAAGTTTGTTAGTTTGTGATTTTTTTTATTTTCACTAGTTAGTTCCTGAGGACCAAGATCCAGAGGAACTACAAGCAAGACTTCCTCTCAGGGAAGATCTGCTGTCTCAAGGTCCAATCTTCCATCCTGCATTACAGTGGCTGGCTTTAACGGCATGGCTGTTTAAAGCCAGGTGTTGGGAGATAGAGGTCTTTCTGACTCTGTGATTCCTATGCTATTGAAGGCTAGGAAATCGACTTCTAGGAAGATATATCATCGTACAAGGAAATTGTATATTTCATGGTGTGAATCACTGAAGGTGAACCCTCGCTTGTTTTCAATAGCTAGGGTCTTGGCCTTTGTGCAGAAAGGAGTTGAACAGCGGTTGGCTTTGGGCACTATCAAAGGTCAAGGGTCGGCTTTGGCTATATATTTCCAACGCCGTTAGCTATGCATGCTTTGATTCGTACCTTTATACAGGGAGTGCGCCATATAGCTCCTCCGAGAAGGTCCCCGCTACCTCCGTGGGACCTCAACCTGGTATTAACTGTTCTTCAAAAGCCTCCTTTTGGGAACATTCGGGAGATTTCTCTGCTTTCGTGGTCCCAGAAGGTTGCCTTCTTCATGGCTATCACTTCCGCTCGCAGACTATCTGAACTGGCGGCGTTGTCCTGCTGCTCACCTTATCTGGTGGTACACAGGGATAAAGTGGTACTTCGACCTAATCCGTCATTTCTTCCTAAGGTTGTTTCTAAATTTCCTCTGAATGAAGACATTGTGTTGCCTTCACTCTGCCCTAAGCCCAAACATTCTAAGGAATTTGCGTTGCACTCTTTGGATGTGGTTCCAGCTATCAGGGTCTATCTGGAGACCACTGAGTCTTTTAGGATATCAGACGCTCATTTTATCCTTACCGAAGGATCTTGTAAGGGATTGGCTGCGTCTGCGGCGACCATATCAAGTAGGATCAGGCAGACGGTAGTTCAGGCTTATTCACTGAAGGGTCAGGTTCCTCCTTTACTGATGAAGGTGCATTCTACAAGAGCGCTGAGTGCTTTTTTTTTTTTTTTTCGCCATCAGGCATCGTGCTGCAAGTTTGCAAGGCGGCAACTTGGTCATCTGTGCATACGTTTACAAAATTCTACAAAGTAGATGTATTGGCATCTTTGGATGCTTCTTTTGGCCGCATAGGTTTTGCAGGCTGCTGTTTAAAGAGAACTGTTTTTTTTTTGTTTCTCTTTGTTCTCCAGTTGTTCCTGGTTGAGCTCAATGTTTCCTGTTTGGCTTAGTTTAGCCTTTGGGGAGTTACGTTTCCGTTGTATTCCCACCCCTCATGAATATGCTGCTTTGGGACATCCCTAAAGTCTCTGACTAGATGGAGCTGCGTCTGTCGATGAACGATAGAGAAAACTTGATTTTTGTAAGAACTTACCGTAAAATCCTTTTCTCTGAAGTTCATCGACCGACGCAGCACCTGCCCCTCTACTTCTGAGTGAATGGGGTTTTTTCTATTCTAAACACTGCTTGCAACTAAACTGCTTTATGATAGCAGGGTGTGTGGGGTTACGCCTGCAGGGACAGCCCCCATAGGTGTGGTTAAGCTTTTTTCCTGCCTAGTGCCTATTCCTGATAGGAGGAGCATAACCCTATAGTCTCTGACTAGATGGAGCTGGGTCTGTCGATGAACTTCAGAGAAAAGGATTTTACAGTAAGTTCTTACAAAAATCCATTTTTTTTTGTTTTGGATAGAGTGCAGAGGGATAAGAACACCTGTCATTTGTTATTGCTGTCTGCATACATCGTTAAGGAGATTCAACCCCTATTGTTGTCCTGTTTACCAATATCACTGAAAGTTTAAGTAAAAGAAAATCCCAAATTCTGGGTTTTCCCAAGAAAAGTAATAGAGGGTAAATCTTCCAATAGAGACACTAGTTTTGGTGACCTGGGGGTCCCAAGTGGATTCCCTTAATTTGCAGGGATTTTCTCTCGCTTCCTATTTGGCTATGGGACAGGAAGTGAGGGGAAATCTCCACAATGGGACACAGATGGTGAAAAAAATATTCTGACAGGGTTTATAACCCTCCCTTACTCTATCTAAATGAAAAAAAAAAGTTTTTCTTTCAATTCTACGTTAATTTAAAAAAAAAGTTATCTAAGAGATAAGAGAGATAAGAATTTCTTGGAGGGCTCTGGTAATGTAGCCTTCACAGGAGGCAGCTGGAAGGCACTGGCTTTGTCACCAGTGCCTCGGCAGAGGCAGAAGAGCAGAAAATGTAATTTAATGTTTACTTAAAATACAGTATTTTGGAATGAGAGTATACCATGTTTATTATTGAGAATGCAGAGCTGTGTGCAACTGTGCTTTTTACTTTTCTGGGCGGAAAGGTCTGCCTTAGGTCATTCTCCCAGCTTCTCCTGCTTCCAGTAAATTTCTAGCCAAAATGCTGATTTTAACCCGTGCAAAAAATGAAAAGATTGTTTCAGAGGGTAAGTAGTTAAGATGGTGACAAGGTATCATTAAACTTGTCACTAGTCATCCAAGTGGCCTTCTCAGTTGATGCATTTGGAAGTCACTTGCATGAGTGGTAAAATATCTTCAACGTTGCAGAACAGTTCCAGCTGAAAGTGACTAACTACTGTTAGTTATATACTATGACCTGGATAAATTAGAGCCTTGACAAATATGTATTTATTTAATTTAATTTTTTTTTTTTTTTTTTTTTAAGGTCCTGCGGAAATTTGGCATCAATCTTTCAGAGGAGGAGTTCTTCCACATTCTAGGCTACTTTGACAAAGATTTAAAATCCAAAGTCTCTTACAATGACTTCCTCAGTGAGTTTCTGAGATAAGAAAGTGACACGATTTTGCAGCAGTGGTGTTTTGTATTTCATCCTCTGATTTTAATGCTTTGATTCAAACAGGAATAAATATATTTACACGACTGTGAAACTACATTAACATTGGCCACAGCTCATAAACTGCAGACTGATAAATAACGTTCTGCAAAATGAGCGCAGCTTCTGCGTTAAACTCTAATGAAGAGTGTCTGCTTTCATCAACCTAATTACTTTAATAAGACAAAAATAACTAGGGCTCTTTAAAGTTTCTAAATCTAAGATGAATGTCTTCATGGCTAAAAAATGGTATACCCTCCCAGTACAAACGTTTCCATTGCAACACATTGCGAAAATAAAAATTCTCCAAGTTCATTAATGGATATATGATGGTAATTTTTAGTCATCTGCCATGAGAAAATTATACATAGTGTGTATAAATAAACTTCATTAAATCCCCTGGTTTCATTAAATGTTCAGATTTATTATAGATATTTTCTTTCTTTCTTCCTTTTTTTTTAATTAGCAACTAAGTAAACTCTGGTGGTTCCCTTTCCATTTAATTTTATTAAAGCTGAACTCCAGGCATGCAGCTAGATGTACATTTAATATACATATATGTATCTGTCTTAAGTACCAAAAGATTTGTAATTCTGTTTAGCATGTGACTTAGGCAACCTGCCAGACAGCATAGCTGCACTGGGGACTGTTCTTTTCTCTACTGCAGTTGAGCCATAAAGCTTGGTCACTCACCATCACCCAGCTTGCTGATTAGATAATGGAGAAGAATCTCCACTTGGATGAAATCGTCTCTATACTGTCTCTAGCTCACAGGGTAATATTAACAGCAGTGTACAGTAAAGGAGAACCTGATTGATTCACACAGTTTCTACTCTTTCTTCCAGGTGAAGTCCTGATGTGCAGGGATTTAAAGGGCCTTATATAAAATATAAGGCCCAATATAAAGACCTGACTCGCAGTCGACATTCCAATTTATCCCAAAGGAGTTCAGTAGGTTTGAGGTCAGGATTTTCTGCAGACCACTTTAGTTCCTCCATGGCAAACAGGTCAAACCATGCCTTTATGGAGCTGGCTATGTTGCACAGGGGCATGGTTAAGCTAGAACAGAAAAGGGCCTTTCTCAAACTGTGGCCACAAGGTTGGAAGAAAACAATTGTGTAAAATGTCTTTGTATGGTGTTGGACAGCTCTTTCCAAAACCATGCGAATCAATATGGAGTTGGCCCCTCTAGTTGTGGCTGTAACAGCCTCTACTCTTGTGGGAAGGCTTTATACAAAAGTTAGGGTGTCTCTTGGGAAATTTTTGTCCATGCAAACAAATGAATATTTGTAAGGTCAGTTACTAATGTTAGATGAGAGGGCCTGACTCACAACTGAGTTCTGATTCATCCCAAAGGTGTGTTTTTTTGTTTTTTTTTCTAATTCTTTATTATCAATTTTCAAAAATTTACAGAGAAATGCCCTCGCAGGGGCTGAAACATAGCAGACTACAAACATCCACCATGCTAAGTGCAAGGTACAAAAAAAACAAAGTCAAAACAAAACTAAAAATAAGCTGCCGCTACCCATATGTGTGTGTGCCCCACACTAAAAACATAGGGCGGTAGTAAAGATAAGACAAAGTCCCCCGGGCTGAGACCAAAAGGCCTCACCAAACACCCCTCCCCCCACAGTACAATCAACATGACACTTTAAACCTTATCACTCAATTAAAGGCAATCTACGTATGAGCAGTAGAGTTTACCTGAAGCCACTTGGACCAAACCTTGTCAAACGTTTTAGGGAAGCCCTTTAGCAATAGGTATCCAGAAAGGTATTTAGAATGGTTGAGTTCAGGGCTTTGTGCAGGCTCCACATCAAGCTCATCAAACTATGACTTTAATGGAGCTAGCTTTGTACACAAGGCACAGAGCATGTGGCAACAGAAAAGGGCCTTCCCAAAACTGTGGCTACAAGGTTGGAGCCTGGAGGAGCACAATAGCCTACATTGTCTTGCATGCTGTAGCATTACTAGTACCCTTCACTGGAAACACTTGAACTCAATTATTTGGAGGGAGGTCCAAATACTTTTAGCCACATAAAAAAGGGTGCGATGTTCAAATGTCTGACAACTTTTGACCATGTTGAATGCTTTTGCAGTACTCTTCACTGGAAACAACTGAACTCAATCATTTGTAGGGGGGTTCACATACTTTGGCCACATAGGAAGATGTAGTGGTGCTATTGACCATATAGTAAATCTGCTTGTGGTTCAGCTTTGATAAATGCATATTTCCATTTTTGCTACATCATTTGGTATTTGGTGTAAAAAAAGAAAAACAACCTACACTGAAGATCAAAATAAAGAACAATTTATGAACACTTGAATCTTCATTGCTCAACATTTGATTGCATTTTTGTTGTGACGACACCATGCTAATAGAACACAGTTTTTCAAAATAGCCAAGGCACTTTAAAAAAAAAAAAAAAACCTTTGTTTTGTAGAAAATGCAGTTGCCAAAATTAGAGAACAGCAATGACTGTAGCATGGAGAAAGATTACAACTAAAGTTTCTGAAGGTTACAACAATCATGATACAGTAGGAAGTGTACATGCCCTTGCTTTGAATGACTTCAGCACATCTTTGGCCATAGGACATCACCAGTCTCTCACACTGCTCTGGTGTGATTTTGTTCCACTCTTCTTCCAGTCTCTTCCACAATTCAGGTGACTGTAATGAGTTTATTAACCATAACTTTGCCGCCAATGATTTTTCAGAGATTTTTTTTAGATCAGAACTCTGGGCTGGCCATTTCATTTTTTCAATGTTTTCCGCTTCAAGGAACTGCTTTACCTGTTTTGCTGTGTGATGGGGGCCATTGTCATGCATGAAAATTTCTGGCTTATTGGGTGATGAACACAGAGAAGGAACCGTCTGTTGTCAAAGAAGGTTTTGATAAACATTTGCATTCACTCTGTATAAGAGGCCCACTTCCTGCTGCAGAAAACATCCCCTAAACCATGCTTCCTCCTTCACCTTTTACTGACTTCTTTACACACTTTGGGTTCAGCCTTTCCCCAGTTCCCATCGGATCCAAATAAATTAAACTTGCTTTCATCACTAAAGTAAACTGTGGACCAGTTCTCCTCTGTCGACACAACATGCTCCTCAGCAAAGGTTAGCCTAGCCTTTTGATTCCTTCACTAATGGGAGGTTTGTTCACTGCAGAGTGGGCTTTCAGTTCAAATTCTCTTAAACGGCAAGACACTGTATGATGAGACAGACCCTTACCCTGTTCAGTGCAGAACTTGCGAGCGATTGCAGCTGCAGTGTTGAACTGATTGCCCATTAAGATTCCCTCCATTATCCTATCCTCCTTGGGGGACTTGAATGAGTTTGTGACATTGTAATTATGTAATATTCTAGAAATCACATATTTGGAACAACAAACTTCTCTTGCTATGGCTAAAAGGGTCATCCCTTTGGCCTTCATCTGGACAACCTGCTGCTGGAGGGTTTGTAGTCACTTTAAAACGGCTCACCACCATCTTGCAAAGTCAGCAAAAAAAGGAAAGTAGGCTGCCAGTTAAATAGGGTTTGTCAGAAAATTAAAGAAATTATCACAAGGTGCCAGATTAACACAAACTGAGAGGTATCTGAAAGTGTTCTCTAATTTTGATCAATGTTCTTTTTCAAATCTCATTGAAGTGTTTTTCATTCTGTGCTTAAAAATATATGTAATTCATGAAATATGCTTAACAAAACTGCTCTTTTAGTCCTGTTTAGATCATTTCAAATAGGACTAAGCACCTTGAAATTTAGGAAATTTTAGATTGTTCTCTAATTTTGATCTCCAGTGTATGTGTCCATAACATTGGAGAATAATCTGAACATTATTTTAAAATATTTTATTATTTAAATGTATGTAAATGCAGTGATATATGAAACTCTGCACTCCCAAATAGATGCAACAGCTGCTAGCTTAAAATACATGTAAAAACAAACCATTTGAAAAAAGCAGGACTATTTATAATAAATAGTCCTTTATCCAGCATGGATAAAACAAAGTCCAATAGTAAAAGGGATTCTCCACCCAGGTGTAAGAAGCATGCAATGGTGAGCCCGATCCTCCACCTCCACCACACACTGACTCTTACCAGGATTTGAGAACCACTGATCTGGAGAATCACCTGGTATTTCTTAGTCCTGGAAGGATTTCCAACTCCAGAGCGGTCAGGATGCCTAAGACTGAGTGATACTTTGAATCACCCACTGCGCTTTTTGGCCATTATTGAAACAGTGGCCCATAGCTTTTGGTAAGAGTCAGTGTGTGGTGGAGGTGGAGGATCGGGCTCACCATTGCATGCTTCTTACACCTGGGTGGAGAATCCCTTTTACTATTGGACTTTGTTTTTTCCATGCTGGATAAGGGACTATTTATTATAAACAGCTGCTTGCGTGTTTTCAGATTTAAATGTATGTGTTTAACCCTTTTTGAGTGTTATATTGATGATTGAAACAGTGAAAAGCACAATGATTAAAATGAATTGCAGTAATTTATTTTTGTAGATTTTTTTAACAAAATAATTAAAAGAATATTTACAAAATTTCTCCCCCGCTCTTTTTTTTCTTTCATGTGAAAGTGTGTTTACGAATATTATATGCTTTTTACAAAATTATAAAAAGGTTTTTTTCCATAGCAAAAATAAACAGATAATAAAATATAATCAGTGACAATAATATATTGTAAAATGTAATCACTGTGCATCTACAGAGTGAAATCAAGTTTATAAAACAAAGTTGCTTTTATTAAATTAATCTGCTACAATGTTCCTCTGTCCCCACAATTCCACATTATAATGGAGCATTTTTCTTACAGAATGTTTCATTACAGTATAATAGGATCCAAACAGGCCATGCATTACACTCTGAACAGCAATTAAAATAATCTCCACTACATTCCTCAGGTGTAAAGGGATTAAGCCCGCATAGTAGGCCACTTTAAGTAATATCCGCACCTTGCACCCCAAATACAGTGGTATCACAGGATCATTCAGGCCTGGAAGCTTTGCTGATAGAGGAACCATCCTTGAGAAAGGTATTGGCAGCAGTTAATGGATGCAAATCAGCCTTGTCAGAAATGGCAGATCAATTGAAAGGTATTAAAGACTAAATGATATCGGTAATTCATGATTTACAGAAAGTCAATGAGTGTACTACAGAATTGGAGGATAGAGTAAGTGGGATTGAAGATGGAATTACTCCAATGAAACAGAAGATTGAACTTTTGAAGGCCATAGTTGAAAAACAAAATGACAGACTAGAAGACTTAGAAAACTGGCTAAGGAGAAATAACGTTCGGATAGTTGGTTTCCTGGACAAAAGTGAAGGAAGTAACATGAGAGACTTTCTGGAAAAATGGATCCCAGAAACTGTAGGGAGAAAAGAACTCTCACCTTTGCTTGAAATTGAAGGAGCACATAGAGTACCATTGAGAACCCCCGACTCGGGCGGGATGCCTTGGCCTGTGCTTATAAAACTCGTCTCTTTTAAGGACAGAGAAACAATACTCTGAAAAGCAAGAGAAATTAAGGACATTAGACTTAATGGGGTGAAAATTCCATTTTTTCCAGACTTCTCAGCAGAAGTGCAGAGAAGGAGGGTGAAATATATAGATATCAAGAAATGCAATATGCCATGTTATATCCAGCATGGCTGAGAGTTGTGGTGGATGGTAGGGTCTACTTTTTTGATACACCTACTGCAGCCGCGCCTTGGTTGGTTTTTTGCTTTTTTTGCTTTGACACAAGGGGGCTAAGAAAGGGAGAGGGAAAGTATCTTTTTTTTTTTCCTCTCCTTTTCTCACTATCAAGTTTAAATGGGAGCTATATGTGTTTAATGGAGTCACAGGTTAGAAGGTGTGCGTATTTTGAGTATTGTGATTGTTTAGACAACCACAGGGTATTTGTAGTAGGTAAAATGTTTGTTGGGGGTGGTGGGGGTGGGACTAAAATAGGGAGAAGGGAGAGGAAAAAACAAACACAGACACAAACACAGATATTTAATATGGAAAATACACAGAAGAAATTAAAGAGGATAATAGTTCAGGTAAATTATTTAAAAAATACAAGGATACCATACAAAAAACACAGAGGGTATGAGTTAAAGGAATATTATGTAGGGATTTCTATTTGCACTGGGTGGTTCACTAAAATAAATGTATAATATTTTAATATTTACATTTGCGTAAAAATGAATGAAGGGGTCATGATTTGTTCGTGGAATGTGAGAGGATTAGGTGACCCACTAAAGAAATAGCCTTATTTAAGTTTGTTGCTACATTTGGAGGATCTGTCCTTTGCCTGCAGGAGACACACTCAACAAAAGAAACAGAGTTACGATTAAGGTGTAAAGGATTCCCGTTTCAGTTTCATTCAGTATATACTACGTACGTATTCAAGAGGAACAAGTATCTTAATACAGAAATCAAAGAGATTCTCCTGTAGGCAAGTAAAGATAGACAGTAAGGGAAGATATATATTTCTATATTGTATGTTAGCAGAAACGCTATGTATAATAATGAAAGTATATGTCCCTCCTCCTTTTAAATTAGAGGTAATTAAACATTTATTAGAATTTATAGTAGATAATATATGGTGATAAATACCCAAGTGGATAAATTCCTGGCTGGAAATAGACATGAAGAAAACTAATTTACACTATTGTACAATACATTTAGAGAGACAGGTTTGAGGGATATTTGGCTAGAAAGACACCCAACAGACCAAGTATTTCCATGTTATTCAGACACGCACTCAACATTTTCTAGAATAGATATGGCAATAGGGAAAGATGTTTTTATCACAAGGGTAACAGATATTAAATACGAGGCTAGGGAATTGTCAAATCATTTGCCTATAGTCTTGACAGTAAGATTGGGAAACCAATGGGAAACAGGAGAATGGAGAGTAAACCCATTTTGGTTACAGTTGATATCGTCTAAAGAAAGTATGGTGGGTAATCTTCGGGAATTTTTAGAGAGCAATAGAAAATCAGCAACACAGGGTACATGGGACACGCGTAAGGCTTATTTAAGGGGAATTCTAATTCAGCAAACCTCTAAAAAGAAAAAAAAACACTAAAGATTAGGAGATAGCAGCAATGAGGTGGAGTGACAGAAATAGAAAAAATATATATAGAAGATCCATCACCAGATAACTTTGGTACATGGTCTGAGGCACAACAGATATATCGTACAATATTGTTAAAGAAAGCAGAGAACAGAAGATTCTTTCTGAAGCAGGCCCATTATGAGGAAGGCGAAAACACTGGGCGCATGCTGGCCCTCCTGGCAAAGTCTCAGGACACCACAGTAAATTCTCTGGTGTCTATTAGGACTCAGGCCGGGGAAGGGGGGCTGACCATGTGCCCGTTGGAAATTTCGAAGTTTTTTTTTAAGACGTATTATTCGGATTTGTATAAATCCAAAGTGGGTGAACTGGGTGGAAAAATAGGCGCTTCTTTTAGTGGCTTAACTATTTCACGTCTCTCAGAAGAAGATAAGGTACTCTTGTTACTGCCCATCACTATTGAGGAACTACAAGAGGCAGTAATGAATTCATCTAGTCATAAAGCACCAGGGCTAGATGGATTGCCAAATTAAATCTATGGGGAGGTAATGTTACTAGTATTATTGAAGGTACTAAATGAGGCAATGGAAAAGGAAAAACTTCCTGCATCTATGTTCGATGCAACGATCATAGTAATACCAAAAGAAGAGAAAGATCCTCTTCATCCCTTGTCCTATAGGCTAATCTCCTTGTTGTGTGCAGATGTTAAATTGTTGTCAAAAGTTTTAGCAAATAGAACAGTGTATATTTTTGTCCGGTAGATCAACAGCATTAAACATACAGAGATTGCTTCTAAATTTGCCAATACCAACAGAGGAGATGGGGTCAAGAATTGTGTTGCCTATCGACACTGTCAAAGCATTTGACAGAGTTGAGTGGCAATACTTGTGGGAGGTGCTGGTGGCCTTTAATATAGGCCCTGACTTTATAAAAGGGGTGAAATTGCTATATACGAACCCAAGAACGAAAGTAAAAATCAATGAAAGAGTTTTGGAGTTCTTTCCACTTTCCCAGGGCATGAGGCAGGGGTGCCTGATGTCCCCTCTGCTTTTTGCCCTGGCGGTGGAACCAATGGTCATAGCCATGAGAATGGCGAATGAGGTTAGAGGTTTCAGGAGAGGGAAGGTGGAGGAAAAGATTTCACTTTATGCAGATAATATTCTTTTACTTTTGAGAGATGCAAAACTCTCGTTGAGTGCTGTACTGGAAATCATAGAGAGATTTGGAACGATTTTGGGTCTTTCCATTAACCACTTGCCGACTGTCGACTATTTACTTCGGCAGTCAGCCTCTTCTGGGCAAAGTGACGTAGTACTACGTCGCTAGCCCACGAGCCTGTAGGGGGCGAGCGCGTGCCGCCGGTGGCGCGCTCCCACCCCTGCTCGTTCCCTGCCTAGCCAGCGTGTGTGACCGGCGGCTCCGATGTCCGCCGGCCACTCGCGATCTCCCACAGGAGAGAGAGAAAGACAAACGGCTGATGTAAACACAGCCATCTGTCATTCTCCCTGAAGTAATGACAGAGGCTATGCAATCCTGCTATGTAGGATCGTATGTCTCTGTGATTACTTCACTAGCCACACCCCCTAACAGTTAGAATCATGCCCCTAGGGACACACTTAACCCCTTGATCACCAATAAAGTTAACCCCTTCCCTGCCAGTGTCATTTTTACAGTAACAGTGCATATTTATAGCACTGATTACTGTAGTAATGTCACTAGTACCCCCAAAAGTGTCAAAAATGTCAGTCAGGGGTCCGATCTGTCCGCCACAATGTCGCAGTCCCACAAAAAATAAACTCAGATCGCCGCCATTACTAGTTAAAAAAAAAACAATAAAAATTACATAAATCTTTCCCGTAGTTAGTAAACATAATAACTTTTGTGCAAACCAATCAAAATAGGCGTATTGCAATTTTTTTTACAAAAATATGTAGCAGAAAACAAATTGCCCTAAAATGTTTAAAAATTTAGATTTTTACAATTTTTTTTTGAGAATTTCATATAAAAAAATGTGAAAAATATTGTTATTTTTTCAAAAATGTCGCTCTTTGTTTATAGCGCAAAAAATAAAAATCACACAGGTGATTAAATACAACCAAAAGAAAGCTATGTTTGTGGGAAAAAAGAACGTCAATTTCATTTCGGTACAGCGTCGCACGACCGCGCAATTGTCTGTTAAAGTCATGCAGTGCCGAATCGCAAAATAGGGCCTGGTCCTTAAGCATAAAAAAAGACTAGTGAAGGACAGAGGATCCTTCGCAATGAAGGGGATCAACTAAGGGTACCCAAGAGGCAAACTTCAAAAATAGGTGAAAAAACCTTTATTAGGCACTTGTGCCATGAAAAGCAGTAGTATACAAGTGAGAAGATGTGACACAACAATATGTATAAAAACAGTTAAAAAACAAGCAGAAGTGGTGGACCCACAACCACAAGGATTGCTGCAGTAAGCTGGTATAAATACACGTGAAGAACTGACTATTGCACTGTCCCAAAGTGGCCCCTGATCAGTAACTCGGGTGTAACGGTAAAATACTAAATAGCTGCCAATATGGATATCCCAATGGGGAAAGGGGTTGATGCTGGGATCAATGGTGGCTGAAACAGATGAGATATTGCACTGTCCCAGATTGCCAGTAGTCAATAGCTAAATTGCACACAAGAGTAGAAAGGTCCCAGAGGGTTCCAAAATGGCATAGAACGTGAGGCTAAGGGGGGACCACAGTCCGATATCCCAATCAAGAGATGGCTAATGCTGGGCTGAGCCTCATATAAAGTAAAGAAGTTGGGTGGCAGGCGGAACAGAGCACAGAATAACAGCCTGCAGTTCAATTGCAGATTCCAGTTAAAGCCATGGACATTAAGTATGTCTACCGTGAAATGATCAGCGATACATGCCGTAGCAAAGTTCCATGCAGTATTGGTACCTCCGTATATGTATCTTCAAACATGCCGGTGATGGTGTTCCTCATGTGGCGTTCTCCATCCGCACTCACTCTACAGACTTCCTGGTGAGACGTTCAGACCCATCGAGCACGGCCTGACCTCACTTCCGGTGTGAGGAGTTCAGAGGCGGGGGAACAGAAAGGAAGCCGCCGTATCGTCATCCAGCAATTGCGGATGAACCGGATCCATCAACTAAGGGCAAATGACGCCAACGCTGACGCGTTTCACTGGCAGGGCGCCAGTTTCTTCAGATTCTTCAGGTCTTCACGTGTATTTATACCAGCTTACTGCAGCAATCCTTGTGGTTGTGGGTCCACCACTACTGCTTGTTTTTTAACTGTTTTTATACATATTGTTGTGTCACATCTTCTCACTTGTATACTACTGCTTTTCATGGCACAAGTGCCTAATAAAGGTTTTTTCACCTATTTTTGAAGTTTGCCTCTTGGGTACCCTTAGTTGATCCCCTTCATTGCGAAGGATCCTCTGTCCTTCACTAGTCTTTTTTTAACCTCAGTATCCGATCAACGGTTACCCTGTGAGGCATTTAACCTTATATATGCCATTCCCTGCTCAGGCAATCATCTAGGGCCATATATGGGAACACATCCTGGTTTTTTCATCTGGTCTTTAGGCAGCCAAATCCTCTGGGGCTTAAGTGGTTAACTGCGAGAAATCTGTTCTTCTCCCAGTGGATGAATTGAAACAGGAATTGCCTGAGTGTGCAAGATATTTACAGATAGTGGAGGGTTTTAAATACTTGGGTATAATGTAGCGGGAAACCCCAAATTGTATATTCAAAACATTTTGAACCTCTGATGGCCACATTTAAAGAAAAATACAAAACATGGAATAGACTCTCTTTATCAGTTGTAGGTCCGTGTAGTTTGATAAAAATGGTATGGTTGCCTAAATTGCTATATGTATGTACTACAGAACTCACCATTATGGATTTCAGAGGTCTGGTTTAGGAAATTGGAGAGCCTCTTCAGGAAATTGATATGGAGGAAAGGCTATTCTAGGATTAGTTTGAGAACGCTGCAGCTGCCAAGAGAGGAGGGGGTATTGTAGTTCCACACCCCTGGAGCAATTTTTTGGCACCTCAACTTCAACAGATGGGGGATGGGAGATAGGTAATGATACTACTAAGTTATAGCTCAAGAGCGTTGTTGACTTGCAATCCACACATATCTTTGAGGCTTTAGAAGCCAACTCATTGGAAAAAGTGAATCAGTGCCCTTCAGCAAAACTGATGGTAAAGGTATGGAATACTGTGAGAGCAGTATTTCAATATTCAGGGTATACAGAATATACTCCAATTTGGGATAACAGAAACTTATTAGAGCTTGAGGGGCTAGAATACTTTTATAATTGGAAGCAGAAAGGAATAGTCAGATTGTCACAACTACTGTATATCAAGCGGAAGAACTGAAGTCATTCCAGGGTCTGAGGGAGGAATTTGGGCTTTTGAATAGAAATTTTTATCAATATTTGCAATTAAGACATGCATTGACAATGCAGTTTAAAGAGAGGATATTAGTTTGGAATAGAGAAATAAAAATAGCTGTCTGGGAACGTGTCCCCATTGAAAATAGAACAAATGGGGCCAACAACATCTAAACCGTCGATATGATTCCAGAACGGCCCTTTGGGGCCAGGGAGCCACCGCAACCAGTTCAACTGTCGCTACAAGAAGAAAGGGGTGAGGAAATAAAGAAATATAACCTCAGAAAGGTTGCATAGAGGGAGGCTCAACTCTGGTTGTAATTAGAAAATTGGAAAAATCTTTATTGATGGATAAATATAAAATATTGCAAAAAATGAGAACCATAGACCACACATATGGTAAATGTTTCAGACCAATAAGGACCCGGACAGACAACCAGATAACACAGACAACATAAAAACACAGACACACACGCCAAATGTCCCACCCAGGCCCATGAACCAGATTTGCAAACCATCCACTGCATTAGAGTGATTAGTCAATGGCTGACTTAAATCACTACTTCCTAGACATTGGATGGATGCAGGCATGCCATATGCTATGTAAAGTATCCAGTAACACCTGTTGAGGTGTGCTAACAAAAATGCAAAAAGATGTGCACCATTAACATAAATCATTCACTGCATAAGTCCTCATTAAATGTTGTAAAACAAGACCATTTGTCTGCTCAAAAATACTGTAAACTGGTCCGTGGACATTAGATATTGAGGATGGTCCTTAGTCACCATTGCAGGGGCTGTAATACAGTGATGAAAAGATGGTGGGTCAAGTCTGTGTGATGTTGGATACAGCACTATTGGCGAGGCCCTTATTGAAGGTAAAAACTCCCTGTAGATCAAACAGCCAATTTGGAAACACCAAAATTGCCGGGCGTTATCTTCAAAGGCAGTGGTTGAACATTATTAGTCCCTTGGGTAGGTGGGGGGAGGGGGGGGGGGGGGCAACTGAGGAGGTGATGAATACAAGCGGTGTATGAGCTACCCAGGGTTTGGAATAGAGCCCCGTGGCTGAAAATGTTACTTGAGACCACTTCTCTAAAAGGGATGATTTCAAAATTGTATAAAAACATTATTTTTAAAGTATTAGAAAAGGACTCTCAATTTAGTAGTAGGATTAAATGGGAGGAGGATGTGGGGGAAAATAACAGATGCCCAGTGGAATGATATGGTTTCTACGATAGATCTGTTGTCCTTATCAGCAGCTCAAAGACTTACACAGCTTTATATTATTCATAGATCATTTTATACGCCTAAAAGATTGTATCAATTTGGGCAACAGCCAGACACATTCTGCCCTAGATGTAGGGCCACAGTGGGGGACTTGATCCATGTGTTATGGAGGTGCCTCAAGCTTTAAAGATATTGGGAAGGGGGTACTAAATATAATAAACATGGTATTTAAATTAGATTTATCAGATGGACCCAATGCTATATTGGGACATTTAGGGCAGGATGTGAGCCCAAAGCCCAAATGAATTGCAGTGTTAAGATGTTTATATCAGGCTAGAAAGGGAATTATGTCAAAATGGATAAAGCCCAGATCACCCTCAATAATGGAATAGCAGAAAAGGATTAATAGTATAATAACAAGGGAAAAAATATTTTATAGGAGGAGGGGTAATATAGTTAGCTTTGAAAAGATATGGAAAATATGGATTGATGCTCTTGGACCGATACCTGAGGTTGAGAATATATAATAAGTTTGTGTTGGTACATTTAGGTACAGTGTCGCACGACCGCGCAATTGTCCGTTAAAATCACGCAGTGCCGAATCGCAAAATAGGGCCTGGTCTTTGAGCAGTCAAATCCTCCGGGGCTTAAGTTGTTAAATAGGGTTTGTCAGAAAATTAAAGAAATGATCACAAGGTGCCAGATTAACACCAATAACTGGGAGGTATCTGAAAGTGTTCTCTAATTTTGATCAATGTTCTTTTTCAAATCTCATTGAAGTGTTTTTCATTCTGTGCCTAAAAATATATGTAATTCATGAAATATGCTTAACAAAACTGCTCTGTTACTCCTGTTTAGATCATTTCAAATTGAACCAAGCATCTTGAAATTTAGGACATTTTAGGTTGTTCTCTAATTTTGATCTCCAGTGTATGTGCCCATACCAATAATCTGAACATTATTTTAAAATATTTTATTATTTAAATGTATGTGTTTAATGCTTTTTGAGTGTTATATTGATGAACAAAACAGGGAAAAGCAGAATGATAATTAATTGCAATAATTTTTATTTGTAGATTTTTTTTAAACAAAATAATTAAAATAATTTTTACAAAATTTCTCCCCAGCTCTATTTTTTATTTCATGTGCAAAATGTATTTGTGAATATTATATGCTTTTTACAAAATGATAAAAAGGTTTATTTTTTATAACAAAAATAAACAGATAATAAAATATAATCAGTACCGATAATATAATGTAAAATGTAATCACTGTGCATCTACAGAGTGAAAGCCAGTGTATAAAACAAATTTGCTTTTGTTAAATGAATCTGCTACAATGTTCCTCTGTCCTCACAATTCCATATTATAATGGAGCATTTTTCTTACAGAATGTTTCATTACAGTATAATAGGATCCAAACAGGCCGTGCATCACACTCTGAAACCCGCTTCATATTTGTCTGGAATCACAAAAATTTATTTACATGCATGAGAGGAAATAATGGACTTGAAATTGAAGTTGTTGAAGCAAGAAATTATCATATGGCTTGTAGTATTATCTTTAACTTGCCTAAATACAGGTATCAGCAATCCTGCAATCCAAAGAGTTTCTTAAGCTCATCATTTGAACCGAGAACTGCAAATATTTTTATTCCCCTGCCATCCCTACCAGACATTTAGAAAATGTGTTATGGTACAGGTTCATTTCCTTACGGTTCTTTTTGCAGAAATATTTATTTGTCCTTTTATTTCAGATCCATTAAAAGAACACTGCTTTCTTTGTGCATGTGCATATATATATATATATATATATATATATATATATATATTTAAAAATTGTATTTTTCTTTTGTCTGGGTATATTTGTTGCAAAATACTTTTATAGTATATTTATAGCTCAAACGTTTAACACTACAGCAGTGAACTGTCTTTAGGAACTAAAAACATGTAATTAACTAGGAACATTTATATTTATACAAAAGTAGAATAATTTTGTATTACCTAAAATTAAAAAAGGAAAATTTATTTATAATACTTCATGCATTTTGCTGTATTCTTCACAAAAAACAAGACTATGCACATCAGTTACTGCCCTTGAGGATCTATTACTTCTTTCACAATCATACCCATCTACGCCCATTAGGGGTTAGTTAGGAAACAAATATACTTTGGTTTTTAATAATAAAACACCTCAACCTAGGAAGAGGCTTAATACACACTTTGGTTGATTTACTAAAACCAGAGAGTGCAAAATCTGGTGCAGCTGTACATTGTAGTCAATCAGTTTCTAACTTCAGCTTGTTCAGTTGAGCTTTGACAAAAAAAAACCTGGAAGCTGATTGGTTTCTCTGCTGGAAGCTGCTCCAGATTTTGTACCTTCCAGTTTCAGTAAATCAACCCACTCGCAGGAATAAATCTTTTTGTTTCCTTGGAAAATTCCTCGTCTTGAGTATTTAATTAAAAAAAATGTAAAGTCTGGGCATTTCTACTTAATTTAATGCCCTTAGTATGACACACAGTTGTCAATGAAAAAAGGTAAAGGGGATGATGATTGTAAGATCACTATAAAATGAGCAGTAATTTCTCCTGTATGTTTGGTGGGCATGTTTGAGTTTGATTAGTTGTTTATATGGGCATGGCTTGTCTGTGGCAAATCTCTGTTGCTACCAGGTCGTACTCCAATCTGTTGTGTTTTGAGGACTGTTGCAGCTCAAAAAAAATTGATTTATAAACTCTGGCAGGAAAAAAATTGATTAGATAGATGATTGCAGAATAACCACTATGGCTGAGCTGGAGGTTCAGGGAATTCTTTATAGTTTTTACAGACATTTATAATGGACCATCAATTTACATACTGTACATTCCCATTAATCCTTGCCTTCAAAGAGCTTACAGTCTAAGGTCCCTTTCTCACATACCAGGGCCAGTTATTCTACCAGCATGACTTTGGAGTGTGGGAGGAAACACATGCAAGCTCAGAGAGAACATGTGAACTGAATGTAGATAATGTCCTGGCTGAGATTCAAACTGAGGACCTGGGTGCTGCAAGGCAGAAGTGCTAACCACCAAGCCACTGTACTGGAGTCTCTCAGATATAGAAGTTGGGGGTGTAAACTGAGGGATGGTACATCTGAGTCATTAAGCTGTGTGTGTAATCTGATAGCTCTTGCTCTTTTGCAGCAAAGCTTTAAGTAGTCCAGTAAGCTGGTAAAGAGGAAATATTCATTTGTAATATTTCTTGTTTACCTAATTTAAAATAAATATTTTTTCAAATGTATACTTTTATACTCAGGCAAATAAGCAAATAGAGAGAATGTATGAAAATAACAATATACATTTCCTTTAAATTGAATGTGTCAGAAAAAAATAAAGAATAATCTGATATAATTGAATAGCATACACTGGTAGGTATTGACATCATCCCTTAGGCTTCCCAAGGAACCCCAACATAGTATGTTTGCTATATGCAACTTGGAGCCTACACTGAGTAATCTGACATTCCATTCAGGCTTAAATCAGGTGCATCAGATCAACCCAAAGGCCCGGACACTGTTTCCAGTGGCCTAACAGCACACATTCTACATATCAACTCCAGCCCCGAAGAAGTCGACGCCCCAATCTCACCACATGCATTGGCTGTATTACAATGTGATTACCAATGCTGGAACAAATCCACTTCTATAAAAAAAAACTCTACATTTGAGGAGCTTCTCACCATACACATGCAGAAGTCATCTGACCTGCAGTTGACCACCTTTTAAATTTCAGTTCACCTCCTTCAAAACCGCATCAACCTGCTTCAAGCTGATTTTGCATTCCTATTGACTTGTATGGGGAGAGAAGTACCTCTGATATGATCTAAAGGCTGTAGACACAGCCCCTTAAACATGCAAGGTGATGTAACAGGTTTGTCTTAATATCTGCTCCTGCAGATGTTTAATTCTCCCTCTCTTCTGTTTGGCTGCCTTAGGGAGTATATAAATCTCTCCCCTTCTCACCATGTGATCATGCTTGTGTGTGGTGATTGGCTACTCAGGCATGGGGGTGTGGAATACGGGCCATTGCCCCATGTAAGCTTGGAGCTTACACAGGTCTTTTTCTTTTCAATAATTTTTATTGAGAATTTTAACATATACTTCAGAACAACAACATTTGGCATCATTTAGGGGCTAGGCCCGTACTGCAACAAACTGTAACAAGCCCAGAGGCAAACAGTAAACCCACAGTATTTACCCCGCATAAAAATCCAACAGAGGCCTTTGAGATAGGCTACAAAAGCGTATTCCCCTGAGTAGGTAAAAAGTGCTAGGGTACATAGCTACGTGCCCTCTTCAAGGCAGCCCCATGCTAAGCGAAAAGTACTGAAAAGGCAAAGAAGAAAGGTAAAGAAAAAAAGAAACGCGAGAAAAGAAAGGGAAGAAGAAGCGATAGAATAAAGGAAGATGAGAAAAAGAATGGACCCAACTCCGCACCCCGCCCCCTGGACCTCCCTTAAGCCGGCCCCGTCAGATAACTGAGCCAGGGCTCCCACACTTTATCAAATCCGCGCAGCTTGTCGTCCAATTGTGCCGACAGCCGCTCATTCAGCATAATCCAGGACAGCTTGTGCCTCAACTGCTCAAATGGTATAACAGGAGACCTCCAGGACCTGGCTATGGTAATTTTTGCTGCTGTAAAGATAAAAGTGATAAGCCGCCTCTGCGCTCTCGTGGCCGCACCCACCTTCTGACCCAACAGGGCCTGCTGTGGAGATTTGATTAGGTTAACCTGGGTCAAGGTGTAAATAAAATTGTACACCCTGATCCAAAAACGCCGCACTTTGGGGCACTGCCACCAAACGTGAAACATGGTACCCTCCTGGCCGCAACCCCGAAAGCACAGAGAAGATGCGCCCTGGACGAAAGTTGCTATTCTGGCCGGCACCATGTACCAGCGGAGCAACACTTTATAATTCGCTTCTACGATGGAGGTGTTGATCAGTGACCTGGAGGCCTCCTGAGCCATAACATGCCAGTCCGCCAGCTCAAAGGTGTCCTGGATGTCGGTTTCCCAACGGAGCATATAAGGAAGTTTTATAGGTGAGTCAGTTAACACGTTATAAACCATGGAAATGTAGCCCCGTAATTTATCAAAGTTGCGGCATAAATACTCTACAGGCGTCATTGTGGTCAGGTCTGAGAGGCGAGACAGTGTACGTACATAGTGGTCAATCTGAGTGTACCTAAAATATTCGGACCGAGGCAAAGCGTATTTGTCAACCAGCTGCTGTCGTTTAAGGAAACCTCTATGGTCGCATAGATCTGCTATGCGGATGAGACCCTTATTCGTCCACCATTGAAAGGACCTGGGGGAGAGACCCGGGGGGAACCCGCTATTATTGAGAATGGGGGCCATGGGGGTGTGGGGGGATCGAAAGGCATGTGTTCTAGACAAACGATCCCAGATGGCTAAAGAGTGGGATAAAGCTGGACATAGAATGGGGGGGCGATCTCTAGGTGGCAACCACATAACATGGGAGACCACCCCATCCAGTATACAACTTGCTTCCATGCTCATCCAGGCCGTAGGGGACTGATGGGAGTGGTACTGTATTAATTGGGCCATTTGGGCTGCGTGATAATATTTCATCAGGTCCGGTACCCCAAGACCTCCCCTGGTTTTGGGGGTATATAGCGTCTTCTTATTCACCCTAGGTCTCTTGTTCCCCCAGATTAATGAGAGGATTTGGCTCTGAAACTTAAGCACATCTGTCCTGCGCAGAGCTACCAGCAGTGTACGAAATAAATATAGTACCCTCGGAAGGACGTTCATTTTGATCGAATGCAGTCTACCAAACCATGAAGGGGGATGTAATGACCACCTTCCCATGTCCTCCCTCAACCGGGCAAACAAGGGTGGATAATTTTTAGCGTACAAAGTGTGCAGGGTTGGGGTTAGATTAATTCCCAAATAAGGGAGAGAGTCTGAGCACCAGGTAAATTTGAAGGAGTTTCGTAGCGACACCACCGTCCCAACTTCCAGAGAAAGATTCATAGCCTGTGACTTATTCTGATTAACACGCAACCCCGAGATTCCCGAGAAAGAGTCTAGTAATGCAAACAGATTGGGCAAGGTCGTAAGAGGAGAGGAAACCACTGCCAAAAGATCGTCCGCAAAGAGGACGCATTTATGCACTGTTCCCCCACATACCAAGCCTCGGACATCAGGCGAGGCCCGGATCTTGATCGCGAGTGGTTCTAACGCTAGAACAAAGAGGAGAGGGGACAGGGGGCAACCCTGGCGGGTGCCCCTTCTTATGGGGATAGGTCCCGAGGAGCAACCCTTCAGCCTAAGGGTCGCCTTAGGTGTGCTATATAGGGTCCGGAGCAAAGTGAGAAAGGTGGGGCCGAAGCCGAAGCGAGCCAGAACATCGAACAGGTAATCCCAAGAAAGGGAATCGAAGGCTTTGTGTATATCCAACGAAAGAAGCATACCCCTACGAGGCCCTCCCCCGTCCCAGTTCGACTGAACCGCCGAGATAATGTCCAAGACCCGCCTGGTCTGATCCGAGGTCTGACGACCCGGGACAAACCCGGCCTGGTCAGGGTGTATATACGTAGGCAAGAAAGAGCAAAGTCTGGCTGCCATAACCTTAGCCAAAATTTTTAGGTCAGAATTGATTAAGGAAATCGGGCGATAATTATCGCAAATGCTATGATCCTTACCCGGTTTAGGAAGGACGTGTATATATGCTACGTTTTCCTGAGGCGGAAGGGGTTCACCCGACCGAAGTGCATTGAAAAGGGCACATAGGTGAGGGGTCAGGGTTTCCTGGAACTTGCGATAGTACATGCCCGAAAAACCATCGGGCCCCGGGGCCTTGGAGGGATGCAAGCCCTTAATGGCCTGTGCCACCTCCGCCGTCGTGATCGCCTCGTCCATAAGTGTTGCATGAGATTGTGATAGCGACGGCAAATCGAGTTCCGCAAAAAAGGCGTCTGCCTGCCCCCGATCGTAAGCTGTCGGCTCTCGATAGAGCTTAGTATAGAACCTCGTGAATTCGGACGTGAGCAATTCCGGGTTACGAGATAGCGCCCCAGTCCGTAACCGCAACCTAGGAAGGGCAGAAGTAAAGGGACGAGGGACCAATTTCCGCGCCAAAAGCGTGGTCGGCTTGTCTCCCATGGTGTAATATCTATGGCGGGACCAGCGAAGACACTTCTTGGCCTGGGTCGTGAGGCTCAAGTTCAGGGCCAGTCTAGCCGCATCTATTTTATCCCTGAGGTCCACCTGGGGATGCGTCCTCTGCTCTTGGAGCAAAGCCGTCAGGGTCTGTTCTTGCGTTTTTATGGTGCTCTCGCGGTTGCGCTTCAAACGTGCCGCAATTTGAATTAATTTTCCGCGAATCGTGGCCTTGTGAGCCGCCCAAGTAATGGTCGGAGAAGTATCCCCCGTATCATTTTCCTGGAAAAATAGTTTAATGTCTCGCTCCACCTCTTCCAGAACCCCCGGATCAGACAGTAAAGTTGCATTGAGCCGCCATGGGGAGGGTCCCGGCCGGGACCACAGGGCCGTAAGCTGAACCTGAACCGGCGAATGGTCCGACCACGGGGTCGCCAAGATCCGCGCCGAGCACACAAACGGGGCCAGAGCAGAGCTGGCGAACACGTGGTCAATCCTAGAGTAAGTGCCATGCACATGGGAAAAATGTGTATAGTCCCTCTGGGACGGGTTAAATTCCCTCCAGAGGTCCAGCAAGTCCCAGTCATGTAGGAGACGAGCCAGTTTATGCCCATTCCTGGGTAGATGTCTATATCTAGGCTTGCCCGGGACCGATTTATCAAGAGTGTGCTCTAGGGGAAGATTGCTATCCCCCCCCAGGACCACCCTACCCTGAGCCTTGGGGAGCAAAGTGCGTAGCATATCATGAAAAAAGGCCACCTGTCCCGAGTTAGGTGCATAATAGGAAACGAACAAGACCAGCTGGTCGGCAATCGACCCCACCACCATTAAATACCTGCCCTCCTTATCCCGAACCACAGTGACCGGGGTAAACGGAACCTTGCGCAAGAAGCATATAGCTACCCCCCTCTTCTTTTCCTGACCCGAAGACAGATAAAACTGTGGGAAGTGGGACGAGAGGTAACGCGGGGCCGAATTTTTAGAAAAGTGCGTTTCCTGTAATAATAATATGTCAGCTTTCTGGCGCTTGTAGTGCAGGAAAGCCTTGGTACGCTTCACTGGGGAATTAAAACCCTGCACGTTATGAGAGATAATGGAGAACTTAGTGGAACTAGAGGGTGTCATGGTGGTCCGGTAGACTGCACTCACCTGGTCGCATCTCAACAGGTCTCAACCGTTCTCCGAGCGGAGTCCAAGCCGTCCGGCTGCCCCGGGGCCTCACAGTGGGTTTGGCACGCAGAGTCAGGGTCCAAGAACAGAGAAGAAAAAGAAAAGGATTAGGAAGAGCATAAGAAGCGGCAGGGGGAGTTACCCCCCACTCCGTACAAACTATCAATATAAACACAAAAAACAGTACCTGGGAATGGTATTCCCCCAGTTCCCAAACCTGGGGTGATTGATGTGAGGTTGCCCCCAACCCAAGATAAGGGCAAATTCACCAAAGTGGCATGCGGGAACACCCCGGGCCACAACCTGAAAAATGCACAAAAGTAAGTTGCGGCTGAGGAGCAGAAGAACCCCGCTCCCCGGATTCGCCCCATCCCCTGTGAGATGTGAGGAGCCAGAAGCCCCCACCCACCCCGCTCCCAAAGCCTGGGCTGCAGGAAGCAAGCCGGGTCTCCCGGCGACCGAACTCCAAACTTCCCCTGGAGAGTTCACCCCCACAGGGCATCCAGAGCATGAAAAAAAAAAAAAAATTAAAAAACCCAGATAGGAGTCCCAATACAGAAAGGGAACCAAACAAAAAGCCCCAAAGTTAAACAAAATCTAAACAGGTAGCGGCCTCAAAGTTCAGTCCAGCAGGTACAAGAAAAATATAAGTATGTGCTCACCGACCGGAGGCGGCCGTGAAAACTCTCTTCCCCTCCCTCACCCAGCCGCCGCCACAAACTTGGCATTGGCCGGGATTGACAGGGAAGGGAAGCCCATCTAAGAAAAACAAAAAAGAATACGAACCACAAAAAGGAAAAACCATAAAAAAGGTGAGACCAGTTCCCAAACACTCTTCAAGTCTTGCGGTTGTCGTTCTTCCGAGAGGACGGAGGATCCCGACGAGACCACAACGGAGACAGAGGACGATCCGGCCCTGCAGCTGAAGTTGAAGAGCGAGGTTCCCTGGATAATATGCCCAGTTCCAGCAGAAGGTCCTCACCATCATGGAAATTATTGAACGAATAATTCTTGCCTCCGTAGGAAAAGGAGAGTCTAAAAGGAAAGGACCATCTGTACTTAATTTGGTGATTCATCAGTTGTTGCAATAAAGGCTTGAGGGTCCGACGTTTCTGAACCGTGGAAGGAGCTAGATCTGTAAAAAGCTGTATGGGAGAGCCGAACAAGGAGAGATCCGGGCGATTCCTGGCTGTGGACATCATTTTCTCCTTGATTTTGTAGTAATGTGGTTTCAGTATGATATCCCGAGGGAGACCATCCTGCCGGGGCGCTGTAAGGGCCCTATGAACCCGATCCACCTCAAGCTGATGGGGGGAGATATCAGGGATCAGGTCTCTCATGAGGTCTTGTACCGCTGCCTCCAGGTCCTGATGTTTTTCCGGGAGACCCCTAATGCGCACATTGTAACGGCGCGACCTGTTTTCAAGGTCCTCGATCTTGGAATAGGCCTCTTCTAGCCTGTCGTGCAACTGGGTCACCAATTTGGTATTCTGATTAACCCTTTGTAGGGAACCGTCCACCTTGCTTTCAATGGCATCCAGCCGATCCCCAAAAGCTTGAAAGTCCTGCTTGATGTCTGAAGTGATTTTTGTGCAGGCCTTAGACAGTTCCTGTTGCAGCAAGGCAGAGAACCGTGCCAGCAAAACTGCGTCCCCCGAATAGGTGACCTGGGGGGGGGCGCTTGGTCTGCACCCGAGGGGCTATGTTGACTGAACATGGAGTCCGCCAGTTCAGCCATGTTCCTGTCCAAGGAGGATCCCGGGGAACCAGATGGTGCAGGTTCGCTGTATGAGGCTGCGGGGGATGGGACTCCGTACCCCGCCGCCGTGCCCGGGCTCCCTCCCGATCGTCCGGACTGTTGGGAAGAAAAGGGGTCCCCCAAATCCTCCCCAAAGGGGGAAGAGGCCGGCAGGTGGGGAGAAGCTGGTGCCGGAGACCTCTCCTGGGCTGCATCCCGGCCGCTCCGCGCGCTCTGCTTGCCTGGCGCCATATTTGGCAAGGAGGACTTACTGGCTGAAGTAGGCCTCAATCCGTCCCGCTTGTTAAGCTGCTTGTTCTGCCTTTTCCTGGGCGGCCCCGCGCTCCCCCGCTTCATGGCAGTTCCACCGCCGCTCCGGTCGTCAGGTGGGGCGAACTCGCCGTCTCCCGCCGCTAATTATAGCTAGGTTGTGGCCGGTGGTGTGCGGAGCGCAGCTAGGACATGTCCTCACTCGTGCCCGCGCGCATGCGCACACAGGTCTTTTTCTAACCACTTCCATGAGCAAATGACCTGACCCGGGAAATGAAATATAGGCAGTTGGTGGGTCTGACATTAAAGTGAACCTGTGACTTTGGCCTGCATGAGCAGAGTAGAAGTTCACTTTAAAGCAAAACCTACCCATGCAGAGAAAAACAACACATTTGCTTTAACATTCCCTCTTCCCCCATCAGCACATACCTTTTCTTCACATCCCCACTGCTCTGTTAAACAGCCAGGTATGGAGGAGCATGTGACTCCCTCCATGTGATAGTGCAGGGTCAATCAGCACCTGATGCATCACATAGAAAGCATCCATAACCCTATGTTAACTATGTCTTGAGTGCTTTGCAGCTTACAAAATAGAAAATTGTATTAAATACTTACCGTAATTTTCTTTTCCTGACCTCAGTTCATGGCAGCATTCATGTGATATAACTCTGCCCCTATATCCACCCACAGGACCTGTTTAAATCTATAAAAGGAAAGCTAGAGCAACCTGCCCCTCCTCCATTCTCCATAAAAAGATCAATAAAAGATAAAAAAAAAAAGGGAGGGTTCGTATGCTGCCATTGATTGGAGTCAGGAAAGGAAAATACAGTAAGTATTCCTGGTGCCAACATGGCAGCATACATGTGATGACTAAAGAGCTAAACAGGGAGGGCTAAAATGAATAATCAAACTTTAATACAAAGGGACCTGGACCATCATTCCATGATTAATTTGATGTACGAGCCCTTGGATCTTCCCTGTAGCGTCTGAGGCAGGTGCACTGCAACAACCAGCCTGCTGCTTTTCAGATGTCTTCATAGGCAAATGCCCGAATTTAAAGATGTAAATATGGAGCCTCTATCACTTCTTGAGGCTTTTGTCTGGCCACACTTTACGTTTTCTGGATGACCTGACTCTCCAAGATAACCAGGTTTTACTGTAGCTTCCTCCTCGGAAATTGGCCTGATGGAAACACAAACAGCCTTCCAGAGAATTTTAACTAGGAAGCTGCTTGAAGGTAAGCATTTTATAATTTTTCAGATACCTGATACATCCGGTATAGGTTAGATACTGTCTCTGCCGGAAAGGATGGAACCACCACTTTGTAAGATGAAAACTTTTTGATGATGCAAACAGAGTCCTGGCAAGGAAATCCAGGACCAGAATAAAAACCCACTTGGGAATGTTATTACTCCTCAGGGCAAAGTCTCCGGACTGACCTCCTGAAGCGTTCCTCTTGCAGCTCACATGTACATTTTCCCCGGTGAAACCTGAAATTTGAGCCTTTACAGAACTGAGATGAGCCCCAAATCCAGATCCAGGTGAAGAAATTATAGCAACTGGGCAACCTCTGGGTTGCAAGATCAAAATTCTGCTCAGCTGCGAAGACTGTGAAACTGTTCTAGACGTTGGGGTAAATAGCATTTGTTGACGTCCTTTCTGGAACCTGGTAGCTGAAGTGTTTGGTCCTGACTAGGTTCAGGGTAAACCCAAGGCCTGTGGGTCAATCGGCATTCTTGCTATCACAGTGAGACCCTTCAGCAACACTCTCCCCTGGAACTTCATGACCAAAGGCAGTAGAGAAAAGGCATCTACTAGGGGACTATTCCTTGGGAGAGTGAGAGCGTCCACTTCCTCCACCAACGGGTAAGGGTAGCAAAAGAGGCACCTTGTGAATGGATGGTGATGCAAACAGACTCCCATACTTGAGTGATTTGGGCAAGGTGTTCCAATTAAAGACCTATTCATTGGAAACCAAGTACTGGCATCAGTGGTGACAATGGTCAGGGATATACTTTTAACCAGTGTAGCGCTATCTTTCTAATAAATAACTCAATGGGGTTTATTTACTAAAGCTAGAGAAATTAGTCACACAATCAATAAGGGAGGCAATAATCCATAATCAGTAAAGCTATATTAAAATATATATAATATATATGTACAGTATATACACTGCTCAAAAAAATTAAAGGAACACATCAGATCAAAATGGGATAAAATATGCTGGATATCTATACTGATATGGACTGGGTAATGTGTTAGGAAGGAAAGGATACCACATCATTTGAAGGATTTTAAAAATATCAACCTACAGAGGGCTGAATTCAAAGACACTCTGAAAATCAAAGTGAAAAAATGATGTAGCAGGCTATTTCATTTTGCTGCAATTTCAATGCAGCAACTCAAAATGGAACTCGGTAGTTTGTATGGCCCCTACGTGCTTGTATGCATGCCTGAAAATGTCGAGGCATGCTCCTAATGAGACGACAGGTGATGTACTGGGGTATTCCCTCCCAGATCTGGACCAGGGCATCACTGAGCTCCCGAACAGACTGAGGTGCAACTGGCATAGGATGGACCGAACATAATGTCCCAGAGGTGTTCTATTGGATTTAGTCCAGGCAAGCCTGGGGGCCATTCAATGGTATCAGTTCCTTCATCCTCCAGGAACTGGCTGCAGGAACCCAGGACCCATTGCCCCAGCATAGGGTCTGACAATGGGTCCAAGGATTTCATCCCAATACCTAATGGCAGTCAGGGTACCTTTGTCTAGCCTGTAGACGTCTGTGCGTCCCTCCATGGGTATGCCTCCCCAGGCTATCACTGACTCACCACCAAACTGAACGATGTTACAGACAGTATACCTGCGATGGAACCAACCCACACTGTGCTTGAGTGCTTCCGTCAGTATACAGCTTCCTCCAAACTACAGTCTCAGTGTCCATTCAGTAGTTTTCCATAATTTTCTCAGTCACCCTGTGCCCCTAATAGACACAGGGTGACTTACACATAAGAGGGGCCTGGGGAGCTGAAACAAGATTTTCCCAACCTCTCTAAGGTAAGCTGGGTTCCACGAGTCTCCCACCCAAAGTGACTCCTATCACATCTCTCCCCTTCCGGGGGGAGACTAACAGAGAAAGAGACCCCAGATGGGTTGACTTTGAAGTTATTCCATAGTTCAAGTCCCCCAATGCCTGCATCCACACCGTACCCTAAACAAATTGTCTCAAACAGAGCATTACTTATCCAACCAACCTCTGCATCTCCCATAGAACATACCCGCCGCTGGGGAAAAGTGCACGCTGGCCCTTCTCCCTGGAGTCCTTTCAGCCACTGGAGAGAAGACAGGGTGTCTTGGCTCACTCTCATGCTGTTGGAGATCTGGGTCAACTGCCCAGCATCCCTGGGGTATACAAGTGGAGACCGTAGTCCCATCCACTAACACAGAAAATCCATCTTTTTTAGTTGAGTCCAGAGTGAACTCACATAGGTAGTGAACCTGATTTCCATTCTTGGTTGTCATCAGTAGGTGTGGGGCAGAGGTAGCTGACTCTCTGTCTGGCTGCCAGCACTTTAGCTGGGTGTAGAAGCTTCACTTCATCAGCGTGTTGCTGGGGAGAGGGGCCGACTGCCCCAGCTCCCTGGAACTTTGCAGTTATTGCCGGTGATGAGTAAAGGTTGGTAATGCTCTGCCCTGTTGCCAGCACTCCTGCTGGGGCCTCCACATAATCTCCTCTTCCACTCTCAGACTGTGGATCTCTCGCTGGGGAGGGAAGACCATTTCCTCCGCGTTGGCTGACTGTTGGGGAGGTAGGACAACCACCTTCTCTCCTAAACTTTGGATCTGCCGTTAAGGAGATGAGCCGCTTGAGTAGAGGACTGTGACGGTGGCGGGTATCAGATCCCTGCCCTTCTCACTAACTCGTGACCAAGGACCAGGCAATCTGACACCCTGCTGTCACTTGCGTAACAATGCCACTCTCAGCTGCACCCGGCACATAGATTTTCCAGCTTGCGGGACCACAATCTAGATGCCAGCAGGCTGAGAGCGATTGTCACAGGGCTAATTAAAGCAATTAACCCTTTCACTGCCCCCACTGCTACATTATGATGAGCCCAGCGGACGCTCGTAATTTTAGAAATAATAATTATGACTTTAGAATAATCATCTGTAACACGCACTGTCACCACAGACAGGAATGTTCAGAAGATTTATTCTATACAGTAGCACTCTTCAAGAGACAGGTTTGTTGTTACTTTTCATTAAGAGCTTAGGGACAAGATTAACACTTTTCAAAATAAAGTTTAATAATAAAAAGGTTAAACTTGGTGCAAATAAAATATTTACAGAAAAAGGTGTTTCAAAGAAATAGCAACATAATTCAGCAATTTAGAAAAATAAGATAGAATTGAGAAATGTCCTGAGTATTACCAGAGTTTCAGAAGCAGAGCCAGTGTGATCGGTTCTCAAACTTGATAGATGTTCCTTTCTTGATGTTACCATGAGAACTCTCTAACCCCATCTGCTTCTCTCTTTTTCTCTGAGACCTGTCAGAATATTTATACTGCTCTGAATACAACAGTGTCTCCATTTAGGTAAATAAGCAAAGATCTGTAAGGTAGGAGAATCTCAACCTATTTCCACATATCAATATGTAACAAGTTCTTTTTAATTGATTAATTTATTTTTAAAAGCATATACCAATCTTAGTGAAAACAGTCTACAGTATGGAATATATAAGAATATTTATTCACAAGACATGTATTCACAATAAATGATTAGACTTGAGATGACACAAAAAGATAACTTTACATAAAATACAAATTTAAAACGATAAATGCAATGTGATTTGTAGCTCAATGGTGAAAGTAAAAATAAAGCAAGATTACGTTTTCCCCAGGTATAGTATAAACCATAGATAAGTGTTCTATATAATCAGACCACAATTGTCTGTGAATTGCGCAGTCAACAGTCACTCCGCTGCAGTTGGAGTGAGAATAGGCTATGCAAAACGGGAGACTAATACACTAATATTGCTGTCACGTACCTGATCCGAAGCCGAAGTGTGTAGAGAGGGCTCCCCTTGCGGCTAGGTGCAGAACACCCCTGGAGGTGAGACAGGGAGTGCTGTGCCCGAAGTAGCACGGGTTGCCGGCTGGGATGGCCAGATGGTGGCTGAGGCCAATGGATGGAATGTCCAGGGTGGATCTGGAAGACTTGATAAGCCAGGCAGGTGTGCTGCAGGAACACGGGAAGCGGAGTCAAATAGCCAAGCCGGGTCAGACACTGGAGAAAACTGGGAAAGTCCAGGGACAAGCCAAAGGGTCAAAAAGCCAGAGGTATCAAGAAGAGACGATGGTCAAGCAATCCGGGTCGGCAACAGGAAATCCAAGGTAAAGGCAAACAAGGCTCAAGGGACACAGGGAGCTGAAGATCATCCAGCAACTAGTACCTGTCACTGCTGGGTTTAAATAGGCCGCTTGGCGCCGAGCGCCGTCACGTCCTACGTGCGCGTGTGCGAATTGGCGCACGCACGTTCTTAGCTGATCTTGCCCGGAGTTGGCCGCGCATGCGTATTCGCGCCAATGCGCGATTTCGCTGATTAGCCAAACTGTTTACCTGACAGTGCCCCCCCCTGAGGGGCAGCCTCCGGATGCCCAAGAGGGCTTGTTTTCCAGGAAATCTTTTAAAAAAGTCCCGTAACAGCCTGGGAGCATGTATGCTTTGGGCAGGTTCCCAAGAACTTTCCTCCGGAGGGTAGCCTTTCCATTTTACCAGATATTGGGTATGTCTCCCCCTTCTACGGCAATCCAGAATGGATTCAACCTCATACTCCGTTTCGCCATGAACTAGAACTGGAGGTGGAGGCAAATCGTCTCTATTTGGAAAGGGACCAGGATTAGCTGGTTTGAGCAGGGATACATGGAACACTGGATGGATTTTGTACGTATTAGGGAGGCACAGTTCAAAGGCCACAGGGTTAATTATCTTCTTGATAGGGAAGGGACCAATGAACCTTGGCCCCAACTTCTTAGAAGGGCAGGGCAACTTGAGGTTAAGGGTGGACAGCCACACCTTATCTCCTACCTTCAAAGCAGGACTGTCCTTCTTCCTTTTATCATAAAACTGTTTGTAGTCTTCTTGTGCCTTTTGCATAGTCCTTTGTAGGAGCAGGAAATTTTCTTGGAGGAATGTTATCCTATCTTGCACAGCAGGTACCGAAGATTCAGGCATCGGACTGGACAGAAAAGATGGATGAAACCCATAGTTCGCAAAAAACGGAGACTGATGTGTAGAAGCGTGAATGGAGTTATTGTATGCGAACTCGGCACACGGGAGCAAAGCTACCCAATTGTCCTGTGAGAATGTAGAGAAACAGCGGAGGTATTGTTCAAGGGTTTGATTTGTCCTCTCTGTCTGGCCGTTACTTTGAGGATGATACGCTGATGATAGACAGACCTCGATATTGAAGATCTGGCAAAGAGCCCTCCAGAATCTGGAGGTAAATTGTACTCCTCGGTCGGACACGATGCTGCTGGGCAAACCATGTAACCTCACAATTTCCTTGATAAAGGTATGCGCCGTGTCTACGGCCGAAGGAGTGCCAACCATGGGCACAAAGTGAGCCATTTTAGATAGGCGATCTACTACCACCATAATTGTAGAAAATCCCTCTGGAGAAGGTAGATCCACTATAAAGTCCATGGATAGCATTTCCCAAGGTTGCTTAGGAACAGGAAGTGGTCTCAATAGACCCCAGGCTTGGACATGGCTGCCCTTACTCCGAAGGCAGGTTGTGCAGGAACTCACATACTCCTTACAGTCTTGTCTGACATTCGGCCACCAATAGGACCGTTGGATGAGATCCAGGGTCTTACGGACCCCAAAGTGACCAGCTAATAGATGGTCATGGCATGCTTTAAGAACCGTGAGTCTGGCTTCCTAGGGAACAAAAATTTTATTTTTATGTAAAAAAAAATGACCCTGTTTCTGGAGTGAAGAAGTCTCAGAGGCAGTGCATTGGGCAGAGGCCCGTTCAAGGGTAGTCCTGAGATCCGGCTGGATTAACAAAAAATTTTGGGCAGACAAGATTGTGCTAGGGGTGACATCAATAGGAGTTTCCGGGAACATCCGTGAGAGAGCGTCTGCTTTCCCGTTCTTGGATCCTGGCCGGTACGTAAGATGAAAATTGAATCTAGAAAAGAACAGGGCCCATCTGGCTTGTCGTGGTCTCAAGCGTCTGGCAGATCTGAGATACTCGAGATTTTTATGATCGGTAAAGATCATAACTGGATGGGCTGCGCCTTCCAACAAGTACCGCCACTCCTCAAGTGCTGCTTTGATGGCCAGCAGTTCTCGGTCCCCTACATCATAATTTCTTTCAGGCTGAGTGAGTTTTCGGGAGAAAAAAGCTACTGGGTGGAGCAGAGCTTTAGGTCCCTGGCGTTGCGAGAGAATTGCTCCCGTGGCTACTTCTGAGGCATCAACTTCAAGGACATAAGGCAAGGCCGGGTCCAGATGTTGTAGCACGGGGGCACTGGTGAATACAGCCTTAAGTCTGTCAAACGCTTCTTGAGCCTCTGAGGACCAGAGGAAGCGAGTGTGTTGCCGGGTCATTGGAGTAATGGGGGCAATGATGCGGGAAAAGTCTTTAATAAATCTGCGATAAAAATTTGCAAAACCCACAAACCTCTGGATACCCTTCTTGTCCGTGGGAGCAGGCCACTCCAGGATGGCAGACACTTTTTGAGGGTCCATAGCTATTCCATTCGTGGAAATGATCAGACCTAGAAACTGTATTGATGACTTCTCAAATTCACACTTCTCCGCCTTTGCATAAAGCCCGTGTTTTCTGAGAGTGGCCAATACTTTTTGCACATGTATTCTGTGGGACTCCAAGTTGGCAGAAAAAATCAAAATATCATCTAAGTAAACAATAAGGAAATTGTCCAGGAATTCTCTGAAAATGTCGTTTACTAGATGTTGGAAGGTGGCAGGGGCATTGCAGAGCCCGAAGGGCATAACCAGATACTCGAAGTGCCCGAAACGGGTTCGAAAAGCAGTCTTCCATTCGTCGCCTTCACGGATCCGTACCAAGTTATAAGCACCTCGTAGGTCTAATTTGGTGAAGACTTGAGCGGAGCGGAACCTCTGGAAAAGCTCAGGCACAAGAGGGAGTGGGTACCGGTTCTTTATAGTGATTTAAGTCTCTGTAATCCACACAAGGCCTTAGGGTATGGTCCTTCTTCTCTACGAAAAAGATGCCGGCTCCGGCCGGAGAGGAAGAGGGACGAATGAACCCTTTCTTGAGGTTCTCGTCAATGTATTGCCGTAGGGCTTCAAGCTCAGTCTCTGAGAGCGGTAGGATACGGCCGAAAGGAATTTCGGCCCCAGGTAGCAGCTCTATCGGGCAATCGTAGGGACGATGAGGTGGTAATGAGTCCGCTTTCTTTTTATCAAAGACATCAAGGAAGTGGTGGTATACAGAAGGAACATCTTGGCTGGTATTGGAAACCGGCTGAATAGAGAAACAACCAGCAGGAGACGGGGTCTCAGGAGCCACACAATGTTGTAGGCAGTATGCTGACTTAAAGGATACTTCCCCTGTTGACCAGTCTATCAATGGGTTGTGTGCCCGGAGCCAGGGGATACCCAAAATAACAGGGAACATGGGTGAAGGAAGAACGTCAAAGTGAAGAAGTTCGTGATGGCCAGGGCCGGTGGTGGCAAGAATAGGTAAGGTCTCCTGGATGCTGGGCCCGGATCTGGGAGTTGTGCCATCTGCAAGGTGGATTTCAAGCTTACGGTTCTTGGTCTGGAGAGGTAAGTGATGATCTCTTGCCAGTGAGATATCCAGGAAACAACTGCAGGCTCCAGAGTCAATAATGGCTGGCAGCCTGATCTCCCCTCCTGCCACCTGCAACGAAACAAGGAGGACCAGGTGAGTGGGGGAAGACCCAGGGGTTTGAAGATGCATATGATGGGAAATGAAAGACTTACTTGGTCTGACTGGGCAGTCACGAAGGAAATGTCCATTGTCCCCACAGTACAGACATAAGTTCTGTTGCCTGCGACGAAGTCTTTCTGCAGGGGTTAAGGCTGAACGAACCACCCCGATCTGCATAGGCTCCTCGGGTGGCATTGGGCTGGCAGCAGTCGGTAAAGGTGTAGGAGGTGGTGGCACCCTGGGTAGCATCCAAGCAGGCCGAAAAGACTGAGCACGTTCAGATCGGCGTTCCCGAAAACGTCTGTCTAACTGGATGGCCAGTTGAATGAGCTCCTCTAAAGTAGTGGGGGTCTCAACCCGTGCTAACTCATCCTTGAGAGTTTCCGACAGGCCTAACCGATATTGATGTTTGAGGGCGGCCTCGTTCCAGCCTGTGTCTGCGGACCACCTACGGAAGTCTACGGCCTTGCTGTAACTTATGAAGTGTTGCCTCGGCAGTGGCTGTGCGTTGTGGGTCATCGTATAGCTGGGCCATTGCTTTAAAGAAGACCTCAACAGAGTCCAGAGCAGGGTCCTTCTGTTCCAGCAAATGGTGGGCCCAGGACTGGGGTTCATCAGACAGCAGGGAGATGATAAACCCTACTTTGACTGCTTCCAAGGAAAAAGTTCTGGGTTGCAGAGCCAGATATAATGAGCAGGCGTTTTTAAAGGATTTAAACTTCCTGCGATGACCAGAGAAACGTTCAGGCAGAGGTACTCTGGGTTCAGGAGAAGGAGCCATCATGGTGGGGATAGCAGCTGGTGGTCCCGAAGCTGAAGGAGCAGGGTTAGAGGCTGCAGTAGATGGATCTGCAGGACCCGCCGGAGGCGGTGTAGACAGATACTGCAGGCGACCTTCCAGTTGGAAGTAGCCCTCCTGAAGATTCTTCACAGCCTGGGTTAAAGCTGCAACTTGCTGGCATAAGGCTTCCAGTGGGGAGGCACCTCTCTCGGCTTCTGACATGGCTGGATGATACTGTCACGTACCTGATCCGAAGCCGAAGTGTGTAGAGAGGGCTCCCCTTGCGGCTAGGTGCAGAACACCCCTGGAGGTGAGACAGGGAGTGCTGTGCCCGAAGTAGCACGGGTTGCCGGCTGGGATGGCCAGATGGTGGCTGAGGCCAATGGATGGAATGTCCAGGGTGGATCTGGAAGACTTGATAAGCCAGGCAGGTGTGCTGCAGGAACACGGGAAGCGGAGTCAAATAGCCAAGCCGGGTCAGACACTGGAGAAAACTGGGAAAGTCCAGGGACAAGCCAAAGGGTCAAAAAGCCAGAGGTATCAAGAAGAGACGATGGTCAAGCAATCCGGGTCGGTAACAGGAAATCCAAGGTAAAGGCAAACAAGGCTCAAGGGACACAGGGAGCTGAAGATCATCCAGCAACTAGTACCTGTCACTGCTGGGTTTAAATAGGCCGCTTGGCGCCGAGCGCCGTCAGGTCCTGCGTGCGCGTGTGCGAATTGGCGCACGCACGTTCTTAGCTGATCTTGCCCGGAGTTGGCCGCGCATGCGTATTCGCGCCAATGCGCGATTTCGCTGATTAGCCAAACTGTTTACCTGACAATTGCGCTGAATCTGATATTAATAAAAAAGTATAAAAACAAAAATCAGTTTTTAGAAAAAAATATATTATGGTTCATAAGGCTGGGACTGTAATCTCGTTACCCTTAAATATTAAATATAAAACATATAAGGAAGTAAATAAACCATTGTAAATAATAATCAGATAAACAGCAAGGTATATTTACCACATTTAGGATGGCTGCTAGCTTAAAATAGTCGTTACCAGAGTCCTTAAATGACTGCCTTCCCAAAATGGTGGGCAGTTAGGGAGGAGTTTCGTTTGGCGTCCTTCAAAGTTTCAGATGAATGATGGAGCAAGATGGAGTATGTATAGATGAGTATATGTATGGATGTGAGTAGCTTGTGTGTTGTAAGTTTAATGTATGTTGTAGTAATGTGTGTGTCTCTCACATCTGGGGTTCCCTTTTTATATTGTATTGAACAAAAGGACAGTAAAATTACCATAAGCTGAACCCAGAAGGAGGAACTTTATCCCCATTGGTTGGGATAACTTATCCATTAACTGGTGAGGTCATTGGGCAACACCTCTAGTGGTCGTCCAGTATATTGGATATTAAAACTATATGATGATTTCTTTATTTAAGAATAATCATAAAAACAACATAATAATCTATCCATACTCTCATCTAATATACATGTCCATCTAATATCTCCATCATGTATCTAGGTAAGGATTGAACCTGGTAACACCATTTTTAATTAAGGATATATTATTAATATATATATATATATATAGATATATATATATATATATATATATATATATATATATATATATATTGGAAATGACTGTCTAAACCAAAGACTTCACTTAGTAGCAGTCACCAAAGATGGCAGTATTGTATTACTCTTATGGCACTTTTCCACTGCAAGTACCGGCTCGGCTCTACTTGGCCCTGCTTGACCATGTTTGGTTTTCCACTGCATGGTACCGCATGGTAGGGTATTGGAACCGTTCGGTACGGTTTGGTTTGGTTTGCTTTTCCACTAAAGTAGTACTAAAGTAAGTGGGTGGGATAATGGGTGGGATAACAACGATTCTCTGACCAATCAGTGGCTAGTAGTGACAAACAGTCAGCTGCATGCAAAGGATTGTGGGATATGGTACCGGTATGGTACCTCTTGGAACCACAATCGAGGTGGTACTGTTTTAGAGAGCCATACCGTTCGGTTCCATGTAGTGGAAAAGCGCCGCCGTACCATACCGTACCGAACCGTTCCTACGCCGTACCATGCGGTACCAGCAGTGGAAAAGCACCATTAGATTCAGTATATCGCAATATAACAAATAAACTTTGAACCTTATATTGACAAAGAGTTTATAATCCCAGACCTTCTAGACTATTTGGCAAGGTCAGAAAAGTTTTATGACCACCTTACCCATTACAAAGGTTTACTGAAATCTTTCTTGACATGCAGGGATGAGTCATCAAAACTAGAATTTAGCAAGACTATGAAACAAACTATAATATAGAAAGTTTTCCTAAAATATCTATGTATGTTATTCATATATATACTTCATTATTAATATTCTTTTTCATAGGATGATAATGTATCTGTAAATCTTATTTTTAAATGGGTTTAAACACAGAATACTTGACTAGTGTTTATGGTCACCACACAGACAAGATTACCTTGGTATAGCGTCAGCTATACTTTGTCTAAAGAAAGTAAACAGGCTATCTATTTATTTAATACCTTAAGTCAACAACAGCATGTCTGAAACCTTTTAAGAATCTCCTGAATAGGCACCTTTCGTTAAAGGAGATTTGAACTTTCAGTGACCTTCTAACAATATGGATGCCACTGCTCAAAGTCTATGAAAAACAGAATATATATAGCTGTGATATATTACCATTTTTCTTTTATTTAATCTCCCCAATAATCCTGACAGACCGCAGAGGGTGTTAACAGAGGTCCCTGACCAATAAACACAGTGGCCATAGGCTGCCCTAAGGTTTACGACAATACCAAGGAACCTCCCGTATAGACAGATTTATAACATAGTTCATATCTTCCAATATCTACCCAGTGCCTTCTTGAAACTGATAGATTATGGTGCAGCATTGAATTTTGTATCCATAGACACCAAACACAGGCTATCTCATAATAACCTCTGACCCGTAAGGCATCTGACAGCTAGCTTCTATTCTATATGTGATAGGGTGGTCATGCCTGGTCTTAATTCGATCAGTATGACATTTCTCATCCAAATACATACTTATTGTTAATGTGTCATGTTCCTGTCTGCATTTATGAATTGGGTATGGATTGTTAGATGTTCTAATGAACAGCTTGGCTGTTGTGGCATTTACGACACCTGGTCAGCCTTAATGGATTTGCTCAGATTTACGACCGGCCTGTTACAACATCTGCTAGGATTTCTGTCTGTGCTAAGATAAGGTTTCTTTGAAGGGCCGTTTCTTTGAAGTCAAAGCCCTCTGGAATTAATTTAGGTAGGGGAGGTGGGCTGTGTGAGTGAGGATCTGCCTGTCATGGCAGAGCTCTGAACAAAATGGTTGCTGGCGACAGCTTTCGTATATCCATTGCAGGATATCATTACAAGGACGACTTCCTTTGCTCTTAAGTCACTACACTGCCATTGGGGAGTGACCATTTCCTCCGCTCTGGCTGACTGTTGGGAGGGGAGGATGACAACTTTGTCTCCCTTTTCCCTTGGATCCTGATCTTCCGCTCGGTAGTGACCACCACCTTCTCACCCTGGGCCTCCGGAATCACCGCAGGTGTAGGGCAGAGGTCTTGGACCCTCTGTCCAGTTGTCAGCGCTTTAGCTGAAGAATTGTCTTGTAACTCCACAGATGCTGCTGGCAGGAAATCCCATGTCCCTGTCAGTGGTGTAGGAGAAAGGCTGGCTGCCTCTTCTCTCAGGGAGGCAAAAGCTGCTGTTGGTGTTGGACAGAGCTCAGTGATGTTTGGCCCTGATGCCAGCTCTTCTGCTGGAGGCTCACCGGGTTGTTCTTTCTCAGCAGAAAAGTCTATTAAATCTCCAGTCTCTGAAATGGCTGAAAGTCCAGGGCACAGGCTGGTGGCCCCTGGGCCCAGTGTCAACACTTTGGCACGTGACTTATCATTCATAACATCCTCTAAACGCCAGATCATTCGCAAAGTCAGGGTCCTTGGACAGCCTCTCTAACAACAGCCCCAGGCTGCCGTTGGGAATGCTATCAGTTGGGCTGTCATCTGCTTTCCACGGGCACACTTGGGTTACATACCAGCGGAGAGCTCTGTAGCTCTCATTTAACTGCATCTCCACCTGGACCAGCCTGCTTAACCACTTCCGGACCGTAAGATTTCCCCCTTAATGACCAGGCCATTTTTTGCGATTCCGCACTGCGTTACTTTAACGGACAATTGCACGGCCGTGCGACGCTGTACCCCAATAAAATTGTTGTCCTTTTTTTCCCACAAATAGAGCTTTATTTTGGTGGTATTTGATCACCTGTGTAATTTTTATTTTTTGCTCTATAATTTAAAAAAGAGCGAAAATTCTGAGAAAAAAAATAAAAAACAATTTTTCACTTTCTGCTATATAACATTCCCCAAAAAACAATTTTTAAATCAAATTTTTTCATCATTTTGGGCCAACTTGTATTCTGCTACATATTTTTGGTAAAGAAAATCCTAATAAGCATAGTTTGATTGGTTTGCACCAAAGTTATCGCATTTACAAACTAGGGGAAAGATTTATGCCATTTTTAAAAAAAAATTTTTTACTAGTAAAGGCGGCGATTAGCGATTTTTAGCGGGACTGTGACATTGCAGGAGACAGATCGGACTCCTAACTGACATTTTTGACACTTTTGGGGGGACCAGTGACAATACTACAGTAATCAGTGCTAAAAATATGCATTGTTACTGTAATAATGACACTGGCAGGAAAGGGGTTAACCCAGGGGCGATCAAAGGGTTCAATGTGAGCTTATGGGGTGTTTTCTAACTGTGAGGGGATGGGCTTGTGAAATCAATACAGAGACCTTTGTACCTAAATGGTAGGAACACAGGAGCTCTGTATTGATTCTGGAGAGAACAACTGTTTGCTGTAGTCCACAGCTACATTCAACCATATACACAACTCCTTCAGAAACACAGCAGATAAAGTCTGAATGAGTTGTGTATATGGTTAAATGTAGAGAGAGGACATCTATTTCCTGAGCAGAATGTGCTATTTTGGTCAGGATGAAGAAATGTTCTGGAGTGTGATATCTGAAGCACCAAAAGTAACAGAGTTTTACTGTAGAAGATCCCAAAAAAAATGGGCTTTACCATCTGTGCACACGATCGACCATCTGGCCCAATCACACTAGCCTGGGGGGGGGGGGGGTGCTGCCCTCAACAAGACTTCCGTACGGGATGAAGGGATTGAAAAGAACCATGGCTGTGCATTCCTCAGTGACGAAAGGATCTTGAGTCCATGTAGAGTGGACCAAATGTAGAGTGGACCAAACTAGCATAGAGAACTCACTGGAGCCTCAACCTCCTATGAGGAGGAAGGCCAGATTAACCACCGATTGCTCTTCGAATAGTGCTTAGCGTTGGGATGTACATGTGACTTTTAACCACTTCAGCCCCACCCACCGTACATCTACTGCGGCACTCTGCCGCTGCTGGGCAAAGCAACATAGCCCTACGTCGCTCGCTCAGGAGACTCTAGGGGGCGAGTGCGCGCTGGCGCCGCGCTCCCGTCCCCGCTTGTTAGCTGGGGAGCCAGCGCATGTGACCGGCGGCTTTGATGGCCGCCGGCCACTCGCAATCTCCCGCAGCAGAGAGAGAAGGACAGACGGCTGATGTAAACACAGCCGAATGTCATTCTCCCTGAAGTGATCACAAAGGCTATGTAATCCTGCTATATAGGATTGCATGTCTCTGGGATTACTTTACAAGCCACGCCCCCTGACAGTTAGAATCACCCCCCTAGGGACACATTTAACCCCTTGATCATCAGTACAGTTAACCCCTTCCCTGCCAGTGTAATTTTTACAGTAACAGTGCATATTTTAAGCACTGATTACTGTAGTAATGTCACTGGTACCCCCAAAAGTGTCTAAAATGTCAGTTGAGGGTCCGATCTGTCCGCCACAATGTCGCAGTCCAGCAAAAAAAAAATTGCAGATCGCCGCCATTACTAGTAAAAACTAAAAAAACCAATAAAAATGACATTTCCCGTAGTTAGTAAACGCAATAAATTTTGCGCAAACCAATCAAAATACACTTATTGCAATTTTTTTTTACCAAAAATATGTAGCAAAAAACAAATTGGCCTAAAATGTTAAAAAAATTTTTTTGAGAATTTCATATAAAACAATGTGAAAAATATTGTTATTTTTTCAAAATTGTCGCTATTTTTTTTTTATAGCGCAAAAAAATAAAAATCGCACAGGTGATCAAATACCACCAAAAGAAAGCTCTGTTTGTGGGAAAAAAAGGACGTCAATTTCGTTTGGGTACAGCATCGCACGACCGTGCAATCGTCCGTTAAATTCACACAGTGCCTAATCGCAAAATAGGGCCTGGTCATTGAGCAGCCAAATCCTCCGGGGCTAAAGTGGTTAATCATGACCATTAAAGAGTGTTCGAAATTCCAAGGATGTGTGCTGCTGTATGAAACTTAAACACAGTTTTCAGGTGTGCAGAGAAACGCATGCAGTATGGACTGCAGCGACCAAACACCAGCCCAGGTGTGCAGAGAAACACATTCAGCATGGACTCCAGCAACCAAACCCCAGCCCCCAGCCCCAGCTGTTTGGTTGCTGCAGTCCATGCTGCATGTGTTTCTCTGCACACCTGGGCTGATGTTTGGATGCTGCAGTCTATACCGCATGTGTTTCTCTGCACAAAAAAGGAACTGAAACAACAGTTAAAGTGAACTGTGTTTTACCCATGGTGGCAAAGCAACCAGTTCATGTAAACCTCCCCACCCTCAGCTGTATACAGTTACTGTTTATTCATTAACACTACCATCACCACTCTATATGGCTGCCAGGAACTGGAGAAACCTCTGTTCCTAGGGCCAACATGACAGCATATATGTGATATAGCTCCGCCCCTTTATCCACCCACAGGACCTGTTAAATCTTTAAAAGGAAAGCTAGCGCAATCTTCCCCATTCTCCTTTTTGTCCTCAAGATATACACCCACAAGACTGATGTTGCGATTAGTCCCTAACTGCCAACTGAGTGAGAGTCCATCTGGGGTCAGCCTCTCCCAGGCGCAGTTCCACATCTTAGGTTGCTAAATACACCAACAAAGTGGGAAGGCCCTTTTGGGGCTGAGGAGTTCTCTAACTAGAGATGTCAGAACCTCATGTGGTGCACCTGAGCTGGTGTTTGGTTGTTGGAGTCCATGCTGCATGCATTGCACAGAGAAAACACATGCAGCATGGACTGCAGCAACCAAACACTAGCTCAGGTGTGCAGAGAAACACATGCAGCAAGGACTGTAGCAACCAAACTCCAGCTCAGGTGTGCAAAGAAATGCATGCAGCATGGACTCCTGCCACAAAACACCAGCTCAGGTGTGCAGAAAAACGCATTACAGCATGGACTCCAGCCACCAAACACCAGTTAAGGTGTGCAGAGAAACACATGCAGCATGCACTGCCGCAATCAAACACCAGCTCAGTTGTGCAGGGAAATGCATGCTGCATGGAATCCAGCAACCAAACACCAGCTCAGGAGCACCACCTGAGGTTCTGATGTCTCTAGTTAGAGAACTCCTCAACCTAAGATGTGGGACTGTGCCTGGCAGAGGCTGACCCCAGATGGACTCCGACTCAGTAGGCAGACAGGGACTTATCGCAACATCACAGTTTTGTAGGTGTATATCTTGAGGACAAAAAGGGGAATGGGGAAGATTGCTCTAGCTTTCCTTTTATAGATTTAACAGATCTTGTAGGTGGATAAAGGGGCTAAGCTATATCACTTGTATGCTGCCATGTTGGCATCAGGAAAGAGAGGTTTCTCCAGTTCCTGGCAGCCATATAGAGTGGTGATGGTGGTGGGGATGAATTTATACTGCCGGGGGGGGGGGGGGGGGGGGAGTTTACATGAACTGGTTTCTTCGCCACAATGGACAAAACCCAGTTCACTTTAGCTGTTGTTTCAGTTCACTTTTTTCTTTTGTTAGGTTCACTTTAAATACAGCTCTGAATATTGTAACAACATTTGGCTATTCTGTTGATTAAAAAGTACTTTATATTCTACTAATCTTTTAGGAGGGAGGTTTTGATTGCTAAATGTTTTTACAGCTTTGTGTGTGCCGCCCGCATCTTTCTTCCCACTATAGTGTGGAGACAAGCTTTTCTGTCTGTTAAGCCTAATCAACAGTTATTTTAGCAATCCACTTAGCACTCAGCCTAACAAAAACATCAATTTCAAATATACTTTATCATCAAGCATCTGTTCAACATGTCTGATTGTTACAAACAAGCGAAAAAGGACATTCTTCTCTCTCGTCCCTCTCTCATTTGCTATGTTCTCGCTGTGATCGCCTCGCCTTATATCTGTACAGAAATACATCTCATCACCAATGTCTTCATCTTGGCGTGAGATGAATATCGATTAGAGTCACGTTGAGCTTCTGGAACCGTAATTAAATGAACATTTCATATGCTGTTTGTTTCCGCCTGTGAAAACACAAATCTGAAATTAAATACCGACTGCGAGCCCAGTAAAACATCTCTGGCAGGGGGTTTCAGTTAGAACTGGAGGGAATCGTCCATCACGGTTATGTAGCGAGCGCTGAAGATTCATGAGCACTCACAAGATACGAGATGACAAACGTTTACTGGTTTCACGTCAGCCAGCTGCAATTCTATCTGTTGTTATCACGGTACTGATATTCTGTCACTGTGAAATTCACTCAACATTTCTACAGCTCTTTAAAAAGTTTATGCTGAATGCAGCAACAAAGATAACTCTTTTTATCCATTATCACACACTATATGGCCAAAAATGTGTGGCCTCCTGGCCATCACACCTACTATATGGCCAAAAGTTTGTGGCCACCTGGCCATCACACCTACTATATGACCAAAAGTTTGTGGACACCTGGCCATTACACCTACTATATGACCAAAAGTTTGTGGACACCTGGCCATTACACCTACTATATGACCAAAAGTTTGTGGACACCTGGCCATTACACCTACAATATGGCCAACAGTTTGTGGCCACCTGGCCATCACACCTACTATGTGGCCAAAAGTTTGTGGACACCTGGCCATCACACCTACTATATGACCAAACATTTGTGGACATCTGGCCATCACACCTACGATATGGCCAAAAGTTTGTGGACACCTGGCCATCACACCTACTATATGGCCAAAAGTTTGTAGACACCTGGCCATCACACCTACTATATGACCAAAGGTTTGTGGACACCTGGCCATCACACCTACTATATGACCAAAGGTTTGTGCACACCTGGCCATCACACCTACCATATGGCCAAAAGTATGTCAAAAGATTGAGTTCAGGTGTTTCTGGTGAAGATTACCACCTCAGCTCTGGAAGATTTTATCCCTTTAATGACCAGGGCATTTTTTGCTAATCGGCACTGCAACGCTGTACTCAAACTAAATTTGTAGAACTTTTTTAACCCAAAAAAAGCTTTCTGTTGGTGGTATTTAATTTATTTTTTATAATGTAAACAAAAAAAGATCCCAATAAGTGTATATTGGTTTGGTTTTGCGTGAACATTATAACATCAACAAACCATGGTATATATACCAGAACTGTCATGAATCAACAAAGTTAACAATAAACAGTGCATATAAGCATTAAATGCAATCTGAAAAATAATACTATAACTAGATTTGGGTGCACCCTAGGAGGATGGATAGAATATGGTGCAATGTCCCCTGAGGGGTACCTCTTAGCATAAGCAATAGGTGAAGGTCTTTGTGTAGCAGCTGTAAAGGGACAGTCTTTAGTCCTAACTCTTCAGCCAGCTAGCACTGGGTCCTAGTTGTACTGTTGGTGCACATGAGAAACATCCCAGTTAAGCCTGCAGGCAGCAATAAGGCTACTACATGGCTGTATGGTCTAAAAGGGTCAGTTTTTCTAGCAGCAGATAGTAAATCCCAGCAGCAGCAGCTCACTGGACCCAGCGATATTGTAGCCCATCATCTGGTCACACGCAGCCATAGTCCCCTCTCTGCTCTGCACCCAGGTGACTCTGGCTGTTGGCACATCTGGACTCAGCACTCCAGATCCTGCTCAAGCCACCATTATGCGGTAGTGGTGGTGCACACTGCACAGCAATGTGCACTCTTCAGGTTCCATCGTTGCAAGAGAAAGCTGTGTCCTTTACAGCCCACAAAGCCCCTTTACCATTTGTGAGGTTAGACGCTGATGTTGGACGAGAAGGCCTGGCTCGCAGTCTTGCTTTAATTCATCCCAAAGGTGTTCTATTGGGTTAAGGTCCTCCACCCAAACTCACTTATCCATGTCTTTATGGACCTTGCTTTGTGCACTGGTGCGCAGTCATGTTGGAACAGGAAGGGGTCATCCCCAAACTGTTCCCACAAAGTTGGGAGCATAAAATTGCCCAAAATGTTTTGGCATGCTGACACCTTAAGGGTTCCCTTCACTGGAACTAAGGGGCCAAGCCCAACCCCTGAAAAGCAACCCCACACCATAATCCCCCCTCCACCAAATGATTTGGACCATATAAAGGCATGGATGAGCGAGTTTGGGGTGGAGGAACTTGACTGGCCTGCACCTCAACCCGGTAGAACACCTTTGGGATGAATTAGAGCAGAGACTGCAAACATCAGTGCCTGACCTCACAAATGCACTTCTAGAAGAATGGTCACACATTCCTATAAACATACTCCTAAACCTTGTTGACAGCCTTTCCAGAAGAGTTGAAGCTGTTATAGCTGCAAAGGGTGGGCCAACTCAATATTGAACCCTACAGACTAAGACTGGGATGCCATTTAAGTTCATGTGCATGTAAAACCAGGGGTCTCAATACTTTTGACAATATACTGTAGTGTAGCTTACCGAGGTTGTGGACTCCAGGCTGTAGCAGAAGAATTGATTGGCAGGGGAGGCTGAAAAATTGTGTCAAGGTCAAGGAAGAGGACTTTCAAGAGACTCTCACTTAAATGAGCAAAAAGACAGTGTATTTAAATATCAGGAAAATGTATAAGTATATACATTTTCTGTTGACTGTAAACTTCATTATTTTAACATACGGTCATGGCCAAAAATATGGGGACTTTTGATACACAGGGGACTCTAATTGGGATTATGATATAAAGGGAGATTCAATAATGTGAAGGAAGGCTCTGATGGGGATCATTGTGTAAAGGAAGACTCAGATGGGGACTCTGATGCAAAGGAAAGTAGAGTAAAGAGAAGGCTCCACTCAGTGAAGCAGTAATAACAAATTTATTAGGCTCATATCAAGACTTACATAAAAGCAAAAAGTGGGGCGTTATGACCCGGCGTCCTTCCAATTACTCTGAAGAAGGAGCTGTTGTGAGCATGCTCCGAAACCGGTAACCGTCCATTCCACCGCCCATTCCTCATCTACGGCCGCATGGTCCTTCTGTGAGGTATGCGGTTCACCGCAGCCACACTGATTCAGCCCCCGGATTGGTTTAGGCTGCTGGCAGCTTCCACAACGGGTACACGGTGAATTAGGAAGGACGCCGGGTCATGACGCTCCACTTTTTGCTTTTATGTAAGTCTTGATGTGAGCTAAATAAATTTGTTATTACTGCTTCACTGAGTGGCGCCTTCTCTTTACTCTGCTTACATGTGGGATCTCCCTTCGGCCCTGTAAGAGCTGCCCTCGATGATAGCACTAACACTGTGCTTTTGGAACATTCACCATCAGTCTGGTTAACATCTCACCTATCAAGACTGTCTGGAACAAAGGACCCATCCCCCAGCAAGAGCGCCCATTCTTTTTCCTGATGCAAAGGAAGGCTCTGATGAGGACTCTGATGTAAAGGAAGGCTTGTATGGGGACTGTTATGTAAAGGGAGGTTCTGATGGTGACTATGATATAAAGGGATGTGCTGATGGGGACTATGATGTGAAGGGATGCTCTGATGGAGACTATGATATAAAGGGGGGCTCCAATGATGTAAAAGAAGGCTCTAAAGGGGGTCATGATGTAGAGGAAGGCCCAGATAGAAACTGATGCAAAGGAAGGCTCTGATGGGGACTATGATGTAAAGGAATGATTTTATGGGTACTGTGATGTAAAAGGAGGTTCTGATTGGGACTATGCTGTAAAGAGATGCTCTGATAAGGACTATAATGTAAAGAGAGGCTCTGATGGGGACTATGATGTAAATAGAGGCTCTGATGGGGACTATGATGTAAAGGAAGGCTCTGATGGGGACTATGATGTGAAGGAAGGCTCTGATGGGGATTACAATGTAAAGGAAGCTTCTGATGGGGACTGTGATGTAAAAGGAGCCTCTGATGGGGATTATTATGTAAAGGGAGGCTCTGATGGCGATTATGATGTAAAGGAAGCCTCTGATGGGGACTGTGATGTTAATTGATACTCTGATGGGGACAATGATGTAAAGGGAGGCTCTGATGGGGCTTATGACAGAAGGAAGACTCTGAAAGGGAACTATGATGTAAAGGAAGGCTCTCATGGAGATTATGATGTAAAGAGATGCTCTGCAATAATACTAGTGTAGCTGGGAGCTGCCCACTATTACCTGACATTGCAGACTTGTCCTTCAATCCTTCAGACTGTGGCTGTATGCCTCTAGTGTTGGACTCAGAGTATCTGCATCCCAATTCTGAGACTAGAGAGGAGCATTGTGGGAACTGTAGTCCTTTGTGCAGCCATCGCTGAACAGTTGAAATATTCATAAACTACACCTCCCAGCAGGCCATGCTTTCGGGGGGGGGGGAGAATTATGGGAGAGGCTTTAAAAAGGATCTGCTGACCAGGCCCAAGCTCTCTTGCTTCCCGGGGTCCATCAAGTGAGCATTGGTCCACCACTCCGCCTAGAGGATTGCCGCCTACCACGCCACCCACTGTTGCCAGAGTTTCAGCCCAGTCAGGATGAACGTTCCACTACGTCAGGGGAACTCCTAGTTATCTCTTTGACAGCAGAGGTGCCAGACAGACTGATGATTCAGCTGATGAAAAGCCCCAGGTCAACGTTTTCTCCAAACTATGCATCTGTTTTGATGCCAAACTATTCTACTATTCATTTATAAATCTCCATTTCTCATTACTACAGTTCCTTGATATCTTTAAAGGAACAATCAGGTAGAAGTGGCATTGCTTGCTGACCAAGAACAGAATACTGTTCTGTCTCCAACTTTCCGCACTGTAAGCCAGACAGAAAAAAAATCATGCATTTCCTTGTGCTTTATTCTTAGGAGATGTGTTAAACATCCCTAATTTCCATTTTTAATTTGCATTTTAATTGCCTGTCTCAGTCTTAAATGAGAAGGGTAATCAGAAGAGAACTTTCTGAGTCTGGCTGGCTTGTACTGCAACATTTAAACTGTGTAGAAAGAACAAAAAATATAGTTTTCCTATTTACTTTTTACACAATTGTTTACCAAAGTCAAATGTGAAATTTTCTGAATGTTTATCAAATTGCATAAATTACATTTGTAAAATTGGGTTAAAGGGAAAGCAGATATTTAAGATGAAGGTAGAGAGGACAACGTCATTTTAGGTTAGTTGTCCTTAAAATGAACCCCCCACCCCACTGAATGTAGCTGGCATAAAGGAAAGAAAGGCTTTTATGGGGATTGTGATGTAAAGAGATGCTCAATGGGGACTATCAGAAGCTTTTACTTATTTACTGTGCTGCCCTGCCCCAGCTCATACAGTTTTTGCATCCAAAACAATCTGGCTAGGTCCTCTGTCTAGTGTGTGCATTCATTTATATGAAGGGTCTGTACTCATGATGCCCAGACATCCAGGGGAATGAATGGGGCCATGCTGTAAGTGTGCATTAGGCAAAGGACCTGAGTGGGATGTTTGAATACAAATGCTGTGTGGGTCAGGGCAGGGTTGCACAGTGAAGAACTTTGAAGTAATTACCTATATATTTAAATAGTATTTAAAGCAGTGTTCTTCTGTGCATTCAGCAATGTCAGATCATCTGAGACACTCCTACCTCTGACTGCTAATCTCAGGGCATTTGGAGTGGGGTTCAGTGATGTCACTATTGTGGTGCTCACTGTTCTCATTGCTAAAGAGGAAGCTCCAGTATAATAATCTCTCTGATTCTGCTTCTTACATTCTGTAGATCTCTGCTTCCTCCATCTTTCCTGTAGTAGCTTCTTCATTATTACCCCACAAGTCATCAGATCAGCACTCATGAGGGGGGCAGTTTTGACGTGACGAATCAAAACCCTGTCGCCTCTGCTACGATGGCTGCCTCCACATAGAGGCACAGTGCATAACAAAGAACTGGTAGGATTGTAAGAAGTGCTGCCCAGCAGGGATGAGAATAGGTTTGATTTAAATCCAACAAGAATGGGGGGGGGGGTAAACCTGTTATACCATTGAAGTATGTTTAGACCTTACTTCTGGCCTGGCCTGCTACTTCTTTGATCATGAAGGTGACATAGCTCTTCAGATGATCAAATTGTGGATTGGGGTTTAGAGCGTCCAATAAAAACAGCTGCCATGCTTGGAAGTCTGTTTAAAAAAAGCCAAAATGTTTGGGGGGAAAAGGACTTCCCCTTCTTCAGGGCTTGGACAACATCATGTGACTAGATGAGGAAGAAATATTCTATATACTCTGAATTATGCATTATGGTTGGATTAGGATTGGGTGTCAGCATGACCTGAAGGAAGTGAGGGCAGCCAAAAGCCAATATGTTCCGGAGGGAAAGGACTCCCTCTTCTTTAGATCTTTGACAACATTATGTGACTGGATGAGGAAGAATTATTCTATATACCCTAAATTAGGCATTATGGCTGAATAAAGATTGGGTGTCAGAATGACCTGAGTGAAGTGAGGGCAGCCAAATGTATACCATCATTCCTACTTTCTAAAGAATAGGGAGTTCCTTCCTCCAAAACACATGGACTGTTTTTCATTTTTAAAAGAGAAGTATGGGGTTTTCTTTTTTCCCCTATTATAATTACCTAGGTGGATGCAACATCGGCCCAATGCTGCATCTGTCCCCCGGCGCCTCTGCACTGAGAACCAAGCGAATACCGCAGATTGCTCAGTTCTGACAGCTCTCTGCTCTGCCCCCTCCTCGCTCATTGGAGCGCTGGGCTGTGGAGGGGCGGGGAGCCTGAGCCGGGTGTCGCTCCGGGCACCCGGTGGATCCTGACTCCGTGGTCGTGATGACATGGTGCTTGGACTGACATCTATGACGTCAGCTGAGAGCGGACGTCAGTCCACTCTGCTGAAAACAGGTTTACAGGAGTGCAGAACGAACTGCACTAGATGTTCACCCAAACGAGCTTTGACTGTACATCTCCTTTAACCTCCTTAAAGTATTCCTGAGTGTGGCTCGGGGTTAACTTTCAGTACCAAAAGCAGTAACCCTGAGCCACACTCGGGATTACCCCGCAATGTTACTCACCTTCCCTGCGCTCCCCCGCCGTCCTCCCCGCCTTTCTCCCCATCCTCCTCACAGTCTCTCCCCGCTCTGTGCACGGCTGATTACCAGCACTTGCCTTCCGGTTCCCTTCCCTGCGAGCGTTGCGATGCAGGGGGATGGAACCGGCGGTAAATACACAAATGACATGATACATAGCTGTGATCCTAACAGATTACACTGTATCATTCCTTTTCAGCACAGGATTGCACCTGGTGGCTTTTCCAGTGCCCTGCCTGTGCTTTTCCAGTGCTATGTTCCTGGAAAATTTTGAACGACCATGACGTCCAAAAAGTGTTCTTTTTGCGCAAAAACGCTTTTCGACGAACAGGAAAACAGCAACAGCTAAAAGCGCTTTTGCGCAAAAAGAATGCTTTTTGGACGCCATGGTCATTCTAAATTTTCCAGATACAGGCAGGGGAGGACGGCGGGGGATCGCAGGGGAAAGTGAGTTTTTAAATATAAAACAACAGATTTCCATGCAAAAGAATGTACCGCTTTTAGCACGAAAATCTGGACATAATCAGACTGCCAGGGAGGGTAAAAAAACCTTCAAGTGAGAGACCGTTTCCTACTGGGCACTCCCAACCACATATCCAAGACAGTGCTATATTTACAATACTGATAACTAGTCCTTTGGCATCTACTTGCATTTTTTGGGCACAGTTTCTTATGGGTCCTCTTTAGGACCGTCCCTTAAAGCGGAGTTCCACACATTTTTAATACGTTGGATTACATAGATGTATGTAATCCCCTTTAAAACGACTTTTACCAATGGAAACTTTTTTTTTTTTTGCTAGTAAATACCTTATTTTCTTGTTTATTCCTCCTCTCCTCACTTCCGGGTCTGATCGGCGATGACGTCATTCGGCGATTCGCAGTGTGTGCTGGGATTTATTCCATGCCAGAAATCTCACAGTATTACCCAGGAGCTGAGCTGTACTGTGTGTATTGAGGCCGTGACCTGCCCCGCCTCCGCCCGCCTCCTCTCAGTGAGTTGTACTGTATGCATTGTATTCAGGCCGTTCTCTGCCCCGCCTCTGCCCCGCCTTCTCTCGGTGAGCGAGGACTGAAAGCATTATATCCTCACTGAGCTCACTGAGAGGAGGCGGGGCAGAGCACGTCCTGAATACAATACATACAGTACAACTCACTGAGAGGAGGCGGGGTGGAGGCAGGGCAGGTCACGGCCTGAATACACACAGTACAGCTCAGCTCCTGGGTAATACTGCGAGATTTCTGGCATGGAATACATCCCAGCACACACTGCGAATTGCCGAATGACGTCATCGCCGATCGGACCCGGAAGTGAGGAGAGGAGGAATAAACAAGAAAATAAGGTATTTACTAGCAAAAAAAAAAAAAGTTTCCATTGGTAAAAGTCGTTTTAAAGGGGATTACATACATCTAAAGTTACGAAAATGGGTGGAACTCCACTTTAAGAAAACTTGCAAAAAAAAAAACACAATGTTGTGTTGAAATGATTTATTTATATACAAGAAGATAAAGGAAAAAAAAAACACAGCATAAATAAAAGGAAATCCATCATGAGGAAAAAAATAGAGGCTACTGATCTCCACTTCTGAAAATGTTCTATAAACATTATACTGACCCTTGGCTTCATTTCTTGGGGCCACTGACCCAAAAGATGTATGCAGATAAGGTGATCTGACTTTCCTCTGACTCTCCTGATCTGCATAGTTGCTCCAGATCAGGTATACTCCAGGTCAAAGTAGAAATGACTAAAGCTAGAATGTCAGCAATGCATGAAGGCCAAGCAACTAACATTTTAGGAAGGTCAGCAATGGTAGCCTCCATAATTCTCTGTTGACAGATTAATAACAATGATAGAAAAGAGAAAAGCAAGTTTGGCATTCGGAGTCATACGACAGACAAATCAGCTTCACTACAAACATTAACTGTGCTTTGCAGAAGAGGCGCAGCTACATCGCTGCAAAATGGAGCAGCTACCATGCTGCAGGGCAAGAGGTACGTCGCAAAAATCAACTTAACAGAGCAAATGAAAGGTTTACTGGAGTCTTATCATGTTAGTTGTTCTTACTAGTCTGTATGAAGCTTCCCCTTCCAGTTGCTCAAGTTTTTGTCCATCAAGTTTTACAGTAAGTTCATAAAGTCCATTTTCCCCTTATGTAATTTTTTTATTCCAGTAACTGTTTTCAAATGTTAGCAACATTTTCACTCTTGGTGGAACACAAGATACAGTCTATTTGGATGTTACTTTAGTTTTGTCTCATTGCATCAGAATTATTTACTGGAGAACACTAAGAAAAGAAAATGTAATAAAATATGAAAAGACATTGTACTTGTACATCTTTTTGAATTGTGCTTATTTAAGTGTTATTCTTCTTTATCCTGAATGCACATCATCCACTGCACACAAGTTGAAATTTCAAATAAGGCTGGCAGGTCTGCATTGGCTGCTGAAACCTCTCTGGGTGTTTTTTAAGAAGACACAGAGATCAGGCACGTTTCAGGAGGTGGGGTTGTGACATGAAAATAACTGTAGGCTTAGAAGATGGTGTCGCTCCCTTTAGACAAAAGCAACTCAAAAGAAAGGTTTATCCTGATATGATCAAAGTGTGGTTGCAGCAAAAATAATAATAAAAAAAAAGAATTGTAAAGCAGTCATTATAATTGCTTAAAAAAAACAGTTTGGTGTTTGACCAGAGTGGCCATTTAAGGAATGGCTGGTGTACTCTCATTCGTCAGTATTGGCCTCGTCTTGGTGGTTCCCATGGTATAGGCTGGTCATATACTGTAGTTGTGCATAGCCTGCATGCCAAACTATCCAATAGAAGATGTCCACCTACAGTTTCCATAATCTGTTTACCAGACTCATTAAGGTGCAGGAAGTCAGTGATGGCCACTCTACATACATGGGAGCCAGCTGATGATTCCTATATATACGTTGTTGGAGTCACGTGTTTCTTGGATTTGGCAAATCAATTACTATAGGAGGATTAACCGGCTGATAATTCACAGTACATACTGAGGAATTGACATATGTAGTGGTCCCATCTGCCATTACTCCATAGCCTGCAAGAGATGAAACGCAATATGGAGTTTAAAGGAATATCAAACAATTCTTAATAAATAGTAAACAGTGCTTTGATTTCCTTGTGGTAAACACAGAAAAAAATCAACAACTGCAATTTGTGTTTATTGCTTTAATTAGCATGTATAGAATACTTTGGAATAACCATTGGCTTTACATATACCAAACTCCAGGCACAAAGCAGAATACATAGATGAAATACATACATGAAAACAGTTTTACCTGCTAAAGGAGTTGTATTTTTTATCCATCCAGCCCTAAGATTTACACAGCTCTGCCCCACAGCACAGCCTTGTTAAGCAGGAAAGGGAACCTGATCTTTCTCTGCTCCAGTTTCACTTTCCCTTACAAGTCCCCTCTCCAATCTCACTCTGTTAAAGGAGAGGGTTTCTATCAGCAGGCTCCTTACTAGTGATCGACCGATATTTATTTTTAGTTGCCGATACCGATATTTTGTCCAATGCATATCGGTATTGGCCAATATTAGCCAATATTTTTGTACATTTAAAAAAAAATGTTTTATTTTTTGACAGGTACTTTTATGGAGGGATCTGGGGGTCTAAAAGACCTCAAACCCCTCCTCTGCACTTAAAAGCATTCAAAACGCCAAGTTTGGCTGTTTTGAATGCTGTCATTTTCTTTAATCTGGCGCCAGTACCCGGAAGTGATGTCACTCATGATATCACTTCCGGGTTTTTGAATGGAGACCCGATCAAAGCCGAAAGCAGCTTTGATCGGGTCTTCGGCGGCTGTGCAGGCTGGTTGCGAAAGGTGGCAGGAGGGGGGGGGGGGCTTCTCAGCCACATGGGTTGTCATTACAAGACAACTGCCCGTTGGCTATGGACGCTGGTACCGAGCGATGCCTCTATCTGCAGGCATTATTCCGGTACAAGCACTTTCCCGAAATATCGGCACTATTGGTCACCTTGGTATCCGATTCCGATATATAGGGGAAAGTGCATATCGGCCCTCGATATATCGGCTTTGCTGATAATCGGTCTATCCGTACTCCTTACACTGTAATACACCTGATTGGCTCCTTGTGTTGCTTCCCCTTTACATACTGTTGTGTAAAAGCCATGTAAAGAACACATTTTATTTCTTACCATCGTATCTCAGTTGTAAAAATAAAATAAAGGACCAGGACCCTCCCTATGTTTTACCTCTTGGTGTTTATGGACCAATTTCTTAGAATGAGCAGGGAAGCCAGCACAGTCTGTTCCATGCTTTGCATTCTCTTCTACACTTTTTATTTCAACATCAGCCTAATTACATCATAGGTGAGTAGAGTCAAAGTTTGTAATGCCCATTACTACTTCTAATCATTGACTGACAAATCTGTAGGATAGGCTGGAGAAGTGATGGCCAATACTTTGATTATTCATAAACTACCAAATCTCTAAGGGCTCTTTCACACGGGCGTTCCTTTTTTTTTGCCCGATCAGGTCCTTTTTTTTTTTTGTAACGGACACGGATGACACTTGTGTCATCCGGTCCGTATGTCCGTTTTTCATCCCATCCGTTTGCGGATGAAAAACTGACATAATGCATGTCTATGTAAATACGGATGTCTGCGGATCACACCACTGACATCCGTTTTTGCTTCCGTTCCGTTTTTTGAAAGGAAGAAAAAATAGGGTTCTCCTCCGTTCAAAAAACTGAACTGAACTGAACTGAACTGACAAAAAACGGATGTCAGAGGATGATCATCCGATGACATCCGTATTTAGATAGAGATACATTATGTCCGTTTTTCATCCGCAAACGGATGGGATGAAAAACGGACATACGGAACGCCCCTGTGAAAGAGCCCTAACAATAGCAACTTTCCCAAACCTTTCCATGTGATTAGTCAATACAAGGGCTGCTGGGGCCCGCAGTCTTAGGACCTGCACTTGTAAAAACCTCCAGGTTAATATTATTTTATATTAGAAGCCATCATGCAACCCAGACTTTGAAAAAAATAAATTATGCTATATACAGTAGGTATACGTAGTAGATTTTGTACATACATCTTTTCTTACACTATCGTTTTTTTAAAGAATCTAGGTTTTGACTTTAATGTAGAACTATGGCCTTCTATTAAAATAAAATGCGTGCTGCAAAGCCTAATTGCTAGGAAATTTTGCTTAGTTCCCCTGCAGGGTCTCAAAAATATCTGATGATCCTGTCACCACCTAAAGCAGCTCCCTGTAATTGTGTGACACATACGCTGTACAGCTCCTGATTTCAGAGCATAGTTGTCATTCTCATGCCTGCTTGCATTACAGTGGTATGAGAAGACGTTGCAGGAGGCATGGCTATCGGCATTGTTACTGCTCTTTCACAAGCCTGTAGCTTGTCAGTCAGCACTTGGCCACACTTAGTTCCGCCTACTGCTTTCTGGATTGATAGAATTGCCTCTGTTGCTGAAACCCTCCCACTGTGATCTGCAGTGTCTGGCCAATAAATAGCATAGATCTTCAGTGTCTGGGAGAGGAGGAGTGTGTAAAACATAAATAAAGGAGGATTTTGGCTAACTAATTAAGTAAAATATGTTTTCCTTTAATTTATGAAACCCTTTCATGGCATAGTAACTGGTTGTGGAACGTGTTACTGTCACAAATGAGCCTTTAGTTGTACTGTAAGATTGAATAAAAACACCGGTCCATCCAGTTCAACCTGAGTGTGTGCATCACTACCACTTTCCATATTCCTGTACATTGTGCTTGCTAGGAAACACATCTAAAATTTTTTTGAATCTATCCAAACTCCTCACTGACAACACCAACTGTGGAAGTGAGTTCCACATCCTTACTGCTCTAACAGTAAAGAACCCCTTATACAGTTTACAATTGAACCGCTTCTCTCCCAGCTTCATTGTCTGACCACATTCCTTCTTTAGAGAACTAAACGTAAACAGTTTTCCCCCAATCCTGTAGAAAGTGCACATCCATTCTAAATGGGTATTTGGAATTTTTAAGGTACAAGGTCTTGCATGCACTCAGCACTTGAGACAATCGGGGTGTCAATAATATGTAGGCATTTGGATGACATTTGGGAGTCTGTCCTTAGGAGGCTGTGTTTCCCCACAGAGTCCCATTGCCTTTGGGACTGACCTTGGCGTGTGCTCTTGGTGCCCTTCCCCTTTCCTTATCTGCCAAGGATAAAGTGACTTCTGAGTGACTCCTATGGATTATTCACTTCGGTATATATCAGAACACCCATTCCTGAAGAAGCATATCTGGGTGGCCGAATCTACGGCCTTTCCCTGAGCAGACAAATTTAATGAATGGTTACATCTTATACTGTGGATGAGTCAGCTTTTCAAGGGGTTCTGTTCACTTCATTTTTTTATACCATGACCAACCTAATGTTGGGTTAAGTCAAGCACAATAAACTTTGAATTTTTTAAAATAAATTCTGTTGTTTGTTGAAATTTTCTGAGAGACAATTCACCTTATAAATCCCAGATACTCTTTTGCTGTCTTTAGGGATGGATGGGCGCTTTCAATAGGGACAGGATATGGTGAGTGATGGCTCCAAGTGAATCCTTGTGCTCACTGCTCATGTGCTTTCTTAGGCTTCTCTTCTACAGGGAGAATAAGTTCATGTTTGTAGTTGTTCCTCATAAGTGAGGTCCTACAGCCCTCTTACTAACATTGTTGCACTAGACTCTTTCCACTTCAAGGACGTCCTTCCTCAGCATTGGTAACCAAAACTGGACCGCATGGCCAAGATGTGGCTGAACTAGGGTTTTGTAACTTGTTTGCTTATGCCTCGTACACACGCATTGATAGTTGGCCGTGAATTTTCGGCCAACGTCCGATCGGCCGATTTTCGGCTTGTTAGTATGATGCTTTCGACAACCGACTGAGACTTTTCGGCCGAACAAAATCTGGTGTGCATTCTATAAAATTTTTGTTGGCCGTCAACAGAACGGCCGATTTTCCGTCAGTCAGTACAGATTTCGGCAGACAAAAATCAGATGAGCAAGACTGGGCATGCTCAGAGAAGAAAATACACACGGAAAGTAAACCAGCACATGACATCACTTCTGAAGTTGGTTGTTGTTGGCCGAGAAAATTTGTGTACAGTCTAGAGCACATTTCAACCAACACAACAACACTGGACAAAAGACGACCGATCGGTCGGCTGATAATCGTTGCGTGTGTACGAGGCTTTATTCTGTGAAAGAAGCAAATATGAAACAAGCAGAAAAAACTTGCAAACCAGGTTACGAAAAATCAGAAATAAATGTCACAGACTAACCTTCATGGATGTGACCAAACACGTGCAGTCTTGGCTGTACTCTTCTCTGAACTGTGTTTAGCAGCTCCACACAGCCCACCCGTTGTAATTTTTTGGGTACCCAGTCTAAAAATCCTGAAAAGAGAAGAAAGTCTAGAATAATATTTTCAAAAGCATCATACATAGCTGGGATGGAAATATTTCAGGCCACCCTACAGATTACAAATTGGGATATCACTGCACCAAGAAGCACAGGGTTCCTAATGCCAACCTGTAAAGTTCTCAGTTCATGAGAAATTCCTAAGCTTATAACTGGGCCAGCCTTGTTTCTGTTTTGTCACCTGATCAAATATACACTTATTTCCCTGAGCGCAAGTGGCATCCTTGCTGCTGTTCACAGGCACTTTTAACAGACCATATAGTATTTAATATATCCAGGCATATCAAAAAGGTTTGCAAATATGACATTTCACATATTTTCCCTTTCTCCTGCTGCCCCCAGAGAACTGTGCCAGGATCCTCAATTGATCTACCAGTTTGGATTTCTTATTTTAGCCTGATAAAGCAGTCTTCAGGTATCTTCAAACACAGAAGTAGTTCTATCAAAGACAACATCCTTGGCACCTGTCTAGATGTACACATTCACAGCCACCAATCTCCTGCAGGGACAGGTGAGGAGAAGTGACCCTTCTTCAGAACTCTAACCTGTCTGCTTCCCGCACCCCTTCCCTCTCCCTTCAGGTTTACTTGTGTTTAACTGTAGAGCTGCCAGCCAATGCTGTTTACTATAGATTTTCAGGACCATTATGAAGAACTGCGGGCACCTTTGAATCAACCAACCAGCTGGGAGTAATAGTTAACTTTTATTTAGGTGTACTAAATCTGTGAGAAATATTTCTGCACAAAACATTAAAACAACATAAGCCAATTAGCACCTCACTGGGTGAAGGTGCATGAAAACCCACTTATATGCAATACAAATTAGCTTAGTGTTTATCATTTCGTAATAAGAAAAGCTTGCTCGTTAGCTATTGATAACAGAAACTAGGCCTTCTACAATGTCACATGGATATGTTGTCACTAGTGGACACCCTTTGTCCTGATGAGAAGATGAGAGCTTTGATTAACATGAAAAGGTACCTTCCCATAGAATAGCAATGCTCAACTTTCAGTGTGCCCTACTGCACTGCAAAACTACAAGAGATATTATGACCTGTTGTTATGAGCCACAGGAGCTGTCTTTACTTCAAGTTCAATTACTAAATAGATAGAGTCTGTCCGTCTGTCTGTCTGTCTGACTATCTTTCACATAGCTCCCAACTGTTCCTCATTTGAAGGGACTGTCCCCCTTTTGAGACCAAATCCCTCTGTCCCTCATGCAGCCTCAGTTGTCCTTTTTTTGGTCTGATGTGTACGTCTCTTTAAAAAATGTACCATTTTACTACCAAAAGTGTTATGCTGCACACAACTTTTTATCCAGCCTCTATTAATTCAGTAGTTATTCTGAAAAGCCAATAAAAAAATTGTGTTCCAAAAGAGCATTTGCGTGGTTTAGCCAATCATTTTCTGTATATTAGATATATGTGATCTGTGTAACCAAGGGCCATGGCAGGGACGTATCCTTTGCCTACATACTGTGTGCTAAAAGGTGTCCCTTTTTACTGTTTTAGAAAGTTGGGAGGTATGCATTCATATAGGATACAGCTAGAAGAGTCAGTGGAAGGGTGTCAGTAAAGGGGGTGCAAGAGAGTATCCTGAAGAGAATGCAGATCACCAAGTCTATTGCTGGAGAGAGAGAGAGCAAGGAGACCTAATCCTTTCCATACATGTGCTTGTATGGTTTGTTTAAAGCGGAGTTCCGGGCACAAAAACGATTTTTTTTGTGCCCCTCCGCTAGGTAGAGCTCACCTGAAAAGGAATTGGATAGTTATTTTTATTTTTTTTGTTTACTCACCTTTTTATTGAAGATCGTAAATACTCACCTCTGACTGCTTCCTCCCTCGGAGCCGCGGCTCACCCCGTCACTTCCTGCCTCGCGATGATTCCTGGGAGCTAAACGTCATAGCTCCCAGGAATCAATGCGACGGCACCGGCCCCGCTCGTCATTTCCGGGCACCGGAAGTGACGAGAGGGGCCGGTGCAGTGCATTCTGGGACACGAAGACGCGGAAGAAGACAGAGAAAAGGACCGCGCCGGCTTCAGCTGCCCACAACAGAGATGGAAACGCTGTGGAAGAAATTTTCTAAGTAAGTATTTCTTCTAAAAGGTAAGTGCGAACCGGGACAGATCAGAGGCTAGCCATTGTGGAATGTGCTAGTCCTGACTGTCCCGGGGGTATATTCAGCAAAAAATCATTTCTGTGCCCGGAACTCCGCTTTAAGCAGTGTGACTGCTTTCACAAGCAACCTGGTGAGGCCAAGTGAGAGTCGTCCTTATCCAATATACATAGTTTCAGTTGGAGTATCTCACTATTCCCTTCTCCCATCCAAGTTCCACAATAAATACTAAAAACCAAAACCCCTGGACTGTGTATTGAGCAACGAGCCATTGGGAGTAAGGATGGATGTGTGAACTGTACCCTAAGTGACTGTGTGCTGGTAATCAGAGGAGGTCCAACAAATCATCATACAGCAAGCCCTACGGGGACAGTGCTACATAGGGTAAGTGCAGCTTTACATTACATTATTATTTTATTTTTGTTACTGTTAGTACATGTTACAAGCTGAAGCTACCCACATTAACACTATTATTGCCATTGTGCAGGTCTCCTAATTGTTGTCTATCTGTCTAGGAAGATAGGTAGACTTCTACTGTTTCAATGATTCTTTCTTCCACCCAGATAGTATCACCAGACATGTTACTATTAGTCAATTTCTTTTTAAGTCTTTCATCCTCCCATTTTTCCAGTTTTTGTCTTATACTCGCTTAGTCTTCAGTGCAGGAACATTACAGAATGGTTGCACTTTGGCTTTATTTGGAGGTGTGGTTGGGGGTAGCAAAAATGCATGGTTAAAGGGATTGTAAAGGCAGAAGGTTTTTATCTTAATGCATTCTATGCATTAAAAAAAAAAACCTTTTATGTGCAGCAGCCCTCATCAGCCCCCTTAATACTTACCTAAACCCATCTATATCCAGCGATGTTGCAGGAGTGTCTCAGCTGCCCGGGACTCCCCTCCTCATTGGCTGAGACAGCAGAGCAGCAAGATTGGCTCCTGCTGCTGTCAAAGTCAGTCAGCCAATCAGAAAAGAGAGGGGACGGGGATGGGTCATGGCTCTGTGTCTGAATGGACACAGGGAGCTGTCACTTGGCTTGGGTGCCCCCACAGCACAGGGCACTCAACAGGATAGAGGGACCAGGAGCACTGAAGAGGGACCGGAAAAAAAGAAGGATCCGGGCTGCTCTGTGCAAAACCAACTGCACAGAGGAGGTAAGTATAACATGTTTGTTATTTGAAAAAAAAATGAGACTTCACAATCACTTTATGCCTTGTTTTTGCTGGTCTACAATGCCTCCCTTAAGCTGCAATAAGAAGTGGACAGGGTTGTTCACATGCCACTAATGTAATGCTTTGTGCCCATGGTAAAATTGAATCGACATGTAGCAATCCGAATGCTACACATTCGAGTAAATGGGGAAGCACCGCAAATGCCCAACAAGCACCAACTGCGCGAGGAAAGGGAGATTTAGACGCATTTTTTTATCATTCATTTTCAGATACGGAAAATAAAGATTCCAGACTAGACCTGCATTAAAAAAGGCTTTCGTCTGTAAATGGACAGTTTTCCAAATGAGTGGCTGAGCTGTACAGAACAAATTGTATTTCATGCTGCCTGAGATAAAATTCTATACTAGACTACCCAGCTGAGCCATTCACTGTTCAAAGTTCTGAGAAGTGTTATGATGGATGTCTGCCGGGGTTTTAATGTGTTCTTGTCATAATAGATGGATATTTTATGATTAATTAGCACATCACAATTTGCTCATTTACAGGTGCTGGTTGGAGATATGCCTTCCTTTAAAGGGGTCGTGTATCAAAAAGTGAAAGCGCTCTAAGTAGATTGTTAAGGATCACCTTTAAAGTTAGTGATGAATGTTTCAGTTAATGCTGATCCTTTGTACACCAGTCACACAGCTCCCCAGACATGTCAATCACTGGCCTTACAAGCTGCTAGGTTTTCTGTCCATAGTGCTACACTATAACCCATTCTTCGGGAGAGATAGGGGAAGCTGTAGAAGGAAATTTCAGTCTGTGATGAGAAGTCACATAGCTATTAAGGTCACAGCTGGATTGGGATCAGGTTACATGCACCATGTTCATTCTGGTTCATTTTCTATTAGAGTTTATATTAGCATGCTGCACTGTCTTTTTTTTTTTTGGGGGGGGGGGGGGTTTGTGTTTTAAAGCAGAAACAAAGTATCTCTTTTTTAAAGCACACACTTTGTAAAAAAGATATTCCTAATATCTTGCAGAGTCTATTCCTGTATTATTTAGAGGTGATGATGCTAATGTCTGAGGTAAGCGCATTAATCATTTCATCACAGGAAGTTCTCCACAGGAACTACTTCCTGTGTGGGTGTACAGAAATAACAAACATGAATGTAGGTGTACAATATATATGTATACAACATACACAGAGAAAATGGCTCGTATTACTTGACAGGACCCAGGGAGCAAAAAAAAAAAAACAATGTGAGCCATTTTAACCTTTTTTGTTATATAATTATATATTGTATAACTGTTTGGATGTTGTCTTACATTGATGTGTGTTATTTCTGTACAGTCATATCTTATGTGAAAAATATTGGGGTGAATCCTGAGGAAGCAGAAATATTGTGAAACACGTCACTCCTCTATGCCAGTCTTGAAATTGTACGTATGAGTATACCACAGTTGTAATGTTATGGCATTTGATGTATCTCTGATGCATGTTTTTATTAGACCGCATTCACATTGATCCGACTTGTCAGGCGACTTGTCAGCCTGACAAGTCGCGGTCCGTCACGCTCCCATTGTGTAGTACAGGAGCCGTTCTAATAAGAGCGACACAAGTCGTTCCGACTTAGAAAAAGGGTCCTGTATTACTTCGGGGCGACCTGGAGGCAACTTGCATAGACATTCATTTTATGAAGTCAGTGCAAGTCGCGCCGAAGTCGCGCTGCACGCAACTTCACAGGTCGCCCCCTAAGTTGGAGCGACCTAGTGTGAACCGAGCCAGAGTTTAACAATGTTACATAGTTACATAGTAGTCGAGGTTGAATAAAGACAACAGTCCATCCAGTTCAACCTGTGCAGGTGTGTGTGTGTCAGTGATGTGATCATTTCCCATAACCCTGAATGTTGTGATCTGTGAGATGCACGTCTAAGAGTCTTTTAAAAGTAGCCATACTCCCCGCAGCTACCACCATTTGTGGAAGACAGTTCCACATTCTCACCGCCCTTACAGTGAAAAACCCCCTATGCAGCTTAAGGTGCAACCGCCTCTCCTCTAATCTAATTGTGTGGCCACATGTCCTCTTACACTCCTTAAGACTAAATAATGTTTTTCCCATGCTGCGATCACCATTGAGGTATTTATAAATTGCTATCATATCCCCTCTCAGGCATCTCCTCTCCAGGGAGAATAAATTAAGCGCTTGTAATCGCTCCTCGTAATTAAGGTCCTTCAATTCCCTAATTAGTTTAGTTGCCCTTCTTTGGACTCTTTCCAGTTCCAGCACATCCCTTCTGAGGATCGGTAACCAGAACTGGACAGAAAAGAAGTGGGTGGACCAGGGTTTTAAAAATTAGCAGGATTATAGCTTTATGTAATACAGTTCTCTATTTTTTTTATACTATTGTGTTGTATGGTCCCGTTTAGTTCCACACTTTATTCTCTCTATCCCCAAGTATTTGGGGCTCTGTAGAAAAGGTCTGCAAGTAATTAGTCCATGGGTCCACTTATTTTTTTCCTCAAGCACTGTGAATGTTTAATGGGTGTGTTCAATAAAGACACAAGAAATTAGAATTGTTTTGTGTTATCAGCTTAAACACATTGTATTTGTCTATTGTTGGGACTTAGATGAGGATCAGGTCACATTTTATGGCAGAAAACCAGTTAATTCCATGGGGTTTATATACATCTTCTTGCCACTGCAGGTTGTTCAAATGTCACATTTTCATAGAATAACTCTTCCTCTATAATAACTCTTCTTCTTTCTTATTGCTGGTAAATAATGGATTTCAAGCAGAAGCAACATGGTGTCATTCAGTTCTTGATGTAGACAGGTTGCAGGCTGTCTGATATTCACGGAAGGCTACAGAATGTTTACGGAGATGACACCATTGACAAGAATCACCAATGACAAGACATTGCTCTTGTCAATAGTTTCTTCTCCAAAATCTTTGATTATATACAAAAATCTGTTATTAACGGTGACATGGTGTGTAGGTGGCTGTGAGCAGGCCCTGGTGGCTCTAGGCTGCAGCCTACGTTGTCTATGCAGAAATAAGTCTTTGGTGACAAGTTTACTACTCTAGTATGGAGGAGAGGATGCCTAGCACCATAAAAAAGAAAGTCACTGTCTAAAGTTCGAGTAGCCTGGAACACTGCAGCATGACAGTAATAATTCTTGCTTCTTTATTCTACCAAAATTAGTACCCTACAAGGTCTGCTGTCACACTGCCACACAGCTCTTGTGGGTTTCTTCTCATTGAGCACTCCTATGCCTCTCTTTAATGACTACTTTCCTAACAGCTTCTTTAAATAACCTTTGCATCCCACCAAACTTGTTGACTCGACCCAAACAAGGATCTCTCCCATGCTGGAGAATGCCTGCTCTTAAAACTACAATTAGGGAAGACCCCTTACTCCTCCCTACACACAGCATATGTATTTCAGCTGTGCATTTAGGTCAAAGTTGCACTTTATTCCTGTGAGGAGAAAGGCCCTGCATTACAGTGACATGTGAAAGTACTAGAAGGTATAAATACAGCAAACACTGAAACCATGGAGGTTAACAATATGTTGATTAACCACTGGAAAGCTTGCCACTATTTCATCTGTGTCATATCCAGTGAGTACAACCATAATTGTTCTCTGCCTGTCATTGCCCCGAAGCTCTATTCTCATTGGTGTTCTAGCCACGCTTCCAAATTTAGCATCACTTTCAACGACAGCTGCCAAAATCTAAGCAGAGAGCAGCAGAACCCTTCCTAAATGCAACATCCACTTCCCTCTTGCAGAACTGTCTAGGCTTTAAATGTCTTGCAGGAATATAGTTATTGAAAGTGGACCTGAGCATAACAATTGAAGATTTACTATGTTAAAGGGAACATTTTAAAATATTAAGTGCCTGAGCTGCACCCTGAAAAATGTACCTTCTGTCTGGAAATCCTCTTACAAATAACAGTGCACTTTCTGGTATCTGAGAATGCCTAGGCACACCTGTGCCTACAGATCCACAGCTTTATATCTGCAGTGCAAGATCCAAGGCACTGCTGCTTCTAAATGCTAGTCTTAGCAGATTTGAGGTGAGATTTGGTGATGTGGTCCAAAGAATCACTTGCTATGAAACTGCTGCCAGAGGTGTTGCTATAGAAAGGTTGGTGATTTTTTTATAACACAGATAAATGTAAATGGTTAGATTTTAGTTACATGTGTTGAGTTTAGAAGATAAGGCTATGCAAATGAACCTGCTGGGCTAGTTTATGAGCTCAGCACAGGAAGTCAGACTACAGGTTATAATTTAGCAGGAAATAGGGTGAGGGGAAAAAAAGGCGATGAACAGGCCATTTGCTTAGACAAAGAAGAGTTGTTCTGACTGAAACACAAAGAAGACACAGTTGTTTTGGAGACAGACAAGGACAGAGTTGATCTGAGGACTTCAGTGGAAACAGATGTTTTGTGCTGAACTCTAAGAAGCAAGAAGAAGATACCATCACCTGAAAACCCAAGCTAATTAGTTGATTAGTATACTTATGCCTATATGAATTGTTTTTCCTGCAGTTGTATGTGCATTTTTTTCTGTTTAGGAAAAGCATTAATACACTACAGAGTTTTAATGGCTTTCTTGAGTTTACCACAAGAACTATAAAACATGCAAGCAAACCAATTGGGGGCTTGTCTGGGATTTGTGCAAAAGCTCAACTGAAGCAGATCTGTTCTCTGTAGTGTTTTCTGTTGCTTCTGCTAGGAAAAAATTATGCATACACTGTTTAGGAAGAGTAAGGCTGCAAAGGTTTTTGGTGCCCAGGAGGAGGTGTTCCCCCTTCCTACCTAAGCTAGAGACAGTAAGTGGATGTCTGTTGCAAGGGAGCCTGCTAGGTATGCTTTTCCTTTGAACAGAGCTTGGAGAGATGGAGTCTCTGCTTTTTCCTCAGATTTTAGTCTTAGAAGTTTTGGGTTCTGTAAGGGAGAGATGCGGGCAGTTGCTGTGTTTGGTTTGCACTACCTGCATGTTCTACATACTAAATCTGAAAAGAAGAAAAAGGCGGAGGTAGAAAAAGACTCGCTGAAAGAGAAGCTTTCCACCCAAAAGTGGAACTTCCGCTTTAAATAGTCCTAACCCCCTGACATGCCACATTTGGCATGTCATTTTTTTTGGGGGGGGGAGCAGGTACCTAGTTTTGACAGGTACCCGCTCCCACTTCCGCTCGGAGCGCCACGGCGGAAGTTCTCCTCTCTCCCTCCCTCCCTGCAATCTTCTGGGACATATCAGAGGTCACAGAAGATTGCCGGCCAATCACGACGCATAGCGCAACTCGCGCATGAGCAGTGCGTACCCGGCTGCGAAGCCACATACTGTCACAGCCGGGTGCCCACATCAGTGATGCCAGCGCTGCAGAGCAGAGAGGGAGAAGACGGTGCATCGCTGGACCGTGGGACAGGTGAGTGTGCGGTTAGGCTGGAACTCCGCTTTAACCACTTGCCAACCGCCCACATTATATTTACTGCGGCAGTCAGCCCCGTAGAGGCGAAGTGACGTAGTACTACGTCGCTAGCCTGAGAGCCTCTAGGGGGCGAGCGCGCGCCGCCGGAGGCTTGCTCCCGCCCCCGCTCGTTCCCTAACATGTCCGTGCGTGTGACCGGCGGACCCGATGTCCGCCGGTCACTCGCAATCTCCCGGTGGAGAGGGAGAAAGGCAGGCGGCTGTTGTAAACAAAGCTGCCTGTCATTCTCCCTGATGTAAGAACAGAGATCATACGATCCTGCTATGCAGGATCGTATGTCTCTGTGGTTACATTACTAGCCACGCCCCCCCACAGTTAGAAGCATGCCCCTAGGGACACACTTAACCCCTGCATCACCAATAAAGTTAACCCTTTCCCTGCCAGTGTCATTTTTACAGTAACAGTGCATATGTATAGCACTGATTACTGTAGTAATGTCACTGGTACCCCCAAAAGTGTCAAAAATGTCAGTCAAGGATCCGATCTGTCCGCCGCAATGTCACAGTCCCACAAAAAAAAAAAATCGCAGATCACCGCCATTACCTTAGTTAGTAAACGCAATAACTTTTCAAAATACGCTTAGGTGGAATGTGCTGTTATGGCTAATTTTTTGATGGTGATTTTTTATAGATTAGATATGTGAATAGTAAGATTTTTTTAGTTACATGTGTTGTGTTTGGAAGATAAGGTATCATACCTTATTGATATGCAAATTAACCAATTGGACTACTTCATGCAGGAAATGATGTACAGGAAGTGAGGGGAGGACTTTGAACAAGCCATGTGCTCGAGGAACTAAGGACAAACTTGTTCTAGAGACAGAGAAGGAAAGAGTTGATCTGAGGACTTTACAGAAGCAGCAAGCTGTCTGAAAGATCCTGGGATCCTAGAAGATGACTCCATCATAAAGAAAGATCAAGTTAAAGTGGTTGTTAATTCAGAAGTTTTTTATCTTAATGCATTATATGCAATAGGATAAAAAAACCTTCTGTGTGCAGCAGCTGCCCTCCAGCACCCCCTAATACTTACCTGAGCCCTATCTTCCTCCAGCAATGTCCATGAGTTCCTCAACTGTCCGGGACTCTCCTCCTGATTGGCTGAGACCCATCCATGGCGCCATTGGCTCCCGCCAATCAAAGTCAGTTTGCCAATTTAGGAGAGAGATAGGGCGTGGCAGAAATGGGGCTCCATGTCTGAATAGACACAGGGATCTGTGACTCAGCTTGGGTGCCCCTATAGCAAGCTGTTTGCTGTGGGGGTGCTTGACAGGAGCGAGGGGCCAGGAGAGTCAAAGAGGGACCCGAAAAGAGGAGGATCTGGGCTGCTCTGTGCAAAACCACTATACAGAGGTGGTAAGTATAACATGTTTCTTATATGAAGAGAAAAAAAAAAACGAGACTTTTCAATCACTTTCAGTATCTGTTTAGTTTATGCCCATCACATACTGTACATTGCACATGCCTATTGGCTAGGAAGATAGTCAGCTTGTGCATGTTGTAGGCATTATTTGTTATACATTGCATGCTTTTAATTGTGTATCCTGCAGTTGCATGTGCAGATTTTTTTCTGTTCAGTAAAGCACATTTATACACTGCAGAGTTTTAATTGCTTCCTTGGGTTTACCGCAAGAAACTTAAAGGACGCAAGCAAAACAAGAGAGGAGCCGCACTCAAACACAGATTGGGTTTCTTCTTCTTCAGTGAACTGCAAAGGAATATACTAGATCTCACAGTTGTGGGGCTACATGCTCTGCAATGACTGTGGCAAATGTTTGCATGCATATTACAGGGTTAAATCACCCACCACTTTTTTATTTTAAAAAGCCACAATGTTTTGGGAAAGGAGTCACAGTTGGATCCTACAATTTGTATGTAGTGGTACCCCCGCAGGGGTTGCTTGGATATTGGTTTGCCCAGGCCTCCCACTGATTACTCCACAGCCAGACACAGTGTAATTTCACACAGCCAGGTGCACACCCATTCTCCCGCTCGTTATCTTCAATGATCTGTCTAGGGGATTTGGTTCTGTATTTTATTTGGAGAACTTGGATAGGAGAAGGGAATTAGTAGGATACTCCAAATTAACTATTCATAGGTGAGGGCAACTCTCTCAACAGAACTGTATAGCAGATCATCTTCAGGACCATATCACGCCTGTATGGGATTAACAAGTCACTTTGTAGCTGAAGGAACTCAGAGAACTTTGCCTCTTCAAGACACTAGTCAGTGTCTCCTTTAGATTGCACCCAGTAACTGACTTCTAGCACCCCCTAGGGGGATCTAACAGCACAAGTCCCAGGGATCCCTTGTGGGGGGTCTATACTTACAAGGCACCTGAGCACACACGGCAGCCTTCCTCAGTAGTACTTGACAGGATTCGTGGACATCCTCCCTCAGTCAGCTCTCACAAGGACCATGGGTTGCAACTTCAATGTTTCAGGCCCCCAGGTCAACTACCTGAGGCCACATGGCAGCCTTTGCAGGGGAGAGGCAGCAGCCTCCTACCTACCTGGACCTCTCTCTCTAGAGGTAGACTGGACCACGAGCCCATGTGCTCTTCAGATATAAATACAGGTACCCAGCACGCCTCGGGGCACAGCCCCTTCTAATTGGCCAGGAATGTACAGACATCCATGCTCTCACCTGCTAGGTTTCCACCCAGTATCTAATATACTCCATAGCTATAGGATCAGTGTGAAACATCAAGACAGCATGAGTAGCACCAGAGCACACCAAGCAGATCTCACTAAACAAACACAGCTCTCTGTTAAGCAGACAGCACATACATTTACCTAGCTGTCTCCCTGTTAAGCAGAGAAACCAAAAACTATATACACTCACTGTAGCACCTACCTAGGACTGGAGGACACTACATGTATTTAGCACAATGCAAAATCCATCATGGAAGTGTGACTCAATCATTAGGCTTTGTATACACCATCTGATTTAGGTATAATTGGAAATTCATGTAGTGAATTTTGTTACGATTGTTCTCAAGAGATCTAAAAAGCTTGACTGAAGACTGTCCAAGTCCTGAATGTGTACACCAAACATCCATGTATAATTTAAGGCCACTGACTTGTCTAGTAGAGGTTTTCACAACATTGATGGACATTTTATCATTTTTTATTAGGTAACAATTGTAATACATACCCAGGGGTGGTCCATGTGTTATAAGTATGTCTGTGCCTTCTGGTATGAGGTTCCATTTATCTAATAAGGCCTGCCCTCGAGGAAGGTTAAATCCCCAGCCATAGAACCAAGGTTGCCTGCCAATGAGGAGAAAGCATCATCAATAAAAACACATTACTGTAACCATATTACAAAAATAAAAAGTGTGTTACTGTATCAAAACACTATTGTATAATTGAAGAGAGTACACTATATGAGCTTTTGTTGTTTTTTTACATGACTTTCACATATTTATTTACTTGTTGTTCCCCATTTTATTCACCATAAATAATATACAGATTTGTAGATTTTTTTTCATTTGGCTATGGTCAGCATCCCTGCTGAATAAGTGCTGAAATAAACTCAGTGAGCCATATAGTCTATTGTTCTCAATTAGTTTGAGCTGACTGACAAATTTAAAATGAGAGAGAAAACAGTGAAGTGCAATCACTGCACAGGAAGAAAAGTGAGCATTTATAGCAACCCTCGTCCTTTCCTCGTTCATACAGAAGTGATTATTTAGGGGAATGTATAGTGTTTTAGTTTGCATTTATAATTTTAACATAATTAAAACATGGTTTGTTTTGTAAAACATTAGAAATATGCCAGCAGGTGGTATGTGCACAGCAAGTATCAGTATGACAATCAGGGCTTTAGTATTTTTTTAGGAAAAGTCAGCACTGGCAGCTACCTATTTCAAACACACATGAGCATTCATAATTCCGTGTGAAAAGTCATGCAGTCATGCATGTTATGAACATGTAAGACTGCGCGCTCATAAGCAGAGATGAGCGGAGAGATTTTGGCAAATAAATTTGGCTGAAAAAACAAAAAATAGCAATATCTCTGAAGCCAAAATTCTCTGTTTCACTTACTGAGATGCTTAGTTTTTAAGGCCTCATGCACACTGGTTTCTTGTAAATGCTATTAATCTGACAGGAGAAAATCAGCGTTATAAACTTACCTAAGCTGCATTTTTTCAAAACAGTCTAGGTGAGTTTATCAGAGTTTAACAGAGTTTGGAGTTTGGGAGTTTATTTACTTCATTGGTCAGAATTTTAGTTTATTCTGGCCATTGAAAAAAACAAATGCCGAAGTGCTAAATGTGCCTAGAGTTTATGCACGTTAATGAGCGTTTAACATAGTTTAACAGCGTTCAGCGGTTTTTGTGATAGGAATTCCCCCTCCTGAATACGATGTTCAGAAAAAAGCCTATAAACTCCTCTGCTGATAAACTGCTAAAACCATCCATGTGTTCCATAAGTTTCGGGCTGGAAAAAAATGCCCAAACTCACAAAAAATATGAGTGTAACAGCAGCAGTGTGCATGAGGCCTTAGAGCCGGGTTGTCACACTAGAGGGCCGCCAGTTCGACACCTGTGCCTTAGAGGGTGTGTCTTTTTAAAGGTAGTTATGCCTATTTTATCTATTATTTTAGTATTTGCACTTTTTTGTATTTGATCATTATATGTGTACTGTTGCTTTACTCTTTTTTATTTTACATTTTTCATTTCATTCTACCTGTTTTCTTTTTTTTTTTATCTGTGAAGAAAAACTCAAAATAATGAGGTTATTGAGGGACCATTTTTTGGCACAAAAACAACTCCAGGATACTTTAAAGGAGCTTCTGTATTCCTTAAGAGCAGGTTAGCCCATTACCTTAACCCTCCTCTTGTGTTAGGGTCAGAACTGACCCGTTTTCAGGTTTTGAATGTCTATAAGTATCACATAAATTTGTTTATTGCATCAAGATTTTTTTACTTTGTCAGGAACCTCTATTTAAACAATGTAATAGAAAAATAATCATTTTCACTAAATTATAAAATACTGTGGTGAAAATTAAGACGTTTATGGTGTTAGGGTCAATTCTGACCCAGTTATAATATAGGATTTTAGGACACTAATAAGTGCCAAAACTGAAATCATAAACACTCTCTCTGCTTAGTAAAAGTGACAGCCAATCCCCTCTGAACCCTGTGAGCTGTAGTTAGGGAAGGGCCTATCTCTTTTCCTGCTTGTCTGCTTCTCTAAATAAAGTGAAGAAACATAGGACAAATTCATTTCAGAGTTGCTGACTTTATTTTACCATTTTTTAAATTTGAAAATGAGAGGTATGCTATCAAAAGAAAGGTCTAGGGGTCACACCAAAAATATTAAAACCAATCTTTTCAAGGATAAAGAAGCCTAACAAGGTAACCAAGAGGTAAGAAACAAATTTGATGATAAATAATTATTCAGAGGGTATTTTATGGCTGATTTAAAACACGGGTCAAAACTGACCCTAAACATCATGGATAGTAACGGAATTCTAACATAAGAGGAGGGTTAAAAAGAGACCTATGCAAGGCAAAATGACAGCGCCTTTTAAAGGGTTGCCCCCTTGCCTTTATACTCACTTTACTAGCACTTCCTTGCTGCTTATTCCTCCATTGCTTTCAGGTATGGGGGTTATACCTCCTCCTAACCTGTGACAGTGCTCAAGCCAAGCAGCCAATCACATGAATGAGGAAGTGATGTCACCATTGCTCCTGAATGTTGACACTGGAAATTTTAATGGCAGTTAGGATGGAGGAAGGAACAGTGAGGGAGGGCAGGCAAGATAAGTGGGTTTGGGGGCGCTTTTGCAAAGATGCTGTCACTTTGCCTTGAATGGGCAAGGTGAAATTGCCCATTTAATTTCACCTTTCCTATTGACTCTGTAGTACTGCCCCCTAGAGGGCTGCTGAAGGTTACACTTTAGGGATTCCCCTGTGTTACTCATAGCAACTGGTTGCAGAAACTTATCACTTTAAGTTCTTGGCTCAGTCAAAGATCAGTCCAGGAGATGTTGTTTTGTGTTTTAATTGTAATTAGGATGGGAGAAGGGATGAGTGGGATACTCCCAACTGTTAACTATTCACAATGCTGGGGACTCTAAACGTGAGAATGCGGCAAGGCTGCTGCTTCATCCTGCCACTTGAATGAAGGTAAGTGTTTCCATTACATTTCTCTTCAGGGCACTCCCCTAGTACCCCCTTTCTAACTGGGCTAGCTGACACCAGTCCACTGACTCTACACTCCAGAGTGGTCCCCTTTCTGGGCAAACCCCTGGGCAAGTTCCTCTGTACTCACGGACACTGTTCTTTCCAGATTCTGCTGTGCCCCAACTCCTGCAGTCAGCTTCTCCTGGACCTCTGGGTTCAGTCTCATGCCCCTGGTACACTAGGCCGACTGCCTGTGACCACCACCAACTGCTGCAGAAGAGGAGGCATCTGCCACCCTCCTTCTGGGACCTGGCTTCCTGCCCACAGACCTCTACCTCATGTGCCCATGACTTTTTATACCCTGTCCCATAATGCACTGCTATCTGTGCCAACACACTGGGACAATACCAAAAGCCTGTGTACCATTGGTCAGGTTTCCTCCAGCATCCAACGTGCCTCCCCATTGGATCTGCTGGGGATGCTCCCTGAGACCAGATGAATATACACTGGGCACACTGAGCAGACCTAACTACCAATCCTGCTCCCTGATAAGCAGAGTGCACATAGGTTTTGCCTGTCGCCTTTCTGATAAGCAGACAGAGCCAAAACTACTCTTTCTACCTAGCACCTGCCTAGGAGAGTGCTACAACTCTAATGCATTACTTTAGAAAATGGTAAGATTTGGCCAGTCTACCAAATGTTGCCAACGTTTCATGTAAATGAACACTCTGTTTTATTCATCCAAACTCATAAGTTTTAAAGAGTTGAAATTCAGAATTCAGGTTATTATTGGAGCTGTTTTTATGCTCTCCCAACTCCATTAATCAGCTCTGAGTAGTTGGTGAGAAAATGCTCAACTTTTTGTGCCTTCAGTAAACTTTATTGGAAGTGTTTCCTCAACCAGCAGCAGTTTCCAATAATAGCCAAATAGCATTAGGTCAGAAAATTGACCAAAAGCCTTATTCAAATCTATATACTTGTTTCATTATGCACAGTAGGGGTTTTTAGTGATTAATTAGTTTTGCATTCTGTGTTTGTAGAGAAGTAAGCTTGTTTTCTCTGTTGAAAATTTAAGATTTGGGTTCATGATGAAAAGGAAATATTTGCTGCACAAAGGCTGATCGCTCAAAATCCTATGCTCTATGAAATTTGCTTCTTTCTTCTGAGGTAACCGTTCGAATACATTTCATACGCAGGATGATGGTTACCGTGGAAACCATGGAAAATTTCTGCTCCCAGAAACAGATGTCTCATTTAGTGGAAAATTAGAATGTAAAAAAGCAAACCCAGAGGAAAATTAATTCAAACTTTACCTATAGTGCGATGTCTCCTATACGGCAATGAAGGAGCTGCACAAATGTGCTGCAGACTTTGAGTCAAACCTCTCTGAATTATCTGTTTTCTGGTCACCTTCAAATGCATTGCACATTAACCCCAATAAGAGCTTGAAAAAGCTTTCATTATCTGAGACTGCCTGTAATAACAGATTATTAGTCCAGATTTATCTCTTTTTCTTTTCACCGTAACTTTGATATAAACCTTTGCAATCTCGTAGTTTTCTATCCCGGAAACCTGCTTAACCAACAAAACCTATATTTAGGATTTTATTATTTGTAAGTACTTTTCTAAAGATGTTTTTTTCTTTTTGTATGTGAACACCCATACAAATTGTTGTGGTAACAGTTTGGGGAAGGCCCTTTTCTGTTCCAGCATGACTGTGCTCTTGTATACAAAGCCAGCTCGATAAAGACATGGTTTGATGAGTTTGATATGGAGGAACACCGAACATCTTTGGGATAAATAGGAACATTGATTGAGATCCATTTCTTCTTTTCCAACATCAGTAACTGACCCCAGAAATGATCATTTAGCTCAGGGGTATTGAATTAAAATTTACAAAGGTCCAGTCAATAAAATATTCTTCCAGCAGAGGTCCGAATCGCATGTTTGTGCGATGGCCATCCTGTATCCTCGCAACCAATCACTTGCTTGTTAACTTGGATAGCCCCGCCCTCTGTCTATAGCTGTCCTGCCTCCAGCTGTTGGCTCTGTGAGACTGGCAGTGGCGATGGCTGTGGGCAGAACAACTCTAAAGGGTGGGACCGCAGGGGTCCGGATGAGACATTAACTGGGTCCGGATCCGGACCCCGGTCCGCCATTTAGTGATGCCTGATTTAGCTGAATGAATCTTCTGGAAAGCCCTCCGAGAGGAGTGAAAACCATTATAGCTACAAAGGATGGGAAGGGTGTGGTGGTAACCTCCATATTAGGTCTTCTGGTTTTTGAATGAGATGTCCAACAAGCTAATAAATTAGTAAGGCGTCCATTAACTTTTTAGTGTATATTTAATAGTTTTTGTTGGCAGACTTATCATCACTGAATTTATGCATCTTTCTACAGTTTCAACCTTTCTAGTATTTTTTGAGATCTGATATATCAGTCTTAGATCCCATAGGATTGAATTGGATGGACCCTTCTTAGAGATCACTAATCCTCTTCCCCTTTTCTGATCCCCTTCTAATCAAAATAAGTAGCAGCAAAGTGTTCTCAGTGGACAGATAGATAATAGGTTAAAAATCAGTGACAAGTCCACTCTGAAAAGACTTGGGTGACTAGGCCATAGATGGGGTAGGTGGGAAAAGCTACTCTACCACCTAGTATGGGATGCGCTCCCGCTTGGGCTCCAGCTCACTCCCCCTAGCATACTTGGTGTTCTTGATCAATACACGTTTCCCTGGTAGCAGCGGCAGCTCTTCCAGACCAGGTTCAGAAGCCATCTCTTTGTGTTTGTCCATCACCAATCATTGGGTCTTTTGCATTTGCTCCCATTGCTTCTATACTCAAGAACTGGGTGTTTTTGGTGGGAGGTGCTCTGGAGTTCCCTACAGAATGTCCACGGTATTTGGCCGTATCACCCAAACATCAGAAAGCAGGGTGTATGCCGAGTGGATCGGTGGATGGTAGGCCCACACCTCAGTCTCGATGTGTTGGTCCTGGCGGCTCAGTTCCTGGAGTTTGTAGCATACCCATCAGTGTGTAATTGAACCGCTGACTGGCCCCATTCCCCCGAAGGTGGTAGGGGGTGGTGTGGGACTTCTGGATGCCACTGAGGTGACACAGTTCCATCATGATCATGGACTCGAAGTTTGGACCTTGATCTGAAAGTATGACTACCCTGACCATTCTACCACTAGTCCTCAATATGGATCTTCACCCAGGTGATGCCTTCGATAAATATAGGTAAATTATTGGCCGCTTAGAGAGACAGCCAACTGGGGTCCAACTGTTTCTGGGCTCCGAACCTTTGTATATAAAAGTCATATTCCATGACAGTGACCTCTGACCCAGTGTCAATCAGCCATGGGGCCTCTCGTGACCTCTTGTGACCACTCGGCATGGAGCAACCACCCGGCTTTGTTGGGACTTGGAGCTGTCTGTCCTGGGGGTTGTCCCTCTGCCCCGGGAGTTAGTTATTTAACAAAGACCTGGATGGGTACATGAATCCAGACCACCTGCAGATCTTGGATAGGTGTCCATAGCTGCCATACATTGCCAGTATTTTTAGTCCTCCTCAGGATCCCTGTGCAAGGGGTTCTCACCCTCATAGGGTTGGGATGAGTTATTCTTAGAGGTGGCTACCTCCTGTCTCAAGGCGGCTAGATCCTGAGCCAGTTTAGTCAGAGCTGTTTGCATGGCACACAGGAATGAAGGTGCCAGGGCCTCTCCTTTGAGATACACTGGTTCAAACTTCTTGGTCACTGCTACTGTTGCATCTGCTTCCTCTTGTTCCTGCACAACCACATCCAACCATCACATCATGGAAGGAAGTTGGAGGTTGCGCCCTAACTTTCTTCTGCAGGGCCCTCCGAACTGGGCCTACCTTTTAACCAGTAATGAATTGGTGAGTGAGGCTCTCATCCTCCTGCTGATTCCTTAGGAAGAACCTTCATCGCAGCTCCGGCAGCGGTAGCTTCTCCCAAAACAGGCATTCCAGATGTGACATTATCTGTTTTAGAGTAGCTCATTCTACCTCTGGCAGCGCCATTAACGCCCCTAAGGCATTAATAACCAGCCCTGCCACCATCTGGGCTGGGACCTTGTGCAGACACGTCACTCTCCAGTCTCTCCTCCTGCACTGCATAATGTTAGAGCCATTGGGCTTTGGTATTAGGACTAAGCCCCATGCTACCTGAGCCATGCTGGAGCCCAGTCCTCATTCTGCACCTGCTGCCAAGAACATATCCTGCCAACTGCTGCCAACTGAAAATGAGGTGCAGCGTAGTGTGGCGGCAATAATTCACAGTCAGGGGCAATAATAAACTTGTATTGAAGCAATGCAGCAACAGTTCACAACAGTCCTGCTGGGAAGACTGGATGTTGCACTTATGGTTCCAGCCAGAGTTATGGCGTCTGTAGAGAGGGGCAGTGTGTGGCCTGGGCATTTCGTTCCCAATCAGGAGGATGTCCACAAGAGATGCAACCCTATGCTTTCCCTCCTGCTAGTACTGTCCCTAACAGACGGGGTACCTTTCCCTGCACTACCCACTCTCATGAAGAATGCCAAAACCCAGGGAGGCATGGCCTTAAATAGGCTATGCCTGACCCAAGATGGCTGCCAGGATCACATGGGGCAATAGCATCCAACTGGATTGCTTCCCCAGTGACCCAGGAAACCATACTGGAACTGTTTTCCTTGTGACTTCCTCTCCAGCTGCAGAGCTGCTGCAAATGAGCGCCAAATGCAGTGAAGAAAATAAACTACACCTATTTACAAATAAGGTGTCCTAAATCTTTATGTGACACTTTTTCTAGTATTTAAAGGGGCCATTTCATTGTTTTTATTACTGTACTTTTTTAATACACCTATGTAATCGGAATCAGCTTTCTATTGTAAAATGTTAACCTTTTGCCATTTGAGGCTGTTATGTAATTTACTGTCTTCTGCTCATTGAAGTCCACATAATAGCTGTGAGCTATGTATGGTCTTAGCCTTTATCTTATAGCTATGCTGAGACAGGTTATTAGGTGAGATGCTATCGTAGATATCTAATCTGTTCTATGGGCCTATAAGGTTTCACATAGCTTAAAAAAAAATCAATTTCAGCAATTATTTCAGATCGGAGTTTCAGATAAGAGTTTGGACCTGAGCCAGCCTCCTGTCTTCCTATTGAAATAAATGGCACGTTCAACCATTGTCAATTTCCTCCCGATATAAATATAAATATCACCAAACAGACCTAAGTAACTTATCACCAGAAGTATCTCTGACATACAGAGTCCTATTACTTTTGGTCTCTTCTCTGGTAGGCGGTCCTCAATGATGCGAAAATCAGTGCTAAATTGATTATGTCAGTGCCGCTCTCTGCATCATTACACTGTGAGTGCAAGAGGGGTAACATCCCCATAGGGTCAGGTCCATGATGCCCTGCGCTCACAGTATTTATGTATTATGTAGGAGAACTGAAATCTGTAGTAGTTCAGAATATAGTGATATAAAGTATAGAGATTTTAGAGGCTGCCCTTTGTCAGCCAAGGTATCCTGCCAGACCCTCAGAGGGAATCATTAAAGTGTAATTAGCATGACAATGCCAAACAGATTTGTAAAATCTATACAGAGTATACTCTGCAAAAAAATGTCACTGTGTTTCAGGGGCTCATACAACCCATCCCCCCCCCCCCTTCATTGGGGCTTACTTGGTGTTGCTGAATGGAATGGACTGATACAGTGATACAGTCCTGGATTGCAATTATAAAGATAGAAATGATGTATGAAGATTTTATGGATGAAAAACTGAGCAGAGCCGTTTGACACGTGCACGACCTGTACGTTTCTGCTCTATCGTTACATCTGCAGTTCAGTGCAGTATTTCCAGTTCTATTCGTCATCACTATGTCAGCCCTGATGAAGGAGGAGGTGTGAGCCCCTAAAAAGCGTTGGCTTTTTTTTTTTTTTTTTTCAGAATAAACTTTATGTGGATTGTACAGTTCAGTGTGGCACTCTCATTCTTCATATACTCTACTGCAGTGTTTCCAAACCTTTTTCTGTCAAGGCATCCTTTAAAATTGTCGACAACCTCAAGGCACCCTTTAAAATTATGAACAGTCTCGAGGCACACCATAGAATGTAAAACAACTATTCTAATAGTTTTATATAATGCAGCAACATCCACACATGTAGAATACCCAACATAGGAGGTGATTTATTCTTCCAAAGCAAATACGCTTTTGCACAGTGATACCGACTAGTATTCCAATGTTTCTCTCCTCCCTGAATTTCTCTCCATCAGTCAGCTAATGTGACCCCAGTGCTCAGGGAGAGAGGCAGAGGAGGGTCAAACAAGGATGCTGTGGAGGCAACAGACATCCTCATCAGCTGATGACATCATTGGTTGTTAGAATGCCAGTGTCTAAAAAGTCGTAATGGTGCATAATGAAAACCCATGGCTTTGTATATCTAAAAGGCAGGCTTGACCCACCTACTGGCTTGTAAACAGTTTTTGATACATTTTTAGGCAGTTTGCCAAGGCACCACTGAAGAAGCCTTAAAGCCCCGTACACACGTACTGATCGTCGGCCGAATGATCGGCCGTCTTTTGTCCAGGGCTGTCATGTCTGTTGAAAACTGCAAAAGACTGCACACGAATTTTGTCGGCCAACAACAGCCGACTGCAGAAGTGATGTCATGTGATGGTTAACTTTCCTTGTCTTTTTTCTTTTCTGAGCATGCCCAGTCTTGCTAATCTGCTGTCTGTCGGCCGAAATCTGTACTGACTGGCAAACAATCGGCCGTTCTGGTGTTGGCCAACAAAAATTTTAATGCCTGCATGACAGATTCTGTTCGGCCGAAAATGCGCTGTCGGCTGTCGGAAGCATCATACTAACAAGCCTACAATCGGCTGATCGGTCGTCGGCCGAATATATACGGCCGACAATCGGTACGTGTGTACAGGGCTTAAGGCACCCCAGGGTGCGACACCCTGGTTGAAAAAGGCTGCTCTACTGCACTCACAGGAGTTGATTTACTAAAACCACAGTGCAAAATTTGGTGCAGCTGTGCATGGTAGCCAATCAACTTCTAACTTTGACAAAAAAAAAACTGCAGGCTGATTGGTTTCTATACAGAGCTGCACCAGATTTTGCACTCTCTGGTTTTACTAATGTAACCCCACAGCATGTCCCCAGACTGGGTTCAATGACACTGGGTGTTATTCAACTTGGAAGACAGAGAATGTCGAGTGGGGACAGCTCCAGACAGGAGATTTAAATCTAGCTCATAGCTGGTCTTTAACCAACAAGAGGCACCATTATTCATTGCAACCAGCCAAAAGCTTACATCTTAATTCCATCCTGCACTGGAAAAATGGACACTGCTCTGTGATTGGTTGCTATGTGCAGTTGCCTGAGCGCTTGTGTTTATACATGAACCCATTTGTGTAAGATCATTGCTTTTCACTTGACAGGCGATGGTAATTGAAGAAAATGACCCTCTCCAGGTCTTGGCAGTGTCAGAGAGTGCACTTGACAGATCTTTCTAAGCTCTCTGTATATATGTGTGTATACATTCAGTGGGAGGAAGGAGGACGTCACGATTATTCCCTTTTGTATAAGATAAGACTTCAGTAATCATGACACGAGTCCTGCTGTGCGCGGCTGGCTGCCGCTTGGAATAAATGAGTTTTGTCACTCTCTGAGCAAGAGCTGCAACTTGCACACATACTACCCTGGTCATCTTCCCCTCGGTGTGCCTGCTTTAGGAGAGCTGAAGTAAAAGTACAGCTATTGACTATAGCAACCAATTAGATTTCAGCTAAAAATGTCATCATTGAGATCTTTAGGTCTGAACCCTCAGGGCTGCAGACTTTTAGCAGATACAAAAGGGCCCCAAGTTCCAAGTCATCATTTGGTACTTACACAGGGGTAATGACCCTGCAACTGTTTCCTCGTGACAGTACTGGGTGCCTGAGCAGCCAACTACCAAGCACCATCACTGGCACATGGATGAAAAGGGAGTCGGTTTTATGTCTGATTTAGTTTTTTGCCCTTTATGGGAAAACTCAGGTTCACCCTAACGACTTGCCTATTGGTCCAGTTCCGAAATTTCTCTTATACATGTGAAAATCTGCATTTATTTTTGTTAGGAAATTACTTAGACCCCCCCCCATTATATATTTTCTGATTTTCTGAAAGCAAAGGCCCCGGAGAATAAAATAGATGTTGATGCAATTTTATGAATTTTGGAGCATACTAACACAATATACTACACATTATTAAAATAAAAATATAAAATATAATGTTACGTCGAGTAACTAGATATGGGAATGGCAGGCAGGATGTTTTTTCTTTAAATAAATTAGTAAAACCATTTTTTTTTTTTTTTTAATAAATTAAATCAAATAAATAACATACCCAATTTCTTATTTATCAATATTACTAAAAATTATTTTTTTTTTTTTTAAAAATAGACCACACAATATTGGCTTGGACATAAAAAGGCAGCGGCTTGTTTTATTATTAGATTTACATAAATAAATACTTTGAACTGTATTTACAACTTAAAGAATTGACTTACATCAACAACCCAGCCAGACGGCTCAGGTTGACAAAACATGACTATAACTTTTACCAACAATATCCAACAGCAATATATAATACTGAAGAAAACTTTTCGTCCACCCAAGTATACAACTAGGGCGACAGTAAATAGCCAATAATAATAACTATGGCCGCAACAAAAAAGGGGGGGGGGGGAGGGGAACACCTCAGTTGAATCCTGACAGGGAGAAGTGACCCGGAGTCCCGCGGCCGCCTCTTAAATAGCCCACTTGGGAACCAGTTTGAGCTGGAGCGGCTGTGTAAACTTGGAGCATTCAAGCGGGAAAACACAGCTCCCTGCTCAGATCTGCCCAGTGATAGCCCACCAATCGGGCGGGAAAGCTGAATTCCAGCTAAAGTTTGCCTGGATACTGCCCATAAAGCGGGAAAACCAAACTAAGATTTGACCTTTGGTCAAAGTTCACATCCCTGACTGACTGAGAGAAAGCCCCCATAGCTGGATATTAATTAATACTCCCCCTGCTGCCATCACATAAAGAAAGGGGGCTATAAAAGCACCCCTTATCTTTTTATACCTAGCATATCAAGTTTTAGGTTTGTGTATGCCTGTGGAATGGTGACAAACTACGGTACATTACATTATCAATAGGCGACACTTTAACCACTTCCCGACCGCCGCACGACTATCTACAGCGGCGGACAGCCCCTCACAGGCAAAGTGACGTAGGGCTACGTCACAAGCTTGTGAGGGCCTAGGGAGCGCGCGCCGCCGGAGGCGCGCTCCCGCGTGGTCACGGACCCCCCTGCGCGTGTGACCGGCGGACCCGATGTCCGCCGGCCACTCTGCGATCGGCGGGGGAGAGGGAGAAAGTCAGGCAGCTTGTGTAAACAAGCTGCCTGTCATTCTCCCCTCTGTATGAGAGATGATCATATGGATCTACTATGTAGATCCGTTGATCACTCTGCATACAGCTGAAGCCACAGCCAATCACAGTTAGAATCACGCCCCTAGGGACACACACAGCCCCTCCCTCTCAATTAAAGTTACCCCATATATATAGCACTGATTACTGTAGAAATGTCACTGGTAACCCCAAAAGTGTCAAAAATGTCAGTCAAGGGTCCGATCTGTCCGCCGCAATGTCGCAGTACCGCAAAAAAAATCGCAGATCGCCGCCATTACGCGTTAAAAAAAAAAACAACAAAAATGACAAAAATCTTTCCCTTAGTTAGTAAACGCAATAACTTTTGCGCAAACCAATCAAAATACGCTTTTTGCGATTTTTTTTACCAAACATAGGTAGCATAAAACAAATTGGCCGAAAATGTTAAAAAAATTTTTTTGGGGGAATTTCATATAAAAAAAGGGAAAAATATTGCTATTTTTGCAAAATTTACGCTCTTTTTTTGTTTATAGCGCGTGATCAAAAAATCGCACAGGTGATCAAATACCGCCAAAAGAAAGCTCTGTTTGTGGGAAAAAAAGGACGCCAAATTCGTTTAGGTACAGCGTCGCACGACCGCGCAATTGTCCGTTAAAGTCACGCAGTGCCGAATCGCAAAATACCCCCTGGTCAGGAAGGGGGTAAAATCTTCCGGGGCTTAAGTGGTTAAAAGCCTTTACAGGTTCAATTTTCTGTGTTAAACAGAAGGTCAGGCATCAGGACTATTGCTCTCACTCTGATGGTTGTGGTGATACTTCACACATGTGGTGCGATAACCGTTTAAATGCCGTGGGACCTTCATACACATTTGCATTTGCGCCTGAGCATGGGAAGACAGGGGTACTTTATTCATGTTTTTAAATTCTTTACTTCATTCTTTAAATTTTTTTTTTTTTGGATTAACTTTAATGCTATCACAAGGGATGAACAGCTCACTTGCAATAGCATGGACAGTGACAGCAGCAGGTACACTTTACTGAAAGATCTTTTCCCCTAAAAAAGAATCTGATTAAACCAAGATCAGTTTGATCAGATGCTTTACACGCCGGTAATGGCTTGTAAGCAACAAAAATCTTTGTAGCCTGTGGTTCCATTAATCACAGAGAAGGGGAGGGTATGAATGTACTTTCTTCTCCTCTATGCTTGCTAGCCACACAGAGAGCAGCAGTCCCAGACTCCTGATCACACTTCAGAGTCTGGAAATGGTGGTGGACAGCAATGGGAGGCGGGCCCACTTTCACAACCCCGTAGAACTGATTGAGCTGCTGTAAGCCCATCACTGGCTGCAAATGTTGGCAGGTTGCCTACAGGTGTATTAGATAGTTAGTGGTTGGCCAAGGCTGAGGAGGGTAAGAGTTATTGGATCCAGCCTACTCACCTGTGATATAAATATGGCAAATGGCTGGGTTCGGGGCTCTCTGGCTAGCTGTTTCAAGCACAGTCAAACAGAAAAGCAGTGCAGTTGCTATGGGTAACTAAGCACTAGTTCAAGACACAAAGCAACCAATTGTTAGGCGTGGTACCTGATGAAAGTGACGGGTCCTTGGGGAGTGAGAAGATCAATGTTCTGGCTCTCTCCCTAGCAGTCGTTTTCCAGTAGCATCCGTAAACTGAACCCTCATTACGGAGAACCATGACCTGGTCACATGGTATGTGAATGAAGGAGTTAACAAGTGCACGCATGAGGTTCACTCTATGTGTACAGCAGGATCCCATTCTGTTACTGGGAGTGAGGTAACAGTGGTGCGCTGGACTGGTGGAGAAGGCGTGTGCTTAGCAGCGTCCCTTCTAATGCAACATACATCAAGTTACAGTGTGTAGTGACAGCACTTTCAGATGGAATCTGTACTTCTTTAAGTGCACACAAAGGGGTTTATTTACTAAAACTGTAGAGTTCCAAATCTGGTGCAGCTGTGCATGGTAGCCAATCAGCTTGTAATTTCAGCTTGTTCAATTAAACACTAACAAAACACCTGGAAACTGATCGGTTTCTATGCAGAGCTTCACCAGATTTTGCACTTTGAGTACTGCACTGCACTGATACTTCCGATTTCAAAAAGTAGGCCTGATGTATATCCAAAACTCTAACCTACAGCCATAAACAGTGAAGGTAGAAGATTCAGAAGACTAAGATGGAATTTGTTGTCACAAGAACATGAGGTGACTGGCACAATGGGGACACACCTGTAAGTAGGCAGAGGGAGATGGGGTTATATCCCTGTTAAGGTTTGCTACTCCTAAATGGAGGGTCCTGGGAATCCCTTTATTAGGAGGGTGGTACTGGGACTCAGGGCAGCACATAGGGAGAGCAAAAGATGAAAACCAGCCTGCTGTGGGGAAGGGCTGCTGAGGGGAGTCACTTTTTGGACCTCTGGGGAGCACCTGCATAAGGACTTAGGCAGAGAGGACTTGGTTCTTTTCTTGGTTCTCCCCTCCAGGGAAAAGGGGTTAATGGAGGGAGTTGATAGAAAGAAGAGACAGGCAGATTTATTTTATTTTGAGCCAGAGACACTAACATCTCCTACCATGCAGTAGCTACTGCTATCTCGATGCTACCTCTGCCAATATAATAGATTGATCAATATATGGACTGTTACGTGACTTCTTAACTTTTTTCAGTAAAGAAAGTTATCAGTAAGATTAAGCTTCAGTGTGAATATTTAAAAAAGAAAATTTTTTCACAGCCAGTACTGGGGGAGTGTTGAGAAAAGCATTATCTGTGCAGATGTGGCTGTAGCTTCCTTAAAGTATTGTATGCTCAATGTGTGATTCAGGCACCCTGTGCGAGCTAATCCTGTGGCGCCCCCCCCCCCCTCGCGTGCGCATTTTCTTGCACCTTTTTTACACTTTATTTGACTTTTCTTTTTTATGATCACTAATAAATTAGCCCCCCTTACATCAGAGACCCCCCACACAGAGCCCCCCTTACATCAGAGACCCCCCACACAGAGCCCCCTTTACATCAGAGACCCCCCCCACACAAAGCCCCCCATAATTTAGAGCCCCCCCTACATCAGAGAGCCCCCCCACACAGAACCCCCCCTCTCACATCAGACACTCACCTTACATCAGAGACCCCCACACAGAGCCCCCCTCACATCAGAGACCCCCCACACAAAGCCCCCCTCACATCAGAGACCCCACACACAGAGCCCCCTTACATCAGAGACCCCCCACACAAAGCCACCCTTACATCAGAGACCCCCCACACAAAGCCCCCCTAACATCAGAGACACCCCCACACAGAGCGCCCCTCACATCAGAGACCCCTACACACACAAAGCCCCCCTTACATCAGAGACCCCCCACATCAGAGACCCCCCTTACATCAGAGAGCCCCCCTTACATCACAGACCCCTTACATCAGAGCCCCCCCCCCCACACAGAGCCCCCACATCAGAGAGCCCCCCTTACATCACAGACCCCCACACAAAGCCCCCTTACATCAGAGCCCCCCCACACACACACAGAGCCCCTCTTACATCAAAGAGCCCCCCTTACATCACAGACCCCTTGCATCAGAGCCCCCCATGCAGAGCCCCTACATCAGAGAGTCCCCCTTACATCACAGACCCCCCACACAAAGCCCCCTTACATCAGAGCCCCCCACACATAGAGCCCCCCTTACATCAGAGAGCCCCCCTTACATCACAGACCCCCACACAAAGCCCCCTTACATCAGAGCCCCCCCACACACAGAGCCCCCCTTACATCAGAGAGCCCCCCTTACATCACAGACCCCCACACAAAGCCCCCTTACATCAGAGCCCCCCCACATCAGAGAGCCCCCCTTACAAAGCCCCCCTCACACAGAGCCCCCCACATCAGAGACCCCCCTTACATTTTTTGAAGGAGATCTCACTTACCTTTTTTTTTCTTTAAACTTCCCGCCCACACATCCCGGGGAGTGTGGGCGGGGCGGTAGGAAGAGGACAAGGGGCACGGCGAGGAGGAGCTGACGATCTCTCCTCTGGCGTCCTGCAGGGAGGAGGGATCTGTCACCATGGATCGGAGGCTGAGCTGTGTGTAATACACAGCTCGCCTCAGACTGCCTCAGTAGGTGACCGTGAGGTGACCGAGGCACAGCCGCACAGCGGGAGGTAAGCGGCGGCCGCGGCCTGTGTTATCCCTGTCCAGGCCACGGTCGCCTCTTACCTCCCGCTGTGCGGCCTGAATCGCCTGATCTTCTGCGAGCTGTGATGGCCGCATGGCGCCCTTGTTGCCCATGGCGCCCTGTGCGGCCACACAGCTCGCACACCCCAAAGGCCGGCCCTGTGTGTCATTACCCATGACCAGGCTTGGTCAGAAGGATGGAAGGGTTCCCCGGCCACCATCGTTATAAAGGGTAATACAGATTGGGCAGGAAATCGAATTTGCCCTGGAATCTGTGTAACCTGGGGAGTAGCCCCGCTGCCCACGTGTGAAGCAGCCCAGGCCCTGCCCACATGTTCTGGTAACAATTATCTAGAATGGGATATCTCTAGCCCTTTTTAAGAGATCTCTTTATACTTCCTGTTATTTTTCTGTAAAAGGAAGTGAAATAACATTTTCCAGACAGGACACAACAAAAATGGATAAATCATCAGATTCTATCAATTGCCTACTCATACAAAGCTAAGAAAAAAATGTTTGGTTTTACACACATATATTTTAACGTCTCAAGTGGTTTTACATATTAACCACTTCCATACAGAGCAGTTACACCCCCTTCCTGCCCAGACCAATTTTCAACTTTCGGTGCTCTCACACTTTGAATGATAATTACTCATACAACGCTGTACCCAATCAAATTTTTTATAATTTTTTTCACACAAATAGAGCTTTCTTTTGGTGGTATTTAATCACCACTGGGTTTTTTTATTTTTTGCGATATAAGTGAAAAAAGAGCGAAAATTTTGAAAAAAACACATTTTGTTTTCGTTTCTATTATACAATTTTGCAAAAAGGTATTTTTTTTTCATAAATTTGGGCCAAAATTTATACTTCTACATATCTTTGGTAAAAATAACCTAAATTAGTGGTTATTATTTAGTCTGTGTGAAAGTTATAGAGTCTACAAGCTATGGTGCCAATCATTGAAAATTTAATCACCACTGGGTTTTTTTATTTTTTGCGATATAAGTGAAAAAAGAGCGAAAATTTTGAAAAAAACACCATTTGTTTTCGTTTCTATTATACAATTTTGCAAAAAGGTATTTTTTTTTCATAAATTTGGGCCAAAATTTATACTTCTACATATCTTTGGTAAAAATAACCTAAATTAGTGGTTATTATTTAGTCTGTGTGAAAGTTATAGAGTCTACAAGCTATGGTGCCAATCATTGAAAATTGATCACACCTGATGTACCGACGGCCCTGTTCTTGAGGCCCTGAAATGTCAGGACAGTACAAATACCCCCCAAATTACCCCTTTTTGGAAAGTAGACATTCCAGGGTATTTAGTAAGAGGCATGGTGAGTTTTTTGAAGTTGTAATTTTTTCCCACAATTCTTGGGAAAATTAAGAAATTATTTATTTATTTTTTTACACACAATTGTCATAATAAGTTATTTCTCACGCACAGTATATGCATACTTGCAATTACACCCCAAAACACATTCTGCTACTCCTCCTGAGTATGGCAATACCACATGTGTGAGACCTTTACACAGCCTGGCCACATACAGAGGCCCAACATTCAAGGAGCACCGTCAGGTGTTCTAGGAGCATAAATTACACATATAATTTCCTAACGACCTATCACACTTTTGAAGGCCCTGGAGAACCAGGACAATGGAATTACCCACAAAATGACCCCATTTTGGAAAGCAAACACCCCAACATATATTCTATGAGGCATAATGAGTCTTTTGAACATGTCATTTTTTTCCAAAAGTTTTTGGAAAATGTGGAAAGAAAATGAAAACGAATTTTTTATTACACAAAGTTGTCAATTTATAAGATATTTCTAACACATAGCATGTACATAGCAAAAATGACACCTCAAAATACATTCTGCTACTCCTCCTGAGTATGGCGATACCACATATGTGGGACTTTGTCATAGCATAGCCAAATACAGAGGCCCAACATGCAAGGAGCACCGTCAGGTGTTCTAGGAGCATAAATTACACATATCATTTCATTACAACCTATCACACTTTTGAAGGCCCTGGAGCACCAGGACAATGGAATTACCCACAAAATGACCCCATTTTATAAAGCAAACACCCCAACACATAATCTAGGAGGCATAATAAGTCTTTTGAACATGTCATTTTTTTCCACAAGTTTTTGGAATATGTGGAAAGAAAATTAAAACACATTTTTTTTTACACAAAGTTGTCAATTTATAAGATATTTCTAACACAGAGCATGATAGCATGTACATAGCAAAAATTACACCCCAAAATACATTCTACTACTCCTCCTGAGTATAGCGATACCACATGTGTGGGACTTTGTCACAGCATAACCACATACAGAGGCCCAACATGCAAGGAGCACCGTCAGGTGTTCTAGGAGCATAAATTACACATATAATTTCATTACAACCAGGAACCCCAAGACAATGGAATTACCCACAAAATGACCCCATTTTGGAAAGCAAACACCCCAACACATAATCTAGGAGGCATGGGCTGCAGATAGGTACTCAGGTACTCTGATGGGCTGCAGACAGGTCCTCGGGTACACTGATCAGCTTCAGAAAGGTACTCGGGTACTCTGATGAGCTTCAGAGAGGTACTTGGGTATTCTGATGGGCTAGAGAGAGGTACTTAGGTAATCTGATGGGGTGCAGATAGGTACTCGGGTACTCTGGGCAGGATACAGGTACTCGGGTACTCTGACAGGTACTCAGGTACTCCGATGACAGGTACTCGGGTACTCCGATGACAGGTACTCAAAGTACCCGAGCACCTGTCATCAGAGTACCCGAGTACCTGTCATCAGAGTACCTAAATACCTGAGTACCTGTCTTCAGAGTACCCAAGTACCTGTCATCAGAGTACCCGAATACCTGTGACCAGCCCATCAGAGTACCCAAGTACCTGTGACCAGCCCATCAGAGTACCTGAGTACCTGTCACCAGCCCATCAGAGTACCCGAGTACCTGATGGGCTGGTGACAGGTACTTTGATGGGCTGGTGACAGGTGCTCGGGTACTTTAATGGGCTGATGACAGGTACTTTGATGGGCTAGTGACAGGTCCTCTTTATTGGGGGGGCAATTAGTGTGTTTTGGGGTGCACTGTATTCAGTAACTAGCTGTTACCACAATCTCCTGCTCACACAGGATCAGTGTGTGAGGAGGAGAACACAGTGACAGCTAGTTACCGTGTTCTCTGTTGACATTCTGTGACCGGCTGTGATTGACAGCCGGTCACGTAGTAAAAAGCCAATTTCATTGGCTCTTTACCTAGATCGGGGATGTGCTCTATCCGAGGGATGAGCCTCGTCCTCGATCGCCGCGCTGCGCGCCCCGGGGGCGCGCATTGCAGAGAGAACGAGCGGCTTGTGCTGGAGCCGCTCATGTGATCGGCTGTGATTGACACAGCCGATCCCGTGGTAAACAGCCAATTTTCTTTGGCTGTTTACTTTGATCAGGGATGGGCTATGTCCGAGGGACGCACAGTAGCGGCGAGACCGGGCTGCCGTCATATGACGTTGGCCCGGATCGACAAAGACTTCCTGCCGCCATCATTTTTCAATGACGCGGTATGGAAGTGGTTAAGTCAACTTGAAAACCATTACATGTGTTCCAGGGTAATAGTCCATGGGAAAATGTTCCCTGTGGGGGTCACAATTTGAACAACACAGTCACATGCTTCCCTCCTCCGCATACAGCGCTAGTTTAAAGTGATTGTAAAGCCTCGTGTTTTTTTTTTTTTTTTTAAATAACAAACATGTTATACTCACCTTTTCTGTGCAGTTGGTTTTGCACAGAGCAGCTCAGATCCTCCCCTTTTCGGGTCCCTCTTCTGCTCCTGGCCCCTCCCTCCTGTCGAGTGCCCCCACAGCAAGCAGCTTGCTATCGGGGCATCTAAACCAAGCTTCAGCTTCATGTGTCCATTCAGACCTTGAGCTGCCATTCGGCCCGCCCCCTCTCTCTCCTGACTGGCTAACTGACTGATTGACAGCAGTGGGAGCCAATGGCGCTGCTGCTGTGTGTCATCCAATCAGGAGGGAGAGACAGCCAAGGGACTTGTGGACATTGCTGGATAGAGATGGGGCTCGGGTAAGTATCAGGGGTGCTGGGGTGGATGCTATACACAAGGTTTTTTATCTTAATGCATTAGGATAAAAAAACGTCTGCCTTTACAACTCCTTTAATAGCCCTGCATTGTACATGATGACACAGTGCACCCACAGACCAGAGCTCTGACAACAGTTTTGGAGTCTGTTGCACCAAGGGATAGGGTAAGTAATATACCTGCACCCCTAGACTATATGAGCATTTAACCCTTCCAGTGTGTGTGTGTGTGTGTGTGTGTGGCGGGGGGGGGGGGGTGCACACTACAAGGGTAGATTGTGTCCCATTCCCAGAGTTTAGTTTTAAAGAATTGTAGAGTAGGGAAAAACCTGATAAAAAAGTAGCACCCTCCTAGGTAGGTGCTAGGAAAAAGCATCTATTGCTCCTTTTGCTTATCAGGGGAGCCTGATCTGTTAGGTTGCCTGTTGCATGCCTCCAGGTTTGATTCACTGGGTCTGAGGGAGTGTCCCCACTGTATAGAATGAGGGAGCTTGTTGAACAGTGGAGAAAACCCAGCCAGTGACACATTAGCTTTTGTGGGAGTCCCAGTGGGGTGGGGGGGGGCATTCTTGCAATGAATCCTGGGATTGCCCATAAAAGCGGAGGGGACATGTGACAGGACATCTTTGGCGGGAAGCAGAGTCTCAGGAGGAGGCAGTGGGCTGGTCTCTCCTCCTGCTGTGTATGAGGAAGGTGGTCCTAGGCAGTCGGCCTAGTGAACTAGGTGGGGAGCTGAGCTGCAGAGGATCCAGTGTAGCTGACGGTGGAGTTGCTGGCAGAGTCTCTCAGGAAAAACAGTGTCTGTGAGTACTCAGGGACTTGCCAACGGATCGGCCCAGGAAGGGGATCACTTCAGTGAAGTCAGTGGATCAAGAAGCTAGCTCACACGGAGAGAATTACAGTAAAGGGGGTGCTGTGTAGAACCCTGAAGAATAGGGGTAAAGGGGGTGCCTAGTTGGGCCCTGAAGAGCGATTCACAGAGTAATACAAGTCCAGTAAAATTCTTCTTCACTGCTAGTGACAAGGTGAAGCAGGGGCCTTTCTGCACTCAGTTATATCTAAACGTCCCAGCAAATTGTGTATAGTTTATTCAAGTTGGAGTATCCCACTCATCCCTTCTCCTATTCAAGTTCTCAAATAAAACTACAAAAAAACAAAACCCCTAGACTGTTTCTTGACTGAGCCAAGCACTTCAAAGTCGCTAAACTATTGTGTTGTTGCTATGGGTAACCCAGGGGAGCCTGTCACCAGCAGCTCTCAAGGGAGTAGTGCTACATAAAAATAGTTATTACAGAAAACATGTGTATAAAAGTCTTGCCAATCATGTAATACATGGTGGAGCAATAAGGAGGGTTGGCCCTAAAGCCTTCATGCCGCACCTCTACATCCATGGTGGCTGAGATTTCTGTGGCACTAACCATTCTGTCCCTGTTGATTAGGAGCCAGTGAGATAGGCTCCACATAACTGGATATCTGTGGCAGCCAATCACAGTAATCACGTGATTGGAAAGTCTATCCAGCCTACCGGCATTAGGGCCCAGTTAAATGGCTGTTGAGAGGGAACGGAAAGGGGATATTGCTGTACAGTGCAAGGTCTACTCATTAGGTTCAGGCCCCAACCTCTGCAAAAATTTCTACCTAAAAGTTTTTGAAAAATGTAAGTTAGATAATATACTTACCCTACCCCCATCTCCCACATTGCAGAGGGTATGATGTCACTACCCTTCGGGCAAAACTCCTGCAGAACTAAAAGTACCCTAAATCTCACAAGAAGACACTTCAGTCCAATTTAAGCACATCTTCTGGTGAAATTTGAGTTGCTCTGCATTCCCCAAGATATCATATCTAGGCACCATAAGTGTAAAATAAGGGTAAGGTAAGTACAATATCCAACCTCCTTTTTTACAGGAACATTTGTGAAATACTATCATACCTCCCAACTTTTTTAGATGGGAATGAGGGACACCTATTAGCAGAAGTATGTAGGCATAGGACACACCCCTTAAAAGAGAATTATACTAAAAAAAAGATTAGGTAAACCCAAAGTGCTTTTTTTTACCATTACTGTTCCTTTATACTGCCTTTTGAAATTTACAAATTGTAGCAATTTAAAAATTGGATGAAAGGATTAGCACTGGGAAATACTTTTTACAAGATAAAAAGTGCATTTTATATACAACTATATAGATCAGACCAAAATGAGGGACAAATAGGGAGGAAAGAGGAACAGAGGGACTTTGTTTAAAACCAGGGACAGTCCCTCTAAATCAGGGACAGTTGGGAGCTATGTACTATTAGGAAGTGATATTTACCCGGGGAGGGGGCCCAGACCTAAAAAACAGACTTTGCACTGTACAGTAATGAAAAGACCGAACAGCAAGCAATAACAACTGCCTGTTTAAAACATGTAATTAAAGATGTTTACTCAACAACAATCAACCTCCTATCTCCCGCATCAGGTGAGGCAGACACCTACACACCATCCAATTTTTTAACAACATTGTTAATAATGTTAGAAATCAATTTCAATAAAATTTACACTTTAAACCAACTTCCCTCTCTACCAACAGGAAACCTGCTTCTGATCAGCCCCAGAAAACTGCAGGAAAAGGTTCTATGGCGCAGTAATTGGAGCAATGCATGCTGTCTTCGAAACACACTTAATAACTGGCAATGAAGCCGTATCAGTCACAGCACAAGGCTCGGAATCAAAGTTTTAGGAAAAGCAGCAGAAAGCAGCGTTTGTACAGAACCTTCTCTCTTCTCAGAAAGTGTGACATTTGCTGTAATGACAGTCTGTGGGGACCACAGGAAGTTGACAGCGACAGTTTCAATGAGAAACTTCTATCGTCTGGTCCTATCAGTATTGAAAAGAAAAAAAAAAATCTATCCCGCCTTTACTGGAGGATGTAATTATTCCGGCACCTGCTTTGTTCCCGAATGGTGATGGTTTGTAAATGTAAAAGGCAAGAAAAAACCTCAGAAATGTTCACGGCTTAAAGTGATACTGTACTCAAAAAAAGACATCTGAACAATTTTAACAATGTAGCTTCTGTTATACAACTAATTGATAACTATTACTGTGATGGTTGTACACTATAGTGCCCTGACCTCACAAATGGGCACAAATTTCAATGGATACACTCAAAAAATCTTACAATAGGAGTGGAGTCTGTTATAGCTGCTTAGGATTGGAGAAAGAGGTGGGAGTTTTGTGATATGATGGCCAGCCAATCTTTTGGCATATAGTGTACCTTGCTAAGGATAATAATCTGTTGGACTCATTGGTCGGATGGTCTCTGACAAAAAAATTGGGAAGGCTAATGGTCAAGCAGAGCTGGACAATAAACAGCTACCGTATTTATCGGCGTATAACACGCACTTTTCCCTCCTAAAAATGGAGGAAAAAGTAGCAGTGCGTGTTATACGCCGATATGAAAAAAAAAAAAAGTCCAGGAAGCAGCGCAGTGAGGTAGAAGGGGGCGGGCGGGGGCCGAGGAGAAGGAAGGATGCACTGTCATCGGAAGTCCCGCCTCCTAGGCGGACGTCTATCATAGGCGCCGGGACTTCCGATGACCGCACGTGCATCCTTCGGTCTCCTCGGCCCCGCCCGCCCCCTTCTACCTCACGGCGCTGCTTCCTGGACTTTCAAAAAAGAGATTCACATAGTGTAATTGGCGCTGGCAAGGCTGCAATTACGGGCATAGCGCTGGCGAGGCTGCAACTATGGGCATAGCGCTGGCGAGGCTGCAACTATGGGCATAGCGCTGGCGAGGCTGCAACTATGGGCACATCGATGGCGAGGCTGCAACTATGGGCACAGTGCTAGTGAGGCTGCAACTATGGGCATAGCGCTGGTGAGGCTGCAACTATGGGCACAGCGCTGGTGAGGCTGAAACTATGGGCATAGCGCTGGCGAGGCTGCAACTATGGGCATAGCGCTGGCGAGGCTGCAACTATGGGCACAGCGATGGCGAGGCTGCAACTAAGGGCACAGCGCTGGTGAGGCTGAAAGTATGGGCACAGTGCTGGTGAGGCTAAAAGTATGGGCACTGCACTGGCGAGGCTGCAAGTATGGGCACTGCACTGGCGAGGCTGCAAGTATGGGCACTGCGCTGGCGAGGCTGCAATGATGGATACTGCGCTGGCGAGGCTGCAATGATGGACACTGCGCTGGCGAGGCTGCAATGATGGACACTGCGCTGGCAAGGCTGCATTCGTGGGCACTGCGCTGATGAGGAGGCTGCATTCGTGGGCACTGGTGAGACTGCATTTGATTTAAAAAAATGTTCTGATTTCAAAGCTGTTTATTTTAAATTTCAGCTTTTTTCCTGAAAGTTCTCTCCTAAAATTTAAGTGCGTGTTATACGCCGGCGCGTGTTATACGCCGATAAATACAGTATGTTTGAGCAATACATACCCTTCCCTACATGGCAGATGTGTTCTGCCATCAGAGAAAGCCTAAGTGTTTATTTCCCAAGGACACTTACTTTTGTGTGGTGTCAGCACTATTTTGAAGAAATAGACATATTTTCATAAATTGCATATGGAGGTTCAAGACTGAATAAGCCCCAAAACAAGGTTAAACTCAGGACATTCACACAAGTCTTCAACAGAACATCCTGTGTTTTTTATCACCATATTGAAGGTTTGTAAACTGGCTTTTTACTGAACTGGGGACAAAAGCCAAGGATAATTATATTCTATGGTCACTAACTAGATTGCATTTGAAGAGCCTTGAATGATAATACTTTGGAAACACAGCCAACTCAATTGCTTCTCCCAGGTGAGAAAACCTTGGGGGAATGTTTACCTACAAGAAAATCTCCAAATAGACTTCCATGAAAAGACAGCAATATTAGTTATCCAATTACTAGGCCATTGTCTCAACTCTGGGAAAGATAAACACAGAGCAAATGCTCCCTCAGAAAGAACAGTTTTTTTTTCTCTTGTCACAAATTCACACAACCCAGACATTATTTTAAAATACTTAGGAATATGATCATAAATATTGATATACAACCTCCATGGTCCATAATATACCAAAAGGGGAAATGGAAAAATTGTGTTTATATGTTCACGACAATATTCTACTGAGAATTATATCATATGCAGTGCATTGCGAAAGTATTCAGCCCCCTTGAACTTTTCGACCTTTTGCCACATTTCAGGCTTCAAACATAAAGATATAAAACTGTAATTTTTTGTGAAGAATCAACAACAAGTGGGACACAATCATGAAGTGGAACAAAATTTATTGGATATTTCAAACTTTTATAACAAATTAAAAACTTGAAAAATTGGGAGTTCAAAATTATTCAGCCCCCTTAAGTTAATACTTTTTAGCGCCACCTTTTGCTGAGATTACAGCTGTAAGTCGCTTGGGGTATGTCTCTATAAGTTTTTCACATCGAGAGACTGAAATTTTTGCCCATTCCTCCTTGCAAAATAGCTCGAGCTCAGTGAGGTTGGATGGAGAGCGTTTGTGAACAGCAGTTTTCAGTTCTTTCCACAGATTCTCGATTGAATTCAGGTCTGGACTTTGACTTGGCCATTCTAACACCTGGATATGTTTATTTGTGAACCATTCTATTGTAGATTTTTGGATCATTGTCTTGTTGAAAGACAAATCTCCGTCCCAGTCTCAGGTCTTTTGCAGACTCCATCAGGTTTTCTTCCAGAATGGTCCTGTATTTGGCTCCATCCATCTTCCTATCAATTTTAACCATCTTTCCTGTCCCTGCTGAAGAAAAGCAGGCCCAAGCCATGATGCTGCCACCACCATGTTTGACAGTGGGGATGGTGTGTTCAGAGTGATGAGCTGTGTTGCTTTTACGCCAAACATAACGTTTTGCATTGTTGCCAAAAAGTTTGATTTTGGTTTCATCTGACCAGAGCACCTTCTTCCACATGTTTGGTGTGTCTCCCAGGTGGCTTGTGGCAAACTTTAAACTACACTTTTTATGGATATCTTTAAGAAATGGCTTTCTTCTCGCCATTCTTTCATAAAGGCCAGATTTGTGCAGTAGACGACTGATTGTTGTCCTATGGACAGAGTCTCTCACCTCAGCTGTAGATCTCTGCAGTTCATCCAGAGTGATCATGGGCCTCTTGGCTGCATCTCTGATCAGTCTTCTCCTTGTATGAGCTGAAAGTTTAGAGGGACGACCAGGTCTTCGTAGATTTGCAGTGGTCTGATACTCCTTCCATTTCAATATTATCGCTTGCACAGTGCTCCTTGGGATGTTTAAAGCTTGGGAAATCTTTTTGTTTCCAAATCCGGCTTTAAACTTCTCCACAACAGTATCTCGGACCTGTCTGGTGTGTTCCTTGTTCTTCATGATGCTCTCTGCGCTTTAAACGGACCTCTGAGACTATCACAGTGCAGGTGCATTTATACAGAGACTTGATTACACACAGGTGGATTCTATTTATCATCATTAGTCATTTAGGTCAACATTGGATCATTCAGAGATCCTCACTAAACTTCTGGAGAGAGTTTGCTGCACTGAAAGTAAAGGGGCTGAATAATTTTGCACGCCCAATTTTTCAGTTTTTATTTGTTAAAAAAGTTTGAAATATCCGATAAATTTCCTTCCACTTCATGATTGTGTCCCACTTGTTGATTCTTCAAAAAAAATTACAGTTTTATATCTTTATGTTTGAAGCCTGAAATGTGGCAAAAGGTTGAAAAGTTCAAGGGGGCCGAATACTTTCGCAATGCACTGTATGTATATACCTAAAAGTGTATAATTATGAGTATACCTCATATATTATATCCCATCCCAAGTCATGATTGAATTGTTTGCTGGCTTAATAATAATCTAGTAGGTAATTTTCTGATTAGAAACATCCCATATGTACAAATGGTTTACATATACAAATGACTGTGTTTAGAGATATACTGTATACTATAACTATAAACAGTATCTCACAAAAGTGAGTACACCCCTCAAATTTTTGTAAATATTTTATTATACCTTTTCATGTGACAACACTGAAGAAATTACACTTTGCTACAATGTAAAGTAATGAGTGCACAGCTTGTATAACAGTGTAAATTTGCTGTCCCCCTCAAAATAACTCAACACACAGCCATTAATGTCTAAACCACTGGCAACAAAAGCAAGTACACCCCTAAGTTAAAATATCCAAATTGGACCCAAAGTGTCAATATTTTGTGTGGTCACCATTATTTTCCAGCACTGTCCTAACCCTCTTGGGCATGGAGTTCACCAGAAGGTCACAGGTTGCCACTGGGGTCCTCTTCCACTCCTCCATGAGAACATCACGGACCTGGTGGATGTTAGAGACCTTGTGCTCCTCCACCTTCTGTTTGAGGATGCCCCACCAATGCTCAATACGGTTTAGGTCTGGAGACATGGTTGGCCAGTCCATCACCTTTACCCACAGCTTCTTTAGCAAGGCAGTGGTCATCTTGGAGGTGTGTTTGGGGTCATTATCATGTTGGAATACTGCCCTGCAACCAGTGTCTGAAGGGAGGGGATCGTGCTCTACTTCAGTTTGTCACAGTACGTGTTGGCATTCATGGTTCCCTCAATGAACTGTAGCTCCCCAGTGCCGGCAGCACTCATGCAGCCCCACACCATGACACTCTCACCACCATGCTTGACTGTAGGCGAGACAAACTTGTCTTTGTACTCCCCCTCATCTGGTTGCCGCCACACATGCTTGACACCATCTGAACCAAATACGTTTTTCTTGGTCTCACCAGACCACAGGACATGGCTGCAGTAATCCATGTTCTTAGTCTGCTTATCTTCAGCAAACTGTTTGCGGGCTTTCTTGTGCATTATCTTTAGAAGAGGCTTTCTTCTGGGACAACAGCCATGTAGACCAATTTGATGCAGTGCGCGGCATATGGTCTGATCACTGACAGGCTGACCCTCTATCCCTTCAACCTCTGCAGCAATGCTGGCAGCACTCATACATCTATTTCCCAAAGTCAACTTCTCTGGTCGACCATTGGGAGGCCTTTTCTGAGTGGAACCTGTCCTGTTAAACCGCTGTATGGTCTTGGCAACCGTACTGCAGCTCCATTTCAGGGTCTTGGCAATCTTCTTATAGCCTAGGCCATCTTTATGTATAGCAACAATTATTTTTTCAGATCCTCAGGTAGTTCTTTGCCATGAGGTGCCATGTTGAACTTCCAGTGACCAGTATGAGAGAGTGAGAGTGATAACATCAAATTTAACACACCTGCTCCCCATTCACACCTGAGACCCTGTAACACTAACAAGTCACATGACACCGGGGAGGGAAAATGGCTAATTGGGCCCAATTTGGACATTGTCACTTAGGGGTGTACTCACTTTTGTTGCCAGCGGTTTAGACATTAATGGCTGTGTGTTGAGTTATTTTGAGTGGACAGCAAATTTACACTGTTATACAAGCTGTGCACTCACTACTTTACATTGTAGCAAAGTGTCATTTCTTCAGTGTTGTCACATGAAACAATATAATAAAATATTTACAAAAATGTCAGGGGTGTACTTTTTTTTGTGAGATACTGTATATATCCATATAGTTTTCTGCTTCCACCTAGATGTGTAATTAATCAGAATATATATGGGTAAAACATTCATTTCGAATTGAAATAAGTGCTGCATTAGTAATGTATACTCATTAGACGGCGTTACCAGATCTGAACCTTACAGTTATAAAATAGAAATATCATATGGCTATGCCTGTACCATGAGAAATCCTACAACAAATGAGTTATGATAATAATTCAGAACAAATATTTCTCCTATAGGATACACTTGTTGGTTTAAAGAGGCCGTGCCTAATCACACAAGAAAGTTCATTTTTATCTGCCTCAACCAATGGAAAGAAGTTCCACATTCTGGGCTAGGCTTATTATATATTTTATGGCCTTTTTGTCCCAAAATGGTTAATAGGAGATCACAGTCAATCAACAAAAGACAAACACACACACAGACCCACACACTTCTTTACTACATACACTTCATCCATCATACTTCATACATACTTCCCACTCTCATCATCACGCCTCATACTCTGAAACTTTAAGGATGCAGGATTCAAGCTCCTCCCTAACCAGTTATCATTTTGGGAAAGGCAGCCATCTTAAGAGACTCTGGTAACGACCATTGTGAGCCAGCAGCCATTTTGGAAGGGTAAATATGTTTTATTGATTTTGTTGATTATTTGAATTCTGAATATTGAGTGCTCAGGATATTTAGATTATGATTCTCCAGATGTAACAACCATCATAGATTTTTCTTTAACTTTATATATGTTTTTTTAAATTTTACCATCTTTGTTCGGCGCTATATTAGCGAGCCAGTTTTACATTTTACATAGTTTGACTCTCACTCCAACTGCAGAGGAATAACTTTTGACTACTCAAATCGCAGATGTTTTTGACTGATAATTAATTCTATATTATATGGTTTTTACATAGGCTGGGAGAAATTAATCCTTTCATTTATATTGTTGAGCAGAACCCATTAGCGAGTGTTGCAAAAAATGTTGTATTTTATGGAAGATTTTGTTTTTATGTAACCCATACCTAACTATTTATTGTGAATACATGTGTTGTGACTAAATATATATTCCCTATGTAGTCTGCATTCACATTGCTTGGTGTATGCTGTTAAAAATAAATTAATTGACGAAAAGAACTTGTTATAATTATCTTTCGGGAAATTATTGACAAACGTATGACGCACAACAGTGATATACAGATTGAACAATTCAAACTGCAGCAAAATATGGTCCTTTTTTACATCTACATGGAAACAGCAAACGCATCCAGATTGTGGTGATATTTCCACCAGACACATATAAAAAATATAATAAATAACCTTTAGGCATTAAGGGATTGAAAAAAAAAAAGCTTGCAAAATAACCTGCAAAGGAAACACATTTCTTTTGTTGCTGCTTTATTATTTGTATAGATATTACAAAAGACCTTCCCACTTATACAGAAAGCTATGTGCTAACAAAAGTGGTTTGTGATGTCATTGAGCAAAATTGGTCACGTCTATATTTTCTCAATGATGTCACCCCGAAGAACCTATTCATCTTTTTATGCCCAGCTGTCATCCACAGAAGCGGTTATCTGTGCGTGAGCATTCATCTTAATTGGACATGATAGCAAGTTTTTTGTTTTGGTGGGCATTTGTTTATTGTGATAGACATGGATCTGCATCGCTGGATGTTGTGTTTGATTGTGAATTTGCATCATGGGGCTTTTTTTATTTTATTTTTATTTTTTTAATTAAAGGAATTGTCAAAAACTGTGTGAGCTTTTATTTATTTTTCACTTTTACTCCTTAACACCTTATCCATTTACCTCCCCCCCTTGCAGCAAAAAATCTGTGAGCTTTTATTTATTTTTCACTTTTACTCCTTAACACCTTATCCATTTACCTCCCCCCCTTGCAGCAAAAAATCTGTGAGCTTTTATTTTTCACTTTTACTCCTTAACACCTTATCCATTTACCTCCCCCCCCCCTTGCAGACCCCCAAAACCACCTGATCAGGGTTGTGAGGAAGAGGCTCTTGTTCTCTTTAATGAGAGCACACCTTCTTTCTGGTCACCCTGGCAAAATACTCCCTCTATGCTCAGGGCATGTGTCAGGGCATGTGGCCTGGTATGGTAAAGTAGAAGGTGAGGGATGCATGTTTGCCCCCCCCCCCAATCAATATGCCCTGCCAAGCTGTATGCCCAGGTTTTGTGTAGGATCCCCCCTTAAAATCCATACCCAAAGAACCTGGTATGAAGGGTGGGCTTACCAATTTTTTTTCTAACAATCGCTACCAACTGCTTCCTTAAAAACCTTGACAGCAGAAGAAGGCAGATGTCTTATAAAGTAGAGGTAGAAAAACTCTCTACTACAAATGATGTTCAGCTGCTGCTGAACAGGCTGAAAGTCCAGCATTTGGACAAATGCCCAAACATGCAAAGTTTGCCCGCACCTGTGTTCGGACTGAACTGGGAGCCATACCTAAAGCTTATCTACTGTATTTCAGTTATTTCAAGTGGGATTTAAGCTACCATATATATTATTAGAACTCAAGGTATTTGTTTGCTGTGAATACTTATTAGTTTCCCTTTAAATTGAGACAGGGACCAAATAATAATGTGAATTTACATATTTATTTGTGTTTCTCCTAAGCTGCCACCTGGTCTATTGTAACTCCTGCAGAAACAGACACCCTGTTACAGTAAGTAATCTGGAAAACAATTTACTTCCACATAAGTGAATCCTTTCTTTATTAAACTGGCTCTACAGGTGGCTTCTGTCTTTCCCGTGTTTGGAGGCAACACCAGCCTGCCTGAACACTGCCACCCTCCGCTATTTTGTTCCCATCATTTTCCAGTCTAATACAGAATTCTAATTTACACAGCATACCGAACATGACCACCCTAGCAAGCAACATAAATCACAATCATCTTCAGAGAAGGATGAGATTAAAAAAAAAGACTGCTTTATGTCAAACATTGGTTTTCCATCACAGCTTAGCAGCCGATGACAATGTGCAAGGCTTAGGCAGTTTTTTGTCAGTGAGGGGTTCAGAGCTTGGTTTTTAATAAAATCACAGACATCGCTGACGCTGTTTTGGTTGAAGCAGGAGAGGCCTGATTCTTGAGGTGTGTGTATCTTGTCTAAATGTTACAATGTTTGGTTGAATTTAGATAGTGCAAGTCCCCTTCAAGACATTGATCTAAAATACATTACAGAACTAGACCCCATGTAAAACCCCTGCAATAAACCCGTTGAAATAAGCACATTAAAAATGTACTTCCCTCATACCTGCCTTCTTCCCAAGGCACTTAGGCGAGAGTGATATCACCATCTTTATGGAAAGAGCTAAGCAATGTTTGGTGTAAGAATTTTCACTGTTCAGTCAGCCAAGGACCAAGCAATGCTTATAACCTGCATCGCTCCAGCATCCATGTGCTAGGCTTGGCTACAGGGAATAATGGATATGGTGAAAGTAGGGGACAGACATTGTCATTAGTCTCTAAGGCATGACCCCACAACACAGCTGCAATACCTTTACAGTATGAGGGATTGGGAACTTTAAAGGATGTAATGCTGGCTTGTCTGCATCTAAATTCTGTACTTCTGTTCCTACCTACATAAAAATAGCTGCCACCATCCCAGATGGAAAGACAACATACCTTATAGCCAATTTTTTGGGCTACGTAGGAATTTTTCCAGCAGCTCAGACAATTTAGTACAAGCTGAGGTGTTGACCAAAAAGGTAGGGTGCCCCCAGATAGGCCCAAAGTGGTGTTCAGGTGGGCAAAGTTTGAATGCCCCCAGGCGTATAAGGGATGGACCACATATGCATAAAAACATCCCCATGTTTCTCAATATGACAGAATCCTTCAAATGCAAATTCAGTAAGAGCAAGGCCTGTCACTTTTTGTCACATGGTAAGAAAACTTTTACTAGAAAAGATGGACAGGATTTAGAGAATAAACAATTTATCTGTTGCGTACCCAGTTTGTGGTATATGGATTGAGGTGACCCTGTAGGATTTACTATGTAGATAGGACAGTACATACTATGCGAACCAGGTTTGGGGATCACCGGTGATTCATAGAGCACAGACAGGATAACAGCAGTGTTGCCTGTTATTTTTCCCAGGTACATGGTGTCCGCATGGAGGGTTTAGAGCTCTTTGGTATTGAAGCTATACCCGTGTCTCTTCCTAAAGAGGGGAGAGGTTTTCTAGACCAGTGGTTCTCAATTCCGGTCCTCGGGACCCACTAACAGGCCAGATTTTAAGTATTACCTTGGGGGATGCAGACTAGAATACTGCAATCACTGAGCAGCAAATGAGATCACCTGTGATGTAATTTAGTTATCTTGCAAACCTGGCCTGTTGGTGGGTCCCGAGGACCGGAATTGAGAACCACTGTTCTAGACTGTGTATGCGGGAGTCATTTTGGACTTTTACACTATGTTTCTCGATAGATTAAACAAAGAAACAAAACAAAGAACCTAGTGATTAGTACTTTGATATAGTACAAATACTTTGACAAGTATTTGAATCTGTTTTAGTTAGGTTATGTGGCTTTTTAGTGTGGTATGATCAATCAGTCAGGGTCAATTGCCATGATCTAAGTTTATAATAAATATTTAAACAATGGGATATAAATTAAACTGTTACAGTATCAGTCAATTTTTGGAATTTATTATATGATAATGATGTTATAGTAATATGTTTATTCCCCTCCGGTCCCTCGGTGTAGTGGATGTCAGCCAGGATATCTTAGGCTTGTAGTATTGCACTGCATGTGAGGGCAGGAAATAATCTTTATCCAATGGAAACTGTGTTTTTTAGTAAATGTATATCTACTAATATTATTATTATTTTTTTATGTTTTTAATGAATTGGCGTTATAGTGATATACCAATGGAGGCTGTTGCCCCATCATCTGTATTTGATATAGACCAGTCTCTCCTGGTATGGTCCCTTTAAGATCTGGGGTAGGGGAGGTGTTTGAAGTTCTTATATAACGCAGTGTGGGTTTAGGGTGGGCATAACATGATAAAGGAGGCCACACGTCCAAAACACGTCATCATAGCAACTCTTACGTATTGATTCTCTCCCCTGATCTCCTCTGTGTTGCATGACGTTTCTTTGGTTTTTTGGTGTTTTTTTGTTCTTTGGAAAGCAAACTTACCATTTAAAAAGTCAGTCCACCAAAAAGTGATATTTTAATGATAGGTGATGCTTAGTGGGCTGAGTCTTTCCCTGGATTCATCTTGGATATGCCAACAGTAGGATCTCCCTACCATTACTCCATTAGGTCCTGTCCACCTGGAAGTTTTAGGTGTTCTTGCCCACCTTTTGTGTGTTTGGCTCCTCTATTACACTCCATAATTCTAAAATAAATGTAAAAAAACAGCAGGGATGGTGGGGGCCCCTGCAAATGACAACAGAAGATGTGCCAACCCAGGGACTCAGTGTAGAGATCTTGCCAATGGTGTTCCCATGAGATAGAAGAACCTGACAAGGTGATAAACTCTCCAGTTAAGGATGGACTAACTCTTTGAGGTTTTCAATATCTTTATATTTCAATCGCCACCTGTATGTACAATTAATGATCAACAAGCTCCACAATACTACAGAAGGGAAAATAGTTTGGCCATATGCTTTAATGACCTCAGGAGGTACCACTGGTGGAAGACTGGCCTATGGTGTATTAAAAACGTCAGATTGTCAATTGAAAAAGAAGGTTTTTTTTTAGAAAGAAAACTATGTCAGAAGTACAAGAAGAATGAAAAAGAATTAAATGACTAAATAAAAAGGATAATATTTAAAAATATTTTACAAAATTTGCTGCAATAGTCACTAAACTTACACACACAGGTGGAGTAACAAGACTGGAAAATTGGTCTTACCACGGGGAGCCATATATACGGAATCCTCGCACTGTCACTTCGGAATCTTGGAGATAGATGCAGTTTGTGAGCAGCGATTGGACGTTCTCATAATTCTCTGGCTTTAACTTGGACACGGAAGGAAAATAGTAGAAGTCTTGTTTGATTAAGTCCGCCATAAACTCATGGTCAAATGTCAGCTCATGATTTCCTGCTATGACAATCTTATATTCATATGGAAGACTTCCTAAAAGAGAAAACATTAGTCTACTTTAGACGACCTTTCTAGAATAAATTTTCCAGTCCAAAACAAAACATCTGAACACATAAAACACTCCTCACAGAAACTGAGCAACTAATTTACTGTTTGTCATGGACTTGCAATAGCGTTGGCAAGCTTACCTGGCCCTTCATGTCTGTATTAGAGGTCAGACTGCATTTCTGGTTCCTTTTTATCACCTCTACTTCCTGTTCCTGCCCCGCCCAGGTCATCACAGGAAGTCTATATTAACCAGTGCACTGCAGGTCTGCTTTGCTGTTCAACAGTGTTAGTTTCCTGTTTCCTGTTTGCCGTGTGCTTGAACTACTCTTCTGTGTACCGACTTTGGCCAGTCTCTGACTATTCCTGTTTGCCTGTTACACTGACCTTTGGCCTGTCCCTTGACTACCCTTGTCTGCCTGTTACCCCGACCTCAGCTTACCCATCACCATTCTGTGTGTCCTGAGTGGCTGCTTCCCTTCTCTCCCTATGGAGCGTGACCTGGGGGACCCCAGGGGCCGCAACCTGGGCCCAGCTGCAGCCAAGTCCATCCTCACCACTAGAGGCTCTGGTGAACACCTGCTGGGTCTTAGACTCTGCGCCCTGGGGAATCTTGGGCTCACGTTCCAGTCCATCCGCAGCAGTCTGCTATTGGGTTCACTACCTTGCGCTGCGCCCCTGCCTCCAACAGGGTGCAGTTGTCACCTGGCCACAGGTGACCTGACACTGTTTATATTCTTTCTGCATGTGAATGGACAAGCAGCTCAAGCACAGCAGCTTCATTCTAAGAGGTTCACAAGTAAAAGGCCTAGCTGTTTTACTGACTGCTGTGCCCAGTGAATTTTACTGTTATTTAAAGACTATACCTGACAGACATGAATTGAATGTAAACCTGTAGGGACTGTGCTGTAAGCCTAGCCTAAATTTAGTGTTGCAGCTAGTCGCCCTGAACTTGAATTATTATTGTTTCTAGTTTCCTGAGCCTAATGTATCGTTTGCTTATGCCTCTTGTGGGGGAGTGTTCATCCATCCCTAGGACAGTTGGAATGTTCTCCTGTGGACACTGTCAAATTTGCCCTCATGTTGAAAGAACGGATAGGTTCTTCTCTGATTCTGGTGGTAATAATTCCTATTCAAGTAAAACTTGACTATTAACTGTGCCACGACTCGAGTTATCTATAGTATTAATTGTCCCTGTGACAAAATCTACATAGGCAAAACTAAGAGACAATTGCTTGTGCGTATTGGAGAACATTTAAGAGATATCAAGAAAAAAAAACCTGAGAGCCCTTTGGCTCAACACATTCTACAATTTCATGAATCCAAGACCAATGGGTTATAGGTGAAAGGCATTTTGCGCTTAAGATAAGCCCAAGGAGAGGGGAATTCTATTAAAGAAGGAAAAAGTTTGGATTTACAAACTAAATATGTTATTTCCTTATGGCTTAAATAGAGAGATGAATTTACAGGTGTTGCTAGATTAAAGCATGAGTATGTGTAGTTGGGGGTTTGTTTTTATATATATATATATATATATATTTATTTTTTTTTTGCTTCTTCTCTATCCTTAGGTTAAATAGAATCACTTTTAATGAAGGTATGTCGCTTTCTAGGACACATTTTGCCATAATTACCAAGACTGGTTGTCCCCTTTAAATTTGTAGAGTTATCAAGTTGATGGATGTATTTAAGGCAACCGGTAGCTAGGTTGACGAAGCTGATTGGTCAGCGAAACGCGTTGACGTCCCGCCACCTGCATGCTGCGGTTCACCTGGAGCTGGAGTCGGAGAGCTGAGCGCTATTGAAGCAGATGCTTAGGTGATGATCAGGTGGTGTCTGAGAGCAGCCAAGTAATCGGACTCTATGAACTAATTTGATCTGCATGAATTTACAGATTGTTCACTACAGAGCCTTGCTGGACTGCATTCCCGATAGCAGTAGACCCTGCAATCTTCCCTATACAAGAAGGATTGGCATCCTATGGTCAGCGATGCTGTGAGTATTGGATGAACTTTGGCTATGATTACCGTGCCAGGTGTATGAAGGATTAACGTCCTATAGTCAGCGAAGCTGTGAGTATGAGATGAACTCTGGCTATGATTACCGTGGCAGGTTACGCTCCCTTATGACTCTATGCTCTATTCCTATGAGTAGGCTGCTGACATCTTGGAGCCCTTTCATGGTGGTTTTGCTACCATGAAAGGGGACAGACTGACGGACTTGATGATCCACTTATGTGCACCTGTCATCTAATTAGCACTGGGATGTATATGTTACAGCCGTAGAGTAACTGCTATTGTACCGTAACACTTTTCTTAAGGCATATACCAGGGGAGTACATTTGTTTACGTAATACCATCCTTTGGTCACCTGGTTACAATGTTCAGAAGTCTTGTTACCAACTTTATAACTTTATAACTATCACAAGGACTGGCTACATTGGATCCATCTTCAGACTGACTGCATTACATCTTGCTTTAAGTCCACTTTAGGCTGAGTTTTTCTGGCAGGGCCGCTGATAGGGGGGGACCACCAGCCCTCTTGTAGGGGGCCACGAGCACACAGGGGGGCCCACACAGAGAGGGGGATTAGTGATGGACAACAAATACAGAAATCTTCCTCCAGCACCTGAATCTGATCTGTCCCTCTCCCTTCTATCAGCTTTTATCTGCTGAGAAAGAGACAGTCGTCCCTCACTAATCCCCCTCCCTTGTGTGGGCCCCCCTCCCAGCACTTATCTCTGCTCAGGAGTTTATTTGCAAATTGAAACTTTGTTTCTCTCTCTCTGTCTCTCTGATCCTGGAGCTCCAACTGCCCAGCCTGTATATTTTTCTCATCTCATCTTCTTTTTTATTTAACATAGTTTTTTTTTTTTTAGATTTAGCAGGAATTATGCGAGTTATGTTATATTTGTGTCTGCTAATAGTGATTTTGTTGTAATTTTAGCTAAATATATCTTTAATATTTTCTTGGGGGGGCCCTGCCAGGTAGTCTGTACGGGGCCCCGCGATTCCTAACAGCAGCCCTGTTTTTTGGCATTTATGGTTCAGATTGGATTAACTCTCAGACATCTTGCATCTGCTATATGCCAATTATGATAAGTGATGCCTTATTGACACACCATATGAGCTATATGTCAGAGATTGCTATGTTTATTTTCCATGCCGTATGGTTTCGGCTCCATTGTATTATGGTCTTTTTGGCATCACTGGTCAGTGGTCACCTTTGGCTCAGCTCTAAGCGCAGGAGGACGGTGCTTCTTTTTAGTTAGCGCCAGTCTCCTGTGCTTCTTTTTAGTTAGCGCCAGTCTCCTTGGGTGCTTTGCCCATTGACTGAGCTCTGTGATGCTCCTCTCATTATATATGTATTGATACTTGGATTCATGCACTAATATATTTTCCATTTACCACTACCATAGGTGTTTGACTGCAGTATGCATATGGTGTGTTAGTGTTTTTAGCGACTACATAGTCTATTTTGCTGGCAAGGTGGAAGGTCTTATATATTTTTTATTACCATCTGTTCCCTTTTTGATTTAATACATTTGATTAATTCTTTATATTAGGAACTTTGTTGGTCAATTTTTGGAAAATGTGCTAATCTATACCTCGGTTACTCTGGATATTATGGCGCTTTAGGGCATTTTCTTTCTCAATGTCCTTTTTCTTTTGAGGGTTCCTCAGCAGATAGTGTAATAAAAAGCAATACTGCTGATGTATGAATATTTAATTTATGTCTTTCTGGTCAACCACTAAGATGTTTAAATATTTGGGTAACCTTCCAAATGGTCTTCGCCCTATGGACTGGTGCCAGTAAAGGAGGCTATGTTGGAGGAATTTGCCTCCCAGGTTTACTGTCTGGAGAGGGTCTTGCATAGCTAGAGCACAAAGGTAGGAAACTTTGCTGCTGAATAGTGTTCTGGAGAGCTTGGTACAAGCTGCTGCCGGTCTATATAATAATAAAAGCTGGACTAATTTGATGCAAAAGTTAGAACCGAGAATTCATGCCTACAGAAAACTGTTTAATGGGCTCCTTGATGTTTATGATTTTTAATGACAAATTATTTACTTATTTCTTCATTTTTTATATCAATATTTTTCCCAGATGTTCAAAATGTATTTAAAAGAACAAAAAGAGGGATATGTATAAATATTTCTTTATTAAATATTGAATTTAATGTGGGCATACAGCTTCATCAGATGATGGTCCTATTTTTATATCCTTGTGACTCCATCCCTGCACTATATGCACTGAATTTCTGGGTCTGCACACTCTCTATGCCCATTTTGAGTGGTTCCCACCACCCCTGTGCTGAGTTCCTGGGTCTGCACACCTGCTGTATGCATTATGAGGGACTCTTACCATCCGTACACTAAGTTCCTGGGTCTACACACCTGCTGTGCCAATTATGAGGGGTTCCCGCCATTTCTGCTGGATGTTTTATTTATTTTATTCATGGACAATGTAACCAGAAAACACAAGTGGACAGGATCACCCAAAACAGGAAAGGAGGTGGGAGCTATCGCATGAATATCTCACTGTTGGAGCATCAAATGCTCATTAAGAAATCAGAGACTCAGAGTCATAACCCACTAAACTCTCCTTAGCTGGAGGATCATTTTGAGTGACCTGACCATTTATTATCAAGGACAATTTTGGCTCTTACCCCAATCAACCTAGGTGCTTTCTAGCTATGTCTATTTTTTTGTGAAAATCCCACTGTCTCATTTCCCAGAGGATTTATAAAGGCTCTCTTGTACACTGATGACTTGGCATTAGTGCACTTGACCACTAAACTTAGTAAAAAGTGTTGCCTTACTGCTGCAATGAATACCCAGGTTCCACTCACCCAGCCAGTCATTAAATTTTTTCACTTCACTAGGCAGTCCGAGCTCTGTAAAATCTCCGGCGTGTATTAGTACATCCCCATATGGCATCTGGATGAGATCGGTTCTTGAGTGGGTGTCAGAAATACAGACAAATCGGGTGTAGCCAGGTGGTTTGGGGGCATCATGGGGTACAGGATCCACCCTGGGGAAGAGAAAGCATTTAGTAAATTGCAATCTTCACATCTCTCAATGCCTGGATAGCAGGCTCACTAAGTCAAGAATACAGATCACAAGTGAGGTTGTATCCTATCTTGGCATTTGTATACAATGCTGCCAAAAAGCAATTTTTTCCAGGTTAGAGGGCAGTCAGTTATATAAGGGCATTGTGTCTGTTCAGACATTTTGAAGCTGTTGATGGAAGTGACATGTCCTCTTATGATATGCCTCCTACCAAGCAGTGTTGGAAGCATGAGGGTGTCACACTAGTATGTATAGATCATCAAAAAGTTTATTTCATAATAAAAAATCCAACACGTTTCAGGGGTTCAACACCCCAATTTCCACTCATCAGGGTTTATAAGACAATGGTGGCTAGGAGAGAATTGAAAGAATTCGGTCCTGGACTGCAGTTACAGACAGTGTTATTGTGGACTGGATTGTATGGGCACCTAAGGACAGACAGCCTACAGTAAAATATCCTGTCCACATCAACTCCATCTCTATAAGTGCAGTCCAGAATCTAATCCCTTCAACTCCCTCTTAGCTACCATGTTCTTATAAGCCATGATGAAGGGGAAGTGTTGAAACCCAAAAATATTTTGTTTGAAATGCACACAATACATAGAGGGATAATTCATGAAGGAAAATTGCAGATGACATAGAGTCAATGTACTCAGGTAACCGAAGCGGTAGAAATATCCTATATAGACTACGTATCTATGTTAAAATAGACAAGAAGTGCTTCCAAATATACTGCATTGAATTGGAGGCATAAATGTTTGGCTAATTAAGGGTTGTACCTGATAATGATAGCAAAACCTCAAGAAGCCCAAGATGAGACATAAACATGTAGGCAGGTGCAGTGTGTATTTCCTACTGTAGGTGGCGCTTGACTGAAGAAGCAATTCAGAAGGGGAAGGAAGTTGTGAGGAACTCGATTCCTCTATGATTTCCTGAGGTCACAGAAAGAAAGCTGTCCAAATGGATGCAGGCACCCCACGTGACTATGACGGCCATTTTGGGTCAGGCAGAGTGTTTTTACGACTCCTGCTCCTGGGTTTGGTGCACATTTTGTGAGTGGTTAGTGGGAGGACAGGTTCCCCATCTGGCAGGGACAGTGCATGGCAGCAGGGAAAGTGCCTGAAAAGTATGGTCTGAAAAGCCATCTCCTCTGGGCTGTCAACAATATATAGATCCAGGGTAGACAAACAGTAAATGCTCATTGAAGCAGATGATGGAGAAAGAAATAGATAGATGATCTGCCTTGCAGTTTGCTAAGATTTGCTTTAGCATACCATTCTGTATAGTGGAATGAGGACAGAAGAAACATCATTTCTAAGCACACTAAGGTAGAGTCCTAGCTACCCTTGTTAATGGAGAACAGCCTTCGAAGACCTTGAAGGAATACACCTTTCTATAATAAATCTTGGAAGAGCTCAGCACTCCCATGCCAAATACCTCCCTGCAGGGACTTGGCATCCTTAAAGCCTTCTAATTTTTAATGCAAACCCAAACTTAGCTACTAAGTCACTGCTGGGGGGAGTAGAGTGAGCTAAGGTATTGAAAACAATGTTTGAAGGTTGCAGGCACGATTGATTTTAGGAAAGGCAAATAAACTGTGCATTTTGCAAAGTGCAGTTTCACTTTGCAAGAGCAGTTGCTCCAAAGCTTAGTAAATGAGTGAAAGCTCTGCTGACTTCCATCATCCAATCATGTGCAAACAAAAATGCTGTTTTTTAAATTTTTCCCGCACGTGATTGGGTATTCTTTACAAAGTAAAGCTTTACCTCCTTTACTAAGCTCTGGAGCAACTGCAGTCTGTATGCCTTTAGTAAATCAACCCCTCTGTAACAACTCGTCTTCAAAATTCACAGCAACAGCATTTTTGTTGTTCAAGCTGCAGATTTAAATATATATATATATATATATATATATATATATATATATATATATATATATATATATATAAACGCTCTCACGGCCGCTGTCTATTGACATTTTTTTTTTTTTTTTTTTAGCGAGTCGGCCGCCGTGGCCACCGATTGGCTGAGTTGCTGCTGCACTGCATTCCGGGAGTTGTAATCCCGACGGTGCTCAAGTTCCTGGTGGCGGGGGGTGGGGAGAACTGAGCAGCAGGACTGAGGAAACTACAACTCCCAGAGACGGAGTCTTGAGGCAGGCAGGAGAGTGACGCTGGGAGCGGGCCATGGCCTGTGGGTACTGCTGGCCAGTGCCTGTGGGTCCTGCTGGGAGCTGGCCATGGCCTGTGGGTCCTGCTGGCAGTTGGCCATGGCCTGTGGGTCCTGCTGGCTATTGTCTGTGGGTCCTGCTGGGAGCTGGCCATGGCCTGAGGGTCCAGCATTACAAACCAGCAGTAACCACCAAAATTACCCGCCAGCATTACCCACCAACACTACCCGCCAGCAGTACCCACCAGCAGTACCCACCAACACTACCCACCAGCAGTAACCACTAGCAGTAACCGCCAGCAGTACCCGCCAGCACTACCTGCCAGCAGTAACCACCAGCAGTACCCACCAGCAGTAACCACCAGCATTACCCGCCAGCAGTAATCGCCAGCATTACCCACCAGCAGTAACCGCCAGCAGTAACTGCACCAGCATTACCTGCCAGCAGTAACCGCACCAGCAGTACCCACCAGCAGTAACCACCAGCAGTCTGCAAAATAAGTAGAAAAGGTATGTGCATTAGCGTGTGTAAATTGTTGCAATATGTTTTTTTATAACCAGTGGTGTTTTGTCATAATATGTCATGTCCTTGTTTATACATGTATGAATAAGGACATGACATTTTCTGGCTGCCTAAGTCATATATGCTAGGGGTACAACTAGCTCCCAGCACATAACTGTAAATATCCAGCATGTGCAGTGTTTCTGACTCCTACTACCATGACCACTTCAAATCACTGAATTGGTCATGGTGCTTAGAGTGTTATATCTCTCAGAAGAAATAAACCTCTGTATACTGATTGCTTTAAATTTGATCATCCTCTTGTTGTGTTAAATTAGTGCGGGGGGGGGGGGGGTGGTGCGGGAAGGGCGCGGCAGCGTTTTGTTACTTTTATACCTTAACTATAGTATATATTTTATATGCGGCCCGAGAAAATTTCTCTACACTCAATGTGGCCCAGAGAAGCCAAAAGGTTTGACACCCATGATATAAACCATTAGTTTCTAAATTTGTAAACAGTGAAATAGCTTAAAATAAAATTTACGAAAACTTGATCCCAATGTGGCCTAAAGGCATGTTGAATGAGGTCCAATATGATACCTAGGCCCTTAGTTCCTAGAAATGACACAATAATATTGACAGCGATGATAAAAAGCCACAAATGCATGCAAGCGGTCCCAGTCTGCTATTAATATTTGTTTCAAGCTGCAATCCTGCAGACTCCCTCGATGTGACAGATTAAAATAACTCCAGTACAGAACATCTTCTACCTTGTGAAGTGAGAACGCCTGTTTTGCATATTTTATTGGCAGCTATTGGCATTTCCTTTTCAAGAGATTTAATTTGTGGAGGATGCCTCTTTATTACCCAAGATACATCCATCTCTATATAAAAGGGAGAGGACATAAAAAGGTATTCAAAGGATCTGCCTGCTTTTTTAGTAGTCAGACCTGTAGACTCTCCAAAGCCGGACTAAATCCCAGGAGTCAGGTAGCCAATAGCCTTAAAGTTAGCGGTAACACTCTGATAGTTATTGCCTATCCTATCCCAACGTTGCCAACAAAACTCACTACATCACTCTTGAACGTGTCTGTCGATTTCCAGAATTAAAGTGAGGACCCAATTTCATGAAAAGTGTTGTATTTTGGTGATTTTATGCAGCAAAAACATATATTGATTCAGTAGGAAGTAAAATATTAATCAGTGTATGAATTTCATTTTATTGCATATGTATTTGTTTATTTTGTTTATCTTTTATTGTTTTTTTTCCCCCACATTTACATGCAGGCCAAAGTTATTCACACCACAATTTCATAGTTCTGTATGCATTTTTGCATGCGCCTTTTTTCTTTCTTTTAAAGAATTCCAGTGCTTTTTTTTCTTCCTTTTTTTTACTCTGACACCTGAAAAATCTTAGGACAATGGTTTCCTATATGCGCTTTACATGTGTTTAGGCCAGTGTTGCCAACCACCCGTTATTTACAGGCAGCCCATAAATTTCAGCGCATTATCGCGCTGCCCGTAAAAAAAAGATAGCTGCGGACTGACAGTATAACTGCGCAAGCACTGTTCTGACACAGCTTGGCTGACAGGGGCGAGGGGGGGGGGGGGAGGTTGGGGGGGCGCATGCACAGATATGTAATGGCATTGCCTGGTGCATTTTTTTTAATAAAAGGCACTCGTTTTTGGCACTCACTTCATGTGGGTGAGGGGGCATAGAAGGACATTACTGCAGGTTGAAGCTGTGACACTGGACACTGATGTGCCTTTGGAGAGGTGAAAGGGGCACAGGAGGACACTGATGTGGAGAGGTAAAACCGGCTTAGGCACAGGATGAGGACATTGATGTGGAGAGGTAAAAGGGGCACAGGACGAGGACATTGATGTGGAGAGGTGAAAGGGGCACAGGAAGAGGACACTGATGTAGAGAGGTGAAAGGGGCACAGGAAGAGGACACTGATGTGGAGTGGTGAAAGGGTCACAGTAGGAGGACACTGATGTTGAGAGGTGAAAGGGACACAGGAAGAGGACACTGATGGGGAGAGGTAAAAGGGTCACAGTAGGAGGACACTGATGTGGAGGGGTGAAAGGGACACAGGAAGATGACACTGATGGGCAGAGGTAAAAGCGTCACAGTAGAAGGATACTGATGTGGAGAGGTGAAAGGGGCACAGGACGAGGACACTTATGTGGAGAGGTGAAAGGGGCACAGGAAGAGGACACTTATGTGGAGAGGTGAAAGGGGCACAGGAAGAGGACACTGATGTGGAGAGGTGAAAGGGACACAGGAATAGGACACTGATGTGGAGAGGTGAAAGGGGCACAGGAAGAGGACACTGATGTGGAGAGGTGAAAGGGGCACAGGAAGAGGACACTGATGTGGAGAGGTGAAAGGGACACAGGAATAGGACACTGATGTGGAGAGGTGAAAGGGGCACAGGAAGAGGACACTGATGTGGAGAGGTGAAAGGGGCACAGGAAGAGGACACTGATGTGGAGAGGTGAAAGGGACACAGGAATAGGACACTGATGTGGAGAGGTGAAAGGGGTACAGGAAGAGGACACTGATGTGGAGAGGTGAAAGGGGCACAGGAAGAGGACACTGATGTGGAGAGGTGAAAGGGGCACAGGAAGAGGACACTGATGTGGAGAGGTGAAAGGGACACAGGAATAGGACACTGATGTGGAGAGGTGAAAGGGGCACAGGAAGAGGACACTGATGTGGAGAGGTGAAAGGGGCACAGGAAGAGGACACTGATGTGGAGAGGTGAAAGGGGCACAGGAAGAGGACACTGATGTGGAGAGGTGAAAGGGACACAGGAATAGGACACTGATGTGGAGAGGTGAAAGGGGCACAGGAAGAGGACACTTATGTGGAGAGGTGAAAGGGACACAGGAAGAGGACACTGATGTGGAGAGGTGAAAGGGTCACAGTAGGAGGACACTGATGTGGAGAGGTGAAAGGGACACAGGAAGAGGACACTGATGTGGAGAGGTGAAAGGGGCACAGGAAGAGGACACTGATGTGGAGAGGTGAAAGGGACACAGGAATAGGACACTGATGTGGAGAGGTGAAAGGGGCACAGGAAGAGGACACTGATGTGGAGAGGTGAAAGGGGCACAGGAAGAGGACACTGATGTGGAGAGGTGAAAGGGGCACAGGACGAGGACACTTATGTGGAGACGTGAAAGGGACACAGGAATAGGACACTGATGTGGAGAGGTGAAAGGGGCACAGGAAGAGGACACTGATGTGGAGAGGTGAAAGGGGCACAGGAAGAGGACACTAATGTGGAGAGGTGAAAGGGACACAGGAAGAGGACACTGATGTGGAGTGGTGAAAGGGTCACAGTAGGAGGACACTGATGTTTAGAGGTGAAAGGGACACAGAAAGAGGACACTGATGGGTAGAGGTAAAAGGGTCACAGTAGGAGGACACTGATGTGGAGAGGTAATAGGGGCACAGGAGAAGGGCACTGATGTGGAGAGGTAATATGAAGAGGGACAGAGGAAAAAACTATTGTGAGGGAGTGAAGAGGACACTTCCATGTCCGCGCAGCCTCTGACCACCTTCTGCACCATGTCTGCAGTCTCTGAACACCTCCTGTACCATGTACGCAGTCTCTGACCACCTCCTGTACCATATCTGCAGTCTCTGACTATCTCCTGTAGTATGTCCACACTCTCTGACCACCTCCTGTACCATATCTACAGTCTCTGACCACCTTCTGTACCATGTCTGCAGTCTCTGACCATCTCCTGTACCATGTCCACAGTCTCTGACCATCTCTTGTATCATTTCTGCAGCCACTGACTATCTCCTGTACCATGCCCTCAGCCTCTAACCATCTCTTGTATCATGTCCGCAGCCTCTGACCATCTCCTGTACCATATCTGCAGCCTCTAACCATCTCTTGTATCATGTCTGCAGCCACTGACTATCTCCTGTACCATGCCCTCAGATTCTAACCATCTCTTGTATCATGTCCTCAGCCTCTGACCAACTCCTGTATCATGTCTGCAGCCTCTGACCATCTCTTGTATCATATCAGCAGCCTCTAATCATCTCTTATATCATGTCCGCAACCTCTGACCATCTCTTGTCTTTTATCATGTCTGCAGTCTCTGAGGGGGAGTCTGGAGAGGAGTAAAGAGTAAGAGCGCCGCCGGGATGGGGTCAGGGAAGAAGTCAGATGGGTGGGGACTGTGGAGTAGAGACTATAGGATAAAACCTGAGCTGCCAAGCTTGTGCCGTCTGACTGAGCCTGCACGGTGCACCTAAGAGGAGGTCAGTGACAGTGCTGCCAGACCAGTCTGATGGGGGAGGGGGTTACTGAGGTAAAGGGGGAGTGAATGCACTAATGTAAGGGGGGATTGATTTAAAGGTCCCCCCTATATTAGTAATCCGCCCCATATCTGGTCTCTGGTCACCAGTGTGCCCCCCACATCAGAGTTCCTGGTGTCCCCTTTACATCAGAGTCTGCAGGATTCTCCCTTACAGTTCAAGGGGGAACTCTGCAGGCCCTGATGTAAGTGGGAACTCTGATGTAAAGGGGAACGCAATGGACTCTAATATAAGGGGATCTTTGGTCACCAGAGCCCCCTCTTACATCAGGGTTGCCCTGTTAGATCATGATGTGCAGCATTACCCTTTACAAAAGAGTTCCCTTTCACTGTAAGGGGGATTCCTGCAGACTCTGATGTAAGGGTGAACTCCGTGCTGGCTGGGTGGGTTATAGTAACCTGACCTTCATGTAAATGGGGAAAATTGTTTTTTTACTTTCTTTTTAACCTAAACACATTGCTAATAGGACTAGCTATATTTTTATAGTTAAAATATTGATATTTGCATTGTGTAGCACTGAAATTTTTTTTGCAGTGTTAGTAAAAAATGAGACTCTGTTGGTAAATTTAATTAATTTTTGCCAGTAAAAAAGTGTGCCATTTGTAAATGTTGGCATCTTGCCAGTAAATTTCACTTTAGGGGGTTGGCAACACTGGTTTAGGCGTGTTTTGACACTGAAAAACTGCAGCAGGATGTTCTTTTGTTGAAAGAACTGGGACTGACTGGTGTGAACTAGGACCATTGGAATACATGGCAATTACTGTACACACAGATTGGATACATTTTAAAAACACACTGGAAAGCATCTGGTGTGAATCAGCCCTATGATTGCTGAGATGACTAAAGCATTAACAGCAACTTTTTTTTAGAAAGAGATTTATAGTGGAACTATAAAATAAATAAAAAATGACATATATGACACAGTCAGTTGCTAACTCTAGCCTTAACACAGCACTTTTTTTTTTTTTTTTTTGAGTGCCTGTTTTTAACCTGTTGATCCATTACTGGCAGTGGTGCTTCCTTGGTTGGCGGTGGAGGCAGGAGGCATGTACAGATCTGATACACATCCCCCACGGGCCAACTAAAGGAGTGTACATGGAATGCTGCTGTTAAGTGCAAGGCAGTGGCTTAGTGTTGTCAGCCTGTAGATGGAAGTGCTGATGCTGGCAGAATGTCCTGGTAAGGAATATTGTAAAGGATTCATAAAAAATGATTTGCTTCAAAAAATTGTATACAGTGAAGCATAATGGCAAAAAAAAACCTGAAAATAGATTTTGGGTTTATTTTTTACACTTTTAATTAATGATCTATATTATAATGTTTCTAGAACAAGCACATTTTAATGGAAGATCAGTCATCTCCACAGTCTGCCCTAACAGTGAAAAAACACACACACTCTAATCAGTCTGATCAATTGTTCACCTGATTACAATGCCCTGATCTGTGTCCAAACTCGGAGCGGCAAATATACCCTCAACAGATGTGCGTATGGAATGTCCAACTTTCTCAAGTTGGCCATACATAAAATTAATTTTGGCCAGTTCCTGGTGAGTAAGTAAAGATTTGAGTTGTGGGTGGCCCTGTCGGCCCCTTCCTGCCCAACATTCTTTGATCTGAAAATCCAGGGAGCCAGATGGGAAATTGTTAAATTTTGTGTAGATCCCTAGTTGCCCTATATAGTAGGTGTAGCCAACATCCCGGAATATATATCTAAAAGGTGTTTGGTGCCTCAGGCCAAAGATATGGGACTTTATGGGCTAGTCAGATAATCATATGACAATAATAAGTAAAATATCACAATTTATTCAAAAGAAACAGAAAACAAAATTCATGAATGAACATGAGATAATTTGAGTGCCTATGGGTTATAGACCCATGTGTATAGTGGTATAAGGTAGGAAAAGTGACAGTGTGAATGGTGACTTGGATATAAATCTCTGTCTGTTCTGGCTCATGTGAGAGACTCTGGAACGTGTTGAGAGAGACTATATCTCGGTTTTTCCAACGCGTTTCGGCATTTAATAATACGTTGCCTTTATCAAGGAAAAGAGTGGGCCACCATATCTGCAAGATATATAGTGGGTACATGTCAATTTTACCAGCTGGTGTATAGGTACTTCATTAATAGCATGAGGAAGTAAAAATACACACATACTTGTGACATTAAGGGTCAAATCCCGGACCCTTGCATCTGCTTTCCCAAATTGACTCACACAGGATTTTGAGGAAATCGCTGTCTCTATGATATGAGAAAGATTGGGTGAATAATGGAGGATAATAATTGTGAGAAAGATATTTAATTGGTCACTGACTTACATAGGGATGTAGGTGCTCTGACTTGCGTGGAAAAGGATCCCTTCTCGTGTCAGGTTTAATGTGTTGCGAGTTTTCACCAGTAGAGGGAGCCCCGGTCTTGTATTCCAGGTGGTTTCCCTGGTAAAATGGTGTACAAGTGAGCCTGAAGTAAAGGCATTTGACACTTGAAAAAGTCATCTGACAATGCAAAAATGTAGTCATTGTCGGATGGTAACTTACTGTTCAGGTGTAGGAGACAGGGGCTGGATATCCGGGAGAAGCGGGTCCTGGGCGTCCGTCACGTTCCCTCTGCGAGAGGGAAGTGGCGCCCTGTTGAAAATCCCCGGCTTTATATACCCGCTCGCGCATGCGCATTGGCGCATCGGAGCGTCACGACATGACCCGGCTTACGGGTGTGCGTGTTGGCGTGGTGTGCGTCAGACTATGCTGCACGCGCACCTCGCTGATGACGATGGAGGGTAAACAAGGATGTTCCGAAGCCACCGACACAGAGTTAGACAGGGACAGTGTTCCCTGTGCAGGGACACATCTCTATCAGTCCCCAGAGAGGTTGCCTCTGGGGTCACCTGTGCTGGGTGTGTTTGGGGGCGCAGATGCAATGAAGTTGGGGATGATAAGGCGCGCTGTATGTCACAGTATAATTTCAAAAAGCAATAATAAAATTTGAAAAGAAAAAAAGTATACATATTTGCAAGAAATATCAATGAAAATTTTTGGGAATACATGACAGCAATAATATTACAAAGAGAAGGAGGGAAGTATCACAGGGGGAGGCATTACTGGCATGGGTGGGGTAATCCCCTTGGTGATATGAGCATACCAGACCAATTGATTACTGTGGGTGTGGTATGAAGTCTATGGGGGTGAATCTTACAGATTTGATAAGTGGAATTTTAATCAGTCTGTTTTGCCTGAAACAAAACCTTCTAGAAAGGGGCGGTAGCTTTCGCTTTCATTAAGTCCTGGTGGTCTGGTGGCATTGAGTTTTTTAATCCAGCGCATTTCGGTTTGTAGGAGGGACTTATTCCAGTCCCCTCCTCGGGTTGGAATATGCATACGATCAAGAACTGAGAAACTCACTTTTGGCATATGGTACTTATGGAAGTGGGCCATGTGACGGCCCAATGGAAGGTAAAAATTACCAATAGTCATGCTTTGTACATGCTTATTGACTCTAAGTCCAAACTCTTGGCGTGTCTTTCCGATATAAAATGCGCCACATTCGCAGTTCATTATGTAGACTACCCCCTTAGTTTTACAGTTTGCGTAGTGCTTGGGGGTGAAGAGTTCACCGTTGGGTAAGATGAGGGAGGTTGATTTGGGTATAACTGCACACTGGGCGCAGGACCCACAAGGAAAGGTACCTCTGGTTTTACAAGGATCCTTTCTGGATTTCATTTCGCTGTGTACCAGTGTTTGATGTATAGCGAGCTAGTTTTTTTTTGTTTTTTTTATAAGTAATAAGGGGGTTGTCAGGTACTAGATCTTTCACTGAAGGATCTTCGGTGAGAATTGACCAGTTCTTTTTCAGTATGTTCCGAATTTTTTGGTGTTCGTTGGAGAATATTAGTATTATCCTGGTAGGGGGTGAATCTGTTTTGGTATCTTTCCTTTTAAAGAGGATTTCATGTCTGTTTTGTTTATTTACTCGATTAAATGCTTTTTTGAGGCATGTTCCAGAATATCCCCTTGCTAGCAGTCTGTGAGTTAAGGCATCGGCTTCTTTCTGGAAGTCAGTTGGGCTGGTGCAATTTCTTTTGAGTCTTAGAAATTGGCTATAAGGTATGGACTTTTTGAGGGGTTCTGGATGGAAGCTTGTAGCGTGGAGGACAGTGTTACCAGCTGTCTCCTTTCTGAACAGGGTGGTCATGAGATTGCCAGTTTGGTCTTTGTAAATATAGGTGTCCAGGAAGGGTATCTTGGTTTGACTGTATGTCATAGTAAAGTACATATTGTACCGATTTTGATTCATTTTGTTTAAACACTCCAGTAGTAGATTCTCGGGTCCGTTCCAGATAAGCAGTACACCGTCGATGTATCTTTGCCATAACATGTTGTTTGTGTATATGTTATTTTCTTCTGATGATAAAAAGTCTTCTTCCCATTCGCCCAAATAGATATTTGCATATGTGGGTGCGCAGCTTGTGCCCATCGCAACACCACATGTTTGTACATAATATGTGCCGCAGAAATAGAAGATGTTATGATTCAGTATGAATTTCAGCATGGTTAGAATAAATGTGTTGAAGTTGGCATCATGATTGCTTTGTTCGTTGAGAGTTTTCTCTACTGTTAGGAGTCCTTTTGAGTGGGGGATATTATTGTAGAGAGTTTCAACATCAATAGTAACCAGAATGGCATTGGTGGGTATCGATAGGTTTTCCAAAATTTGTAAAAGATGTCCTGTGTCTTTGATATAGGAAGCTAATTTGGTGACGTGAGGTTTGAGATGGGCGTCGATAACCTGACTAATTTTTTCAGTGATGCTTCCATTCCCGGAAATGATGGGTCGACCTGGTGGGTTGAGGGGGTCTTTGTGCACTTTCGGTAGTGCATAAAAAGTTGGCACACTGTAAGATTCTGGTACCTTTGGTACCCTTATTGCCCATTTTCCTTTTCATATTGCGTCCCACCTTTTTAGTTAGGTGGAACGCATATACCTTTAAGCCGGATGACATCATCGCTGAGCGCCGCTCTGAGCGGCTATTTCAATCGCCGGCTTTCTCTCTCACATTGTTCGTTCAATGTTACTGCATGCTCACAAGCCTTGTCTTATGCTGCCGGAGCCTCCAGCTATTCTCTTTACCTGGAACAGACCGGAACCTCGCTACTGATCCCGTATCTCGCTACCGGATCACTCCCTCACTACCGGACCCCTCTACTTGCTAACCTTACTAGTGATAAGTACCCCACAGGGGATTCCTCCATAACTAACTTACACTATCTACCTCTGCACATTAAGGACTGTTACTATCTATGCATACTAATTCTATCATCTGCACTGTTACATAGATTGCTAGCTCTTGAGTCTACTACCATCTATCCTTGCACTGGGTTAGTCTATCCTGTATATGTCATCTGCTGTCCTCACCACCTGTTACCATACATGATTACTAACCTATCTGCATTCTACCTATTACCATCTACTACTCTCCTGAACATTGCTATCAAGTGCTTATCATTACTGTCACTGCTCACACCTGTCCCTTCAGCACATCACCTCCATACTGTCATATACATCCCATCACTCCAGGAACATCTTATTGAGTGTGTGTATATCTGTATGCTGAAGCAGACAGGCCCACAGTGATGAGTCTGGAGAGTTGGATCTGGTATTTCAACACATCTCTACATGACTACTGAGTGGAGATTCTGCAGCTGCAAATCCAGCTTACTATAAAAACGCAGGAGCGTAACACACACGAGGATATTTTGTTCTAACGAACTCCCAAAGGGTTTGAGAGATGATATTGTTGTTGTAGGCCTGATCTACCAATGTGTAGAATTCTTCATTGAAACTGTGTACCATGAGGGGGGAGATTTGTTTGTAGTATTTTTTGTTTTCCAGAATTTTGAGGCACATTTCCTTATAATTTTCATTATTCATTAGTACCACATTGCCTCCTTTGTCGGAGGGTTTTATTGTAATATTTTCATTGTCTTGTAGTTCTTTTAGTGCTTTCCTCTGTGTTGGAGTGAGGTTGGTTGGATGAGTGGTTCTGCGTAGTTGTTCAATGTCCTTCGTTGTTTGGCGAACAAATAATGAGATTGCTGGATTTGTGTTGAGGGGGGGGGGGTATTTGTGTGATTTTTTTCTTGAATTGGGTGGTAGTAGCTGGTTCTGTATTAGGTTCATCTTCATCACTGTCTATTAGTGAGTCCGTATCCTCAGAGTCATCTAGGCCTCCTTCGTCTAGAAGTAAGTTGAGATCTCTGATGGCTCGGAATTCGGCGGCTGTAAGTGGTGTGGGTGTTGGCTCAACCGGTGGTTTTTTGTTGTAGCAGACTTTTAGAAGAAGATTGCGTGCAAACAAATTGATGTCTTTTATGACTTCAAATGTATCCATGCTTTGGTTGGGGCAGAATGAAAGTCCGAGAGAAAGTACTTCCTCTTGTGCAGGTGTTAGATTGTGTGTAGAGAGGTTAATGACGTTTAGTCCCTCTTGTCCTCCTGTCTTGGTGTGTCTTGGTTCTGTTTGGTTTTGTTGTTTGGTTTCCCTAAAAAAACACCCTTTACTTTTGAGCGAGTAAATATTTCATGAGGTTTGAGTGTTTTTGTGACATTTTCTGTTGTTTCAGTATCAGAAGCACTAGCTTCTGCTTGGTCTTGAGGTGTTTCCCAGTCACGTCTGTCAGAATCTCTTGGTGTTTTATGTGTCGTGGGTTTCTGGGGATGACTTCTGTTCCTGCCTCTATTGGTTTCAGTGCCGGAGTTGTAGGAAGATGAGTCTGAGGATTGTTGCTGGTAGGGATTCCTGGGAACGCGATTTCTGTTGCGATTCGGTCTTGTTGGGTTGGCCCATTTATATGCACGGCCCTGTGTAAATGCGTTTTTGTCACGCCAGTATTTCTTCTCTTTTTTGACCAGGATATCCTTGCTGAACTCCTCCAGGTGTGCCTTCGGCTTTTTTTCTTCTTCGCTGTACAATGCGGCTGTTTTTAGTGGGGCAAGTTGCTCGTAGATTTTTTTGATTTCTCCTTCTAGACTTTTGCTTTGTCTGAGGTACTCTGCTTGAAGTAATAACATGAGGTTTTTGGAACATTGGTTCAATATGTCTTCCCATTCTTGTTTCATCAAAACGGTAATATTGTCTAATGTTGGAAATATTTGGATTCGTAAGCCGGCCGGGTTAATGTTCTCTTTAATGTATCTGTCAAATGTACGGACGTGCCAGTGTAGGGCTGATTTTCTTTCCAGATGTTTTTTTAGGGTAGCAAAAAGTGCGGTGATATCTGAGTTTAGTTGCTCTTTTTCTTCAAAGTTGGACTGGATGTTTAGCATCAAGGAGTCCCACTCAGTGCCCATCAGGTCTCCCATTGTGTCCCTCTTCTCTTGTGAGGGTGGCTCCAGCTTGCAATCTGGTGGTAGCTGGAGGGTTGTGAATAAGGCCCTGCAGCTCCCTAGCAGTGAGCCAGAAGCTCAAAAGGTAGGGGAGGCTGGGGTCGATTGAAATCACAAAAAATGTGTGTTTCTGCCTTGCTGTGCGACAAAAACAAAATAAAAGATAAGTTTTTAACGGTTTTTTGGGGGTTGGGATCTGGGAGGTCAGGATGTTTTCCATCCAAAGAAACTGGTAAATTTTGTGTAGATCCCTAGTTGCCCTATATAGTAGGTGTAGCCAACATCCCGGAATATATATCTAAAAGGTGTTTGGTGCCTCAGGCCAAAGGTATGGGACTTTATGGGCTAGTCAGATAATCATATGACAATAATAAGTAAAATATCACAATTTATTCAAAAGAAACAGAAAACAAAATTCATGAATGAACATGAGATAATTTGAGTGCCTATGGGTTATAGACCCATGTGTATAGTGGTATAAGGTAGGAAAAGTGACAGTGTGAATGGTGACTTGGATATAAATCTCTGTCTGTTCTGGCTCATGTGAGAGACTCTGGAACGTGTTGAGAGAGAGAGTATATCTCGGTTTTTCCAACGCGTTTCGGCATTTAATAATACGTTGCCTTTATCAAGGAAAAAAGTGGGCCACCATATCTGCAAGATATATAGTGGGTACATGTCAATTTTACCAGCTGGTGTATAGGTACTTCATTAATAGCATTAGGAAGTAAAAATACACACATACTTGTGACATTAAGGGTCAAATCCCGGACCCTTGCATCTGCTTTCCCAAATTGACTCACACAGGATTTTGAGGAAATCGATGTCTCTATGATATGAGAAAGATTGGGTGAATAATGGAGGATAATAATTGTGAGAAAGAGATTTAATTGGTCACTGACTTACATAGGGATGTAGGTGCTCTGACTTGCGTGGAAAAGGATCCCTTCTCGTGTCAGGTTTAATGTGTTGCGAGTTCCTTCTCTTTGTAATATTATTGCTGTCATGTATTCCCAAAAATTTTCATTGATATTTCTTAATGTCACAAGTATGTGTGTATTTTTACTTCCTCATGCTATTAATGAAGTACCTATACACCAGCTGGTAAAATTGACATGTACCCACTATATATCTTGCAGATATGGTGGCCCACTCTTTTCCTTGATAAAGGCAACGTATTATTAAATGCCGAAACGCGTTGGAAAAACCGAGATATACTCTCTCTCTCAACACGTTCCAGAGTCTCTCACATGAGCCAGAACAGACAGAGATTTATATCCAAGTCACCATTCACACTGTCACTTTTCCTACCTTATACCACTATACACATGGGTCTATAACCCATAGGCACTCAAATTATCTCATGTTCATTCATGAATTTTGTTTTCTGTTTCTTTTGAATAAATTGTGATATTTTACTTATTATTGTCATATGATTATCTGACTAGCCCATAAAGTCCCATACCTTTGGCCTGAGGCACCAAACACCTTTTAGATGGGAAATTGTTGGCTGAACAGTGGTTGCATCCAGTTAGATGTAATGACTGTTCGGGTATTCTGACATCCAATGATGCCAGCTGTTAGAATACAATAGCCAGAAGGGAAATGTGTCCATCCATGCTGTTTAGTGTAAGATGTGGGAATCAATAGATTTCTCTCATTCACCCTACAGGGCTAAATGAGAGAAATGTAAGAGTGTACGGCCTGCCTTACTCAATCAAGAAAAAAATATCAGCCTTAGCTATAAAAAAAAAATATATACACATACTCAAGTTACATAGTTATATAGTTACATAGTTAGTGAGGTTGAAAAAAGACATCAGTCCATCCATTTCAACCTATGATGTGTGTGTGTGTTTGCTGTTAACTGTACATTGTATACCCCTGTATGTTGTGGTCTTTAAGGTGCCCATCTAATCGTTTTTTGAAACTATCGATGCTCCCTGCTGATACGACTGTTTGCGGAAGAGAATTCCACATCCTTACTGCTCTGACAGTAAAGAACCCCCTACGGACTTTAAGGTTAAACCGCCTTTTCTCTAGTTTTAGTGAGTGGCCACGTGTCTTATTGTATTCCCTTTCTCTGAATAGTGTGTTCCTTATGCTAGGGTTGCCAGTACAGTATTTGTACATTGATATCATATCCCCCCCTTAATCGTCTCTTCTCCAGAGATAATAAGTTTAGTGCTTGTAGTCTTTCCTCATAGCTGATGTCCTCCATTCCCCTAATTATTTTTGTTACCCTTCTCTGGACTCTCTCCAGTTCCAGCACATTCTTTCTTGGGGACCGATGCCCAGAACTGGACAGCATACTCCAGATGTGGCCGGACCAGAGTCTTGTAGAGAGGGAGAATAATCTCTTTATTTCTGGAGTGAATCCCCTTTTTTATACATCCCAGTACTCTGTTGGCTTTGCTTGCAGCGGCTTGGCATTGCATGCCACTGCCAAGCCTGTTGTCTACCAGTACCCCCAGGTCCTTTTCCATCTTAGATTCACCCAGAGGTTCCCCCCTAGTGAGTAGCTTGCTTTCTGGTTTCTGGCACCCAAGTGCATTACTTTACATTCTTCAACATTAAACCTCATCAGCCATGTAGTTGCCCACCCCATTATTTTGTTCAGGTCCGCTTGTAAGGTTTCCACATTCTGCATAGAAGATATTGGCATTCTTAGCTTAGTATCATCTGCAAACACTGAGATTGTACTAGATATCCCCTCCTCTAGATCATTTATGAATAAATTAAACAGGATTGGCCCCAGGACAGAACCCTGGGGGAGCCCACTTTCCACACCCGCCCAATCTGAGTACTCCCCATTAATCACCACCCTTTGCACTCTCCCCTGGAGCCAGTTCTCTATCCAGGTACTCACCTTATGGTCCATACCTATCTTCCTTAGTTTGCACAGTAAGCGTTTGTGGGGAACTTTGTCAAAGGCCTTTGCAAAGTCCAGATACACCACATCCACAGGCTTACCTTTATCTAGGTGGCAGCTCACTTCATCATAGAAGGTTAATAGATTGGTTTGGCAAGAACGATTTTTCATGAATCCATGCTGATTACTACTAATAATACCATTTTCATTACTAAAGTCTTGTGTGTGGTCCCTTAACATCCCCTCCAAAATCTTGCAGACTACTGATGTTAGGCTGACCGGCCTATAGTTACCCGGGATATATCTCGGCCCTTTCTTAAATATTGGTACCACATTGGCTTTTTTCCAATCAGCTGGCACCATACCCGTCTGTAAACTATCCTTAAAAATCATGAATAATGGTCTGGCAATCACCTGGCTGAGCTCTTTAAGAACCCTCGGGTGCAAACCATCCGGTCCCGGTGATTTATTTATGTTAAGTTTCTCTAGATTAGTTCTAAGTCTATCTTCTGTTAGCCATGGCGGTACTTCCTGAGGTGTGTTGTTTAGTGTGGCCCTACAAGCTGGGTTAGTGTAGCCCCCCAATTCTTTTGTGAAGACTGAAGAGAAGAAATGATTTAAAACTACCGCCTTTTCCCTGTCCTCTGTGGCCAAATCTCCCTTATCGTCTTTTATGGGGCCAATGTGTTCTGGCCTCACTTTCTTACTATTTATATACTTAAAGAATTTCTTGGGGTTCTTTTTACTCTCTTCCGCTATATGTCTCTCGTGTTCTATTTTAGCCGCCCTGATTTCGTATTTACATTTCTTATTACACTCTTTGTAATGCTTGAATGCTGCCAATGACCCCTCAGTCTTGTATTTTTTGAAGGCCTCTTCTTTAGCATTAATATGCATTTTTAAGTTGGAGTTTAGCCACCCAGGGTTTAGTTTTGCTCTTTTAAATTTATTTCCCTTTGGAATGCACTGGTCAATCCCTTTGTTAAGTATGCTCTTGAAGCACTCCCATTTTTCCTCCATGTTCTTTGTTCCCATTTGATATTTTCTAGCAGAGAGCGCAGTTTTGGGAAATTGGCTCTTTTGAAATTCAGTGTCCTTATATTACCCTTATGTTTCCTATTACTATGATTAATACTGAAACGAATTGACCTATGGTCACTGTTTCCTAAGTTGCCCCGTATTTCTATATCCGTGAGAAGGTCTGTATTGTTGGTAATCAGTAGGTCAAGTACCGCATTATTTCTTGACGGTGCATTCACCATCTGACCCATGAAATTGTCCTGCAAAACATTTAGGAACTGCCAAGCCTTGGCTGAATGGCGGTTCCTTCTGCCCAGTCTATATCTGGATAATTAAAGTCCCCCATTATAATGACATTTCCCATCCTTGCTGCCAATACTATCTGTAAAAGGAGGTCCGCCTCCCCTCCTCCCTCAGGTTGGGGGGCCTATAGCATACGCCCAATATTACCTTCCCCACAGTGCCTTCCCTTTGAAGTTCTACCCATAGGTATTCTGCCTCGTCCATAGCTCCATTATTAATATCATCCTTCATATTTACCTGTACACTGTTCTTAATATACACACATACCCCTCCCCCTTTTTTGCCTTCTCTATCTCTGCGATAAAGGGAATACCCCTGAATGGTCGCCATCCAGTCATGAGAGCTGTCGAACTAAGTCTGAGTTATTCCCACAAAATCTAAGTCCTCCTCAAACATTAGCAGCTCCAGCTCTTCCATCTTGTTGGCCAGGCTTCTGGCATTGGTATACAAACCTCGTAATTTTGGCCGTTTACATATATCCTCATAAGATGTTTTTAGGCTGTTCTTGTGATTTTTCCCAATACCTACCCTGGGTTTCGGAGCTCCGAACACCTTACCGCTAATCTCCCCATTTGTTCCCTCTGAATCTTGCTTTCCACTGGCTAATTCTACATCTGTACCCTCGCCCCCATCACCTAGTTTAAAAGCCCCTCTAACTTTTTGGCCATCTTCTCACCCAGTACGGCTGCACCCTCCCCATTTAGGTGCAATCTGTCCCTACCATAGAGCTGGTGGCCGACTGAGAAGTCGGCCCAGTTCTCCAGGAACCCAAAACCCTCCTTACTACACCAGCTCCTCAGCCACTTGTTAACTTCCCTAATCCCCCGCTGCCTCTCTGGTGTGGCTCGAGGCACAGGTAGTATTTCTGAAAATACTACCTTGGAGGTCCTACTCTTCAACTTAGCGCCTAAGTCCCTGAAATTGTTTAGGACTCCATCTTCCTCCACCCATGTCATTGGTACCCACGTGTACCATGACAGCTGGGTCTTCCCCAGCCCTACCAAATAATCTGTCCAGCCGTCAAGAAACATATAAGCTTACTTTTCAAAATTAGGAGAACAACCCAGAATAACAAATGTATTATCCAGGCACAAAAGTTTCTAAAGTTACAGCAAATTACAGCTCCTTACTTACGGAACTATTGGTGGAGCAATGCTGTGACATTTCTGTTGTACCAAATATGTTAAAGAGGTTGTAAACCCATGAACGTTTTTTTTTTTTTTTCTGTAACCTGAAAGAGAAACACATAATGAGCTAGTATGCATCGCATACTAGCTCATTATGAAATACTTACCTAAGAACGAGCCCCCGCTGTGCCGCTCACTCACCTGTATGACGGGCGACATGTCCAGTCGCCCGTCTTCCGGGATCGCGGCATCCGGCCATCTGATTGGCCGGAGCCGCGGTGACGTCACTCCCGCGCACGTGCGCGGGAGCCGACGGTCACGGCGCAGGGCTCTGAAGAAATGGCACCAGCGGCCGTTCCTTCAGAGCGCATGTGCCAGTGACGTCACTGGCTGCATGTAAGGTAAATATCTCCTAAACGGTACATGTTTAGGAGATATTTACACTACCTATAGGTAAGCCTTAATATAGGCTTACCTATAGGTAAAAGTGTCAGAGGAGGGTTTACTTCCTCTTTAAGTTCATCCCTAAATTCTGAGCAGATCTGTTAAGGAAGTTTCCTATCTATCATTATAAGGTAAGCCCAATTTTGCATTCATGACACGAGGTGCCTAAGATACAGTCCGGTAGTGCTTAAGATGTAGTACCCGCCTTACATAAATCTCCCTCAAGCACTTAGTTCAAAATCACTTTCTTTCCACTAATAGTTTTTTTGGTATTGAAGGATTAGACTGGGATAAAATTGGTAAGCATGCACCACAGAGATCTTACTTTACTAAGGATTCAGATCAGGATAACAATCCAGGATCAGAATATGATATGGTTTAGGACACAGTCCAAGCACAAAAGGTTAGTGGTTACAACAAAGTAGGTCCAACCACGAAAACTTATTGGTTACAACAAAGTATATTTCTTCAGCCTATCCATGCAGGAAAACCATATAAAGAAGAATACGTGCAAATGGGACATCATATAGAGTCCCTACAATGCTATGGCCAGATAGGTCAAGCAGTGTACTTCTCAGGGAACGGTTTTACCATACACCACTTAGCAACAGAGCCAATCCCCCTTTGGTCACAGTTAGCAACGCTTCTTGAACTCACATGTCTATGTGACTAATGAGGATTACAGACAGGCCACCCTGCATAGTTGAGATACTTGTGCTCGATCAATTCCTTAACCTCCCTGGCGGTAACCCCGAGCGTGACTCGGGGTGGATTTTTCAGTGCAGGATCGGTATCCCCGAGTCATGCTCGGGGTAGATGTGCAGAGAGCGCAGTGGTGTTCTCTTACCTTCTCCTGGCGATCCAGCGATGATCTCTCATTGCTGTGATCGCCAGCCGAGATCCCCGCCGCTCTCCGTCGGTCTGATGACTTCCTGGTTCCGTTCCTTGCAGCAGCAATGCTGCATGGAAGCGGAACTGGGAGGGAAATTCAAAAAACGTTGCACAAAACACAAACACAAACACATAACACATTTTATATTATATGCAGCATTGCATATATATATATATATATATATATATATATATATATATGCATATATATATATATATATATATATATATATATATATATATATATATATATATATATATGCATATATATATATATATATATATATATATATATATATATATATATATATATATATGTGTGTATATATATATGCATATATATATATATATATATATGTGTATATATATATATATATATATATATATATATATATATATATATATATATATATATATGTGTATATATATATGCATATATATCTATATATATATATATATATATATATATATATATATGTGTATATATATATGCATATATATCTATATATATATATATATATATATATATATATATGCACACACACACATATATATATATATATATATATATATATATATATATATATATATATACCTATATACACACACATATATATATATAATATATAACGCATGAATTATAATCTAATCAATAATATAATTTTATATATTTATAATTATAATTCATGCGTTTGTGTTTAAAATTTATCACATCTGGGATGTCTACTAGAGTCTTGTTTTGGTCAGGTTTAAGTCAGTAATTACTAAGAATTGTAGGCCTATAATACATAACGCCAAATTTCCATGAAAAAAATTGTACCGCTTTTGGTACAGAATTCCTGACAGAATCATACCGCCAGGGAGGTTAAAGTGTTACTAAACACAGTAATATAAAAAATGTTTTTCAGCCCTCCTCACTGCCCACAACCTATAAATATTGTTTTACATTAAAATACTGCAGCTATATACCTTGTTAGCTGATCTGTATACTGCGGTCACGTGATACTCTGCAGGGTCCACCCGAATCAAAAGTGTTCATGTAGGAGGAGATTTCACTGCCTCTTGAAATCCTGTGTCCTCATGCTTTTATGGGAGGTGGATCATCCATCAATCAAGATGTGACATCTCACCCATTGTGTTCTTTTTTAGTTACTTGGCACGGAGGAGGAGGGAGGGACTGGGCTGTCATTTAGGATCTGTATACATGCCCACATGTGTGATGGTAATACCATGTGACCTGAATAGCTCAGCTAAAACTGGGAAATGTCCTCTCCAGCAATAGAGACCAAACTGAGCATGTGCAGCTGAACTACACTTACTGTGCATACAGGATCACACAGCCCTTTTACAGAATGCAGAGGATAAATCAGTTAAGTTATACAGTGAATATAACAAGCATGCTATTCTGCATCTATAGACAGATTTTACTGTTGTGGGTTTAGTAACACTTTAACTGTTAGGCCTCTTTCACACGGTCCGCATTCCGTTAACAAAGTTAAAAAGGCTCAACGTTTGGACAATCCTTTATTTCTGGAGGTGGGTCTCGGACCAGGAGAATGTGATTGACTAAGGTGGTGGAGTTCCCCCCATTTTACAGATGTGTGGTGGTCTAGCTTGATCCTGTTGCAGGAGGATGGTGGGAGAGACGCTCAGCTAGTATGACTATTGCTGGCAGTGAATGGAGGCCCTGTGGGTTAGATCAAGACCAAGTGCAGCCAGGAGACCTAATCTTCGCATTAATTGTATCTTTATATTGTTACAGAAAAGTCCCTGATCCCACGGCATGTAGGGACTTGTAGCTCTGGAAAGCCACAGGTTGCCTGTCGATTCATTATAGTGCAATAGACAGAGACATCTCATGTACAGGAATATACACTTCTCAAAAGCCGAAACAAATTATTAGAAAAATAAAAGGCATGGCAAAGCAGATTTTCCCATTGCTGCCACCTTCTCTCATGTCTGTCACTGCCTCCACTATTTTATACAATAGATATACATTGGTAATAATTAGCTCCTCTGGGACCGCAGGCAATAGAATCGCAGAGCAGCAGGGAAGCGTCACAGGGGAATGTGCGCCTTGTCAGGCGAACGCTTTCCTTTGTAGTCTGACAATGGTGAAGTTTAACATATTTTTAAAGTGCAGCATTCAGCAGTCTGTGCAGGCAGGGAGCATGGAGTTGAGATGTTACTTGCTAAAGTTTAAATTGGTGTCAGTTTTCTTGTGGATCTGCGCAAAATTCCTGCTGATTTATTTTTAAGGGATTGTTTTCTGAATATCTTTCCCTGCTTGTTCTTATTACATTTCAGGTAAAGTCAGATTTGTTACATAATCAGAATTTTAGGGGTGTATTTATTGAACAACTCCCCATAGCTATTTGTCCATCGAAACTGCATGTAAATTCATTCTGTGTGAATGCAGCAAAATCAAACATTTTCAGGGTTTATTCTCTGCAGATTGAAAGTTATTCATTGAAAAAAAAAACAGTGTGAAAGGGAAAAAATTATGATTATTATTATTAAAAAAAAAAAAAAGCATATTATATACAAAATATTACAATTACATAATTACATACATCTAATTAATAATTAAATGTAATTATACATTAAATACAATTTGTAATTCAGTTATTTTTATTATTATTTCAAATTATTATTGCTGCTAATTGGCACTGAGTATCGAAGGAAATAAGTATGTTCCTCAGCTTTATAATGCAGTATTTTACCCAATTTCCTCTGCAAAACCCAGTAAGAAGGTGTATGACAGCCTCAGCCAGGGCACCAACCAGGCCACACTCCCAATGCTTTTCATTCCACCCACAGAGCTTAGTCATGATTCAATTATGCTTTAAATCATTACAAAATTACCCTTTAAACCCGCTTCATCCTCTTCTCCAGCTCATTAGGTTACCTCCCTCTTCCACTAGGAGCAATATTAGCTGTGTTGACTAAGCAATAGGAAAATCTTTTTGCGTATGTGACCATCAAGGTTTACATACAAAACCTCAGAATCTCTAAATACAAAGTAATGCAGAGCCCAAAAATGTACATCAGAATCCTATGCAAACTGTGCCACAAAATATATCAAATATTATAGGCAGTCCTCTAACATCTTGCCGACTGTCCACCATAATATTATTGCGGCAGGGTGGCTCGGCTGCGCAAAATCACGTAGTACTACGTGATTTTGTTCACGAGGTCTCGGTGGCGAGCGGAATGTTTTATAGCAGAAAGTCAAAAATATGGCGTTGTTACTTTAACGGAAAATTGTGCTTTCATGCGACGCTGTACCCAAATACAATTGATGTCCTTTTTTCCCCACAAATAGAGCTTTCTTTTGGTGGTATTTGATCACATCGGCGGTTTTTAGATTTTGCGCTATAAAGTAACGCAGTGCAGTGATTAATAATCAAATCCTGGTGTAATTCTCTTCCACTCATTAGGCGTATATCTGTTCAGAATCCGTGGGGGTTGATTTACTAAAACTGGAGAGTGCAAGATCTGGTGTAGCTCTGCAGAGAAACCAATGAGCTTCCAGGTTTTATCATCAACGTTTGATTCAGCAAGCTGAAGTTAGAAGCTGATTAGCTAACATGTACAGCTGCACCAGAATCTGAGTGCTCCAGTGTCAGGAAATCCCCTCCCCCATGTGTCATCAGTCCCCCAACTGATTTCAAACTCACCAGAATTGATAGCTGCCAGATCATATGAAGACAAATTGACTGACAAATACTGTACTTACAAAATTACCCTTTAAATCAGCCTCAGCCTCTTCTTCAGCTCATTAAGGTAACTCCCTCTTCCACTAGGAGTAATATTAGTTGTGTAGACTAAGCTCATATACCACAGCAGAAAGAGAACCATACTCTAATTAATTATGTCATAAATAAGTGTTCACAAATTACCCACTGTTTACCAAATATCATGTGAACATACACTCATCAACTTAAACCATCACCATGAGATGACAGAAGAGAGAAAGAGAACCACCCAAAATGTATGCAACCCCAATCACCAGATAAAGAGGAAAGTTACCAGACGGATTGTTGCCCTGTTCTATGCAGCAAAACGCCTATTACAACTCATGAGGTTCCCTTTCAAACAGTCCACTTCTCTCTCCAGCTCCTCTAGCTTCTCCAGATATTCAGGTAGCTGCATGGGTAAAGCTCACATACCGGAGCAACAAACGGGGACCATAGTGCATAGCTCCCAACTGTCCTTAATGTCTAGGGACTGTGCCTCTTTCCTCCTCCATTTGTCCCTAATTTTGCTCTGATCTAGTTGTATATAAAATTCACTTTTTATCTTTCAAAAAGTGTTTCCCAGTGCAAAACCTCTTATCCAACTTCTAAATTGCTGCATTTGTAAATTTCAAAATCCAGTATAAAGGAATGTGAGGAAAAGGGGATAGGAATTTCAAGGCCCCCCTTTTCCCTCATGGGATCACCACAGCTCAAGGTTTCAACTTTCCCCCACAGGTAAGGGCGTGGTTAAGAGGAGTCTGTTACCTGATAGGTGGGAAGCCTTAGAAGCAGGTAGAATTTTCTAGAAGCTCCTAGAGTGTTAATAAAAGGGGCTCTCTGACTGGAATTGTTGCCAGTCATTGCGGGTAGCACACGCTGAGGAGCTCAGGCAAAGGATCTTAATATCGAGCCAGCAGTAATACCCCTCAATGGCAAAATGAAGACATTGAGCGAGCCGAAACAGAAGGCAGTGAAGAATGAATTAGACACTTTTTGAGCTTACCTGCGGGTCAACTGGTCCGGGATGTCAGCTGCAAAAGACCCCAAAATGAGTCAGAAGCAGCTGAGGAAAGAAGGGGAGCAGCTGGCAGTGAAGTGAAGTCCATACTGGAGGAAGAGGAAGCGGTAGGGACGGAACTTCAGTTGAGAGGTCAGCGAGGAGGAGCGCCGAGGTAAGGAGGCTGGACCGTAGGCGGAGGATACAGAAGAACCCCTACAGCCCTGCAGCATCGCTCCGAAGGGGTGAAGAGCGGGAGGATTCAGCTATCTCCGGAAGAAGCAGCAGAGGCGGAGTAAGAAGAAGTCAGGCGGAGCTCGGCCGAGACAAGCACAGACAAGAGGCGGAGACTCAGAAGCGGTCGTCTAGGAGACCGGCGAAGCCTTCAGAGCAGGGAACAGTGCATCTGGAAGCTTTGGGTTCTAACCCAGGCTTCTGTAGTAGTAAAATGATTCAGGCTGAAGTGGTAGGAGAAAGAGAGTTAGAGGAGGTGAAGTTTAAAGAGGCTGGTGAGTCTGGGCAAATTAATATTTTGTCTGCTTTATCTGCTACTTTGCTGCAATTAGTAAGTAACTTACCTGCAGTTTCACCTCAGTGTGTCAGGGTCCAGAGTAGTGAGGATGTAGCATCAGTCTGGAGGGTGAATACTGGGACAGGGCAACACAAAGAAGATGAAAAGCTAATGGTTAACTCACCAGCTATTAAAATAGACCAGGTTAATGTTGCTTCTAAAGAATCAGTAGAGAGTTGTAAGGAATTGATTCCCTGTGTACTGTCCCCGTTAGGCTTTCATGTTGCGATAAGCACGAAAGAAAAGATCTGGCGGGGAGAATACATAGATCTACTGTCATTGCTCCCAAGTCAGAAGGAATATTATTATAGGTTTGAAAAAGAAGAGAATGAAGAAGAGAAAAAGAAACCTATAACAAGATTTTTTAATAACTGGCTCCAAGCTTTTGCTACTTATGCAAGCATATTGTGTGAAAAATTGCGTTCCGGATTATTTCAGCATATAGATATCATCCTGGAGGCCTATAGAAATTTTGGGGGCCTAAGGTTGGTATTTTTATGACGAGGCGTTTAGGCAAAAAATGGCAGTTCATTCGAACATTAATTAGGGTAATAAAGATGTGGGGCTCTGGTTAAATTTATTTGTTCCTCAACGCCCCCCGCCCCCTCTTTCAAATAGAGTGCCTCAAACCAGTCAATCCGGTAATTATAAGAAGGGAATTTGTTTTTCTTTCAATGATGCGCAATGTAAATGGCCGAATACATGTCGTTTCCGACATGAATGCGCATTTTGTTCAGGTCCTCATCCCATAAGTAAATGCTTCAAGAAACAGCCAGGTAAAGATATTTTTCTTAAAGGCCAACTCCCCGGTGAATCTAATAAACATGGAGCCATGGCTGCGTATCTACCCAGACCAGGTGATGGCACAGTTAATTAAAGAAGGTTTTGCTCTAGGTTTTAAATTACCAGGTTTTAAAGGTTCAGGTTGTAAGTTTGTAAAAAAATTTGAAATCAGTAGACGACCTGTCGGAAGTCGCCAATGGTAAGTTAATGAAAGAATTGCAGGAAGGTAGAATAGCTGGTCCTTTTGATGAGCCTGCTTTTAAGAATTTTTGTTTATCACCACTAGGTAGAGGGGGTTTTTGGTGCCTCAGAGCAAGAAAAAATGGGACTTTACGGGCAAGTGAATAGATATAAAGCTAAGTATATACAGAAATAATAGAAAAATAGCTAAAATGAACAATAATTTATTCACAACAGATGTTATTCCAAGTATTGATTAAATAACGTATTGGTGAACAATGTGCTTGGGGGGAGACCCAAGTGTGAAGGAAGAAACAAAGGGGTTGATTCAACAAGGAATCAGTGACAATAGTGAAATTAGTGACATATCATAAGGATTTCCAGTAGATGTTTAAAGGGACACTTGTCCCCCAGAAGGATCCTATTTGGCTGACGCGTTTCGGCTCTCTCTTGAGCCTTTTTCAAAGCGTTAGGTCACTCTGTACTTTAATCTATAGGAATAATATATATAGGTTTGTTTAGGTCCTTATTGTCATCAGGTATAATTATAATTCAGATTTGGAAAGAGTTTTTACATACATGGATGTAGTTAGCAGTTACTGCGCAAGGCTCCCCTCATCATGTTGCAATCGCAGCGGGATCGTGTTTTCCATATAGCCTAGGATGGTAATGGCAAAAGAACTTATTTAAGAAGTGGGTTATAGGACACATTGTATCAGATGTCTCTAGAAAGGTATGACCACTTACATTTGTGTGGACTGAAGGGGTTAAACACTTCCTCCACGGGGGAGGGTTTTTCCCTCTCTCTTTGTCGGATTCTTGGTCTGTATTATAATGTAGTAAGAGTGGTCTGTATTTACCTTAATCACTGTGTATAAATACGAATATAGTGACTTTTTACCCCAAAGTAGGTGTTATAAACTCCTTGTGTTTGTACGGTAAAAAAGGTCACTTTCGGTGCCTTTCGGTGCCCAAAGTTTATTAAAAGATAAGGAGTCCATAGGAGCTTACGTTTTGTAGAAGGAACTGGTGGAGGTGATCCGTCCGGCTAGCGCAGATTTCACTATTCACTTTCACTATTCACTTGCCCGTAAAGTCCCATTTTTTCTTGGTCTGAGGCACCAAAAACCCCCTCTACAATTTACACAGGGACGGTGGCAGCACCTACTCACTTTATTTTTGTTTGCAAAAGAAAAAAATCACCCCCTTATCATCACTAGGTATCATCCCTAAAAAAGAAGTAAGTATCTTTAGATTAATTCACCATTTATCATATCCACATAATTACTCTCTAAATGATCAGTTCGGGGAGGAATTGTGCTCGGTATCTTACGCATCTTTTGAAGAGGCAATTTCAAAACTACAAGAGATGGGGCGAGGAACATCGTTAGCAAAGGCTGACATAAAGTCGGCTTTCAGGCTCCTCCCCATTCATCCTGAAAGTTTCAACTCGCTAGGTTTTCACTTTGGTGGTAAGTATTTCTTTGACAAGTGTTTGCCAATGGGATGCTCGGTTTCTTGCTTTTATTTTGAAAGTTTCTTGACTTTTGTTGAGTGGGTAGTAGCAAAAGAAGCGCAATCTAATAATATGCTTCACTACCTAGATGATTTTTTATTTTTTGGTAGGTCAGGTACCAAGGATTGTGATAGGCTGCTATTTACATTTTTTGAAGTATGCAGCAAGTTTGGCATCCCATTGGCAAATGATAAGACCGTTTTTTCCACTACGTGCATTGAATTCTTGGGGGTAAAGATAGACTCCCAGGCAATGGAGTTTAGTTTGCTGCAAAATAAAGTGCATAAGATTTATGTTTTGATCTTAAAGATAATTTGCTTAATGAAAGTGTCAGTTAAAATGATGCAGCAGTTGTTAGGTTTATTGGCATTTGCGACAAGGGTACTTCCTATGGGGTGTATTTTTGACCGTGGTTTGTACCCAGCCATCTATTACATATTACGTACATAGTAGGTGAGGTTAAATAAAGACAATAGTCCATCCAGTTCAACCTGTGTAGGTGTGTGTGGCTGTAATCATCTCACATAGCCCTGAATGTTCTGATCCTTGAGATGTACGTCTAAGAGTCTTTTGAAAGCCACCATACTACCTGCAGAAACCACCTCTTGTGGTAGAGAATTCCACAATCTTGTAGCCCTAACAGTAAAGAACCCCCCACGTTGCCTGAGGTTAAAACGCTTCTCCTCTAATCGCATTGTATGCCCTCGAGTCCTCATGCAATCCCTTCGACTGAACAGCTTTTTTTCTAAGCTGAGATCCCCATTGAGATATTTAAAAATTGCTATCATGTCCCCCCTCAGGCGTCTCTTCTCCAGGGAGAATAAATCAAGCGATTGCAGACGCTCTTCATAATTAAGGTCCTCCAATCCCCTAATTAGTTTAGTTGCCCTTCTCTGGACTCTCTCCAGCTCCAACACATCCCTCCTGAGGACTGGCGACCAGAACTGGACAGAATACTCCAGATGAGGTCGGACCAGAGTTTTATAAAGTGCAATGATTATAGTCTTATCTCTGGAATACATCCCTTTCTTTATGCATGCTAATATTCTGCTGGCTTTGGCAGCTGCTGCTTGACATTGCATGCTATTGCCTAGTCTATCATCAACCAAGACTCCCAGATCTTTCTCCATTTTTGATTGAAGTCGTTGCCCACTCCGTTATTTTGTCCAGGTCATTCTGTAGGATATCTGCTTCATGCTTTGCAGTTATTGCCCTGGCCAATTTTGTGTCATCTGCAAAAACTGATATCGAACTACTGATCCTGTCCTCAATGCTGTTTATGAATAAATTGAACAAGGTTGGTCCCAGGACTGAGCCTTGGGGGACCCTGCTTACTACCTCAGGCCAGTCTGAGTATGCACTGTTTATTACCACCCTTTGGACACGCCCTTTTAGCCAGTTCCGTATCCAAGAGCAAACCCTGCTGTCGATACCTGCAGAACTTATTTTATAAATTAAGCGCTTATGGGGAACTGTATCAAACGCCTTAGCGAAATCTAAGTACACCACATCCACTGGTCTGCCCCTATCTAGCTCACAGCTCATCTCCTCGTAGAATGTTAAGAGATTGGTTTGACAAGAACGTCCATTTGTAAACCCGTGCTGGTTACTGTTGATGATGCTGTTGTCTTTAGCAAACTCTATGATATAGTCCCTTATCATCCCCTCCAGAAGTTTACATACTATTGATGTCAAACTGACAGGCCTATAATTTCCCGGGATATGCCTCTGACCCTTTTTGAATATCGGAATCACGTTAGCTTTCCTCCACTCCCCTGGTACATCTCCTGTCATAATACTGTCAGCAAAGATCAGGAACAGGGGTCTAGATATAACCTTCCTGAGTTCCTTGAGTACTCTCGGATGTACGCCATCCGGGCCTGGTGATTTGTTTGTGTTAAGTTTATCCAGCCTTTCCCTGATTTCACCCTCTGTTAGCCATAGTGGCAAGTCCTGTGTATTACTACTAACCATACAGTCATGGTCAGTGTACCCCTCCGTTTCCTGTGTAAAGACTGACGAGAAAAAAGCATTCAGCACGGTTGCTTTTTCAGTGTCCTCTGTAACCATCCTCCCATCATCGTTAATTATGTGTGCAATATGCTCTGCCCTAGTTTTTTTGCTGTTGATATATTTAAAGAATTTCTTTGTATTTTTTTTTACTATCCTCCGCTATTTGTCTCTCAAAGTTTATTTTAGCCATCTTGATTTCGTGTTTACTTTTCTTATTTGCCTCCTTGTATTGGTCGAAAGCCGATACTGTGCCCTCTGATTTATATTTCCTGAAGGCCAACTTTTTTCCCCTAATAAGTTTTTTAACGCTACGGTTTAGCCAGCCAGGTTTGGCTTTGTCTCTTCTAAATTTATTTGCCATAGGAATGCACTGCAAGATGCATTTGCTTAATATGTTCCTAAAGCATTCCCATTTTTCCTCTGTGGTCAGTGATCCCAGGGTTTGGTCCCAGTTTACCCTTTCCATCAATGAGTACAATTTTGGAAAGTTTGCCCTTCTGAAGTTTAGGGTTCTTATGTTCCCCACTTGCCTTGTTATATTGTTATTTACACTAAATGTGATCATCCTGTGTTTGCTAGAGCCCAGGTAGTCCTGGACTCCTACCTCCGAGATTAGATCTGGGTCATTAGTGATCAATAGATCCAGGACTGTGTTTTCCCTAGTCGGAGAGTCCACCAACTGTGACATGTAATTATCCTGTAAGGTTTCCGTGAATAGACGGGCCTTTTGTGAGTGTGTAGTCCCCTCTATCCAGTCAATGTCGGGTGAATTGAAGTCTCCCAATATGATGACTGATCCTAGTTTTGCCACTTTACCCAATAGTGCTAAAAATTCCAGCTCTACCTCCTCCCCTTGTTTAGGTGGCCTATAGCAAACCCCCACAATTACTTTTCCCTTTTCTCCTTCCCTATGGAGTTCTACCCACACGGATTCTAACTCCATACTCATCCCTTCCGTAATGTCACTCGTCTCTATCACCCTTACATTGTTCTTGACGTAGAGACATACCCCTCCCCCTCTTTTTCCTACCCTGTCCTTCCGGTACACCGAATACCCTTGGATATTGGCCAGCCAGTCATGTGAGGGGTCGAACCAAGTCTCCGTTATTCCTACAAGGTCTATGTCCTCCTCGTGTACTAACATTTCCAACTCATCCATTTTATTAGCTAGGCTCCTGGCATTAGCATATACCCCTCTTAGTTTTACGGAAGTTAAACCTAATTGGTGGTTATGTTTATTCCTGTTTGGTGTGAGGTTTCCCCGCACAGACCTACCAATTGACGTTATGGACCTACTGTCGCTGCTGACTCTAATACTACCTTCTGTCCTTTGCTCCCTCCTGACTGACTCTACTTCTGAGCCCTCCCCCCATCTCCTAGTTTAAAAGCCTCTCCAACTTGGTGGCCATCTTTCTCCCCAAAAGAGCTGTACCATCCCCATTAAGGTGCAGCCCATCCTTACTAAAGAGCCGGTAGCCGACTGAGAAGTCAGCCCAGTTCTCCAGGAACCCAAACCCCTCCTTCCTACACCAATTCCTTAGCCACTTGTTAAGTTCCCTAATCTCCTTCTGCCTCTCTTGTGTGGCTCGAGGTACAGGCAGTATTTCAGAGAAAACCACCTTGGAGGTCCTATTCCTCAATCTATTACCTAAGTCCCTGAAATCGTTCTTTAGGATCCTCCACCTTCCTTCTACTTTGTTATTAGTGCCCACATGCACCATGACCGCTGGGTCATCCCCAGCCCCGCACATTAATCTGTCTGCCAGATCTGCGATGTGCCGAACTCGGGCGCCCGGTAAACAACATACTGTTCGGCTACCGAGATCTTTTTGACAGATTGCCCTCTCTGTCCTCTTGATAATTGAGTCCCCAACTACCACAACCTGCCTAACCTTTCCTGAGTCACGGCCCCCCTTCTTCCTGGAGCCGCCACTCCCCTGGCAGCTGGGGGAGGGCGCCTGCTCCAGCTCTGCCACCCCTGAGTTGATATCCCCCTCAACCTGCAACTCGGCAAATTTGTTATCTATAGACATGAAAGAGGACTTGCTGGTATGGTACACATTTTTGGAAGATTTCAATGTGACGTCAGCCTGGCAAGAAAAATTTGTGATAGATCAGGATTTTAAACTTTATTCAGATTCTGCAGGATCTTTGGGTTTTGTAGTAATCTGGAGAACCCATTGGTGTGCAGGTGGTTGGCCTATAAAGTGGAGGATTAATGGTTTAGTTAAGAATATCGTTCTTTCAGAATTATTCCCAATAGCAGCAGCAATTGAGTTATGGGGGGAAGAGTTTGGAAATAAAAGAATTTTATGCTCTACCGACAACAAAGGGGTATTGTATGCCTTGAATTGTCTTTTGTCCAAATCTAGGCCAGTACTTTGTTTAATTAGATATTTTGTTTATAAATGTTTAGTTCTGAATCTGTGGGTTAAAGCTCATTATATAAGAGGTAAAAGGAATGTTATAGCAGATGCATTATCCAGGTTTCAAATGGATCGTTTTTTCCAGTTATTCCCGGAGGCGGACGAGAGAGGATCTTCATGCCCCCAGCAACTATGGGAAATAGTGTGATTGTGGACAATATTGTTAATTCTTTGGCGCCCTCGACATGGCCGGGATATAAGGCAGCGTGGTTGTGTTGGTTGTCATTTTTGAATACTCATAGTCAGGGAGTTTTTGAATTCTCTGAACATCTAGCCTTGCTATTTTTAAATGGGTTAATGGAGAAGGAATATTCCTGGTCGCATGATAATAAAATGTTATCAGGAATATCTTTCTTTCTCAAACTACATTCATTACCATCTTTCTATAAATTATTTTCAATTCGTCAGGCAATGAAGGGTTATAAAAAAGTGAGGTTTTCCTTGGATAAGAGACAACCTATTACAATTCAAATCCTGGGTGATCTAGGCAGTAGTTTAAATAAAGTATGTTTTTCCTTTTATGAAGCAGATATGTTAAGGGCAGCATTCTCTATTTGCTTTTTTGCTGCTCTGATAATATCAGAATTAGTTCCGAAGAATATTAGAAGTAAGACGGGTTTGATGTATAAGGATGTCTTAGCTAATTCAGAATTTATTAGGTTATTCTTGCGTTGGTCAAAGACGGATCAATCGGGTAAAGGCGCATGGACCACGTTAGAAAAGTGTGTTAAGAGCTTAATATGTCCAGTTAAATTGTTTGAATTTATAGTTGGAAAAGAGGCCGTCAGTTGATGGTTTCTTGTTCGTGCATCAAGACGGTTTACCCCTCACAATATTCCAGTTCCAAGCTGTTATAAAGAAAGCTTTGAAGTGCAGTAAGCTAAAGGATGTAGTTATAGCCTCACATTCATTTCGCATAGGCGCAGCCACGGAGGCTGCTAGGTTGGGTTTTGATTCAAGTAGTATTAAGCAATTAGGTAGATGGAAGTCGGATGCATTTAAGTTGTATGTGAGACCTAATAATGTCTTTTTAATCATCTAGGTGCACATCGTGTAGTCTGGATTATCGGACACTCCTTTATCTTCTGGGCGCAAAGAAGAGCAGCAGCTAGAATTTACAAAGAGTTGTTAGGTTTGGACAATAATCTGTTTACAGTGTGCTGGCATGGGAAAAGAGGAATGGTTTGGGCACAGCTTCTCACTGAGCTGGGAGTAATGTCTTATTTTCATCCCCATCTGGACGTGTTAATTATGCACCTGGGCGGGAATGATATAGGAAAACAGAAAACTTTGGATCTGATGTTTCAAATGAAGCATTTTGTGAAAACAATTAAGGCATTGTACCCTGGCTTGGTTTTGGTCTTCTCCGAAATCATTCCTAGATTAAAATGGTTAAGATCGATAAAATTCCGTTCGTTCGAAAAAATTAGGAAAAAATAAATAGAGTTATGGAAAAATTAATGTCCTTGGGTTATGGTTTCACTTATAGACATTGGGAGTTGGAAGGAGGTTTTAAAGGTTTGTATAGGGAGGATGATATACACCTATCAGATATCGGTTTAGATATATTAAATAGTAATCTCCAGACATGCATTGAACAGGCCGCGGTGTGGGCATAGACAGGTGGAGTGCTTACGCATTCCCCCTGTCTGTTTGGGGACAGTGAAATGAATAAGGTTATGTGGTAATTCAGCTCGAGCTGTAATAGCTGAGTTGGAAGTTATGGTATTGTAAGTAAAAGTTTTATGTGATATCGTTGTTAGTATGAAGTTAATGAGTTTTAACAATATGTTACTTTGAAACCAATAATAAAGGCCGTGGCCAGATATTTTGCCAATAAAGTATTTGTAGTCATTCTGCATGTCTGGGATTGATAGAGTATGAATGCTATGTGTGATCCCATGTGAGGAAAAGGGGATAGGAGTTTCAAGGTCCCCCTTTTCCCTCATGGGATCACCACAGCTCAAGGTTTCAAGTTTCCCCCACAGGTAAAGGCGTGGTTAAGGGGAGTCTGTTACCTGATAGGTGGGAAGCCTTTTCTAGAAGCCCCTAGAGTGTTAATAAAAGGGACTCTCTGACTGGAATTTTTGCCGGTCACCGGGGGAAGGACACACTGAGGAGCTCACCCCCCCCCCCACTTTTTGTCACGGCCTCTATAATGTGGTGGGTCACCTTTTATTTGGAAAGGGGGAGACAGTGAAATGTATAGGGTTATGTGGTAATTCAGCTCGACCTGTAAAAGCTGAGTTGGAAGTTATGGTATTGTAAGTAAAGGTTTTACGTGATATAGTTGTTAGTATGAAGTTAATGAGTTTTAACAATATGTTACTTTGAAACCAATAATAAAGGTTGTGGCCAAATATTTTGCCAATAAAGAATTTGTTTGTAGTCATTCTGCATGTCTGTGATTGATAGAGTATGAATGCTGTGTGTGAACTCATAGTAGCAGTATGAAAAAGAAAAAAAAAAAGCAGCTAATCATTTTTTTTTTATAATTCTCCTCCCTGGCGGTCTGATTATGTCAGAATTTTTGTGCTAAAAGAGGTACATTGTTTTGCATGGGAATATGTTGTTTTCTATTTTAGGCCTGTAATTCTTAGGAATAACCCACTTAAATCTGTCCAAACAAGAGTCTAGTACTAGTAGACATCCCGGGTATGATAAAGTTTGAAACACGAAATCATAAATTATAATAACCCCCCTAGCGGTATTCCCGAGTGTGACTCGGGGTTAATATAGAGTACCAAAAGTGGTAACCCTGATCCACACTTGGGATTACCCCACAATAAAACTCACCTTCCCCTGCGATCCCCTGCCATCCTCCTCCGCCGTTCTCCAGCCATCCTTCCGCTGTCCTCCCGCTGTGTGTTCGGATGATGCCGGAACCTGTCTTTCGGTTCCCTTCCCTGTCTTGACGCAGGGGGGTGGTATTGGCGGCAATTTTAAAAATGTAATTAAACCAAATGACATGATACAAGAACTGGAAAAGCACAGGCAGGGCACTGGAAAAGCCACTAGGTGAAATCCTGTGGTGAAATGGCATGATACAGTGTAATCCGTTAACTTTGTATCATGTCATTTGGTTTATTTACATTTTTGAAATTGCCGGCGGTTCCACCCCCTGCGTCGCAACGCTCGCAGGAAAGGGAACCAGAAGACAGGTGATGGCATCGGCCGAGCACACAGCGGGAGGATGGCTGGGGTACGGCGGGGGATCACGGCGGGGATCGCAGGGGAAGGTGAGTTTTATTGTGGGGTAATCCCGAGTGTGGCTCGGAGTTACTGCTTTTGGTACTCGATATTAACCCCGAGGGTCACACTCGGGAATACCCCTAGGGAGGTTAAGGGGGTGGGGCAGGGGGTGTGTCTTATGCCTACATACTTTTGCTATTAGGTGTATCTCATTCTCATCTCAGAAAGTTGGGAGGTATGTCATAGTGTAGGAACTGTATGTATAAGCACAAATTTTCTGCAAAAAATGAAACTGCACCCAAATTCAGGTACTTAGCTGCATTTAAAAAGATAAATGTAACAATTTATTAATGAATTTATAGCTTTATCAATCAGCTCTGTATTGCATTCCCCGAGATCAGTGAATGAGACTGTACCTGATATACAGCCTGTCTACTGGCCACAGATAGATGTGGGCTTATTATCAGTAGACAATTACAGGCATGCACTGCTTCTGGTAGTACATGTGAGTGGAACCATTGTTTTCTTATGTAAATGCACTATTGTGGCTTTTAACTTGTTATGAACCAGAGAAATCCAGAGAAAATTTCTAATGCTGAACCCCTTTATGCTATTACCTATTGAAGTGATGGGGAACCTTGGCACCCGAGATGTTTTGGAACTACATTTACCATGGTGCTCGCCTACATTGCAATGTGCATAAGCATCACAGGAAATGTAGTTCAAAAAAATCTGGGGTGCCAAGGTTTGCCATCACTGAGTCCTGTTGCAACCACGATGGGCGTGTGGTTCATGAAATGTTTGAGTGCAATCATTATATCTGCTTAATACTTCCAAGTTATCAAATTTAATATGCTAGGGCTGCACTCAACGCTCTCTTCTTATTTTTTTTTTTTTTTAATATTCTGTTTTTATTAAAGGATTGCATTACATACACATAAAAAGAAATGGTGTACAAATATCTCTTAACAGAGAGATCACGGACAGTATTGACATTGGTAATATTACAGGTAATATAGTCGCCTGACTGAAAATACAAACATCTGTTTATACAGCAGGCCAACCAATACATGCATTTAACATTTTTGTCAATAAAAAAAACCTTGTCAAATAGAGATGAGAGGTCCCAATCCAAGTGAAGCAATGTCACCCGATTTTGATCCAAAAATAAAGGATCACACAACATCTGAGGAATTACCCAGAGTTGTAGGGAAGGGGAACTGAGGAAACGGAAGGAAAGATGGGATCCTAGAAAAAACACAGTCTGCAGTATGGGGGGATTTAGCTCATCAATGGGATAGTGAGAAGAAAGAAAAAAAATGGGGGAGGGGGAGAGAGGGTGGTAAAGGGTAGTATAAAATATTAGCCCAGTGCTATCTACACATGTTTTGGGTTGAAGTATTTATCATTATCCCACTAGGCCTTCTGCCTCAATTCCAAAATAGTATAATAGATGGGCTTTTCATCCAAACAAGGAAAGAATAGTTACTCATAGCTGTTTGTATCGGAAGGAGTATTAAAAGGAGATGTACAGCCAAAGCCCGTTTGGCTGTACATCTCCTATGGATCATAGGAGTGAAGTTTGTTCTGCACTCCTGTGACCCGGTTTCAGCAGAGAGCGGGCTGAAGTCTGCTCTCTGCTGATGTCATAGATGTCGGTCCAGGCACTGCATCATCATGACCACAGAGTCGGGTCCGCCAGGTGCCTGGACCAACACCTGGCTCAGGCTCTTACCGAGCCACTGAGAACCTGAGCTGATCACTCTCCGCCCCTCCACAGCCTTGCGCTCCAATGAGCGAGGAGGGGGCAGAGAAGAGAGCTGCTGACTGACAGCCAGCAGCTCTCTGCTCGGGAAGCTGTCAGAACCGAGCGATCGGCGGTGTTCAATTGCTCGGTTCTCAGTGTTGAGGCACCGGGGGACAGATGCAGCATCGGACCAATGCTGCATACACCTAGGTAAGTATAAATGGGGGGGGGGGGATGAATCGTTTACTTCTCTTTTAAATTCATTCCACTTCTAATTCACCTCTGAGGTCCTGTCCCTAAGGGCAGCTGTGGGATCCTGCATTTTTTTCTATGTCATTCACCCTGGCAAACCATTGTCCCACAGTTGGGAGTGAGATGCTTTTCCATGCACTGGGGATGCAGGCCTTAGCTGCATTCAGCAACTATAGAAGCAAAGATTTATTGTCTCTTATGTTTTTCCTAACTATCTGTGACACTGGTGCTTCTACATTGGGATTTTCAGCGTAATAGTCTATTCATCAGCCCTTTCACAAACCCCACAATGTGGAACCCAGGAAGAAACCTCTAGTGGAAGAAGTGCAATTGTCATTCATTTTTACATGAAAGTACAATTTATTGCATAGTATTGAACATAAAACATTTAAAACCTAATTGAATTTAAAGCCTAATTGAATTTTCAGTTTAAACTAGCTAAATACATTGTTTTTTTTTTTTTTTTTTAGAAAACAGCCAAGCCTGAGTAGAAAAGCATACCCCCTGCTAAAATGCTTCGGAATAGTACCATTGCTCTTTGGGTGGAAACAGGGGTCTCTCTGCATTACACCCACTAAGTCAGAGCCAGAGCTCTTAAATAAGTAAAAAGTAAATACAACAGAGTGATTGCTGCTTGATATGTGGTTTGTCTGACGGAACTCGCTTACATATTTTTTGGAAATGCCCTGAGCTTCGCACTTTCTGGCAAACTGTGTTTCAACTTATTCCCAAATTTACTGGCATTTCCTTGCAGGATGACCCTGCTGCGATATAGCTTAATATTACTCCACTATCAAAGAAACGGAACCACAAATCTTTACTTAACCACTTTACCACCGGAGGATTTTGCTGTCTTCCGTCCAGGCCACTTTTTGCGATTCGGCGCTGTGCGACTTCAACTGACAATTGCGCGGTCGTGCGACGCCGTACCCAAACGAAATTTACGTCCTTTTTTTTCCCACAAACAGAGCTTTCTTTTGGTGGTATTTGATCACCTGTGCGATTTTTACTTTTTGCGCTATAAACAAAAAAAGAGCGTTTATTTTGAAAAAATAACAATATTTTTAACATTTTTTTATATGAAATTCCCCCCAAAAAAGATGTAAAAACCAATTTTTTAAAAATTTTTTGGCCAATTTGTTTTCTGCTACCTATGTTTGGTAAAAAAAATCACAATAAGCGTATTTTGATTGGTTTGCGCAAAAGTTATTGCGTTTACTAACAAAGGGAAAGATTTCTGTCATTTTTGGTGTTTTTTTTTTTAACGCGTAATGGCGGCGATCTGCGATTTTTTTTGTGGGACTGCGACATTGCGGCGGACAGATCGGACCCTTGACTGACATTTTTGACACTTTTGGGGGTACCAGTGACATTACTGCAGTAATCAGTGCTATATATATTCACTGTTACTGTAAAAATGACACTGGCAGGGAAGGGGTTAATTTTATTGGAGAGGGAGGGGTTAATGTATGCCTGGTGCTTACTGACGTGTAGGGGGGGAGGTGACTGAGTGAGTCATGGACAGATCGGATGTCCAGCTATGCTGAACAGTCCGATCTGTCACTCCCTGTCACTATGGAGATCCGCCCGCTTGTGTTTACACAGGCGGGCGGATCTCCACACTAGATCCCCGGCGATCGGGGCAGAGCAGCGGCGATCGCTGCTGCTCCTCCCCTGGCCCGACTCCCGCTGTGAATGAAAACAGCGGGAGCGAGCCTCCGGCGGCGCACAAGCGCCGCCCAGAAGGGGGAGTGTCTGACGACGTTAATACTACGTCGTCAGACGATAACGAACCACTTTGCCGCAGTACTATTACCGTACTCGGTCGGCAAGTGGTTAAGCACCTGTTAAACGCAGCACGAGCTTGTATCCCCAGCATGTGGAGACAACAATCTGGCCCAACAGTTGCACAATGGCTGACAAGGGTGAACAATATCGAACAACTGAAGGACCTGACCTCGGCCCTTCGAGACAAGACTGAGGAACAGAAGGTGGTTCTATTGGAATTATATTGGTTCTAATGGAATCTCTTTCCATTCTCTGAAGAATACCTACAATATGTGTGATCCAGACAGCTTCTTTGTGCCAGCTCTTTATTGGGTCACAGTGCTTGGGGAGCCCAAGAGATTTAAATCTCTTGGGCTCCCCCAGTGGTGACTTTTTTTCCCTTCTAACATACTAATTATCTGGACTCTTGAATTCTATTGGTTCTAATGGAATCTCTTTTGATTCTCTGAAGAATACCTGCAATATGTGTGATCCAGACAGCTTCTTTGTGGAATTCTATATCCTTAGGATCATTGCCATCCATTACTAACCTATAACTAGTCTAGTATTAAAGCAAAAACCCTTCATGTACACTATGATCCCCTCCCCGTTCACAGAATTCTGATCACTAGAAAATTACAGATGCACTTTAAAAAATGCAAATAACTATGTTAAGCAATCAGGTCCCTTGTGCAGAATAATCTCTTATCAACATAATGTTAACATTTTTACATATGAATATGCTATCTTTCCTCAGAAATAACACTTGACTCTAAGGAGCTTACATTTAATAAAACACACAGAAAAGGGACATCCCCTTTAAGTAAAGCAATTATCCTCTTGAAGAATGAAAGTGTTAATTTACAGATAATAGCTGAATCCTATACTTAACAAGAGGAGGTTGATGAAGATGTGTTCCTATTTAGAATTTAATTGGTGATAATATACTCTTGTTATTGTTACCATAAAGAGCAATGGGTTTTAATTAGTGTGAATCCCAAGTATCAGAGGGCTTGCTGCAATGGCAAGGTTAATTACTGTTTCTTGGAGAAAATTAACCTTTTCTATATAAACTTATAAAGAGCTTTATATAATTGTGTATGAGGTGAGAGTTGTGGTGATAAATATATCTACAGGCCTGCTTTGTAATAGGTCTGAGCCTCGGTCATTTGTCTTGAAATTATAGTCATCTTTATGAGACATAATATTAATCAGAGCTCTAAGACAATTGTTTACTTAACCACTTCAGCCCTGGAAGGTTTTACCCCCTTATTGACCAGGCCATTTTTTTGCGATACGGCGCTGCATTATTTAACTAAAAATTGTGCGATCCTGCGACACTGTACCCAAAAAAAATTGATGTCTTTTTTTCCCACAAAAAGAGTTTTCTTTTAGTGGTATTTGATCACCTCTGTGGTTTTTGTTTTTTGCGCTATCAACAAAAAAAGAGCAACAATTTTGAAAAAAAAAAAAAACAATATTTTGAAATTTCTGCTATAAAAACACATCCAATTAAAAAATGGGGCTGAAGTGGTTAAGTAAACAATTGTCTTAGACCGCATTCACACTGCAGCGGCACAACTTCTGCAGACTTCGGGGGCGACCGGTGAAGTCCCGTGCACCGCGACTTCGGCGCTACTTGCACGGACTTCATATAATGAATGTCTATACAAGTCGCTCCGAGGTCGCCCCGAAGTAGTACAGGACCCTTCTTCTAAGTCGGAGCGACTTGTGTCGCTCCTATTAGAACGGGTCCTGTAGCACTGCATGGACCGCGAGGGACCGCGACTTGTCAGGCTGACAAGTCGCCTGACAAGTCGCGGTAGTGTGAATGGAGCCCAGAGCTCTGATTAATATTATACAATACAAGCATTGAAGAGTAGCCCTATATAGGGTCAAACAGAGCATAATTATAGCATCAATATTTTAAAGCCATTCAACTAAAGTCCAACAAAACTGTATGTGTATCCGCTCGCCAGCTATTATTCACTTACTTGGTTATCAATTCCCATAGACTAAGCCATGCAGGACAATCTAGCCCAACGCTATACATAAAAGTGTCCTCCCACTGGCATTAAGTCAACCCTACAAGGCCATTATACAAAATAATGTATCAATATACTCATTATAGGCTGCAGACAGAGGCGGCTCTCTAATTAGGTGATTTAGGCGGCCGCCTAAGGCCTCACGCTAGGAAGGGCTTTGCGGTCGCCTAAGCCATGTAGTCAGGGCCGACGCAGCACTACCTCTGTTTGTTCCCGCTAAGAGGGAGCCTGACCATCGCCCGCCCACCTGTTCCACCGCTTGGAGGGGGCATAAAATTTTCAGAACACTACTGTCTGTGTGATGGAAGGGCAGACGCTGTTGTCCGCTCATCGCAGAGGGGAGGCTAAGCAGAGTGTCACTGCGGAGTGTGGACTGCCCCGCCTATCCTCTGCCCATAGATGCAGAGAGAATCTGGAGGCGGAAACTAAAGGAGAAAGTCAGCTGACGGCCAATAGAGTGAGGGGGAAGGAGCTCTGGCTGGCTCTGCTAGGAGACCCCATGAAGAAAGGGCATCCATGAAGTCTGAAGAGGCAGAAGCGCTGAGGCTGAACGACTGTCTGAAGCTGAGGGGGAAATCGACTGACAAAGAAAGTAATTGCTAGTGCAATTGATTGGTAATTGGTGTCATTCTCCCCCACCACCCCCACTGCCTCTCTTGCTGATCCCATCTCCCACAACCTTCACAGATATCATCCCTGATTGGGGGGGATTAGTAAGAGGAAGTGGTGGTGGGGGAGGATGACACCCCCCAATTACCACTGCCACTGATCCCCCCTCACCACTACAGCTGCCACTGATCCCAGCCCCCATCACCACCACTGTCACTCATCCCACCCCCCATCACCACCGCTGCCACTCATCCCACCCTGACATCACCACCACTGCCACTCATCCCACCCTGACATCACCACCGCTGCCACTCATCCCACCCCCAATCACCACGCTGCCACTCATCTCACCCCCCATCACCACCGCTGCCACTTATCCCACCCCTCATCACCACCACTGCTGCCACTTATCCCACCCTTCCTTCACCACTGCTGCCACTCATCCCACCCTTCCATCACAACCGTTACCACTCATCCCACCACCCATCACTACCGCTGCCACTCATCCCACCCCCACATCACCACCGCTGCCACTCATCCCACCCCCACATCACCACCGCTGCCACTCATCCCACCCTCACATCACCACCGCTGCCACTCATCCCACCCCCACATCACCACCGCTGCCACTTATCCCACCCCCATATCACCACCGCTGCCACTCATCCCACCCCCACATCACCACCGCTGCCACTCATCCCACCCCCACATCACCACGTCTGCCACTCATCCCACCCCCACATCACCACCGCTGCCACTCATCCCACCCCCCATCACCACCGCTGCCACTCATCCCACCCCCACATCACCACCGCTGCCACTCAACTCACCCCCCATCACCACCGCTGCCACTCATCCCACCCCCACATCACCACCGCTGCCACTCATCCCACCCTCCATCACCACTGCTACCAACATAAATCACAGAGAAAAGCAATTGAGAAATTACAAAAGAATAAAACCCTAACTATAAAGATGGCAGATAAGAGAGGGAATGTTGTGACATTTTGTCTAATACGGACTGGTATAAAATAGTCTCAGAGAATAAAATGTTTGATTATAATAGAGAATTTGATGCCCTTATTGTTGAGGCCTTTAGGAGTGGGATTATTGATAGAGATGTATATGAAGCCCTTCAGGTGCCACATGGAAGGACATCCTTTTATGTGTTGCCCAAAACACATAAAAACATAGTAAAGCCACCGGTCGCCCTATTATTTCAGGAATTGGGGCCAAAATGGAAAAGGGCAGTCGTCTTGTGGATGCATTCTTATGTCCCCACGTAACAAGTCTCCCCACCTATATTCAGGATACCATGGGGTCTTTTGAAAAAACAACATGAAATAATAATACTGCCCGACAGTCTTTTGGTTTTCATTGATGTGGAGGCTCTTTACTGCTGCATTCCCCATAATTTGGGTATTGCTATGGTAAAAAAAATCTTTAATGAGAAAGGACTACTATGTATACCCCTTAATGCCTTTATTTTACAGTTGTTACATCATATCATTACAAAAAATGTTTTTTCCTTCAACGATTCCCACTACCTCCTGGCACAGGGGGTTGCGATGGGGACATCTTGTGCCCCGTCGTATGCCAACCTGTACCTAGGGGGGTGGGGATGCGAACTGTTTTTCCGATGAATCATTGTCTGTGTGCTTGTCTAACATAATGTGCTGGCACAGATACATAGATGACGTGTTTACGTTGTGGAATTCGAATATAACAACTTTATATGATTTCATGAAATGTCTGGCCACTAACAGGTTTAACCTAAAATTTACTGTGCAATAGGATGCAGCTACACTGCTTTTTGTGGACATAAATATAAGCATGATTGGAGCCTTGAACTGGCACGTTGGTGCAGGATGTGATCAGTGTAGGCAGCACTGGTGCGCATGGGTGGGCTAGTTGCTGTGGCGCGCATGTGCGGTGAGCGGACTGTGATTAGAGCCTGGTGGCCTGGCGGAAATTGATAGGGTGTAGGCTGAGGGAGACATTGGTGGATACCTGGGGTGGATGGCCTGGATGTCTCTTTTGATGTACACTGCTGAGTCTACAAAATGTTGGCCATATGATGTATATGATCTTGCTGTAAATCTAGTTTTACACAGATATTTCAGAATTTAATAAAGTGTTAAATAATTCTTTGGAGGATTAGGAAGGGTTTTGAAAGGGAAAACTCCAAATTTCCCAGCTAAAATCTTCTTACATGATATGAATGTTATAGGATAAGTAATAATGATCTTCACCATAAAAATACTTCACAGAACAAACATTTTCAGCCTTGCTGAATATTACCAGTTCCCTGCTTTATTATATAGAGTATTTCAGGTTGGAGGGGGGATTCTGTAATCTCCCCTGTGTTTTCCAGTGGATATGCCTGGAATATGGGGATTAATAATGAATTCATTATTTTATGCAATTATTGCAATTTGTTTTTTTCTGCTAATCTTAAAGTTACAGTTTAGTCCAAATTATTAACTGCCAATCAAAGAAATACTACCTACAAAGAGCCTTTAATTTTCAACCAGGACTTGATTCTGTGCACCTGACTGTTCCTTTCTAAAGATCATTAGAATTGCCTAGGCCTTCTTGATCTATTTTCCTAGCCATTATTGTGCAGGGTAGGTAATCACAAATTTTCATTATTCTGAGGTAGGTAAAATGGATTCAGCCTGTACACCTGATGGTCTGAGACAGTGCCCATGCCAAGCACTGTTACATGACCAAGGAAGTGATGGGTTGCCAACAAAGTGGATCTCAGTGCCAACAGTAGAGGAACAGGGAGGCATTGCTGGCAAGATGAGCAGGGTGGGGTCATGGAATGCCCTTTCTGGAGACACTGGGGGAGATTTACTAAAACTGGTGCATTCGGAAACTGGTGCAGGTGTTCAGAGTATTTAAGTCAGCTTCTAACTTCAGCTTGTTCAATTAGGCTTTGACAAAAAAAAAAAAAAAAAAACCTCAAAGCTAATTGGTTTCTATGCAGAGCCGCACTAGATTTTGCACCATGCAGTTTTAGTAAATAACTCCCACTATCACCTTCCCCTGCATTGGCAAGGTGACAGTGACACTTTAAAATATGAGTTAATTAAGAGTACTATATATGAACCTTGTATTGCCTGTACTATCCGGCTAATACTTACCTTAGCCTGCATCAGTTTATACCTTGCCCTTCGCCAGGTTGCTCCAGTGCCTTAATCAGAGCACTAAAACCTCTTGTTTCTTTGGGGGTTACATATATTTTTAAGGCACACTTGGGACTGCCCTTTTGTACTACGTGTAAATGTTTGTGGTCTTTTAGAAAGTAATTACTAACAATTATGAGCTGTTCATCTGCTGTCCCTTATCTGCATATCTGTCAGGAGGATAAGCTCCCACCGAGAGGCAGTGTGAAAGCCCTGCTGATCTAGCAATTGGAGAGCTACATAATACATGAATAAAGGTAAATTCAGTTGTCTTTTCTTTTAATAAATTAGACCAGCTGACTTGTAGTTCTAAAACTACAGCCTAGAGTGCATCCCAATCTAAAATGGGACTCGAGAACATTTTTGTTTCTACCTACTACAAGCATCTTTTCATTTCAGAAAAGGATTTAAAAGGGACAATATTTTCAATCTTCCAATGTGAATACTGTAGTCTTTCTGGTTAACATTTCAAAAACATTTCTGCACTTTCTTTCTGATTCATAAAAAAACATTTAAATACCAATTTAAGTTGACCCTGAAATCACTGCTTGGTTCATGTTCATGATATCTATACAATGTATTGTTTAATAGATTTGAAGGCTTTTTTATGTACAGTAGTCAACTGGCAGTTATTTAAATTTAGATAAAATTACAGTAATCGTTTTTGAGTGCTGAAAAGTTAGAGTTACAATTCATACAATAGTGTTTAGGTTTATTCCTGAAAAACAGCAGAAATACTTGACAGACCAAAGCAAGAAGATACCTTTTTCCATTATGTACTGTAATATAAGTAATTAAGTAGAAGAAGTAATTTTTTGACCCCCCGCCCCCCTCACCTTCCCCAAACACCTTACCCAACACACACATGCTTCCTCGGTTTTCCTAATACAGGGAAACCTTACAAAAAAAAGCTAACTTTGACCATATATGAATGGCTTGCTAATATGTTTATATCCCCCTTTAGAGAAATAAAAAAAAAAACAGTTTCCAAAGTACATATATCATTTTAATATAATTCACTGTTTTCATTTGGTTTTATATACACCATCTTCTAGCTTTTTATCCTACATGACAAACATAACTTCTGCTTCTTATTTATCACTGGTGCATTCAGACATTTTTATGGCACCTAATAAACATTGTTCAAAACCACCATAAAAATAATTTGTTAGCTCGTCAGACAATATTTTTACATATTTATACTTTGCTACCTCACAGGTTTCAAAAAATTAGAACTGTACATCTGAATATAAAATAGGGAGATGTGGTAAACATAAAGTATGATTTTCTTTCATAATCTCTCTTTAAAAAAAAAACAGTAATTCGCAAGTTTATTTCTCTTTAAATTATAATTCCATATGCTTCAATAAAAAAACAGTTTCTCCACCATTTTTGCTAGAAGAAGAGCTTATAGTTATGTTGTATTTCCAAGATCACGGTGATATTAATTACAATTAAGTCTTTTGAATTTAATTACATTTCATTTCCAAATTAATCACAACACATGCAGCAATCCACAAAAACAACTATGCAAGGTATGTTCCATAAAAGAGAACCATGTAAAATGAAACAAACATTATTATTTCAATTTATTAAATACAAAAGCCAGGCATTTGCATAGAAACTGGCTAACTACTATTATCTTTAAAATCTTCATAAAACTAAATAAGATATTCATAAAAAATAACTGACTAACTAAATAAACATCTTTTTATTTTCAAGCTATATGTTAAAAAAATTCAAAAATTAAAAAAATTCATTCCTTTTTGAAATGCAGCAAGCACATTTTCTCCAATCAATTTTTGATATCTCTGAACCCATTCATGATTAATTAAATATATATGATTATCTTTTTTACATCTTTTTTATAAAGAAAGTTTGGAGCGATACCCTTGACAAACTTAGTTCATGTATAAGGTCAATTTTATTAATGAATGTTCGGAAAAGCTGTGTGTACAGGACATTTTCTCACATTAGAATACTCCAAAAAGTCACACAATTCAAACTTATACTTGTAAAAAAGTGTCTGCATATATATATATATATATATATATATATATATATAAATATATATATATATATATATATTTGTATGTTGAGTATATGGGTTTGTGTGCAGTCAATTTAAATTGTTGGCATTTTTGACCATTCCTTGTTGCCTAAATTAAAACTAAAGAAAATGCATATAGATTAGAGGTAAACTAAATCCAAGCAGTTCTTTTTTTACTTACATTTGCACATGTGGTGGTTGGAATCGTCCTTGATTAATATTGTAGAATGTGAATGCCTGTGTCGGGTTTGAGCTGTATTCATCCAGTTCGATTATGACTCTACTAGGCGGATGTCGTCTTGATGCCATGATGTGCGAGTGGGTGTACGCCATCGTCGCAGTGTAGTCCAGATTTTTATTTTCATATGAACGTCTTTGCTATCTTCCCACCCCGATGAGAGACGAACATGTCATCTTTATCTCCCCCCTCGGTAAAACATTCCTCTTTTTTAATCTAAAAAAACAAAAACACAAAAGCATATTGAGAAGAGATGTAACTGTATCACACTTAATCCATGTAAAATAAAAGGGAGGGGGTGGTGAGAAATCTGGGGGGGGGGGGGTATTGAGGAAGACTGATTGCCACATTTAAGGTTCGCTGGCTTTCCAAGAAATCAGTAGGATTGGCACTTAAGAAACACTGTTATTATCTCAAGAAAATTATGTTAACCCAACAGCTGCCAAAAAATGCCATCAGTCTCCGCTATGGTTAAAATTTCTAAAAGCAAAAGGGTTAACTTGCCCTATGAAAGCAAATTAAACTAAAAAAAAAAAAAAAAATCCAGTTTCACAAATAAAATTCATATTCCACTTTCTTGCATTGAATGTTTTATTAAATGTTAATAACTATAAATACTGGAGATTCCCCCACCCCAGTCCTTTGTATTATTGGGTGTTTTTTTTCTTTCAAGGCGAGATAAAAAAAGAAAATTAATTTTACATGCCCACACATGACAAGCTACAAGCCTTTAAATGTTGCTAAAAAGCAGCACTTAAGTGACAAGGCTTTGTGTTGGTTTTTTTTTTTTTTTTTTTTACAGAAGGTACTTTTTTCCCTTTTACAGACATAATTACCATTAGACGGTGGAAAAATGTTCCAGATATCTAATTGAGGCAATATATATATTTTCAATCAAAATTTCAGCTAATTCTTAAAAGTCTTTTAAATTGTTGTTATTATTTTCATTTAAACACTTCTCCAGGCAGTTTTAATTATATAAAAGTATCATTATACTACTATATGATAATACAGAAAACATACACTATATTATGTGAAATAAATTAAAAAAAACTCATGCTGCAGGCAACATATCAATGTCATTGGCCTCTAATGAATGCATAAACTGTATTATCAGTTGTGTCACTAGTATCTATTGAATGGATAGGCTATATTCTCCTTAATGTCACTGGTCTCTAGTGAATGGACAGGCTATATTCTCCCTAATGTCACTGGGCTATAGTGAATGGACAGGCTAAATTCTCATATATATATTCAGTGAATTGATATGCAGTGATCTTTGTGATGTCATTGGTCTCCAGTGAATGGACAGGCTGTATTCTCCCTAATGTCACTGGTCTCCAGTGAATGGGCAGGCTAAATTCTCCCTAATGTCACTGGTCTATAGTGAATGGACATGCTATATTCTCATTGATGTATTCAGTGAATTGATATGCTGTGATCTTTGTGATGTCACTGGTCTCCAGTGAATGGACAGGCTGTATTCTCCCTAATGTCACTGGTCTCCAGTGAATGGGCAGGCTAAATTCTCCCTAATGTCACTGGTCTATAGTGAATGGACATGCTATATTCTCATTGATGTATTCAGTGAATTGATATGCTGTGATCTTTGTGATGTCACTGGTCTCCAGTGAATGGACAGGCTGTATTCTGAAAGATGTAACCAATTTCTAAAGAAAGTGATATACTGTGTTTTCAGTGATGTTACTGGTCTACTGACCTATTTTAAGTAATGTCACAAATATTTAGTAGTGAATGAATGGGATGTATTCTCTAATGTCACTAGTATGTAATAAATGAATAGGCGGAATTTCAGTAATGTCACTAGTCTGTAATGAATGGATAGGTTGTATCAGCAATGTCACTAGTCTCTAGTGGATGGATAGACTGCATTCCCAGTGATGTCACTGATCATTAGTAAATTGATAGGCTGCATTTTCAGCTATGTTACAGGTCTTTAATCAATGAATGAAGGGATGGGCTGCATTTTTAGTGATATCGCAGGTCTCCAGTGAATAGATGGGCTACTTCCTCAGTGATGTCACTGGTCTCTAGTGAATGAATAGGCTACTTTCTTAGTGATGTCACTGGTTTCTAGTTAATGGATAGGTTGATTCTAAGTGATGTTATTGGTTCCTAGCAACTACATATATTTAATAGGCAGTGACATCACTGCTCTCAGGTGAATGGATAGACTGAAAAAGTGATGTCATGCACCTAGCAAATAAACATTGTGCACGCACAATGATATCACTGGTCTTTGGTCAATAGATAGGCTGCATTCTCAGTGATGTTATTGGCCTCTAGGTTATGGAACCATAAGCTGAATTCTTAGTGATGTCACTATTCTCTAGTGAATAGAATAGACAGGCTGCATTATCACCAATGTCACTGGTCTCTATTGATAGACAGGCTGCATTATCACTAATGTCCCTGGTCTCTATTAATAGACAGACTTCAATATCACTGATGTCACTGGTCTCTATTATTAGATAGGCTGCATTATCACTGATGTCACTGGTCTATATTAATAGACAGACTTCATTATCACTGATGTCACTGGTCTCTATTAATAGACAGACTTCATTATCACTGATGTCACTGGTCTCTATTGATAGACAGTCTTCATTATCACTGATGTCACTGGTCTCTATTAATAGATAGACTGCATTATCACTGATATCCCTAGTCTCTATTCATAGACAGACTTCAATATCACTGATGTCACTGGTCTCTATTAGTAGATAGACTGCATTATCACTGATGTCACTGGTCTCTATTAATACTTTGTAGATAGGCTACATTATCACTGATGTATCACTGTCACTGGTGTGTCACAAGTGGGGTGAATAGGCTGCTTTTACATCTGCCTTTTTAACGAAATGCCTGATTGCTAGTAAACTTGGAATGCTTTCTTTGTGGCCATCCTTTATTTCCACAAGTCCCTTCATTGACCTAATGGGGAAGACCCCGCTCAGAAATGTTGATGTGGCACTTTGACCAATGTGACATCCTACACTCACAACAAATTGTGAAAACAAATCTTTTGGAGTACTGGTGACTTTTTTCTCTCCTACTTTTTTCCCATGAATCTCAGGATTATTTTTTAATATACTTACTTTTGCGTTCAGTAAGTCTGAATGGCATTTCACAGAACCCTTCCTCTGCTGGATAAAACAGTGAGCTTGCTGCTCTAGTAAAAAGTGTCAGATTTTTTCCAGTGTAATAAGGACATTTTTCCGGCAAGCATTGTAAAACTGTACATTTAATAAAATAAAGCAGGAAAATGTTGTAGAATTGAGCAGATTTGATTGTCTTAACAGAGAGACCTTTGACCTGTGTGATTCCCTTCTTGATTATGCATGGAAAGCTGTCTCTTCCTGATTGTAGATGGAAGAATTGTCAGCCCCGTGGACCTCATTAACTGCAGCAAATGTTTCTGTTAGTGAGGTTTTAATGGTGCTGTGTCACAGCTCCATATTTATGGCTGAGAATTCTTACTAGCATTGTGGAAACACACTGCGATTCTCACCTGGGTTTTAATGACACTCACATTTCAACATTGTATTATCCACATAACCCATACCCATCAACTGAAGTGCCCTGGTCTAGTTGCCAAAATGGTAGCCTAGCTGACAGCTCAGTTATTTACCCTTAATTCTTGGAAAACTGTTGTTAATGGATGTTGATGGAGAAATGTTACCAACTATTGTTTAAAGTGTATGTAAAAACGAATAACACCCTTCTCTTATTTGCTCATTTTTGATCTGTTAAATATTTAATTGAAAGTGTCTTGTTCAATAGGTGCAAACAATGCATGTTGAGTAATTCAAGGAGCTGATATCTTACTTTACATTTGGCTGTGCTAGACTGTGCTTTGATAGCATTGTTTCCAGTTCTCTCCATGGACTATAGGACCCCCTACCCATGGTAAAAAGAAGTGGAAGAGGTGTTCTGTAATCATTTCTTTACATGGCAACGCTCTTCATAAATACAGTACAATGAGTAAGTGTTGTCACCCTAGGGCAGGAAATGTGCTATTGGTCCTAAAAACAGAAAACAAATGCAGCTGCCACATCTAGGAACCGGTAAGCTGCAATATATTACATTTGTGCTTTTGGGTTTAGGTACACTTTATAAAAAGCTCAATATCAGAAAATAGACACAATAGACACCATATACATTAAGTAATTGTAACTGTATTTTAAAAGAGAAATAATAAAGAACCTGAATCCAACACTCAAACTGGGAGAGGGAGGATCGGTACTCTGAGCCAATCAAGCTTTAATGCTTTATTTTCTGTGAAAGAGGAACAGAACAATGACCTCATCGGTCTGCTGCTGCTCATTCACTGTTCAATCACAAGCTGGGGTGGGTTCTAGACCAGGCTGTGTTGCTTAACTACAGTCTAATCTGGAGAGGTCAAGGACCTGGCTGTCCGGTCATTTGATTTAAATTTCACATATTGGGCAGGTGAAAAAGAGTTCAGATATGTGTTCTAATTATGCATTTAGTCTTTTGCCTGGGGTTAAGCCTGAACAATACTCCATATAAATAATAACCATCATGTTTGGGTTTAGAACGATGGCCAGCTTCTTGTGGGCCTAGGTTGTCAGGGTTGTGCCCCTTGTGGAAGCATCTTTGCCCATTTAGACTGCAGGATATAATTTGTATGTATAAAGATATTTTCTTTTTTTTTTTTTTTAATTGTTGGGGGAAGTTTAGGAAGGGGAAGGGCAGGTGGGGGTTTGCAAAAAACTAGAAACGCTCTAAAGCAAAACTGGTAGAGTAGAAAAAAAGAAGAGAAATTTATTGTCACTGCTACAGACTCTCAGACTTGACGTATACGCCTTTTACTTCTTTCTAATTTTCTGATTGCTCTCCTGACATTTGAAGCTATAAATAAAAGGACATTTTTAAAAATTAACACAGGTACGTATTTAAAAAAAGACAAATTAAATGTGGTTTAAAAGCCAGCTTTTTATGTACACTTAAACACAGTAATAAAATATTAGGTTTCAGCATGCAAATACAATTTCAAAAGTTATTTTTAATATTCCTGTATCTTCAGTGTAATATGAGGTAACAACACTATGCCCCTGTAACCCAGGTTTGCCCCTGATTTGTCACTCTATCACATGGAATACTGATGGAGACTATATAGGTGGCTTTGCCAATGAACATTACCCAGGCATAGTCTACTGTTGTCACTATCCAAAAACCCATCCATTTAAATGCAATGCAGTCATTTCAGGAATATATGTAACCAGGATGTGGCTGCATAAAGACTGCAGAATAATCAGCAGCACTAAGATGTATCAAATGATGAGAAAAGGCAAAAAATTCATTTTTAACCACTTGCTGACCAGCCACTGCAGATATACAGCGGCAGGTCGGCAGGTTCCTGCGAAATGACGTACCCGTACATCGTTTCATGGGAGCGATCGTAGAGGCTCACGCGCAGTGTCGCAGGCATGCCTGCGCAACCATTCTCCAGCGTGCAAGCTGGTCTGCAGGGCCGGCAGCAGCGGTTGCCGCCGTGCATCCACGATCACTCCCTGTGGAGACAGAACGGCGGTCTGCTGTTGAAAACACAGCAGACTGCTGTTCTGTCAGCAATTAACACAGGGCTCCTGTGTTCCTCCTACTTAGGAACACAGGTCCCTGTGTTGATTCCATAAGCCTATCCCCCCCCCCACAGTTATAAAAAAAACCCTAGGCATACATACATTTAACCATTTGATCACCCCTGGGGATCAAATGGTGATCTTGACTTCTGAGGGACACTGCCACTCTGAGAGGCTCTTTTTATACCCAATCATGTTGCCAATTGACCGAATAAGTTGCAAACTGGTCCTCCAGCTGTTCCTTATATGTACATTTAACTTTTCCAGCCTCTTATTGCTACCTGTCTCAACTTTTTTGGAATGTGTAGCTCTCATGAAATCCAAAATGAGCCAATATTTGGCATGACATTTCAAAAGGTCTCACTTTGAACATTTGATATGTTATCTATATTATATTGTGAATAAAATATAAGTTTATGAGATTTGTAAATGAGTCCATTCCTTTTTTACTCACATTTAGTACAGTGTCCCAACTTTTTTGGATTTGGGTTTGTATATATTTCCTGACTTGCATTGCAGTTTTCAAATAAGAAATAATGGCCATTAGATTTTTTTTTTTTTTAGACAGACATGGACTATTCCAAAGGATCAGCGGATAAGTAGAGTTCTAATGAGATCTCAAGTGAATTAACAGAGAATGTAATATATTAAAGTGATACTAAAGTCTTTTTTTAAAATAATAAACGTTATACTTACCTGCTCTGTTGCAGTGAATTTGCACAGAGCAGCCCAGATCCTCCTCTTCTCGGGTCCCTCTTTGCAGCTCCTGGCCCCTCCTTTCAGTCGAGTGCCCCCACAGCAAGCAGCTTTCCATGGGGGCACCTGAGCCGATCTGCAGCTCCATCTGTCCATTCAGACACGGTGCTGCCGTTCTGCCCCACCCCCTCACAGTTATAAAACACCCCTAGGCATACATTTAACCATTTGATCACCCTGGTGTTAACCCCTTCCCTGCCAGTGTCATTAGTACAGTAACAGTGCACATTTTTAGCACTCATTACTGTAGTAATGTCACTGGTCCCCCCAAAAGTGTCAAGAATGTCAGTTAGGGGTCCGATCTGTCCGCCGCAATGTCGCAGTCCCGCTAAAAATCGCTGATCATCGCCATTGCTAGTAAATTTAAATAAATAAATAAAAATGGCATAAATCTTTCCCCTAGTTTGTAAATGTGATAACTTTTGTGCAAACCAACCAAAATACGCTTATTGGTATTTTTTTACCAAAAATATTTAGCAGAATACCAATTGGCCTAAAATGATGAAAACATTGTATTTTTTATTTTTTTTTATTGGAAATGTTTTATAGCAGAAAGTGAAAAATATAATGTATACATATTTTTTTCAGAATTGTCCCTCTTTTTGTTTATAGCGCAAAAAATAAAAATTGCAGAGGTGATCAAATGCCACCAAAAGAAAGCTCTATTTGTAGGGAAAAAAGGACATCAATTTTATTTGGGACAGTGCAATTGTCAGTTAAAGTAACGCAGTGCCAAATCGCAAAAAATGGCCTGGTCATTAAGGGGGAAAATCTTACGGCCCAGAAGTGGTTAATAAAAATGCCAAGTGTTTATACAGAGTGCTTTAGAAAATTTGTAATTCAGTTAGAGTTTACATCTAGTTTAAATACCTATTATTGATAATTATTGTTTAGGAAAAATTATATTTAAAACAAACCTCATCAAAATGCATAGAGACACACATTAAGCAAAAGTAGGGTGGCTCCAGCTGTTTCTTATTTCCCAACTTGTATTAAATAACTTACAATCGCCATTTGTACACCTGTGGGAATGTTTGGTACAAATATATATTTCCTGACTTGCATTGTAGTTTTCAAATAAGAAATAATGGCCATTAGATTTTTTTTTTTTTTTAGACAGACATGGACTATTCCAAAGGATCAGCGGATAAGTAGAGTTCTAATGAGATCTCAAGTGAATTAACAGAGAATGTAATATATTAAAGTGATACTAAAGTCTTTTTTTTTTAAATAATAAACGTTATACTTACCTGCTCTGTTGCAGTGAATTTGCACAGAGCAGCCCAGATCCTCCTCTTCTCGGGTCCCTCTTTGCAGCTCCTGGCCCCTCCTTTCAGTCGAGTGCCCCCACAGCAAGCAGCTTTCCATGGGGGCACCTGAACCGATCTGCAGCTCCATCTGTCCATTCAGACACGGTGCTGCCATTCGTCCCCACCCCCTCTCTCGCCCGATTGGCTGACTGACTTTGATTTACAGCCGTGGGAGCCAATGGGGCCGCGGCTGTGTCTCAGCCAATCAGGAGGGAGCGTCCTGGGTGGCCCAGGCACTCGTGGACATCGCTGGACAGAAATCGGGTTCAGGTAAGTATTAGGGGGTGCTTGGGAGGCTGCTAGAATGCATTAAGATAAAAACATTTCTGACTTTACAACTCCTGACTCCTGACTTTACAACTCTTTTAACCACCTCAATACCAACATGTTACACCCTCACCCTCAGACATGGGAGTAAGTCACACATGTGCAAGTCACAAGCAAGTCTCAAGTCTTAACCTTCAAATCCCAAGCAAATCCCAAGTTACTGTGGCGAAAAGCAAGCAAGTCAAGTCAAGTCCCTGTTAGAAGTCAAGCAAGTCAAGTCAAGTCGTTTATTTTGGTCAAGTCACAAATCAAGTCAAAATACTGATCTACCCCAATTTTCACCTTTAAATCAGTTAAAAGTCAGTGGTCAGGAAAGGTTTTGTTTAATTTTAAACATTAACAAAACTGCTTAGTGCTTTTTTTCTTGGCATATTAAAGAAACACTTTGAATGCCCAAACAGCTCAAAATCCTTCATCCGCTTGCTCAGTGTCACCTGGAAAAGAAATGGATAGTCACGTTTTTTTTTTTTTTTTTTTTGTTTACTTACCTTGTTATTGAAGAAAATATACTTACCTTTCTTCCTCTTCCTCCCTCTGCGGCCTGCGCCGTCACTTCCTCCTTGCATTGATTCCTTGGAGCTGAACGTCATCGCTCCCAGGAATCAATGCGCCTGCACCGGCCCTGCTTGTCAGTTCCGTTGCAGGCGCGTCATTCCCTGCTAAACAGCTTCTGGGCATGCCCAGAAGCTGTGCAGCGATGACGCTCCTGCCCCGGAAGTGACGGCGGGGCCGGTGCAGTGCATTGTGGGACCGAATAGGACACGGAAGAGGACACAGAAGAGGACGCTCTGGCTTCAGCTACCCACACCTGAGATGGCAGCCCTGGACAAAGACATTTTCAAGGTAAGTATTCCTTCTAAAAGGTAAGTGCGACCTGGGACAGTTCAGAGGCTATCCATTGTGGAATGTACTAGCCCTGACTGTCCCGGGGGTATTTTTATTAAAAAATACTTTCAGTGGCCGTAACTCCGCTTTAAGTATTTCCATTGTTAAACAGCCAGTGTTCTAAATATTAGAACACACTGAGGTGTTTTAAGTGACTGTGGAGTCAGAAATAGGGTTGAGCGGACACCTAGATGTCCGTGTTCGACGGGTTCGGCCGAACTTTAAAAAAAAGTCCGGGTCCGTGTCCCGGACTTTTACCGAACTTTTCCCGGACACCGAACCCCATTGAAGTCAATGGGGACCCGAACTTTAAGGCACTAAAATGGCTCTAAAACACCAATGGAAAGGGCTAGAGTGCTGCAAATGGCAGCAAAACGTAGTTAAGAGCATGGCAAGTGCTCTGCAAACAAATGTGGATAGGGAAATAACTTAAAACAACAAAAAAAAAAACAGAAAAATAAAACAATGTTCTTCATCTCTGAAGGACGAGGCCCATATGGAGTAGGAGGGAGGTTGAGGTGGTGGTGGATGTGGCGGTGTCATAGGCGTGCGCACAGGGTGTGCCTGGTGTACCTGGGCACACCCTAATCACCTAGGGCACATAGCATTATCGCTCTGTTTGCCAGTGAGGAGATGGGAAAGATCTCCCTCGCACCTGCTCTGCTCTATTTCTCTTTGCCAGCAGGGAGAGTAATGTATCGGGGCCATGTACATGTAGGCAAACACATGCATGTGTATTTCAACTTTGGGGTGCACACCCTAATGCAATAGGCTGCGCACACCTATGGGCGGTGTAGGTGGAAGCGGCGGTGGAGGAGGACCAGGGCCAGATTAAGAGCATCATGGTCTTGGTGCTGAGGATTTTGAAGGGCCTTAAGGGCCGTGCCTTGGCATGCACCCAGAGGAGGAAGGGTGCAGCCATGCATGCCTAATTCAACATGGGATGCTGTCTCTGAAGCCCATAAACACATCCATGCATCGGCAACTGTCCCTCCTTGTCCGGCCTTCGCGCTGTGTGGGGAGGTTCTGAGGGTGCTGCCTGGGGAAGCGAGCATAGAAGCCAGACTTCTGTGTTTACAAGTGACAGAAGAGCGATCACAGTGAATATGGCCAACCCGGGGCCTATATAAAAGGTGTGGTGAGTAGGAAAGTGCGCTGATTCAATATAGGGTGTGCTGCTACCTTAGAGTGTATGTTGTAGAATAGGTAAAGAAATCAGGTGCGCTGCCCTAGTGCATATGTGCAACATACAAAATGATGTAAACAAATAAACCAAAAATGCAATAATAATTCAAAAAATGAAAACGTATGCAAATCGTGTAAAACAAAAAATGTCCAGAAGGTGACACCAATGTGCAATAAACGTCCATATTATAAGTCCATAAATAAAGTGCAAAAAATGGTGACAAAAACTTCCAGCTTGGGGAAAGGTGAACTGTGATTGGAAGGTGCAAAGTCCCACCACCAGCTTGGCCTCTTACCAGAAGTTAAACGTTAAGGGCATATATGAATATGACCGCTCCAAAGGTCATGCAGCCAGGTAGAAAAGTTCCCAGAAATACAGAAGGCACTCTGACGCACTCGTGCTCCCTAGACTCTTACCGGACAAAAGCCAAACAAGAAGCCTGGTTCTATGGTGATGAGTGGTCCTGCCGGGGGTTACTGGACTCTAGGATGGCTGATGTAGTTGCTTGTGTCCAAGAGGAACAGACCCAGTCAGAAAGCCTGACGAAAGAAGATCCTGCCAAAGGTGGCTAGACTCTGATTGGCTGCTGTAACTCCTTAGTCTGGTCGACCTCAATAATAGGGGACACAACAGAGGGGACCGCAATGGTGCATTACCAACAGTAGATTTTTATTAAAACAAATGGTTGCACTTACAGTTGTGAAGACAATAATAGCGAGTTCCCTCACGGAGGAGCTGTATGGCGGGGTCCGCCTGCAGTGCGGACCGCTGCCTGGTCTAGATGTGATGACGCGGCGCCTCCTCTCTGACGCGTTTCTCCCGATAGGGCATCCACTTAGATAGGAGGTAGAGCCAGCGCCATCACTACCGCCATTATATATGCCCTGTAGCAAGTACTTCCGGGGTTCGGGACCCTCCCCTTCTTCCCTGTAGACTGGCCACTTATCATACTCTTTAATAGCAAAGTCCAAATCAACCAAAAGGGGATAAGGGGACTCTTGGGCATCACCAAATATTGTTATGATGTGTGGTTACAGTCTGGAAGGTCGGGATGTCCACCGGAAGTATTTGCTTTGTTTACTTCCTGTCGTCTCATATCTATGATGCTGCTTCCTGTGCTGATGACAAGGGCATTTCCTGTGTAAGCAGGAAATGATGCTGCTTCCTGTGCTGATGACAAGGGCATTTCCTGTGTAAGCAACTCCTAAATTTTTCCCTAACCTTCAAGGATACTTCCCGTGCCGGAGGTGTAATATCTGTCTAAATGCTACTACCATTAAGACCAAGCAATTTACCTCTACCACCACAGGAAAGAGCTACCCCATTAGGGATTTTATCACCTGTCACACCAAAGGGGTAGTGTATCTGGTCACCTGTGAATGTGGGAAGCAATATGTGGGGAGGACGATTAGGACTGCCAACATCCGAATAGGCGAACATCTGGCCAATATTCGGAAAGGTTTCCCTGGTCACAGTCTTTCGAAACATTTTGCCACCCACCACCATAAAAATCCGGGCAAACTGAAGATTATTGTAATCGAGAAGTATCAACCCCACTGGCGGGGGAGTAATATGAAAAGAGCAATTTCCAGAAGGGAAACCTTCTGGATCTATGAGCTCAGAAGTTACAAGCCCCTAGGACACAACATTGAATGGGACATAAATGCGTTTATTAATAACAGCTGACATTTATGTCCCATGCTCCCTTTACTGGAAATTTGACCCATTTCCTTCATGTTTCCTCTATTAGTTAGAAGTGTGTGGGTCTCTGCATGGAGCTACAACATTTGTGACTAGGATCTTCTTCCACATTCTAATAGCTAGTTTTGAAGAAATTCAAATCAAAAAACTTTTTCCTCCTTTTTATTTTAATTTTATTTTATTTTTTGAGCATATTATTTTAATTCCAATTCCACTTTTGGTAGGAATTTTTATTCATTTTTCTTTCAGAATTTCGTGTTTTAATACACCCAAGCTGGCGGGAAGCTTAGTAGTTACCCCACAGCTTTTTTATGATTTTTTATAAAAGCATTATACACCATCATACACTAGAAAGGGTTAAGTAGCCCGGTCAATTCAATGGAATTAAAAGTTTGTATGTTTTAATGTTTTTTTAATGTTCCTCAAGGCTCCTATCTATTTCGCTGCAATGATATAAAAGTTTGTAGAAGATATGCGGCATAACAATATTCTGTATATTAAGTAGTAGGTGGAGATCGTCCGCTTCCTCTTCCTATTGGCTGTTATGCCTGTGGGGGAGAGGAATACATACTCTGCTTACACAGGAAATGCCCTTGTCATCAGCACAGGAAGCAGCATCATTTCCTGCTTACACAGGAAATGCCCTTGTCATCAGCACAGGAAGCAGCATCATAGATATGAGACGACAGGAAGTAAACAAAGCAAGTACTTCCGGTGGACATCCCGACCTTCCAGACTGTAACCACACATCATAACAATATTTGGTGATGCCCAAGAGTCCCCTTATCCCCTTTTGGTTGATTTGGACTTTGCTATTAAAGAGTATGATAAGTGGCCAGTCTACAGGGAAGAAGGGGAGGGTCCCGAACCCCGGAAGTACTTGCTACAGGGCATATATAATGGCGGTAGTGATGGTGCTGGCTCTACCTCCTATCTAAGTGGATGCCCTATCGGGAGAAACGCGTCAGAGAGGAGGCGCCGCGTCATCACATCTAGACCAGGCAGCGGTCCGCACTGCAGGCGGACCCCGCCATACAGCTCCTCCGTGAGGGAACTCGCTATTATTGTCTTCACAACTGTAAGTGCAACCATTTGTTTTAATAAAAATCTACTGTTGGTAATGCACCATTGCGGTCCCCTCTGTTGTGTCCCCTATTATTGAGGTCGACCAGACTAAGGAGTTACAGCAGCCAATCAGAGTCTAGCCACCTTTGGCAGGATCTTCTTTCGTCAGGCTTTCTGACTGGGTCTGTTCCTCTTGGACACAAGCAACTACATCAGCCATCCTAGAGTCCAGTAACCCCCGGCAGGACCACTCATCACCATAGAACCAGGCTTCTTGTTTGGCTTTTGTCCGGTAAGAGTCTAGGGAGCACGAGTGCGTCAGAGTGCCTTCTGTATTTCTGGGAACTTTTCTACCTGGCTGCATGACCTTTGGAGCGGTCATATTCATATATGCCCTTAACGTTTAACTTCTGGTAAGAGGCCAAGCTGGTGGTGGGACTTTGCACCTTCCAATCACAGTTCACCTTTCCCCAAGCTGGAAGTTTTTGTCACCATTTTTTGCACTTTATTTATGGACTTATAATATGGACGTTTATTGCACATTGGTGTATCACTAGTCACCTTCTGGACATTTTTTGTTTTACACGATTTGCATACGTTTTCATTTTTTGAATTATTATTGCATTTTTGGTTTATTTGTTTACATCATTTTGTATGTTGCACATATGCACTAGGGCAGCGCACCTGATTTCTTTACCTATATAAAAGGTAGGGGCCTGCATGGAGCTGCAGCTCCAATAGCCCCTACGTTAATCTGGCCCTGAGGAGGAGGACGAGGTAGCCAACACTGCTTCTTTTCACAAATTTTAAATGAGGGTACACCCCAAAAGAGTGAGAAAGAGTAAAAATGGAACAATGGCTGGGTAAGGTCAGTATCCATTGCTATTCTGCACAAGGTACGGAAAAGTCCCGTGGGATCCATGCCTGGTTCATTTTAATGAACGTGAGCTTGTCCACATTGTCTCTGGACAGGCGGCTGCGCTTGTCTGTTATAACACCCCCAGCCGTGCTAAATACCCGTTCAGATAATACACTGGCTGCAGGGCACGCCAGCACCTCCAAGGCGTAAAGGGCAAGCTCAGGCCATGTGCCCAATTTGGAGACCCAGAAGTTGAAGGGGGCAGACCCCTCATTCACTACATGTAGGCGTGTGCACACATACTGCTCCACCATGTTGGTAAAATGCTGCCTCCTGCTAAGACGTTCCATCTGAGCTGCTGGTGCTGCTGTTTGTTGTGGCGTGCTGACAAAGCTTTTCCACATTTCGGCCATGCTAACCCTGCCTTCTGAGGTGCTGGCGGTGCCCTGGTTGAGTTGGCGACCTCCTCCTCCTCTGCCTTGTGCTTCCACTGTGGCCCCGCTGTCAGATGGGAATGCCAGCAGCATCGCGTCTACCAGCGTGCGCTTGTACTCGCGCATCTTGCGATCGCGCTCCAGTGAGTGAATTAAGGACGGTACGTTGTCCTTGTAACGGGGATCCAGCAGCGTGGCCACCCAGTAATCAGCACAAGTTAGAATGTGGGCAACTCGGCGGTTGTTGTGGTGACACTGCAGCATGTTATCGCTCATGTGTGCCAGGCTGCCCAGAGGCGACGAAAGGCTGTCCTCTGTGGGAGGTGTATCGTCCGTGTCCTCTGTATCCCCCCAGCCACGCACCAGTGATGGCCATGAGCTGGCCTGGGTGCCACCCTGCAGTGAACATGGTTCCATCTCCTCCTCCAGCTCCTCCTCCTCCTCATCCTCCTCATCCTCCAGAACTGTGCCCCTGCTGGACAATTGTGTCCCTGGCGTTTGTGTGTGCAGGAACCCACCCTCGGAGCCCCTTGCGAATGACTGCCCTGAAAGCCTTTGAAATGTTACCTCTTCATCCTCCTCCTCCTCCTCATCCTGTGCCACATCCTCTTCCATCATCGCCCGAATTGTTTTTTCAAGGAGGCATAGAAGTGGGATAGTTAAGCTGAGAACGGCGTCATTGCCACTGGCCATGTTGGTGGAGTACTCAAAACAGCGCAACAAGGCACACAGGTCTCGCATGGAGGCCCAGTTATTGGTGGTGAAGTGGTGCTGTTCCGCAGAGCGACTCACGCGTGCGTGCTGCAGCTGAAACTCCACTATGGCCTGCTGCTGCTCGCACAGTCTTTGCAGCATGTGCAAGGTGGAGTTCCACCTTGTGGGCACGTCACATATGAGGCGGTGAGCGGGAAGGCCGAAGTTACGCTGCAGCCCTGCCAGGCGAGCAGCAGCAGGGTGAGAACGCCGAAAGTGCGCACAGACGGCCCGCACTTTCTGCAGCAGCTCTGACATATCGGGGTAGTTTTTAAGGAACCTCTGCACCACCAAATTCAGCACATGCGCCAGGCAAGGGATGTGCGTCAAACCGGCTAGGCCCAGAGCTGCTATGAGATTTCGCCCGTTATCGCACACCACCAGGCCGGGCTTGAGGCTCGCTGGCAGCAACCACTCATTTGTCTGCTGTTCCATGCTCCTCCACAACTCCTGCTCGGTGTGTGGTTTGTCCCCCAAACAGGCAAGTTGTAAAACTGCCTGCTGTCGTTTAGCCCTGGCCGTGTTGAAGTTGGTGGTGAAGGTATTACGCTGTCCGGATGAGGAGGCGGTAGAGGATGAGGTAGCGGAGTAGGATGAGTTAGGAACAGGAGGCAAACTGAAGCGCCCTGCAATCCTCGGTGGTGGAAGGACATGTGCCAAATTGCTATCCGCCTCAGGCCCATCCGCCACTGCATTTACCCAGTGTGCCGTTAGGGAGATATAACGCCCCTGACCGTGCTTACTGGTCCACGTATCGGTAGTTAGGTGGACCTTGGCACAGATGGCGTTGCGCAGTGCACACCTGATTTTTTCCCCCACTTGGTTGTGCAGGGAAGGGATGGCTTGCCTGGAAAAGTAGTGGCGGCTGGGCACGACGTACTGTGGGACAGCCACCGACATAAGCTTTTTAAAACTGGGCGTCTCCACCAGACGGAATGACAGCATTTCAAAGGCCAATAATTGTGAAATGCTGGCATTCAGGGCCAGGGATCGCGGGTGGGTAGGGGGGTACTTCCTCTTCCTCTCAAGTGTTTGGGAGATGGAAAGCTGAACGCTTCCACGGGACATTGTGGAGATGGTTGTTGGTGACCCAGGTGGTGGTGTTGCTGACAGATCATCTGTTTGCGGGGTGGCAGGTGCCGGTATGACTACAGAGGTGGCTGGAGCGGCCGAGACTGCAGCAGAAGAGGAAGCAGGATGAGCCAGAGACGTTTCTTGGTTTTGAAGGTGTGTACTCCACTGCAGCTCGTGCTTTGCACTTAGATGCCTGATCATGCAGGTTGTGCTCAGGTTGAGAAGGTTTATGCCTCGCTTCAGGCTCTGATTGCACAGGGTGCAAACCACTCGTGTCCTGTCATCAGCACATTTTCTAAAGAACTTCCACGCTAGAGAACTCTTTTGAGCTGACTTTGGTGCGCTCGTTCCCTTGCTGCGTTGGGCAGTAGCAGGCGTAGTGTCTAGGGCATGGCCGCTCCGCTTCTGCACCCTGCTCCCTCTTCTGCTGTGCTGGTGGCTCTGTGCGACCACCGCCTCTTCCTCCAAACTACTCAGGTCACCTGCATGACCTTCATTCCATGTGGGGTCGAGGACCTCATCGTCCTCCACATCATCTTCCACCCAGTCTTCACCCCTGCCCTCCCTGTCGGTCTCCACAATGCTGAACGCCGCAGCAGTTGGCACCTGCGTTTCGTCATCATCGGAGACGTGTTGTGATGGTCCTTCCATGTACTCATCTTGAGAAATAAGTGGTTGGGCATCGCTGCACTCAATCTCTTCCACTTCTGGGGCAGGGCTAGGTGGATGGCCCTGGGAAACCCTGCTGACAGAGTCCTCAAAAAGAATAAGAGACTGCTCTATGGCTTGGGGCTCAGACTGCTTGCCTGATTTGCAAGGGGGTGAGGTGAAAGATGGTTGGACATTGGCTGCAGGTGCCAACTCTGACCTTTCTGCAGTAGACTGGGTGGGAGACAATGTGAAGGAACTGGAGGCACTGTCAGCAGCAAACCAATCTACTATCGCCTCTCTGTGTTTTGGCCTCATCACTTCTTGAGGCGTATGATGCCCTACCAAATACTGATGCAGGTTCTGTCGCCTACTCACACTTGAGGAAGGTGTTTCACTTGTGCATGTAGCTGGCACAGATCGACCACGTCCTCTCCTTGCAACAGGAGCTCTAGCAGCAGCACCACCATGACCCAGGCCACGGTCCCTATTTGACGCTCTCCTCATATTTCTGAAATTTAAGATCTTGCCCTAGAAAGGTCTTTATTGAATAGCGGAACAAAAGAACAACAGTATCGCACGGGTGTATCTCACAGTCAAATATGCAAACTATGCCGCAATTTAATGTTTTTTACACCAAAAGGGTGTGTATTGAATAGCGGAATAGGATAAAAAACTGTGTATCTCACACGTACAAACACAGACTAGGCCCGATTAAATTTTTTCCTACCCTAAAGGGAGGATGAGGAAGAGGAGTATGGAACAGGCAGCACCCTCAAATCTTCAGAAGTATGAGATGAACCCCAAAAACTTGGAAAGGTGGATCTCACACGTACCGACACAGACTATTCCGCAATTTAATTGAGCCACAAAGGTTTTTATTGAATAGCAGAATAGGAAATATGATCAAAAAAAAGTGTATGTTTTTCACACGTACAGAAGCACACTAGGCCCCAATTACTATTGTTTGTACACCTAAAAGGATGGATGAGGAGGAGGAGGAGGAGGAGTATAGAACAGGCAGCACCCTCAAAGCTTGAGAAGTATGAGATGAACCCCAAAAACTTGGAAAGGTGGATCTCACACGTACCGACAAAGACTATTCCGCAATTTAATTGAGCCCCAAAGGTTTTTATTGAATAGCGGAATAGGAAATATGATCAAAAAAAAGTGTATGTTTTTCACACGTACAGAAGCACACTAGGCCCCAATTACTATTGTTTGTACACCTAAAAGGATGGATGAGGAAGAGGAGGAGGAGGAGTATAGAACAGGCAGCACCCTCAAAGCTTCAGAAGTATGAGATGAACCCCAAAAACTTGGAAAGGTGGATCTCACACGTACCGACACAGACTATTCCGCAATTTAATTGAGCCCCAAAGGTTTTTATTGAATAACGGAATAGGAAATATGATCAAAAAAAGTGTATGTTTTTCACACGTACAGAAGCACACTAGGCCCCAATTACTATTGTTTGTACACCTAAAAGGATGGATGAGGAGGAGGAGGAGGAGGAGTATAGAACAGGCAGCACCCTCAAAGCTTCAGAAGTATGAGATGAACCCCAAAAACTTGGAAAGGTGGATCTCACACGTACCGACACAGACTATTCCGCAATTTAATTGAGCCCCAAAGGTTTTTATTGAATAGCGGAATAGGAAATATGATCAAAAAAAAGTGTATGTTTTTCACACGTACAGAAGCACACTAGGCCCCAATTACTATTGTTTGTACACCTAAAAGGATGGATGAGGAGGAGGAGGAAGAGGAGTATAGAACAGGCAGCACCCTCAAAGCTTCAGAAGTATGAGATGAACCCCAAAAACTTGGAAAGGTGGATCTCACACGTACCGACACAGACTATTCCGCAATTTAATTGAGCCCCAAAGGTTTTTATTGAATAGCGGAATAGGAAATATGATCAAAAAAAAGTGTATGTTTTTCACACGTACAGAAGCATACTAGGCCCCAATTACTATTGTTTGTACACCTAAAAGGATGGATGAGGAGGAGGAGGAGTATAGAACAGGCAGCACCCTCAAAGCTTCAGAAGTATGAGATGAACCCCAAAAACTTGGAAAGGTGGATCTCACACGTACCGACACAGACTATTCCGCAATTTAATTGAGCCCCAAAGGTTTTTATTGAATAACGGAATAGGAAATATGATCAAAAAAAGTGTATGTTTTTCACACGTACAGAAGCACACTAGGCCCCAATTACTATTGTTTGTACACCTAAAAGGATGGATGAGGAGGAGGAGGAGGAGTATAGAACAGGCAGCACCCTCAAAGCTTCAGAAGTATGAGATTGTGTTCACTGTACCCCACAAAGATTGTGTTCACTGTACCCCACAAAGATTGTGTTCACTGTACCCCACAAAGGTTTTGTTCACTGCACCCCACAAAGATTGTGTTCACTGTACCCCACAAAGGTTTTGTTCACTGCACCCCACAAAGATTGTGTTCACTGTACCCCACAAAGATTGTGTTCACTGCACCCCAAAAGGATTGTCTTCTCTGCACCCCACAAAGATTGTGTTCACTGTACCCCACAAAGGTTTTGTTCACTGTACCCCACAAAGATTGTGTTCACTGCACTCCAAAAGGATTGTCTTCACTGCACCCCACAAAGATTGTGTTCACTGTACCCCACAAAGGTTTTGTTCACTGCACCCCACAAAGATTGTGTTCACTGTACCCCACAAAGGTTTTGTTCACTGCACCCCACAAAGATTGTGTTCACTGTACCCCCCAAAGATTTTGTTCACTGCACCCCACAAGGATTGTTTGTCTTCACTGCACCCCACAAGGATTGTCTTCACTGCACCCCACAAAGATTGTGTTCACTGCACCCCACAAAGGTTTTGTTCACTGCACCCCACAAAGATTGTGTTCACTGCACCCCACAAAGATTGTGTTCACTGTACCCCACAAAGATTGTGTTCACTGCACCCCAAAAGGATTGTCTTCTCTGCACCCCACAAAGATTGTGTTCACTGTACCCCACAAAGGTTTTGTTCACTGCACCCCACAAAGATTGTGTTCACTGTACCCCACAAAGGTTTTGTTCACTGCACCCCACAAAGATTATGTTCACTGTACCCCACAAAGATTGTGTTCACTGTACCCCCCAAAGTTTTGTTCACTGCACCCCACAAAGATTGTGTTCACTGTACCCCACAAAGGTTGTGTTCACTGCACCCCACAAAGATTGTGTTCACTGCACCCCACAAAGATTGTGTTCACTGCACCCCACAAAGATTGTGTTCACTGTACCCCACAAAGGTTTTGTTCACTGCACCCCACAAAGGTTTTGTTCACTGCACCCCACAAAGATTGTGTTCACTGTACCCCACAAAGATTGTGTTCACTGCACTCCAAAAGGATTGTCTTCACTGCACCCCACAAAGATTGTGTTCACTGTACCCCACAAAGGTTTTGTTCACTGCACCCCACAAAGATTGTGTTCACTGTACCCCCCAAAGATTTTGTTCACTGCACCCCACAAAGATTGTGTTCACTGTACCCCCCAAAGATTTTGTTCACTGCACCCCACAAGGATTGTCTTCACTGCACCCCTCAAGGATTGTCTTCACTGCACCCCACAAGGATTGTCTTCACTGCACCCCACAAAGATTGTGTTCACTTTACCCCACAAAGATTTTGTTCACTGCACCCCACAAAGATTTTGTTCACTGCACTCCAAAAGGATTGTCTTCACTGCACCCCACAAAGATTGTGTTCACTGTACCCCACAAAGGTTTTGTTCACTGCACCCCATAAAGATTGTGTTCACTGTACCCCACAAAGGTTTTGTTCACTGCACCCCACAAAGATTGTGTTCACTGTACCCCACAAAGATTGTGTTCACTGTACCCCACAAAGGTTTTGTTCACTGCACCCCACAAAGATTGTGTTCACTGTACCCCACAAAGGTTGTGTTCACTGCACCCACAAAGGTTTTGTTCACTGCACCCCACAAAGGTTTTGTTCACTGCACCCCACAAAGATTGTGTTCACTGCACCCCACAAAGATTGTGTTCACTGTACCCCACAAAGGTTTTGTTCACTGCACCCCACAAAGGTTGTGTTCACTGTACCCCACAAAGATTGTGTTCACTGTACCCCACAAAGATTGTGTTCACTGCACTCCAAAAGGATTGTCTTCACTGCACCCCACAAAGATTGTGTTCACTGTACCCCACAAAGATTGTGTTCACTGTACCCCACAAAGGTTTTGTTCACTGCACCCCACAAAGATTGTGTTCACTGTACCCCACAAAGGTTTTGTTCACTGCACCCCACAAAGATTGTGTTCACTGTACCCCCCAAAGATTTTGTTCACTGCACCCCACAAGGATTGTCTTCACTGCACCCCACAAGGATTGTCTTCACTGCACCCCACAAGGATTGTGTTCACTGCACCCCACAAAGATTGTGTTCACTGCACCCCACAAAGGTTTTGTTCACTGCACCCCACAAAGATTGTGTTCACTGTACCCCCCCAAAGATTTTGTTCACTGCACCCCACAAGGATTGTCTTCTCTGCACCCCACAAAGATTGTGTTCACTGCACCCCACAAGGATTTTCTTCACTGCACCCCACAAGGATTTTCTTCACTGCACCCCACAAGGATTGTCTTCACTGCACCCCACAAAGATTGTGTTCACTGTACCCCCACAAAGGTTTTGTTCACTGCACCCCACAAAGATTTTGTTCACTGAGCCCCAAAGGTTTTTATTGAATAGCGGAATAGGAAATATGATCAAAAAAAAGTGTATGTTTTTCACACGTACAGAAGCACACTAGGCCCCAATTACTATTGTTTGTACACCTAAAAGGATGGATGAGGAGGAGGAGGAGTATAGAACAGGCAGCACCCTCAAAGCTTCAGAAGTATGAGATGAATCCCAAAAACTTGGAAAGGTGGATCTCACACGTACCGACACAGACTATTCCGCAATTTAATTGAGCCCCAAAGGTTTTTATTGAATAGCGGAATAGGAAATATGATCAAAAAAAAGTGTATGTTTTTCACACGTACAGAAGCACACTAGGCCCCAATTACTATTGTTTGTACACCTAAAAGGATGGATGAGGAGGAGGAGGAGGAAGAGGAGTATAGAACAGGCAGCACCCTCAAAGCTTCAGAAGTATGAGATGAACCCCAAAAACTTGGAAAGGTGGATCTCACACGTACCGACACAGACTATTCCGCAATTTAATTGAGCCCCAAAGGTTTTTATTGAATAGCGGAATAGGAAATATGATCAAAAAAAAGTGTATGTTTTTCACACGTACAGAAGCACACTAGGCCCCAATTACTATTGTTTGTACACCTAAAAGGATGGATGAGGAGGAGGAGGAGTATAGAACAGGCAGCACCCTCAAAGCTTCAGAAGTATGAGATGAACCCCAAAAACTTGGAAAGGTGGATCTCACACGTACCGACACAGACTATTCCGCAATTTAATTGAGCCCCAAAGGTTTTTATTGAATAACGGAATAGGAAATATGATCAAAAAAAGTGTATGTTTTTCACACGTACAGAAGCACACTAGGCCCCAATTACTATTGTTTGTACACCTAAAAGGATGGATGAGGAGGAAGAGGAGGAGTATAGAACAGGCAGCACCCTCAAAGCTTCAGAAGTATGAGATTGTGTTCACTGTACCCCACAAAGATTGTGTTCACTGTACCCCACAAAGATTGTGTTCACTGTACCCCACAAAGGTTTTGTTCAGTGCACCCCACAAAGATTGTGTTCACTGTACCCCACAAAGGTTTTGTTCACTGCACCCCACAAAGATTGTGTTCACTGTACCCCACAAAGATTGTGTTCACTGCACCCCAAAAGGATTGTCTTCTCTGCACCCCACAAAGATTGTGTTCACTGTACCCCACAAAGGTTTTGTTCACTGTACCCCACAAAGATTGTGTTCACTGCACTCCAAAAGGATTGTCTTCACTGCACCCCACAAAGATTGTGTTCACTGTACCCCAATAAGGTTTTGTTCACTGCACCCCACAAAGATTGTGTTCACTGTACCCCACAAAGGTTTTGTTCACTGCACCCCACAAAGATTGTGTTCACTGTACCCCCCAAAGATTTTGTTCACTGCACCCCACAAGGATTGTTTGTCTTCACTGCACCCCACAAGGATTGTCTTCACTGCACCCCACAAAGATTGTGTTCACTGCACCCCACAAAGGTTTTGTTCACTGCACCCCACAAAGATTGTGTTCACTGCACCCCACAAAGATTGTGTTCACTGTACCCCACAAAGATTGTGTTCACTGCACCCCAAAAGGATTGTCTTCTCTGCACCCCACAAAGATTGTGTTCACTGTACCCCACAAAGGTTTTGTTCACTGCACCCCACAAAGATTGTGTTCACTGTACCCCACAAAGGTTTTGTTCACTGCACCCCACAAAGATTATGTTCACTGTACCCCACAAAGATTGTGTTCACTGTACCCCACAAAGGTTTTGTTCACTGCACCCCACAAAGATTGTGTTCACTGTACCCCCCAAAGATTTTGTTCACTGCACCCCACAAAGATTGTGTTCACTGTACCCCCCAAAGATTTTGTTCACTGCACCCCACAAGGATTGTCTTCACTGCACCCCTCAAGGATTGTCTTCACTGCACCCCACAAGGATTGTCTTCACTGCACCCCACAAAGATTGTGTTCACTTTACCCCACAAAGATTTTGTTCACTGCACCCCACAAAGATTTTGTTCACTGCACTCCAAAAGGATTGTCTTCACTGCACCCCACAAAGATTGTGTTCACTGTACCCCACAAAGGTTTTGTTCACTGCACCCCATAAAGATTGTGTTCACTGTACCCCACAAAGGTTTTGTTCACTGCACCCCACAAAGATTGTGTTCACTGTACCCCACAAAGATTGTGTTCACTGTACCCCACAAAGGTTTTGTTCACTGCACCCCACAAAGATTGTGTTCACTGTACCCCACAAAGGTTGTGTTCACTGCACCCACAAAGGTTTTGTTCACTGCACCCCACAAAGGTTTTGTTCACTGCACCCCACAAAGATTGTGTTCACTGCACCCCACAAAGATTGTGTTCACTGTACCCCACAAAGGTTTTGTTCACTGCACCCCACAAAGGTTGTGTTCACTGTACCCCACAAAGATTGTGTTCACTGTACCCCACAAAGATTGTGTTCACTGCACTCCAAAAGGATTGTCTTCACTGCACCCCACAAAGATTGTGTTCACTGTACCCCACAAAGATTGTGTTCACTGTACCCCACAAAGGTTTTGTTCACTGCACCCCACAAAGATTGTGTTCACTGTACCCCACAAAGGTTTTGTTCACTGCACCCCACAAAGATTGTGTTCACTGTACCCCCCAAAGATTTTGTTCACTGCACCCCACAAGGATTGTCTTCACTGCACCCCACAAGGATTGTGTTCACTGCACCCCACAAAGATTGTGTTCACTGCACCCCACAAAGGTTTTGTTCACTGCACCCCACAAAGATTGTGTTCACTGTACCCCCCCAAAGATTTTGTTCACTGCACCCCACAAGGATTGTCTTCTCTGCACCCCACAAAGATTGTGTTCACTGTACCCCCCAAAGATTTTGTTCACTGCACCCCACAAGGATTTTCTTCACTGCACCCCACAAGGATTGTCTTCACTGCACCCCACAAAGATTGTGTTCACTGTACCCCCACAAAGGTTTTGTTCACTGCACCCCACAAAGATTTTGTTCACTGAGCCCCAAAGGTTTTTATTGAATAGCGGAATAGGAAATATGATCAAAAAAAAGTGTATGTTTTTCACACGTACAGAAGCACACTAGGCCCCAATTACTATTGTTTGTACACCTAAAAGGATGGATGAGGAGGAGGAGGAGTATAGAACAGGCAGCACCCTCAAAGCTTCAGAAGTATGAGATGAATCCCAAAAACTTGGAAAGGTGGATCTCACACGTACCGACACAGACTATTCCGCAATTTAATTGAGCCCCAAAGGTTTTTATTGAATAGCGGAATAGGAAATATGATCAAAAAAAAGTGTATGTTTTTCACACGTACAGAAGCACACTAGGCCCCAATTACTATTGTTTGTACACCTAAAAGGATGGATGAGGAGGAGGAGGAGTATAGAACAGGCAGCACCCTCAAAGCTTCAGAAGTATGAGATGAACCCCAAAAACTTGGAAAGGTGGATCTCACACGTACCGACACAGACTATTCCGCAATTTAATTGAGCCCCAAAGGTTTTTATTGAATAACGGAATAGGAAATATGATCAAAAAAAGTGTATGTTTTTCACACGTACAGAAGCACACTAGGCCCCAATTACTATTGTTTGTACACCTAAAAGGATGGATGAGGAGGAAGAGGAGGAGTATAGAACAGGCAGCACCCTCAAAGCTTCAGAAGTATGAGATTGTGTTCACTGTACCCCACAAAGATTGTGTTCACTGTACCCCACAAAGATTGTGTTCACTGTACCCCACAAAGGTTTTGTTCAGTGCACCCCACAAAGATTGTGTTCACTGTACCCCACAAAGGTTTTGTTCACTGCACCCCACAAAGATTGTGTTCACTGTACCCCACAAAGATTGTGTTCACTGCACCCCAAAAGGATTGTCTTCTCTGCACCCCACAAAGATTGTGTTCACTGTACCCCACAAAGGTTTTGTTCACTGTACCCCACAAAGATTGTGTTCACTGCACTCCAAAAGGATTGTCTTCACTGCACCCCACAAAGATTGTGTTCACTGTACCCCAATAAGGTTTTGTTCACTGCACCCCACAAAGATTGTGTTCACTGTACCCCACAAAGGTTTTGTTCACTGCACCCCACAAAGATTGTGTTCACTGTACCCCCCAAAGATTTTGTTCACTGCACCCCACAAGGATTGTTTGTCTTCACTGCACCCCACAAGGATTGTCTTCACTGCACCCCACAAAGATTGTGTTCACTGCACCCCACAAAGGTTTTGTTCACTGCACCCCACAAAGATTGTGTTCACTGCACCCCACAAAGATTGTGTTCACTGTACCCCACAAAGATTGTGTTCACTGCACCCCAAAAGGATTGTCTTCTCTGCACCCCACAAAGATTGTGTTCACTGTACCCCACAAAGGTTTTGTTCACTGCACCCCACAAAGATTGTGTTCACTGTACCCCACAAAGGTTTTGTTCACTGCACCCCACAAAGATTATGTTCACTGTACCCCACAAAGATTGTGTTCACTGTACCCCCCAAAGTTTTGTTCACTGCACCCCACAAAGATTGTGTTCACTGTACCCCACAAAGGTTGTGTTCACTGCACCCCACAAAGATTGTGTTCACTGCACCCCACAAAGATTGTGTTCACTGCACCCCACAAAGATTGTGTTCACTGCACCCCACAAAGGTTTTGTTCACTGCACCCCACAAAGGTTTTGTTCACTGCACCCCACAAAGGTTGTGTTCACTGTACCCCACAAAGATTGTGTTCACTGCACTCCAAAAGGATTGTCTTCACTGCACCCCACAAAGATTGTGTTCACTGTACCCCACAAAGGTTTTGTTCACTGCACCCCACAAAGATTGTGTTCACTGTACCCCCCAAAGATTTTGTTCACTGCACCCCACAAGGATTGTCTTCACTGCACCCCACAAGGATTGTCTTCACTGCACCCCACAAAGATTGTGTTCACTGTACCCCACAAGGATTGTCTTCACAGCACCCCACAAGGATTGTCTTCACTGCACCCCACAAGGATTGTCTTCACTGCACCCCACAAAGATTGTGTTCACTGTACCCCACAAAGATTGTGTTCACTGTACCCCACAAAGGTTTTGTTCACTGCACCCCACAAAGATTGTGTTCACTGTATCCCACAAAGGTTGTGTTCACTGCACCCCACAAAGGTTTTGTTCACTGCACCCCACAAAGATTGTGTTCACTGCACCCCACAAAGATTGTGTTCACTGTACCCCACAAAGGTTTTGTTCACTGCACCCCACAAAGATTGTGTTCACTGTACCCCACAAAGATTGTGTTCACTGCACTCCAAAAGGATTGTCTTCACTGCACCCCACAAAGATTGTGTTCACTGTACCCCACAAAGGTTTTGTTAACTGCACCCCACAAAGATTGTGTTCACTGTACCCCACAAAGGTTTTGTTCACTGCACCCCACAAAGATTGTGTTCACTGTACCCCCCAAAGATTTTGTTCACTGCACCCCACAAGGATTGTCTTCACTGCACCCCTCAAGGATTGTCTTCACTGCACCCCACAAGGATTGTCTTCACTGCACCCCACAAAGATTGTGTTCACTGTACCCCACAAAGATTTTGTTCACTGCACCCCACAAAGATTTTGTTCACTGCACTCCAAAAGGATTGTCTTCACTGTACCCCACAAAGATTGTGTTCACTGTACCCCACAAAGGTTTTGTTCACTGCACCCCACAAAGATTGTGTTCACTGTACCCCACAAAGGTTGTGTTCACTGCACCCCACAAAGGTTTTGTTCACTGCACCCCACAAAGATTGTGTTCACTGCACCCCACAAAGATTGTGTTCACTGTACCCCACAAAGGTTTTGTTCACTGCACCCCACAAAGGTTGTGTTCACTGTACCCCACAAAGATTGTGTTCACTGTACCCCACAAAGATTGTGTTCACTGCACTCCAAAAGGATTGTCTTCACTGCACCCCACAAAGATTGTGTTCACTGTACCCCACAAAGGTTTTGTTCACTGCACCCCACAAAGATTGTGTTCACTGTACCCCACAAAGGTTTTGTTCCCTGCACCCCACAAAGATTGTGTTCACTGTACCCCCCAAAGATTTTGTTCACTGCACCCCACAAGGATTGTCTTCACTGCACCCCACAAGGATTGTCTTCACTGCACCCCACAAAGATTGTGTTCACTGCACCCCACAAAGGTTTTGTTCACTGCACCCCACAAAGATTGTGTTCACTGTACCCCCCCAAAGATTTTGTTCACTGCACCCCACAAGGATTGTCTTCTCTGCACCCCACAAAGATTGTGTTCACTGTACCCCCCAAAGATTTTGTTCACTGCACCCCACAAGGATTTTCTTCACTGCACCCCACAAGGATTGTCTTCACTGCACCCCACAAAGATTGTGTTCACTGTACCCCCACAAAGGTTTTGTTCACTGCACCCCACAAAGATTTTGTTCACTGCACTCCAAAAGGATTGTGTTCACTGCACCCCACAAAGATTGTGTTCACTGCACCCCACAAAAATTGTGTTCACTGTACCCCACAAAGGTTTTGTTCACTGCACCCCACAAAGGTTGTGTTCACTGTACCCCACAAAGATTGTGTTCACTGTACCCCACAAAGATTGTGTTCACTGCACTCCAAAAGGATTGTCTTCACTGCACCCCACAAAGATTGTGTTCACTGTACCCCACAAAGGTTTTGTTCACTGCACCCCACAAAGATTGTGTTCACTGTACCCCACAAAGGTTTTGTTCACTGCACCCCACAAAGATTGTGTTCACTGTACCCCCCAAAGATTTTGTTCACTGCACCCCACAAGGATTGTCTTCACTGCACCCCACAAGGATTGTCTTCACTGCACCCCACAAGGATTGTCTTCACTGCACCCCACAAAGATTGTGTTCACTGCACCCCACAAAGGTTTTGTTCACTGCACCCCACAAAGATTGTGTTCACTGTACCCCCCCAAAGATTTTGTTCACTGCACCCCACAAGGATTGTCTTCTCTGCACCCCACAAAGATTGTGTTCACTGTACCCCCCAAAGATTTTGTTCACTGCACCCCACAAGGATTTTCTTCACTGCACCCCACAAGGATTGTCTTCACTGCACCCCACAAAGATTGTGTTCACTGTACCCCCACAAAGGTTTTGTTCACTGCACCCCACAAAGATTTTGTTCACTGCACTCCAAAAGGATTGTGTTCACTGCACCCCAAAAAGATTGTGTTCACTGCAGCCCACACACAGAAAAATGGATGTGGATCACTGACACCTGCCTATCTCCTATCCCACACCACACAGCAATATCGATTGTAGTTTGTAGAACACACTTTCCCTAAAATTCAGCAGACTCTGTCCCTAACAGGATTGAGAAGAGATCGTAGATCAGGAGAACTAAGTGCAGACCCCACCCCACACAGCAATATCGATTTTAGTTTGTAGAACACACTGACCCTATAATTCAGCAGACTCTATCCCTAAAATGCCTACAACTCGCCCTGCCTAAACACTCCGACCTGTCCCTCAATTCTATCCGGACACAAATGTTTTTTTCCTGCCTATCTTTCCCTAATCAGCAGCCAGCACGTTGATGTGTGCTCTGTCCCAGATCTAAGCAGCATAATGACGCCGCTGCGGCTGCCTCGAACTTATAAAGACTTGGTCACATGCTTCAGACGGCCAATCACAGCTACTGAGACATTTGCAGGCATGGCTGGGATGGCTTAAGGCACACCAGTTAAACGATTGTTGATTGGCTGTTGAAAGCCCGCCATGAAAAGAGCGCTAAAGCATGCAAAACCCGGAAATAAAACGACCGAACACAGATTTTTACCAGAATATACAGTAAAGTGTCCGTGTTCGTGTTCGGGTAACAAAAATCCAATTATTCGGTACGAACACGAATAATACAGTCCGTGTTCGCTCAACACTAGTCAGAAACATAACAGGCACATTCATTTTGCTTTAACACATCTTGAGAAAATGCAAATATTTAATAACTTAAAAAAGTAAAGTCATTTCGAGTCATATGTCTCAAGTCAAAGTCAAGTCTCAAGTCATGAATACCAAATCAAAGTCAAGTCGAGTCTTTTATTAATTTTAGTCAAGCAAGTCTCAAGTCCACAAACTGGTGACTTAAGTCTGACTTAAGTCAAGTCATGTGACTCAAGTCCCCCACCTCTGCTCACCTTGTACTATTTGAAGGAAAAAAAAAAACAAAACAATAAAAATACTGTTCCTTACTTTCTGTTGTAAAACATATCCAATAAAATGTCATAACAGTACAACCTAAAATGGCACCCTTTTTGGAAAGTAGACACTCCATAGTGATCTAAATGTTTGCCACATTTTTAGAAATTAAGAAATACGTGGCTATTGGTGGTTTTAGGTCGCCCATGGAAGTCAACTGCAGGTATTCTAAAGAGTCCCTTAAGTGCCTGGTCGATCAAATTGCATTGCACTGTCTTGCATTGTGTGCATTTCTCTCAAAAGCATTATGATTAGTAGCAATATTACTCAGTAGTATAGGGATCTGCTACCTTCTTCTGTCAGAATTTGTAAATGCCTGCAAATGTATTTTGTATGCACTTCTTGCCCCTGGGTTGTTGGTTTTTAAACCCCAGAAGGGGTATGTACTAGGGATGGGCAAACAGTTCAGCACAAGCATGAGTTTGGGCCGAACATTTGCCTGTTCAGCCGTTCAAGTGATGCAAAGCGCATTCTGCACCCTGATTGGGCAAAGCTTTGCCCAATCAGGGCACAGTGTAAGCTGGTTGTTAAGGAGCGAGGACGGGAAGCCAGTCGTGGCATCCTTAACAACCGATAAGTAATCACCTGTCAATGGGATTCCCTGCTTACAGTGGATTAATAAAGAAAAAAGTCCCGGTTAAAAAAAATAAAGTAAAAAATGGCGTGGGGTCCTCCCCCAGTCCATACATGGATTTGGAGGGGAACCCCACGCCAAAATGAAAAAAAAAAAACAGTGTAGGGTCCCCCCAAAATCCATAAGAGACCCTTATTTGGGTATGCAGCCTGGCAGGTCAGTAAGGGGGGGGGGACGAGTGAGCACCCCCCCTCCTAAACTATACCAGGCCACATGCCCTCAACATGGGAGGTGGGTGCTTTGGGGCAGGGGGCTCTGCCCCCCACCCCTAAGTACCTTGTCCCCATGTTGATGGGGACAAGGGTCTCTTCCTCTGTGGTTGTAGGGGGTTTGTGGGTGGGGGCTTATTGGAATCTGGAAGCCCCCATTAACAAGTGGGGTTCCCCAGATCCCCCCCCCACCTATGTGAATGGGTATCGGGTACATAGTACCCCTACCCATTCACCAAAAAAGTGTAAAAAAGTAATAAACACAAGAGACAGTTTTTGACAAATCCTTTATTAAAAAAATAAATAAATAGTGTCACTCGATGTAAATCCATCGTCAATCACGCTGCCCGCCAGTCCCAAAAAATAATTTTAAAAAATGCTTTTGCCTCCCGCTGAAAGCCTTCTCTGCATTTTGACATTTCTTATATAGGTAAGAAGCGGAGACACCTACCTACATCACCCAGTGGAACCGCCCCTTCTAACATCACATGCCTAGCATGCACCAGTCTGTGATGTCAGAAGGGGGCTGTGCCACCAAGTGACGTAGACAGGTGGCCCTGCCTCTTACCTATATAGGAAATGTCAAAGCACAGAGGAGGCATTCGACGGGAGGCGAGAGCATTTTTGATTTTTTGGGTCCAACGGGCGTTGTGATTGACGATGAATTTACATGGCCTGGTATGGTTCAGGAGGGGGGGCACTCACTCATCCCCCCGCCCCTTCCTGATCTGCCAGGCTGCATGCGTGGATAAGGGTCTGGTATTGACTGGAGGGGGTCTTATTTATTTTTTCAAAAGCAGGGTGACAGCAATTGTAACCGCGTGTCATTTTATATGGGATTTGATTCGTTTTTATTTTCTTTAGAAATGTCATTTTTGCCTCAGCATGTTTTATGCATGCTACAGATGCTCCACTTTACAAGCAGACTAAGGAGAACCCCCAGGTACTATTGAAAAATACACGTTCCCCAGGGCAGTACCCAGACCCCCATACCCCTTCTTGGCCAATTACTTGCATAGAAGCCTTCAAAATGGGCACTTTAGATTTTTCCTGTTTGGCTCTCCTAGACTTCAGTGGGGGTTCACCTTTTGTGTTAGAACACTTCCCCTGTTGGGGAGTTGCTGCTGCGAACTGAACAGGGGGGAGTTCGGCCCATCCCTAGTATGTACCATTATTAATCTTTTTTTTTTCAATGTAATGCTTGTATTATCTCCTCACTGGTGTGCATCTATATACTTATGGTTAATGTTTTTTGCTAGTGCAGTAGTTCCCCTCCTCCCAAATACTTTGATTAGATCACTGATCAATTTCCAGAGATGGGAATCCTCTCCCTTCACAGAGGCCATGTCCTGGGTGGGGGCACTGCTAACTTTTTTTTATCAAACCCACTCTTTCACTTAGCAAATGTTCTGGTTCTCTTATTTACCTACAGGTTTAGTGCAATATCCTGTTTGGAGAGGGTCATTTGTCATAACTATGGATGGGCTCTGTGTTTGACTCGAATTATGTGTTCGTTGAAAACACAAACAAATGGGGCACTCAGTGGGAAGTTTGCCTGCCGATGAGCGCCCCATAATGCACTGCACTGTTGCAGTGCATTGATTGCTGATGATTGGCCAAAGCATGCACCTGACCTGTATGCTTTGGCCAATCACAGCACAATGTACTGTGAGAGCCATGATTGGCCAAAGGCAGAGTGCCTTTGGCCAATCATGGCTCAGGTGCTAAGTCCACGCCCCACACATTTTTGGCTGCTGCTTACATGGCAGCTGTGTATAGTGTGTGACAATAGAGATTAGGCAGGTAGTTAGTGGATGGTGAGTTCAGTCGGATTAGTGCAGTTATTGTAGTGTACAGGTTTACCCCACCTTTAAAATGTATGGATATGTTGTAGTCCTGGGTCCCCTCCCGGTGCTCACCAAGTTTGGTGTGCCTGTCACTTAAGGTACGTGAGCAATGCCATGTCAAGCTGACCAAGATTTACCATAAATGCCAATGTTGAACAGGGAGCAGTGCCATGTCAAGCTGACCAATATTTCCCATAGACTCCAAAGAGCACTGAAAGCTGAAAATTGGTCTAGGCAGGAAGGGGGTAAAAGTGCCCTGTATTTAAGTGGTTAAGGGTAACCCTATGACAGAATTAAAAAAAAAAAAAAAACAGCGTGGGGTCCTCCCAAAATCGATACCAGGCCCTTTCGGTCTAGTATAGATTTTAGGGAAACTCCATACCCAAATGTAAAAAAAATAAAAGGGCATGGGGTCCCCCCCAAAATCCATTCCAGGCCCTTTGGGTCTGGTATAGATTTTAGGGAGAAGGCCATGAAAATGGGGACAAGGGCCTCTTCCCATCAACCCTGGGCTGTGGTTGGGCATGTATATCATTCTGCTTCTTCCAGGTTAGGAGCACACAGCTTTTAGCAGCCGGGGGATCATGTGATTGCTATGTGATCACATGATCACAATGACAACAAAGCTGTTATGAATGAATTTAATTTATAAACAGCTGTGATTCCTATAGTGATGCTATGATTAGCACACAGCTATCACATGGTACCTGGTTCAATCACAGCACTCTGTACCATGTGATAGCGGTAGGCCAGCACACAATAGTAAATACCAGCTGCATGTAACCTAATCATAACAGTTCAAAACATTGCTGTTACAGTGATCATCTCTGCAACAGTAATCATAGTATAAAAAATCACACCCCCAGAGTAGTACAGTGTCACTAGGGTGACACTGAATTACTCTGCTAAATGTATGTAAAAAAAATAGCTACACAGTTTTAAAAAAGAAAAAAATGTTTTAAAAATGTAATAAAAAATTATTTACTTTTTTTTTAACATGCGGTCAATAGTCAGTATCCCTGATCACCGCCACACCACTCATATGATGAAGCTGTACTCTACTGGAGACAATATGTAAAAAGAAAAACAATTCCAAAAAGCTGTTTCAAAAAACTCACCATGCCTCCTACTAAATACCTCTTACTAAATACCTCAGTCTGTCTACTTTCCAAAAAAGGGTAATTTGGGGATATTTGTACTGTCCTGGCATTTTAAGGACCTGAAGGCCATCCGTTCATCAGGGTTGATCAATTTTTATATATTTATACATATGTAGCACCCTCTAGTGTGTGCTAGAAGTAGAGTAGGGTGTGTTCGAGTTTAGAGCAGGTAAATTCTAGTTTGGCTCAGAGCTAAGTCTGAACAATGGAATCTAGGTAAGGGTTCAGTGAAGTTCAGGACTGGATGACTCATCCTGACAGCTCCTCTGGTGCTTCCCCCTGGTCTAGAAGGTTGGATAGTCTTCTAGAATTAGTGGGTGAATATTAGGAGGAGCTTCCTTGAATATTTATGAGGCCTCGGCCAATCCCCAGTAGTGGGCTGGCAGGAGACAGAGCTTACTTCATAAATAGACATGAGCCATGCCAGCAGGGGAGTTGGGTGGAAGATGGATATATAGTGCTGAGGAGGCTGTTGGTGGCCCTCAGGAGTGCCCCCTAGTCTGAGGGGGTTGCCCAGCCTTAGGCCAGGGCTTGGGCGCTGTAAGGTTCCTTCTACAACACACAGGAGGAGGCTTTCTTGGAGGCATGGGAGCAAAAGAGGACAGAGTGAGTAGATTATCACTGTTGGGAACTAACAGGGGGGGGGAGACTGACACATGTAGCCAGTCTCCCTGAAAACAGTTGTGTGGGGGGCCTGGAGGACTAGTAAAAAAGGGCAGCTGCAGCTAGGTGGGTTGGCAGTGTCTGAAGAGGTGGTGCTGGGATTAGTGGCCACAGAGGAGAAGTGACAATCTTTTTCACTTCATTTTTGCTGCACAACAAGGGGCTACGCGTTCCTGCCTGTAAAGGGCTATTGCTACAAATCTGACTGGGAGCCTGTCAGATTACTCCACACTAATTCTGCTGGAACAAGCAATTGTGCGTGTATATAGACTGTATTAAGGAAGATGTCCCTGAAGTTGTTAATGAAGTTTTGCTGAAGTCAAGTGGGCATCCCATAACCCCCCATCCCTATCCAAGTTATTAACCCTCTCTTAAAAAACAAAACAAAGACTGTTCCCTGACTCTGGGTGCTTGTGGAAATCTGATGTGCCTGGATGTGCAGGAGTGGGGGTTAAGTTAATCTGTGGTTCCTGTAGGGGTGCGCTACATTTGGGGGCTCGTCTGGTGTATTACTCACAGTAACATGCTCCTAGCAACCGGAATTCATCTAGTCAGAGGACCGCAGATGCTACCAGGACCATTAAGGGGGTTAGAATGGGAAAACAAAGTTATGTACCCTGCCAAACTGTGACTGTGCTGTGTGAGTCAAGTGCCGTTGTCCATAGCAACCCGTGTGAGTTGCTGCCTAGCCAGTATTACACAGAATACCCAATGCCCCAACCACGGCTGGGACAGACATTTGTGCTAAAAACCTGCTATTCAGTGAGAACTGTGTTATATGTTATGACCCATGGCAACCACGGGCAATCACACCCATTGATTACAAAATACAATGAAGTCTGCATAAAGCTGGGAAGAGTGACTGTACGCTGCAAAGTGTGAACAGAAATGTCTGCTGTTGCCCATAGTGAATGGGGTAAGCCAGTGGGTTTCCGCAGGAAGGGGTCTGTCAGTTGTCCAGCCACGGCTGAAGTTAAAGACTGTCCAAATCCTGCTAGGAATAGTGTGGCATGTGTTACAGACTTTATATAGTGTGTTGGGGTGCACTAAACAACAATAAACATATGAATAAAAAATTATGACATTTGGAAAAACATAAATATGCAATGATATTCGTGAATAATCAATGTGTGCAAAAACACAAAAGTTCATAAGTGTTCATAAATGGGTGATGACAGGTAGGTGAAAAACTTAAATTGATTCCACATCCAAAGTGTATCCACCACCAAGTGAAATTCCTCCTTACCGAACGGAAAAAGGGTAAGGTGCAAATATTAAACTCATGTGCTGAACAAAATTCAATCTCCGTAGTGAACAAGCAATCACCTTGTGCAAAACACCTGGGTTGGCCTCTTACCAGATGGCAATAAGTATGCGCTTGTATCTGCAAAAACACTGCCTCCCCTTCTCTTTAAAATCCACAGAGTCTGTCACAGCAGCCACGCTGACGATTGCAGCTCTTGGTAAGATCTGGAGAGTTCCGCTCTGATCATGGAAGTCCTAGCAGACTGTCCAAATCCTGCTAGGAATAGTGTGGCATGTGTTACAGACTTTGCCGTTGCTCATGGCAACCCTGGTGAACGCTTACTACTATCTGCTCTCAGTTGCTTTGGCACAGTCGGTGCTGAGCGGCATGTCCTGACAAGTTCTGCAAGTATCAGTGTGTACATAACAACCACGAGCATACTGTCTGTGCCTGTAAGCTTCAGTTCAGCCAAGAAGAGGTTACTGCAGAGGGTGAGGGAACAGGCCTGCTTATCAGAGTTTTGAGCGCCAGCCAGTCTGGAAGCTTGGGGGTGGAGCCATGCCCAGGAGGAGACACAGCATACCTGGCTTACAGCGAGAGGAGCAAGATGACGGACAGTGTACATATGTACCCAGCATTAACCTGGTTGCCTGAAGTTCAGGAGATGACACTGGTGGACACCGGTGTACAGCTGAAGCATCGAGGGCGCTGATTGAGGGGATGGAGAGGCTGTGTCTGCTATGTCCTGGTTGCAGGAGACTCATCGCAGGGATCAGTGCCTGGATCTGGTGTGGGCACTGCAACAAGCTGCTCACCAAGCTGACACCGAGCAAGCAGGATTCGCTCACCTATAATGTAGATGTGCGGTCAGGTCTCTGCACGGAACAGCCGTGGAAGTCCTGGAAGGCTGGAGCAGGCCCAGGAGTGACTGCTAAAGGCAAGGTTAAGTCTGAGGATGGTCACTCTCCTGGGAAGACAAGCAACATCAGGGAAGAAAGCTGGAAATCTGCCTTGGCCTGCAGCCAGGTCAGGAAGCTGGTACCTATGAGTTCTGCCCCTCAGGAAACAGAAGCTGTTCCTGGAAGGCTGGCTGCACCTGTGCACCCTGTCAACCCCACCTGGAAGGAGCCAGTGCAGGAAGACAACTCAACTTCAAGTGAGCCAGTGGGGAGGGGTAGTGTTGGCGCCATAGACTGGGGGTCGCCCAGACTGCAAACGGAATTTGGGCCCCTAGATGTTGAATGTGAGGAATGGACATCTCACAGCAGTTCTGAGGAGGAATGGAAGTGGGGGGGACTCCCAAGAAGAGTTGGAAGTGCTGCCAGAAGTGCTAGAGGTGCCACAGTCAACTAAGAGGGCTGAAAGATCCCTGCAGACCCCCATCTGTGTGAGGCGGTTGTTCCAGAATGAACCTTCCATGACCAAGACCAGAGGTGCTGAATACAGGCAGTGGATAGTTAAGTCGCCCAAGGCCTGTGTCCTCCCTGTGAAAGGCAAGTCAAGAACCTGCCAAGGTTCTCCAGGTTTCAGGTACAGCGGAGGACAGCACTTAAGGAGGGTTGGATTATACTTACTGTATATCCCCTAGGACATTATGGACACTATTGAAGAGTCCCAGGCCAAATGGGAAGAGGACATGGTCTGGGAATTCATTCATGTCCCCAGACCCTTGTGGGGACCTTAGTGTGAGGAGACTTGGATCTGGTTCCAGGACATTCTGCAAGAATGGTGGCTGGGAAGAGCCATTTACAAGGACAGATTGGTGGTCAATAATGCTGGATGGCCCACCAGAGGCTCGGTATGCCCAATCTTCACTTCTACCTGTGATAGGACTGAAGTGAGTTGTTCAGCCCAAGAGCTCCAGAAATGGACAGCAACCAGAGGACTGCTGCCTCTAGTTATTCTTTCCTTTACTGGCTAGCCTGACCCAACACCCTGTTCATCTCCAGCAGGGGATGTCCTGTTCCAGAGAAGAACCTTTCAGTGAAGCCTAATACTATGTTGTTGCTAATGTGGAGGGGCTCCTTCTACAAGAGACTATTTTCGTGTGCAAAGTTTCTGCTAGCAGGATCATAACCCGCTGCTGCTAGTAGAATGAGTGTATAGATAGATAGGAAATGAGAGATATGCTTGTTTTTCTGTTCTGCTTAAGTGTTGGACTGTGAATTTCTGCAGTTTGCTGAGAGGGCCTCCCTTTAGGGGGTGCTCTAACTAAAGTATATGTCTTATATTGTACCTATATGCTTATTATGTTAGCTACAGAGACATGTAGTCACGATGTACATATCTGATGTATATGGTTCTTTCAAAATTGTGTATATTTTTGCAACTGCTAATTTATTTGTACAAAGCTCCTTCCAAATTGTTTCCCTTTTCTCCTTCTTCTTTTTTTATGGGATGCCCTCTTTGTCATCTGGGCTTAGGAGTTGTTTTCCCCAGCTGGTGGACATAGCTGCTTTTTAGGGAGGGTGGGTTGAGTGTAGCACCCTAATTTCCCCCTGGGCCGCTCTGATGTTCTGTAAAAAGGGTGCACCGCTTCTGCCAGAGACATGGCTAAAGAATTTCTGGTGAAGAGAAGTAAAAAGTCCCCGCCACTGTCCTACTAAGTGCGGGTTGAAGACAAGGAGAGAGCGCAAGCCTCCCTCCCCAGCATGCAGGGCCGGCCCTACCATGGGTCCCCGGCCACCTCTTCTCTTCTTCGGCTATTGCTCGAGTTAAAAAAAAAAAAAAAAGGTCCGCGGCTGGCCTCACATGCACACAGCACGCATGCGGGCTGAAATCTCCTAGAACCAGGGACTACTGCTCGCCAAGGAAACATCTCGCCCGTCTGCCTACCTCTACAGCTGGCTAAAAATCCACTGCACACACTGCGATGCCTCGGAGGAGAAGATAAGCTCCTATACTGCAGAAACTGACAGGCTTCTTCTCGCCTGTGACAGCGGGACTCGAACATCATGGGACCATCCCCTTTCGTCTCCCTCCGCTGGCGGTCCTCTGGTGACTGGTAGGGGAAGTCCACAGGATCATCTATTATTCACACAAGGGGATACACAACCTCATCCTGGGCAATTCACACCAAAATCTATGAGCCCAGTAAAGTCTAAACCTAGGAGGGACGATAATAATACCTAGATCACACAGGACACTCAGACTTAGGAGATCAGCATGTCTGCCTGCTTCCACATTCCATGGATACTGGCCCTGTAGGGCTTGCTGTGTAATGACTTCTTGGATCTCCCTCTGATTACCTGCAGACAGTCACTAGGGGATTTTTCACACATACATCCTTGCTCCCAGTTGCTTGTTATTCAATAAACAGTCCAGGAGATTTGGTTTTATATTTATTGTGGAATTTGGATGGGAGAAGGGAATAGTGGGATACTCCAACTTGAACTATTCACAGTAGATAAGGACAACTCTCACTTGGCCTCACCAGGTTATTTGTGGAAGCAGAGGCACTGCTTTAACCATACTTCCACTTGTATGGAAGTCCTTTTGCTCTCTATAGCAGTAGACTTGATGCAACTACGTTATCTGCAAAATACTCTCTAGCATCCCCTTGACTGACACCTGTCCAGTGACTCTTCTGGCAGAAGGGGTGGCCCTCTCAGGACAGGCCCCAAGACACAGATCTGTACTCACTATATGCATAATCATATCCTCTCCAGTGTCTCCCTCCCAGTTAGCTCTGCAGGACTTCTGGGTTCAGCTCCTCTCCGATTCTCAGGTCAACCCCATGAGGCCGTATGACCGCTTCTACAGAAGAGGGGCAGCCGCTCTCCAGCTGAAAGACCCCGAGCACATGTGCCCTTGGCATTTATACAGTATCCCAGCATGCGCCGAGGGCCTTTCTTCTGCCAATCACCAGGGCTGTAACAAATGCCTGTGCACTCACTTGTCAGGTTTTCTCCCACCGTCCAATATACCTCCCTATTGGACCAGTGTGAAACATTTTAGACAAGCTGAGCTGCAGCTGAGCACCATGAGCAGACCTCACCAATGGATCCTGCTCTCTGGTAGGCAGAGAGCAACATCATCTTACCTGGAAATCTCTCTGGTAAGCAGAAAGACCCAAAAACTATACTTTCTCTCTAGCACGTACCTAGAAGGGTGCTACACATGCAAAATTAACCATGTTTTATCCCTTTAAAATCCTACAAGTACATACAAATAACTACTAATCCCTTGGGCGCTTACTGTAACTTCCTTTTAAAGCTGACAACACAGTGACTCTGCTGCACTGAAATCCCAACCAGTGTTGTCAGCTCTGCCGGCTGAACTACAAAATTCTACTTTTCCTTGCCCCTCTGTGTCCCTCTTGATGTGTATGCATTGCTTTCTTTCCAGCAATGCTGCTGCCTTATCTCCCAAGATCCTGTCCACACACTATGGGGTCTATTTATAAAAGATTTGCTGTGTGATTGCCCCAAGCATTCCACAGTGGTCACAGATAATCCCTGGATTTTGCCAAATCAGATAAGGTATTTCAAGAAAATACTGCATTATGGCCACTAGATAGAGCTAATGATTAAAGGAAATAAACACAATAGAGAAATCACAGGAATTATTTGTGACAGCTGGGCAAATGCTTGAGACATTCACACAGCACATTTTTAATAAATAGACCCCTTAGTGTAGGTAGAGGGCTTTGGGAGATGTAGTTTAGGGGGTATGCCTGATATCACAAGGAGCTAAAAAATCTGTTTTTCACTACAGAAACAAGGTAAATAAAAAGAATGAATGCTGAGACATAATCTATAGAAGGAGATGAATGTCTGGGGGCTCATTTGGGTCATACCTATAAAAAATAATTTTAAAGGAAGCGGTTTACTAAGGACAGGTATGGTTTTGCTCAATCTTGAAAGTTTTAGGAAAATTAGGGAAGGAGTTAAAAGGGCGAGTTTTAAAATTGTTGCTTACAATTGGACCTGCTATATAAAATAGAAGCGAGATGGATGGAGATATCCACTGTTAGTGGTAGCAATATACAAAGGTCACTGGGTTCCACTGAGAGAACAAATTTGGGTAAATAAATCTGGTGTCTGGGTGAAGAGCTACAGTATCTTTATTGCTCACAGTAACCAAAAACAGTATTCTGTTCATTCTTCCACCTCCTAATGAAAAGAAGGATTGAGTACTATCGTTAACGCACACACTGGAATTTATCAGATACTTTGATGAAAGAGGCTGACTTTCTTAACAGTAACTTTTTTTTTCAAAAGAAACATCAGGCAAACTGCTAAAGTCACAGCTGAAACACAAATATGGTATTTGTTATACCCACCAAAAATTTGTATTTCTGTCTTATCTGTCTATATCTTATTCTGAGATTTAAACAGCCCTGCCAGAAAGCAATGGCAGGCCAGTGACCTTAGTTTTCTCTGCTCCTGATACTACAATACAAATTGGTCACTATTTCCCCTCCAGCTTGTAAGTGAACATTAAAGGTGCAGTAACAGATTAAAGTAATCTCCTTCCTTAAGCGCGTTCCTTGTCGGCATATGCACATGCAGAACATACAACTGGCTCCTAGTTCTGCCCCCACCCCCCATTGCTCTAGAGGGGGTGTCAGTAAGATCGGTTGGATAAGTGTTCGCAAAGATTTGCATGTATATGTGGTGCAAACCGCAGTCTAGTCCATCAAGGACATGGGTGCATCAATGTGTGTTTGCACACTGCATATCCCGCACTGGCTTTTTATCATCCTGGGCCATATTTAAACTAGCACAGCACAACTAAGGAGAATTGCTGAGTGGTCATCAGCTTCTGCTACTAGTGTCCAGACGTGTATCCTGCTATCTAGTGTGTGACCTGGCTTGTCTCTTTACTCTGCTTTATCCTGATCTCCTTTTGATGACTTTGGTTTTGTGTTCCTACTTCGCCCTCTGCCTGCTGTTTTGGTACTTCTGCTGTTCATCTGATATCAACCTAGCCTGGCATCTGACTCTGCTCCTGTCCTCCAAGTTGGTACCTCTGCTACCCAGTTGTTGCTACTCTGGCTCGTCTTGACTGAACAGGTGAGTTCCTTTTCATCAGAAGTTCCTTTGTGGCATAATTCTGCAAAAGTTCCAGTATGAGTATCCACAGCATCCCAGCATTATCCAGACTGTCGTCTAACCACCAACTGTGACAAGATCTACCGCAGGTCTCCATGCCACTCCTCATCCTGATACATACTGTAGTCAACACAAGGGGGTTTTGGACAGGAGGTGTAAAAGAAGGTGTTTTGTTATCTCGGCCTCTACCAGGTACATGACAGGGAGTTACAAGATACTGATATCAAGTTACGTTCAAATATGTATAATAAATTAACTTAAAATATGATAATAAAACATTTTAAACATTAAATACATAGTTATCAAACAGTGTAACAAATAAAATACGGACATGCACTGGAGTTTACACATAGAGCCAATAGGAAAGAGCTCACCTTTATATAAGAGAAGGCGTAAATGTAAAAGAAAAAAAGAAAAGAGAATGGAGTATAAAAAGATAGAGAAGGAAGATTGTGACAAGATGCAGCAGCAACTGCATTTAAGAAAAGCATGATTTCAGTACAGGTAGATCATTTCATAATTCAGTGACTCATCTAGAACATTATCTATAGACTGACATCAATGGCCCAGAATATCTCCAAGGAAATCCACAAGTTAAGATAACATGTGCATAGAGAAGAGCTGGATGGCCATATGGATGCACACTGTACTTAGGTTAAAAAAGGCACATGTCCATCAGCTTCAACAAAACATACAAACACCTGAGATCGTAAGACTTAGCTGATCCAGATGAAAAGATAAAAACCTTCATAAAGAGAGGTTACTGTAAAAGAGAAAATATTTTTCCCAAACCCAAAAGACCAATCCTTCCTCCTCTATAGCCAGCACTGAAATGTTGGTGACCCAGGCGAGCAGTGACGTCACTCCTCAGTCATGTGAGGGCATGGTCATGATGACAGAGTCTCTTTAGGTCAAAGGGTATGCCCTTCTATTTTCTGACCTAAAGTGGGAGATTTTCCACTGAGTTTTGAATAGATGCCTATTTCCACATTTATATGGGTATCATATCTCCCACTTAAACCCCTCTTTCAGGTTTTAATAAATTAATTTAACCACTTAAGCCCCGGAAGATTTTACCCCCTTCCTGACCAGGGCCTATTTTGCGATTCGGCACTGCGTGACTTTAACGGACAATTGCGACGCTGTACCTAAACGAATTTGACGTCCTTTTTTTCCCAAAAACAGAGCTTTCTTTTGTTGGTATTTGATCACCTTTGCGATTTTTTTTAACATGCGCTATAAACAAAAAAAGAGCAACAATTTTGCAAAAATAACAATATTTTTCACATTTTTTTATATGAAATTTCCCCCAAAAAAAATTTTAATAACATTTTCGGCCAATTTGTTTTATGCTACATATGTTTGGTAAAAAAAATCGCAAAAAGCGTATTTTGATTGGTTTGAGCAAAAGTTATTGCGTTTACTAACAAAGGGAAAGATTTTTGTCATTTTTGTTGTTTTTTTTAACGCGTAATGGCGGCGATCTGCTTTTATTTTTTGCGGTGAAGGGGTTAACTTTGAGAGGGAGGGGTGGTGTGTGTCCCTAAGGGTGTGATTCTAACTGTGATTGGCTGTGGCTTGAGGTGTAGGAACAGTGATCAACGGTTCTACATAGTAGAACTGTATGATCACTGTTTCTACACAGGAGAGAATGACAGGCAGCTTGTTTACATCAGCCGCCTGCCTTTCTCCCTCTGCATCGGGTCCACCGGTCACACTCGCGGGGGGGTCCGTGACCGTGCGGGAGCGGGAGTGTGCCTCCGGCGGTGCGCGCTCTCTCCCCAGAGCCTCACAGGCTAGTGACGTATATATACGTCACTTTGCCTGTGAGGGGCTGACCGCCGCAGTATATGTACTTGCGGCGGTCGGCAAGTGGTTAAATATTGTTTCTTATTACTAAGATTCTCTCTATCCATTATACATGTTATACATACATTTTTTTCAGTTACAGGACATTCCCTTTATAAACTAGTGTCTAAGACTCCTTCCTCCAATGTGACAGAACTAGCGCTCAGTGATTGGCTCTTCAGGCCTTCTATAAGATCCTGCAAGGAATGGCTGAGAGCTTACACAGGGATTCTTTTCTTTGCCTAAATCCAGTGGCAGGAGTGCGAAAACCATAAGCGTGACACCGTGCTGGTAAAAAAAAAAGATTTTATTCGAAAATGTATTCTTAACACAAAAAGAACATTCTAGTGCTCTCAGCTTCCTTCAAAACTCCAAATTCCCTTTTTTTTTTTTTTTTTGCTGTTGTGATCCAACTTTCTTTTAGAGGGTGGTTATGTTTGTTCTCTATGGTCCCCACTGTATGTAGGAATGTCGCCATCCTCTCTTGCTCACTCACAAGATGGACAATGGACTATGACAGTGGTCCTCAACTCCGGTCCTCAGGGCCCACTAACAGGCCAGATTTTAAGTATTACCTTGGGGAGATGCAGACTAGAGTACTGCAATCACTGAGCAGCAAATGATATCACCTGGGATGTATTTCAGTTATCTTGCAAATCTGGCCTGTTAGTGGGCCCTGTAGGCCAGGGTTGAGGACCACTGGACTATGGGATTTGTAGTGTTCATAGAGTAGTGCACATTTCCACAACTAAAATGCACTGCTCATTCTAAACAAACAGAAGTGAGAAGTAAAAGGAAAGGTGCGGAACTTACAGGGGATGTTACAAGGAGGTGTAAAAACACAAGAAGAAACAATTTCACAAAAAATATATTGCAGTCCTTTCAGACTATCTCAGCTTGAGCCTCCAGAACTGTTGATCAGAAAAAAAACAAGCCCGAGCAATACAAAGTACTTAGTGCTTTGCAGGCGTTTTCCATTATAATGTTTCAAATCTCTGAGGATGATCAATTATTGTTTTCTAACTTCTGTGGTGTTCACTTTACTGTCTGCATGTGTCATATCTGAATCTGAGAAAAGCTAGGGAGTATAAGCTGTAGAAGGCCACAGGGGATGCAATACAGAAGAGGAAAGACAGGTCTTTTAATGCAAACCTAAAATCAGCCAGTTGTGACCATCCCATGTAAGACTGTCACTGTGTAACTCTTTTCTTCTGGAAAGAGTTTTCCATGTGATTTGGAGTGTTTGTAGAGATCTGGGCCAACTTGTGAGGTCAGATACTAATGGGGGGGGGGGGGGGGGGAGAAGACCTGGATTACAATCAGCATTCTAACTCACCCCAAAGGTGTTAGTAAGGTTGAGGTCAGAGCTCTGTAGAAAACACTAAAGTTCCTCCACACCAAACTCATCAAACCATGTCTTGATCATGGAGCTGGCCTTTGTATGTGCAGAATTAACAGTACTCTTTACTGGAAACACCTAAACTTAATCATTTGGAGGGCTGTCTTTATAGTGCACATGGAATTACGTCAATGGATCATCCTCAATAGACATTTAGATGCGCATGATCCCAGACTTCAGTCCACTGCAGGTACACGCAACAAAGGAGCACTATTCACACCCGAATCATGAGTAGAAATCACTCCTGTGCTATTTTTATTTATTTTTATATATATATATATATATATATATATATATATATATATATATATATATATATATATATATATATATATATATATATATATATTTTTTTTTTTAACCACAAGGCAATTCAATGCGTCATGGGTTGTGTGCTACAGTGCACTGTGGATGTGTTGGGGTGCAATCCAAAATTAAGGGGACCGGACACAGAGGGCTTGGAGTGTCAGCATCTGTTTGTATTTTACCCCACATTACCACATGTGAACATATTCTGTCTGATATAGGAGATACAATGGAGGACAAACCTTTAAAAACCCAGACTGTCACTACAAGAAACGTAAGCCTAAGTATTGTAACAAAAATCCTTTTCTATGTTCTCCTAGATACCTGCAATTTCTCCTCGCTCTACTTTAAATTTTTATTGTATTAAGATATACATTTAAAAATGTCATACATATAGTATCTATTCCCTTTGTTTGGTCGTTTTTTTTGTGTTACCATAGTAACGCTTCAACTTTATGTCTTGAATAAAAATACAATCTGACAATACACTTCCTACTTGCAAATAGCTCAGGGCACTGAACGCTAAACAGTGGCAAAATGTTATTCAGCAGTTCAGTCTAGCAATAATGATATACAATGTCGAAATACACTGTCTTGCCAAAAAAAAAAGTTGCCACCAAAAAAAAAAAGATCACACACTTTGTTGGCTTTGATTACGGCACGCATTCACTGTGGCATTGTTTCGATAAGCTTCTGCAATGTCACAAGAGTTATTTCCGTTCAGTGTTGCATTCATTTTTCACTAAGATCTTGTATTGATGATGGGACAGTCAGACCACTGTGCAAAGCCTTCTCCAGCACATCCCAAAGATTCTCAATGGGGTTAAGTTCTGGACTCTGTGGTGGCCAATCCATGTGTGAAAATGATGTCTCATGCTCCCTGAACCACTCTTTCACAGTTTGAGCCCGATTAATCCTGGCATTGTCATCTTGGAATATGCCCGTGCCATCAGGGAAGAAAAAATACATTGATGGAATAACCTGGTCATTCGGTATATTCAGGTAGTCAGCTGACCTCATTCTTTGGGCATATGCAGTAACTATCCAATAGGATAGTTACTGCATGCTTAGGTTAGTTAGTTGCTTAGTTAATTCCAGGTGACAACTTTTTTTTTGGCCAGGCAGTGTATTATATATATAGTGTATGTTTTTTTTTTTTTTTTTTTTAAGTGGAAAAATAATTTAATCTTTGTCTGGTTCAAAATGCTGTCTGTGTCACCATGGAGATTATTCTTCACTTCCTGAGCTAACAGCCATCACCTGGACAGGAAGTGAGGGATATTATTCTTATGGGGACACAGATAGCAATAAATCCCAACACACACATGTTTTACCTTCCTCGTTCTATAAGAAAAAAATATTTTATATTATTTGCCTTTTATGTCCCTTTTGGGGAGATTTTACTTGCTGTTATGCCTGTGAACTGTCAAATAGACAGGGAGTGAGGGGACATCACCAAAATAGGGGAATATAAAGCAAGGGGAAATCACCAAAATAGGGGAATATAAAGCAATAAACACAAAACAGAGGTTACACCCCTTCCCCATCCCCAAACTTCCAATCTCATCTGCAGGTGTATGGCCAGGTTACAATTGTCCAAGCCTGAAATAATTGATAACCTGCAAATGTTTGAAGTCTACACTGTAAATGAAAGAGAGAATGCACTGGCATACTGTAATATCCTCAAAGAATATTGAATTGATTAAAATAAACATATTCTCACAAAAGTGGTATGAAGACACATTTTTCACATAGTTTCCATAAGGATCATCTCATCTGTCCATTAATGCTTCATTTGAAGACTGATCTCAAATATCATGGGTAACGTGTTTCGAGGCAGCACCTCTTTATCAGAGCCAACTTTGGAGTGTTCCTGTTCCCTACTGCACTCCCTTAGCATTGAGCCAATAGTAGTCAAGTTATTCAGTATCATTGGTATAGGCCTGAAAAGTGGGGCACTAAAAAGATGGCTTTAGCTCAACTTTGGCCCCACTCATGCAAGGGTTAAAAGCTTATCTAGTCTAGGGGTAGAAAGATAAGCTGAAGTACTTATCACATCCCTTGCCCCACAGGCTCCCTCCAATCTGCTCGAATAGTCACCTGAAGCATCAGCTCTGCTGGTTGCAGGCACTCTGACATCTTTTTGTACAGTCCTGTATTGCATCTGCCTACATCCCGAAAGCATCAAGAGGGTGTAAGAAAGTCATGGCTGCTGGGGGTGCAAGCAATAAGGTAAGTAGAGCTACTTATTGGGTTTCCCTAGAAAACAATGACCATTTAACTTTGCAGTGCTGGGGTGCCCCACTGCAAAAGTCACTGTTAAAGCAGAACTAAACTCTTTAATACTCACCTCCCCTCCAGCGATGTGATATCTGCCTGGCACTGACTCCTTCTCCCCCTTCTTGCAGGTCCAGGGTTCATCTTGAAAAGCTGTGTTGGGATAGTGTAACTCCCATGTGTTGTAAAGCACCCTTGGAGGAGCAAGGTAAGAAGCCTTTATTGCAGAAGATCAAATCATAGAAATACACTAAGGAGTGTTAGACCAAATCCAGATGAAAACCCCAAGATAATTTTAATTATTAGTAAAAAAAGTTATATAAAAACAGGCAATGTGTTTCAGGGGCAAAACCTCTCCTGCTTCATCTGGGCTTTTCAAAGATCTATATTAGAACCAATATTGAACTCTTCTAATTGAGTCACACACTGACAGCAGTTGCTTTTCTCCATGAAAAGTCTTCAAAACTGGTTCTAATATAGATCTGTGAAATCTGTAAGTCCATCCACATTTTTTCCTGTGTTCCCTTTCCCCTTCATCGGGGATCAACACAGCAAAAAATGTGGATGGACTCGCTGATTTCACAGATCTCTATTAGAACCAGTATTGAATTTTCATAGTAGAATGACTGCTCAACAACTGCTGTAAGTTTGTAACTCAATTAGGAGAATTCAATATTGGTTCTAATATAGATCTGTGAAAAGCCCTGATGAAGGGGAAATGGTGTTGGCTGTTTTTATATGACCTTTTTACCAACAATTAAAATGATCTTTGACTCTTTCATGCGGTTTTGGTCTGGAGCTCCTTTCTTTATTTCTATAGTTTTATCTACTGTTGGGATGTGCATTAAGGGAAGCCTTGCTGTGTGGGAGCTGCCTCATCAGAGCTATTGAGCTTGTTTTAAGTTTTCCTTCATGTGTCTAAAAGTTCCCAACACATTGTTGAGTATTTTCTTAGAGAAGAGTTGTAGTACGTCTCTTCAGTAACAATCCTTTCTACTCATTACAAATTTAGTATAAAGTATAAAGTATATATTTAGTATAATTTTAGAAATCGGGGCTAAGTTTCACTTTAATTTCTTCTGAAATTCAGTCACCCTATCGCCAAAGTTGTATAAAGTACTCAAAACTAGTGTTGAGCGAACACGGACTGTATTATTCGTGTTCGTACCGAATAATTGGATTTTTTGTACCCGAACACGGACACGGACACTTTACTGTATGTTCGGGTAAAAATCCGTGTTCGGTCGTTTTATTTCCGGGTTTTGCATGCTTTGGCGCTCTTTTCATGGCGGGCTTTCAACAGCCAATCAACAATCGTTTAACTGGTGTGCCTTAAGCCATCCCAGCCATGCCTGCAAATGTCTCAGTAGCTGTGATTGGCCGTCTGAAGCATGTGACCAAGTCTTTATAAGTTCGAGGCAGCCGCAGCGGCGTCATTATGCTGCTTAGATTCAGGGACAGAGCACACATCAACGTGCTGGCTGCTGATTAGGGAAAGATAGGCAGGAAAAAACCATTTGTGTCCGGATAGAATTGAGGGACAGGTCGGAGTGTTTAGGCAGGGCGAGTTGTAGGCATTTTAGGGATAGAGTCTGCTGAATTATAGGGTCAGTGTCTTCTACAAACTACAATCGATATTGCTGTGTGGGGGGTGGGGTCTGCACTCAATCCTGATCTACGATCTCTTCTCAATCCTGTTAGGGACAGAGTCTGCTGAATTTTAGGGAAACTGTGTTCTACAAACTACAATCGATATTGCTGTGTGGTGTGGGATTGGAGATAGGCAGGTGTCAGTGATCCACATCCATTTTTCTGTGTGTGAGCTGCAGTGAACACAATCTTTTTGGGCTGCAGTGAACACAATCTTTTTGGGCTGCAGTGAACACAATCTTTTTGGGCTGCAGTGAACACAATCTTTTTGGGCTGCAGTGAACACAATCTTTTTGGGCTGCAGTGAACACAATCTTTTTGGGGTGCAGTGAACAAAATCTTTTTGGGGTGCAGTGAACACAATCCTTTTTGGTGTGCAGTGAACACAATCTTTGTGGGGTGCAGTGAACAAAATCCTTTGTGGGGTGCAGTGAACACAATCTTTTTGGGGTGCAGTGAACAAAATCCTTTTTGGGGTGCAGTGAACAACATCCTTTTTGGGGTGCAGTGAACACAATCTTTTTGGGGTGCAGTGAACAAAATCCTTTGTGGGGTGCAGTGAACACAATCTTTTTGGGGTGCAGTGAACACAATCTTTTTGGGGTGGAGTGAACAACATCCTTTTTGGGGTGCAGTGAACAACATCCTTTTTGGGGTGCAGTGAACAAAATCATTTTTGGGGTGCAGTGAACACAATCTTTTTGGGGTGCAGTGAACACAATCTTTGTGGGGTGCAGTGAACACAATCTTTTTGGGGTGGAGTGAACAACATCCTTTTTGGGGTGCAGTGAACAACATCCTTTTTGGGGTGCAGTGAACACAATCTTTTTGGGGTGCAGTGAACACAATCTTTGTGGGGTACAGTGAACAGAATCTTTGTGGGGTGCAGTGAACACAATCTTTGGGGGGTACAGTGAACACAATCTTTGTGAGGTGCAGTGAACACAATCTTTGTGGGGTGCAGTGAACACAATCATTGTGGGGTGCAGTGAACTCAATCTTTGTGGGGTACAGTGAACACAATCTCATACTTCTGAAGGTTTGAGGGTGCTGCCTGTTCCATACTCCCCCTACTCCTCATCTAGCCTTTTAGGGGTACAAACAATAGTAATTGGGGCCTAGTGTGGTTGTGTACGTGTGATATACATACACTTTTTTGGGATCATATTTTCTATTCCGCTATTTAATCAAAAACCTTTGGGGATCAGTTAAATTGGGGGATAGTCTGTGTTGGTACGTGTGAGAGAGATCCACCTTTCCAAGTTGTTGGGGTTCATCTCATACTTCTGAAGGTTTGAGGGTGCTGCCTGTTCCATACTCCCCCTACTCCTAGCCTTTTAGGGGTACAAACAATAGTAATTGGGGCCTAGTGTGGTTGTGTACGTGTGATATACATACACTTTTTTGGGATCATATTTTCTATTCCGCTATTTAATCAAAAACCTTTGGGGATCAGTTAAATTGGGGGATAGTCTGTGTTGGTACGTGTGAGAGAGATCCACCTTTCCAAGTTGTTGGGGTTCATCTCATACTTCTGAAGGTTTGAGGGTGCTGCCTGTTCCATACTCCCCCTACTCCTAGCCTTTTAGGGGTACAAACAATAGTAATTGGGGCCTAGTGTGGTTGTGTACGTGTGATATACATACACTTTTTTGGGATCATATTTTCTATTCCGCTATTTAATCAAAAACCTTTGGGGATCAGTTAAATTGGGGGATAGTCTGTGTTGGTACGTGTGAGAGAGATCCACCTTTCCAAGTTGTTGGGGTTCATCTCATACTTCTGAAGGTTTGAGGGTGCTGCCTGTTCCATACTCCCCCTACTCCTAGCCTTTTAGGGGTACAAACAATAGTAATTGGGGCCTAGTGTGGTTGTGTACGTGTGATATACATACACTTTTTTGGGATCATATTTTCTATTCCGCTATTTAATCAAAAACCTTTGGGGATCAGTTAAATTGGGGGATAGTCTGTGTTGGTACGTGTGAGAGAGATCCACCTTTCCAAGTTGTTGGGGTTCATCTCATACTTCTGAAGGTTTGAGGGTGCTGCCTGTTCCATACTCCCCCTACTCCTAGCCTTTTAGGGGTACAAACAATAGTAATTGGGGCCTAGTGTGGTTGTGTACGTGTGATATACATACACTTTTTTGGGATCATATTTTCTATTCCGCTATTTAATCAAAAACCTTTGGGGATCAGTTAAATTGGGGGATAGTCTGTGTTGGTACATGTGAGAGAGATCCACCTTTCCAAGTTGTTGGGGTTCATCTCATACTTCTGAAGGTTTGAGGGTGCTGCCTGTTCCATACTCCCCCTACTCCTAGCCTTTTAGGGGTACAAACAATAGTAATTGGGGCCTAGTGTGGTTGTGTACGTGTGATATACATACACTTTTTTTGGATCATATTTTCTATTCCGCTATTTAATCAAAAACCTTTGGGGATCAGTTAAATTGGGGGATAGTCTGTGTTGGTACGTGTGAGAGAGATCCACCTTTCCAAGTTGTTGGGGTTCATCTCATACTTCTGAAGGTTTGAGGGTGCTGCCTGTTCCATACTCCCCCTACTCCTAGCCTTTTAGGGGTACAAACAATAGTAATTGGGGCCTAGTGTGGTTGTGTACGTGTGATATACATACACTTTTTTGGGATCATATTTTCTATTCCGCTATTTAATCAAAAACCTTTGGGGATCAGTTAAATTGGGGGATAGTCTGTGTTGGTACGTGTGAGAGAGATCCACCTTTCCAAGTTGTTGGGGTTCATCTCATACTTCTGAAGGTTTGAGGGTGCTGCCTGTTCCATACTCCCCCTACTCCTAGCCTTTTAGGGGTACAAACAATAGTAATTGGGGCCTAGTGTGGTTGTGTACGTGTGATATACATACACTTTTTTTGGATCATATTTTCTATTCCGCTATTTAATCAAAAACCTTTGGGGATCAGTTAAATTGGGGGATAGTCTGTGTTGGTACGTGTGAGAGAGATCCACCTTTCCAAGTTGTTGGGGTTCATCTCATACTTCTGAAGGTTTGAGGGTGCTGCCTGTTCCATACTCCCCCTACTCCTAGCCTTTTAGGGGTACAAACAATAGTAATTGGGGCCTAGTGTGGTTGTGTACGTGTGATATACATACACTTTTTTGGGATCATATTTTCTATTCCGCTATTTAATCAAAAACCTTTGGGGATCAGTTAAATTGGGGGATAGTCTGTGTTGGTACGTGTGAGAGAGATCCACCTTTCCAAGTTGTTGGGGTTCATCTCATACTTCTGAAGGTTTGAGGGTGCTGCCTGTTCCATACCCCCCCTACTCCTCATCTAGCCTTTTAGGGGTACAAACAATAGTAATTGGGGCCTAGTGTGGTTGTGTACGTGTGATATACATACACTTTTTTTGGATCATATTTTCTATTCCGCTATTTAATCAAAAACCTTTGGGGATCAGTTAAATTGGGGGATAGTCTGTGTCGGTACGTGTGAGAGAGATCCACCTTTCCAAGTTGTTGGGGTTCATCTCATACTTCTGAAGGTTTGAGGGTGCTGCCTGTTCCATACTCCCCCTACTCCTCATCTAGCCTTTTAGGGGTACAAACAATAGTAATTGGGGCCTAGTGTGGTTGTGTACGTGCGAGATACATACACTTTTTTTGATCATATTTCCTATTCCGCTATTCAATAAAAACCTTTGAGGATCAATTGAATTGCGGGATAGTCTGTGTCGGTACGTGTGAGAGAGATCCACCTTTCCAAGTTGTTGGGGTTCATCTCATACTTCTGAAGGTTTGAGGGTGCTGCCTGTTCCATACTCCCCCTACTCCTCATCTAGCCTTTTAGGGGTACAAACAATAGTAATTGGGGCCCAGTGTGGTTGTGTACGTGTGATATACATACACTTTTTTGGGATCATATTTTCTATTCCGCTATTTAATCAAAAACCTTTGGGGATCAGTTAAATTGGGGGATAGTCTGTGTCGGTACGTGTGAGAGAGATCCACCTTTCCAAGTTGTTGGGGTTCATCTCATACTTCTGAAGGTTTGAGGGTGCTGCCTGTTCCATACCCCCCCTACTCCTCATCTAGCCTTTTAGGGGTACAAACAATAGTAATTGGGGCCTAGTGTGGTTGTGTACGTGTGATATACATACACTTTTTTTGGATCATATTTTCTATTCCGCTATTTAATCAAAAACCTTTGGGGATCAGTTAAATTGGGGGATAGTCTGTGTCGGTACGTGTGAGAGAGATCCACCTTTCCAAGTTGTTGGGGTTCATCTCATACTTCTGAAGGTTTGAGGGTGCTGCCTGTTCCATACCCCCCCTACTCCTCATCTAGCCTTTTAGGGGTACAAACAATAGTAATTGGGGCCTAGTGTGGTTGTGTACGTGCGAGATACATACACTTTTTTTGATCATATTTCCTATTCCGCTATTCAATAAAAACCTTTGAGGATCAATTGAATTGCGGGATAGTCTGTGTCGGTACGTGTGAGAGAGATCCACCTTTCCAAGTTGTTGGGGTTCATCTCATACTTCTGAAGGTTTGAGGGTGCTGCCTGTTCCATACTCCCCCTACTCCTCATCTAGCCTTTTAGGGGTACAAACAATAGTAATTGGGGCCCAGTGTGGTTGTGTACGTGTGATATACATACACTTTTTTTGGATCATATTTTCTATTCCGCTATTTAATTTAACTGGGCCTCCATGCGAGACCTGTGTGCCTTGTTGCGCTGTTTTGAGTACTCCACCAACATGGCCAGTGGCAATGACGCCGTTCTCAGCTTAACTATCCCACTTCTATGCCTCCTTGAAAAAACAATTCGGGCGATGATGGAAGAGGATGTGGCACAGGATGAGGAGGAGGAGGAGGATGAAGAGGTAACATTTCCAAGGCTTTCAGGGCAGTCATTCGCAAGGGGCTCCGAGGGTGGGTTCCTGCACACGCAAACGCCAGGGACGCAATTGTCCAGCAGGGGCACAGTTCTGGAGGATGAGGAGGATGAGGAGGAGGAGGAGCTGGAGGAGGAGATGGAACCATGTTCACAGCAGGGTGGCACCCAGGCCAGCTCATGGCCATCACTGGTGCGTGGCTGGGGGGATACAGAGGACACGGACGATACACCTCCCACAGAGGACAGCCTTTCGTTGCCTCTGGGCAGCCTGGCACACATGAGCGATTACATGCTGCAGTGTCTCCACAACGACCGCCGAGTTGCCCACATTCTAACTTGTGCTGATTACTGGGTGGCCACGCTGCTGGATCCCCGTTACAAGGACAACGTACCGTCCTTAATTCACTCACTGGAGCGCGATCGCAAGATGCGCGAGTACAAGCGCACGCTGGTAGACGCCATGCTGCTGGCATTCCCATCTGACAGCGGGGCCACAGTGGAAGCACAAGGCAGAGGAGGAGGAGAAGGAGGTCGCCAACGCAACCAGGGCACCGCCAGCACCTCAGAAGGCAGGGTTAGCATGGCCGAAATGTGGAAAAGCTTTGTCAGCACGCCACAACAAACAGCAGCACCAGCAGCTCAGATGGAACGTCTTAGCAGGAGGCAGCATTTTACCAACATGGTGGAGCAGTATGTGTGCACACGCCTACATGTAGTGAATGACGGGTCTGCCCCCTTCAACTTCTGGGTCTCCAAATTGGGCACATGGCTTGAGCTTGCCCTTTACGCCTTGGAGGTGCTGGCGTGCCCTGCAGCCAGTGTATTATCTGAACGGGTATTTAGCACGGCTGGGGGCGTTATAACAGACAAGCGCAGCCGCCTGTCCAGAGACAATGTGGACAAGCTCACGTTCATTAAAATGAACCAGGCATGGATCCCACGGGACTTTTCCGTACCTTATGCAGAATAGCAATGGATACCGACCTTACCCACCCATTGTTCCATTTTTGCTCTTTCTCACTCTTTTGGGGTGTACCCTCATTTAAAATTTTTGAAAAGAAGCAGTGTTGGCTACCTCGTCCTCCTCCTCAGGGCCAGATTAATGTAGGGGCTATTGGAGCTGCAGCTCCAGGCCCCTACCTTTTATATAGGCCCCGGGTTGGCCATATTCACTGTTACCGCTCTTCTGTCACTTGTAAACACAGAAGTCTGGCTTCTATGCTCGCTTCCCCAGGCAGCACCCTCAGAACCTCCCCACACAGCGTGAAGGCCGGACAAGGAGGGACAGTTGGCGATGCATGGATGTGTTTATGGGCTTCAGAGACAGCATCCCATGTTGAATTAGGCATGCATGGCTGCACCCTTCCTCCTCTGGGTGCATGGCAAGGCACGGCCCTTAAGGCCCTTCAAAATCCTCAGCACCAAGCCCATGATGCTGTTAATCCGGCCCTGGTCCTCCTCCACCGCCGCTTCCACCTACACCGCCCATAGGTGTGCGCAGCCTATTGCATTAAGGTGTGCACCCCAAAGTTGAAATACACATGCATGTGTTTGCCAGCAGGGAGAGTAATGTATCGGGGCCATGTACCTGTAGGCAAGGAGAAATAGAGCAGAGCAGGTCCCAGGGAGATCTTTCCCATCTCCTCACTGGCAATGCTATGTGCCCTAGGTGATTAGGGTGTGCCCAGGCACACCCAGCACACCCTGTGCGCACGCCTATGTCACCGCCACATCCACCACCACCTCAACCTCCCTCCTACTCCATATGGGCCTCGTCCTTCAGAGATGAAGAAGAACATTGTTTTATTTTTCTGTTTTTTTTTTGTTGTTTTAAGTTATTTCCCTATCCACATTTGTTTGCAGAGCACTTGCCATGCTCTTAATTACGTTTTGCTGCCATTTGCAGCACTCTAGCCCTTTCCTTTGGTGTTTTAGAGCCATTTTAGTGCCTTAAAGTTCGGGTCCCCATTGACTTCAATGGGGTTCGGTGTCCGGGAAAAGTTCGGTAAAAGTCCGGGACACGGACCCGGACTTTTTTTTAAAGTTCGGCCGAACCCGTCGAACACGGACATCTAGGTGTTCGCTCAACCCTACTCAAAACCCATACTTGAGTAAAAGTACAAGTGCTCGATCAAAAAGTGACTTGAGTAGAAGTGGAAGTGCTCGATCAAAAAGTGACTTGAGTAGAAGTACTAAAGTATTCAACATTTTTTGTACTTAAGTATTGCAAGTAGTTTTTTAAAAAATTTGCTACTCAAGTACTGAAAGTAAAAGTACCAGTAGTTTTTAAAAAAAATTGCTACCTTAAGTACTGAAAGTAAAAGTACAAGTACTGTGTTATGTAGTTATTAAAGAAAGAAGTCAAAAGTTTATTAAAGTTAAAGTTATTAAAGAAAGAAGTCAAAAGAAGTCAAAAGTCAAAAGTACACATGACATTATACACATTTCTTTGAGCTTCATGAAACCTGCCATCTACTGTTCTGACAGTGGTAATTTTTATAATTGTAACGAGTAACTATGCAGCACAAAAAAAAAATATCGGAGTAAAAGATTTGAAATCATCTAAAAAATGTAGTGAAGTAAAAGTGGAAGTAGGAGAAAAAAATTCTACTCTAGGAAAGTACAGATACCGCCTTTCGGTACTTAAGTACAGTAGTGAAGTAGTTCTACTTAGCTACTATACATCTCTGCCTATCGCTAGTAAAAAAAAAAACATTAGATAATAGTAGGTAATCTGTAATAAAAAATAAAGAACAGTACTTACCTGACAGAACCAAGTGTTTAGAAGACTGCAAACTATGGCCTTGCTGGCATTTACCACTTCTGGGTGTGCCCTGTCCTGTGCTGCACACTGTGATTTCACTCGCCAGCTGCCACATCAATACAGGGTGAAAGTGTTGGATACTAGCAGAAACTGCAGCTCTGCAAATAATTAAGATTGCAGTCCCACTTTTGGTACAGGTATTCATTTTCTTTTTGACAGGCTACTTCTACTTTATTCTTTTTTCCTAGTAACTGAGTTTCTTGAAATATACTTTACAAATTCTCCACTGCTTTCACAACTCATTGTTCCCTGGGAATACATTTTTTATTGTAACCAGGGAATGCCTTCTACTGGTATAAAAAAAAAATAATAAATTTATTCTGGAAAAATAAAATAAACGGTAATACTTACTGTTTCTTAGATATGACAGTTGGGCCTATTGACTTCTTTGCAAAGTATTACCACATGTAGAGTTCATTGCACTGGGGGATCATTCAAAATGAATGGGCTTTCAATAGACCCTAGTGTGCTAAAAATTGTACAGACCTTTATTTTTTATAAGGCAAGCCATCACAAAGTATTACAGGTGAATTGCCGTAGTTCATTAGGTGTCATTTAAAATGAATGCCACCACAATGTAGTAACGCTTGTTAAGTGTGTTACTGCCCATTCCTGTACCATGATGCAGGTGTGTAAATGGGCCATAAATTAAATAAAAAATTAAGTGTATCATTATTGTTTAAAAAATAAAGTAAATGAACAGAAATGTTGTATTGTAAAAGCACATTGTTTGCAAAGGTGATCACATTGTTGATCAACGGGCAGTCATCTGTTAATGGAAAGGGAAATTGCACTGCACTGTACAGGCTTTATATGTATGGACTATTGCAAGCGTTTTTATATATTGGATTCTTCAATTCACTAAAACATTAACATAACTTACTTCTAAAGAACGGAAAGAGAAAATGCAGTTACTAGTGGAGGTGGATGGACAAGATGGGAAAATCTCACAGCCAAAGTTCAGGAAAGAGTACGTAGGGTTGTAACACTTTGGGAGTTCAGATGAGAGCAAAGATGACCGGGGATGCGTAACCTGGGTGCCCAGCTTTTCTCAACCAGGGTTCTGTGGAACCCCAGGTTTCTTCCAGCAGTTGCTCCAGGATCCTCAAGCAGTAGGTAGGAGCAGATCGATCTCCCAATTAACCATCAATGTTTAGGGTACTTAACTGACCACGAGTGTAAGGGCTACTTCTCCCACTGGTGTGAGGGGTTACACTGCCCCTGACCACCAATGTAAAGGGTCACATTACCCCTGGCCACCAATGTAAAGGGTCACATTTCCCCTGACCACCAATGTTAAGGGGGGAACTACAATTTTTTTAAGTCTGAATTTCCTTTCTAGCCAATAATATTGTTGTTATTATTATTAATATTATTATTATTATTATTATTATTATTAATATTTGTATTATTTTTATTATTGTTATTATTATAATATTATTATTTGATATTTTTTACTGAAAAAAACCTTACCTGCAATGAGCTGTACATAAAATCATTTTTAGCTGGGGTTGCTCAAGGCATGAAAATTACTACAAGGGTTCCTCCAGGGTACAAAAGGTTGTGAAAGGCTGGTTAAACCTACAAGTTCCTCATAAATACTTTTCCTTTTTACTATCTTTTCACAATAGCAAATGTAATGTTTTGGGGTGTTGAATGAAAGGCTCAATCTAGTATAATACTTTGATAAATAAATAGAACATTTTTAGAGGTTTATACATCAGACAAAAAAGAGGGACTATTGGGGAAGAAAGAAGACTTGGTTCCATAAGAGGGACAACGGAGGAAGAAAATAAAAGGGACACCAGTAGAAGAAAGAAGACTTGGTTTCATAGGAGAGACATCTAAGAAAGAAAAAGGGACACCAGAAGAAAGAAGATTTGTTTCAATAGGAGGGGACAAGGAAGAAAGGGGGACACTAGAAGAAAAAAGACTTGGTTCCATAAGGGGTGACAAGTGGAAGAAAGAGGGACACCAAAAGAAAGAAGACTTGGTTCCATGGGAGGGAAGAAGTAAGGAAGAAAGAGGGACACTAGAAGAAAGAAGACTTGGTTCTATAGGTGGGGACAAGTAAGGAAGAAAGAGGGACACTAGAAGAAAGAAGACTTGGTTCTATAGGTGGGGACAAGTAAGGAAGAAAGAGGGACACTAGAAGAAAGAAGACTCGGTTCTATAGGTTGGGACAAGTACGGAAGAAAGAGGGACACTAGAAGAAAGAAAACTTGGTTCCATAGGAGGTGACAAGTAAGGAAGAAAAAGGGACACTAGAAGAAAGAAGACTTGGTTCTATAGGTGGGGACAAGTAGGGAAGAAAGAGGGACACTAGAAGAAAGAAGACTTGGTTCTATAGGTGGGGACAAGTAAGGAAGAAAGAGGGACACTAGAAGAAAGAAGACTTGGTTCTATAGGTGGGGACAAGTAAGGAAGAAAGAGGGACACTAGAAGAAAGAAGACTTGGTTCTATAGGTGGGGACAAGTAAGGAAGAAAGAGGGACACTAGAAGAAAGAAGACTTGGTTCTATAGGTGGGGACAAGTAAGGAAGAAAGAAGGACACTAGAAGAAAGAAGACTTGGTTCTATAGGTGGGGACAAGTAAGGAAGAAAGAGGGACACTAGAAGAAAGAAGACTTGGTTCTATAGGTGGGGACAAGTAAGGAAGAAAGAGGGACACTAGAAGAAAGAAGACTTGGTTCTATAGGTGGGGACAAGTAGGGAAGAAAGAGGGACACTAGAAGAAAGAAGACTTGGTTCTATAGGTGGGGACAAGTAAGGAAGAAAGAGGGACACTAGAAGAAAGAAAACTTGGTTCCATAGGAGGTGACAAGTAAGGAAGAAAAAGGGACACTAGAAGAAAGAAGACTTGGTTCCATAAGAGGTGACAAGTAAGGAAGAAGAGGGACATTAGAAGAAAAAAACAGAAACAGCTGGGAACTAATCATTGTTCTACAGAGTACAGAAAAACATATCAAACCCTGTCCCAATGAAGATTATACTCCTTTATCCCCACCAAGCTCTCACAAGCGAACCTTCTACATCCAGTTTGGTTTAACTCCAGTCTGTCTAATAGTACATATGAAAATCCCATAAAACGCCATGATAATAGCATGCCAAGTGGAATTAAAACCAAACAACCAGCACTGCAAGGCAAGAGAGCTAATTGTCTAAAAATCTTCCCCATACATCCAGGTCAATTTAGCTTTTAAATCACTTTAGCTTTTGAGATACCACAACCCTCAGCATGCACATCATACTCATCCACCAACAGCTGAACTAGATGCTGCTTTTGTACCATTGTAAAAAAAAGAGTAGCTATTGTAGCATTCTGGAATTTGCACTCCATCAAATTTTCAAGCAGCTTGGTGTTTTTTTTTTGCATTGCAGCCCTGCAGTCTTGTGTTCACGTTCCAGCAGGTTAACTGCATGGACTATGTATGCTCTGTCCTTGTTCAGAAATTGCTTCTAGTTCTCCAGCTTATTTTACAAATATACTGGGTGCCCACTGGCCATCTAAAGTGTTTATGACTGCAACAGGGACACTTAATTGTAAGCTTTTTGCTCAGAGAATGTTGTTAAAGGTTCTGCCACTCCCTAAAACAGTTTTTTGGTGTATGTATGTGTGAGAAATAAATAATTATTGGCCCCATTTCAACAAATCTAAACTATTTTGTGCCAAAGTAGCTGCTAAGGCATGCTGGAGCTTGTAGTTCCCCGACAGCTAATGCTGCTCCACTGACACAAATCTTCTTCTGAGCCTTTATAATGCATGGGCTTTAGTTTCAGAATTAGTACTTGAAAAAAAGGTAGGGGAAGGTTCAATGCAATTTTGCCTAAGACACTTTTGTAGTTGAATCGACCTTCTGCTCCCCAATTATCCTGCCTGCTGCCGCCAGTGTTGGAATGCATTGATGCCCCTACTAGGCAAATTTATTTTTTCTTTCTGCTCCAACACATACAAAGGGTTATAATGTGCATAATTGAATCATTGCAAGGCCCCTCTCCATTGCTTGCAAGCGGCTCCCCTGAAACAGACCCAAGACACAATAAAATAAGTGACGCAGCCGGAGGGAATGGGAGAGCGAGGATGAATTCCCCGAGCACTGACCTTAGGACAATGAGGGATTACAGCAGCTTTTGTCCCGTAGAGAGAGAGGTGGCCGGTCTTCGATGACAGATGCCAATGTGCTTCCTAGCATCTCATGTACGGGCTGGAGCGAAGCGCTGGGTAACGACGGAGCTTCTGCATGTCTGTACACAGGGGGTGTGTGTGCTGTGGATGATTGACACCGCTCCTGACGCACCTCATTTAATAATATGCTCCTTACACATGTTGGGGCTTAAAGTAGATCTAAGCCCAATCACTAAAAATCTCAAATAAGCTTTAACGTGTTAATGCCATTCCAAAAGTTGTTTTTAATCTCTTTAAATCTGCAGCTTTCATTGTTATAGGGTCACAACTGCCTCCCAATTGGGTTTCTGCATTGTCACACTATCATATGGGCTTCCAAATTAGATTTTTGGCTCTTTCCCCACCTGAATTCTTACATTACAGCCTGACAGGGCTGCACACATGCCATGGCATTATAACTCAGGCTGCAGAATTAGACAGGCGCTTGTCAAACTCGGCCATTGAAATCAATGGGGTCGCACTGCTAATGCCTGACCCGCAGTTGTGGTGTGATCCCACAATGAAAATTGACTCTCACAATTAAAAAAGTTTTAAAAAAGTATATATTTGTGTGTGTGTGTGTGTATATATACACACATATATATATATATATATATACACACACACACACTATATTACCAAAAGTATTGGGACACCTGCCTATACACGCACATGAACTTTAATGGCATCGCAGTTAGTCTGTAGGGCTCAATATTGAGTTGGCCCACCCTTTGTAGCTATAACAGCTTCAACTCTTCTGGGAAGGCTGTCCACAAGAATTAGGAGTGTGTCTATGGGAATGTTTGACCATTCTTCCAGAAGTGTATTTGTGAGGTCAGGCACTGATGTTGGACAAGAAGGCCTGGTTTGCAGTTTCCGCTCTAATTTATACCAAAAATGTTCTATCTGGATGAGATCAAGACTCTGTGCAGGCCAGTTCATGTGTGTGTAAAGGCAGGCATCCGAATACTTTTGGTAATATAGTGTTTTTATATATATATATATATATATATATATATATATATATATATATATATATATATATATATATATATATATATAAAATATATATATATATATATATATATATACAGTGTATATATATATATATATATATATATATATATATATATATATATACATTAGCAGGTGGAAGTAGCACCTCCCAAAGGCCTGGCAGCCGCTGCTTTACCACCCTCTGTGAAAAGTGATCCACCGTGGATCACCTTTCAGAGGCTGGTAAGCACTGCTGCCTGTCAGAAAGAGACGTACAAGTGGTTGTGCCAACACCAATTGCACATTCTTTGTCCACTCTTGTAACCATCAGGAATCTGGTGCAGAGCAATGATGTGCAGCTGATGTTGGAGGGAAGTGCACATGGACAGAAAGTGGCTGAAATGTACACTTGTTCATTTTGGCAACCCAAACTAATGTGCACTTGTTTAACCACTTGCCGACTGCCTAAAGCCGATCTAGTCGGCAGTCAGCCCCTCACAGGCAAAGTGACGTAGGGCTACGTCACTAGCTTGTGAGGGTCTAGGGAGCGAGCGCGCACTCCCGGAGGCGCGCTCCAACTCCCGCGTGGTCACGGACCCCCCCGCGCGTGTGACCAGCGGACCCGATGTCCGCCGGTCACTCGGCGATCGGCGGGGGAGAGGGAGAAAGTCAGGCGGCTTGTGTAAACAAGCCACCTGTCATTCTCCTCGGTGTAAAAACACTGATCACACGGATCTACTATGTAGATCCGTTGATCAGTGTCCTTACAGCTCAAGCCACAGCCCATCACAGTAGAAAGCACGCCCCTAGGGACACACACAGCCCCTCCCTCCCAAATAAAGTTAACCCCTTCACTACCAGTGTATTTTTACAGTAACAGTGCATATGTATAGCACTGATTACTGTAGAAATGTCACTGGTAACCCCAAAAGTGTCAAAAATGTCAGTCAAGGGTCCGATCTGTCCGCCCCAATGTCGCAGTACCGCAAAAAAAATCGCAGATCGCCGCCATTACGCGTTAAAAAAAAAAACAACAAAAATGACAAAAATCTTTCCCTTTGTTAGTAAACGCGATAACTTTTGCGCAAACCAATCAAAATACGCTTTTTGCGATTTTTTTTACCAAACATATGTAGCATAAAACAAATTGGCCAAAAATGTTAAAAAATTTTGATTTTTACATTTTTTTTGGGGGGAATTTCATATAAAAAAATGTGAAAAATATTGCTATTTTTGCAAAATTTACGCTCTTTTTTTGTTTATAGCGCGTGATCAAAAAAATCGCACAGGTGATCAAATACCACCAAAGGAAATCTCTGTTTGTGGGAAAAAAATTTGTTTAGGTACAGCGTCGCACGACCGTTAAAGTCACGCAGTGCCGAATCGCAAAATACCCCCTGGTCGGAATGGGGGTAAAATCTTCTGGGGCTTAAGTGGTTAAGTACTTTCTGGGAGGGTTAGGTCGTAATCCCATTTTTCCACATGTTACTGCAACACATAGATTTGAATAGACAAAGAAAACCTGTTACAAGTGAAATCAGAAGACAGAGCTGCTCATGCCAAGTGGCAGGCCTCCGCTGCTCCCCGAGGTCAAAATTGCAAAGCAATCATAGACATTAAATGGTGGTATTAATCAGCCACAAGGAGATGGGGGGTGGAAATTACCCTGGCTGAAGGTGCTAATTGCAGTTTTTTTTTTTTTTTTAAGTTTAAATCCTTCAATCCTTAGGCCCCTTTCACACAGGAGGACCGTTCAGATCCACCTGTCAGTTTTTTTGGCGGATCTGAATGGTCCCCCCCATGCATCTCTATGGGGTATCGGATGTCAGCAGAGACATGTCTGCTGACATTCGATCCGATCCGTCAAATCTGGACGGATGGAAACCGTATTTTCCATCCGTCCGTCCAGCGGATCGGATTGGATGAAAACGGACAGACAGTCCGTTCCCATCCGATTCCCCCATAGAGATGCATGGGGACCTGACAGCTCTGTCTCTGCACACTGCACGGAGACAGGGCTGCCATCCTCCTGGTCAGCGGGGGATCGGCGGATCGATCCCCCGCTGAGAAAAACGGAGTCCCCCTGACGGACTCCAAGTGTGAAAGGACCCGTAAAGCTGTCATCTGTTTACCCAGTTTTCACTTTACATTTGGCTTACGGTAATTCTGGCGATTGACTGAAATCGCGAGTGGCAGATTGCTTAGTTTCTGGTGATTCCTTGCGATCCTATGTGCGGTGGATGGAGAGTGGTTGCATTTGACTGAAAATTGCTATGTGTGTGTCCTGCTTTAGGCCTGGTTTACACCTGTGCATTTTTTTTTTTACTTTTTGCAGAAACGCACTACAATCCATTTAACATGGTTTACCATGGGACATTTTCGCATCTATCTTTTCAGCTGCTGAATTTTTGGAAAGGGTCAGGAACTTTTTTTAAAACGCAAAATGGTGTGCTTTTTTTGTTCAATAGACTTCAATGGAGAAGCTGCAGAAAAGCATGTAGTACGTTTTTTACTGCCAAATTTAGGCATTTTCCATTTTTTAATCTGCCCAACAACAAATTGGCCAAAAAAAAAACAACAAATGTATTAATAATGCAAAATGCATAAAAAAACGTGAGGAAAAACACATGCGCAAAAATGCAAAAATGCAAAAAGCACTGCAGAAACAGATGGAAAGCAAACTGCATAAGTGTGAACCAGGCCCTAAAGCAGTGATGGGGAACCTTGACACCCCAGATGTTTAAGAACTACATTTCCCAGGATGCTCATGCACTCTGCAGTGTAGGTGAGCATCATGGGAAATGTAGTTCCGAAACATCCGTGGTGCCAAGGTTCGCCATCACTGCCCTAAAGGATAAGTTCACCTTATCAAAATAAATGCTAATTTTTTTGCGGGTAAAAAAAGGTTTTTCTAGGGGGCCTGTACATCATTGCACCTGCCATCAGCAGATAATGGGTGCAATGTCAGGCTCCTGTAGATTGTCAGTGTAGCTGTCTGCCCATACCGCACATACAGGCAGACAGCATTGTTGCCAACCTACCAGACAGAAATTTACTGACATGACACCCAACATTTACTGGCACAGCCAAGGTTGCCATTTCCAAAATTACAAAATTACAGTTTTAAGTGCAAATTTCAGTATTTAGGCTTCAAACAAGTGCAATGTGCAATTAGCAATGTGATTTAAGGTAGATTTTAATGCAGAAAACATATTTCTTATTTTTTTTTCTATATGGTAAGTAAGGGACTGGACTCAGGAGGGCAAGAAAATAGAATGGACAGGCACACACACATGGCAGTGAAACTGACAGTAGTGTGCAGCAGCACAGATAATGATGACACCTCACTGACGCGACATGTCTTCTCCTGAGTCACAGTGACAGTCTCTCTCCATACCAGGTTTTCCTTTCAGTCCACACACTGCGCATGCGCAGTTCTGAACTGAGCTCCACAGTCACATTTTTTACTGGCAACCTTTTCCTGTCACTGGCATTTACTGGCAGGAGAAAAGTGTCCATTTTTTTACTGGCTGCCAAGAAAAATACTAACAGTTGAGAACTGTCAGACAGTTACTTCAGTCCAGGAAGATTCAATAAACTACGAGGACACGTAGCAGCATCATTCCTTCACAGAGTTCCATGAATTAATAGACTATAAGTACCCATGAGTGTCCTCATAGTTCATTGAATCTTCCTGGTCTGAAGTAACTGCCCGTCCATATCAGGGTTATGGGCAGACAGCTACACGAACAGTCTGCAGGAGCCTAAAATTGCAGCCATGGTCTGCTGATCACAAGTGCAATGCTTTACAGGCTCCTAAGAAAAAAAAAAAGTAAATGCTAATTAGTTACCTGCAAAAAATGTGCATTTATATTTTTTTTAAAGCTGAACTTTAACTACATTTTGGTTATCATCTCATAGGCATTACCTTGATTTCAGAGCACAATGTATGATGATACCTCCAGAAAATAGTTTTCAGTAAGAAGTTAACCACTTAAGAACCGGAAGATTTTACCCCCTTCCTGACCAGGGCCTATTTTGCGATTCGGCACTGCGTGACTTTAACGGACAATTGCGCGGCCGTGCGATGCTGTACCTAAATGAATTTGACGTTCTTTTTTTCCCCACAAACAGAGCTTTCTTTTGGTGGTATTTGATTACCTGTGCGATTTTTTGATCATGCGCTATAAACAAAAAAAGAGCGTCAATTTTGCAAAAATAACAATATTTTTCACATTTTTTTGGGGGGGGAATTTCATATAAAAAAATGTGAAAAATATTGTTATTTTTGCAAAATTGACGCTCTTTTTTTGTTTATAGCGCATGATCAAAAAATCGCACAGGTATCAAAATTTTTTAACATTTTAGGCCAATTTGTTTTCTGCTACATATGCTTGGTAAAAAAAAATCACAAAAAAATGTATTTTGATTGGTTTGCGCAAAAGTTATTGCGTTTACTAACTAAGGGAAAGATTTTTGTCATTTTTGTTGTTTTTTTTTTAACGAGTAATGACGGCGATCTGCGATTTTTTTTGCGGGACTGCGACATTGCGTGCGGACAGATCAGACCCTTGACTGACATTTTTGACACTTTTGGGGTTACCAGTGACATTACTACAGTAATCAGTGCTATACATATGAACTGTTACTGTAGAAAGGACACTGGCAAGGAAGGGGTTAACTTTATTGGTGATGCAGGGGTTAAGTGTGTCCCTAGGGGCGTGCTTCTAACTGTGAAGGGATGTGGCTAGTGGTGTAACAACAAAGAAATACGATCCTACATAGCAGGACCGTATGATCTCTGTTCTTACACAGGGGAGAATGTAAACACAGCCGCTTGCCTTTCTCCCTCTGCAACGGACGATCGCGAGTGACCGGCGGACATCGGGTCCGCCGGTCACACGTGCGGGGGTGTCCATATGCGAGCGCGCCTCCGGCGGCGCGTGCTCGCCCCCTAGAGCCTCACAGGCGAGCGACGTAGACCTACGTCGCTTTGCCTGTGAGGGGCTGACTGCCGCAGTAAATATACTGACGGCAGTCGGCAAGTGGTTAATCACCTTTGTAGTCTCAGACTTATCTTTTACAATTCTGCAGCCATCACTCAGGAAGTAGTGCAGAAAATTCCGGGGTTCCGTGACTTTTTTTAAAATCTGAACTCCAGCACTTCCCTTCAGTCTTGCGCAGTTGTACAGCTCCTCTTCTGTACCGAAATTCCTTACTCTGATTTCACTGCACACTGTGAGCTTCTTACAATGTGCATTAGAAGTTGCAGCAAGTCAGATATGGCCCACCTCAATTCCTGGCTGGAGGATGTTCACCATCATTAGGGGTATCCAACCTTTTGATGTTTCTGGGCTACATTGAAAGAAGAGGAATTGTCTTGGGCCACATAAAATTCACTAATAAGGAGAACTTCTAAAAAAGTCAGATAGTCAGACAGATCTCTAGTTATTGATCACTGATATAGATAATGAACCTATCTGAGTCATAATTTTTTTTTTTAAATATTTTTATTATAAAAGTAAAAGAGGGTAAGATAAAACTAGTGCGATATTTGACACTGTTTTTATAAACGCTTCAATATTTGGTTTGATGGATGTAGTAGTAATTCTTAATCAATTCTCAAGATGCTCATCAGATATTTTGGTCCTGGATAAAAATCCACTCACAGAGTCTGGACGTTTGAGAAAGCCCATTGGGCACTACCTGTGAGGTGGGCGGTGATGTAATCACGCTGGGACTAGGGGGAGCTGTATATGCCGAGGATTGTATTGTGAAATGCTTGTTTTTTACTTCTAAAATGTGAGTGGATTTTTATATGGAGATAAATACTTTTTATGAGCGATTTGCACTATGGTTCTTTCCTCTTGCCTCCTATATGATTGACACCACGCTGAGAGCTTCTGAGAGCCATGGATTTGTAGTGTACGGCCAGTGGGAGCGGTGCCACTTATAACACTGCAAAGCACATATAGACCTCCTTTGATTAGTGAAGTCCATTTAGGCAGGTGAGAAGACACCCATGGGGGGGTCGAAGGACACTGTGGTGATCAGAGGCAATTACTTAAGAGTTTCTGGTGTATGGGACTGCACCCCTTTTATCACAGACATTGAATTATTTATTGATGGACTGTATGTAGCACCCTCCTAGGTAGGTGCCAGGAAAAGGATAGTTTGCTCTGTGGTGCATCCTGGGATAGGTCATAAAAGCCGGGGGCACATGTGACAGGGTGTCTTTGGGCAGGAACCCAGGTCTCTCCTCCTATCTGCAAGGAAGGTGGTAACAGGCAGTCGGCCTGGGGAGCCAGAGTGGGGTGCTGAGCCAGGAGGTCCAGGAGGCTGACAAGTGGAGCTGGGAGCAGAGCAACCTAAGGAAAAACAGTGTCTGTGAGTACCAGGGAGCTTGCCAGGGGTTTGCCCAGGAAGGGGACCACTCCAGTGAGGTGTCAGTGGACAGGAGTTCAGCACACACAACCAGTGAGAAAGGGGGTGCCAAGTTAGACCCTGAAGAGTTACTTAGAAAGAGTCCACGTTCTTCATCTTCACTTCAGTGGCAAAGTGAAGCAGTGGCCTTGCAGCATTCTGCAGTTAGTTGTCCTCAGAAATTGTGCATAGTTCAAGTTGGAGTATCCCAATCATCACTTCTCCCATCAAATTCCAAAATAAAACACAAAAACCAAATCCCCTGGACTGTTCATTGTCTGAGCCAATCGTTAAAGTGATACGTTTCTACGGACTGTTGCTAAGGGTAACCCAGGGGAATCCAATCTCAGCAGCTCCCTATGGGGCAGTGCTACATAAATTTAACCACTTAACGACCAGCCACGTAGATCCACGTTGGCTGACTTTGAGTGGTTATACCGGGATGATGCCTCTAGCTAGAGGCATCATCCCGGTACCGTTGTTTGAAGCCGGCGGTCGGCTTTCCGTCGGTAACGATCGATGCGGCTCGGGAGCCGCTCGATCGTTACCCGGGGGGGCGGGAGGGGACGTCCCCCCCCTCCCGCCGCCTTCCGCCGTGGGACGGGAGCCCCGAGCACCCAGCCGGCACGTCCGCCGGCTGGATGGAGTCCCGATGAATGCCTGAAACGGCATCGATCGGGTCTCCGATGACGTAACCCGGAGGCGGCGTCCATGACGTCACATCCGGGTTACTGTGCCGCAAAAGGCGGCAGATTTTAAAAAACGGCTGTATGCAAAAATGCCGTTTTCGGCGTTTTGCATACAGGGAAGTGTAGTGGAGGGGTCTAGGGTCTTTTAGACCCTCGATCCCTCCATAAAGTGTACCTGTCACACATATTGCTGTCACAAGGGATGTTTACATTGATTGTGACAGCAATAAAAGTGATCAGATTTTTTTTTTTAAAAAAAACCTGTAATAAAGTTAAAAAAAAAGAAAAAATAAATAGGAAAAAAAAAAAAAAAAAAAATTTAGCCGCCCCCGTCACCGTTAGCTCGCGCACAAAAAAAAACGTATACGCAAGTCGAGCCGCAAATGAAATCGCTGTTCAAACCACACATGTGAGGTATCGCCGCGATCGCCAGAGCGTGGGCAATAATTTAAAAAAAAGAGCTACACTCTAACTCAAAACTGGTAACCGTTAAATAAATTTAAAGCGTCGCAGATTGAGATCTCTATTGACCGTAGTTTGTCGCCATCCCACGGGGGGGCGCAATTTTAAACCGTAACATGTTTGGTATCTATTTACTCGGCGTGACATGTTCTTTCACAATATACAAAAAAAATGGGCTAACTTTACTGTTTAGTATTTTTTAAAATTAGTGAAATATGATTTTTCAAATTTTTTCCAAAAAAATGGCGTTTTAAAGACCGCTGCGCAAATACCGCGTGACAAAAAATTTTGCAATGACCGACATTTTATTCTCCAGAGTCTTTGCTAAAAAAATATATATATATAATGTTTGGGGGTTCTAAGTAGTTTTCTAGGAAAAAATACTGGTTTTAACTTGTGAACAAAAAGTGTCCAAAATAGGGCTGGGGGTAAAGTGGTTAAAAGAAAAGATGGACTCATGTAAATTTATTATATATAGATGATTTTTACACTGTTTTCAGATATTTATTTAAGCACTATAATTTGAATGCACTATATTGAAGGAGAGCACTGCCCTTTTATGTGACTATATATATTTATTGCATTTGGTACGGGTGGTTGGATGCATAGTAGTGCTAGCTGCTTCCTATAGTATATAGAGTTGAGTAATAGGTAGTTTATACACAGGGATAGAGCGGAAAGTTTTTTCACATTCACAAATGTAGGTGCTGCCGAAAACTGACAAGGAATAAGGCGTGATTGTGAAGAGCGGGAGATTTTTCTTTGGGAAGATAAAACTTCTAAAAGTCCAGTAAAGAGTCACTGTCAATTGTTTCTTTGGCCGCATGGGTTGGCTTAATGTAAATGCATTTTTACAAAAATGTTTTTTTAAAAAAATCAACATTTTTAAGTAAATTTATGATTCTGTGTTTTGCCGCATTCATAGCCATCTTGGGCCGCGGGATGGATACCTCTAATCTAGCTCTTTTCCAGCTGGACTGCCCCTGGCCCAGCTCTTTCAGTCATTGGATTTCAGTTCTTTCAATCATAAAGGATCACAATCCCATAGGGAGGTTTGCATGCAAATACAGCCTTCCTAGGAACTCCCACTTCTCCAGACACTTTCGACATTTACTGATAAAGATATTTTGATATTTGCATAACTTCCCACAAGAGCCAACTGCTTGCATCAGGGCTGCGGGCTCCCAAAAACAGTACCGAGCCAGGGTGTCCTGTTGTTTCCAGATTATATACAGCGCCCTGCCAGCCTCTGCCACCAGCCATGATTTGATAAGCATTGCATAGAGAAGTGCAGAGACCTGATGTGATGCTGTCACTGGATCTAAAATAAGATATGTAATGAAAATAGAAGATTTTATTTAAAAATATCATTAGCTTGTTAATGAGGGGGTAGAGGAACCAGGAAAGGCAAAATGTAAGAAGATTAAACTTCAGCTTTAAATCTTCAACACATTTGTAAGAAATTGAAATACAAGTCAGACTTGAGGACATTTGGTGACTAGGGAGGAGAAAATTGAGAGTTTCTATTTCCCCAAATTTCGGCAAAATGCTTTGAGTCAATGTGGAAGGCAAAATGAAGGTGGTTTTTAATGTTACGACGAGGCGATGAGTGTTAAATGGCTCCTAAGGGCTATGAAAGCTTCTTTCAACAATTCAAACCTTTTCTTGTGCCAAGAACATCTCTTCCATTGCTGTATAATTTTATGTTTTTTTTTTTTTCTTTTTAAGAAACGAAACAAATTTAAAGCAACAGTACATAAATAATTAACCTTTTTGCACAATTTTTGATTTTACCACTACTTAATTAGCTGCAATTATGGGTATATTCCAATATTTAGAAACCAGAAATTTATATTTAATTGCGCTGATTTACCTTTTTGCACAATTTTAGATTTTACCACTAGTTAATTAGCTGCAATTATGGGTATATTCCAATATTTAGAAACCAGAGTTTATATTTAATTGCGCTGATTTACCTTTTTGCACAATTTTTGATTTTACCAGTACATAAATAATGATCAAATATACACTAAGAACAGAAACACAAATACAAAGAACAATACATGAAATCAATTAAACAAAAACTGAAAACCTAAGCTTATTTTTTTGCAACCAAATTTCACAACTCAATCTGTGAAATTGAGAGTTTAGGCAAAATTTCACAGGTAATGACACCACTATGCGCCCAGACATTGCAGATAGGTATTTGAGCTGTTAGGGATAGATCAGCTCCAGCACAGACAGGTATTCCAGTTCGGAGGGGTTGCCAGCAATTTGAAACATGAATAGATTTGAAATTATTCTTGGAGAATAAATGGGGGGATATCTCCACCAGGTTTCTCAGTTCCTCTCAACAGTAAAGGCCATACAAAGCACAATGAATGAATCATCTATAATGTGAAATGAATTGTAGAAACCATTATTATGGCTCTGGGGGAAGAGGAGGAAAGTCACAAACTGGGAATTCTCAGTGCTGGAGTCTCTGAAATAAAAAAAAAAATCAGCAGGTGAAATGCACCCTCTCCCCCCCCCCCCCCCCATGATCACATCCTTGCCATAGGGAATGTTCCTCTTGCTGTTGGCCTCAAACATGGGGGGTTTTATATATGAGGGGTGGCCGCAATCCGCCCCCTTCCTTTCTTTAGGGGATACATGATTTATTCACATTCCATATTGTAGGAAGCCTACATTAGTGAGGCCCACCCTGTTCCCTACTTGTATACTTTCCTGATTTTTAGTCCACAGTATCCAAGGTCAAGTTTAATGCCCGTTTGGTTATACTGCTGTTCTGATATTGTATTATGTCCAATACTTCACTTGATTTGAGATCCTTTGTCTGGATGTTGGTCATTTGGGACCCTTTGTAAATTTAATTTAAAGTGTGCCTATTATGGTGTCTCTGTATGTTATATACACGATATTGTCAAAAGTATTGGGACGCCTGGCGTTACACGCATATGAACTTTGATTTGTACACTGGTCCAAATGATTTGGTGGAGAGGAGAATATAGTGTGGGGTAGTTTTTCAGGGTTTGGGCTTGGCTCCTTAGTTCCAGTGAAGGGAACTATCAAGGCATCAACACACCAAGACTTATTGGACAATTTCATGCTCCCAACTCTCTGGGAACAGTTTGGGGTGGCGTGGCCCCTTCCTGTTCCAACATGACTGTTCACCAATGCACAAAGCAAGGTCCATAAAAACATGGATGAGTGAGTTTAGGGTGGAGGAACTTGACTGGCCTGCACAGAGTTCTGACCTCAACCCGTTAAAACATCTTTGGAATTAATTAGAGCGGAGACTGTGAGTCAGGTCTTCTCCTCCAACATCAGTGCCTGACCTCACATATGTGTTTCTGGAGGAATGATCAAACATTCCCATAGACACACTCCTAAACCTTGTGGACTGCCTTGCCAGAAGAGTTGAAGCTGTTATAGCTGCAAAGGGTGGGCCAACTCAATATTGAACGCTACAGACTAAGACTGGGATGCCATTAAAGTTCATGTGCATGTAAAGGCAGGCATCCAATATTTTTGGCAGCATAGTGTATATTAAAATGTTACTAAACCCAGGATCCCGCATTCACTATATCTGGTCTCCCACAGTGCACAGAACATGGAAATGCAATTATTTTAGTAAATATAAACTGCTACATACTTTTTCTCATCAGCAGTATATAGCAGTCTTATGACTTCTGACAGTGTCTGGCCAAGCACTGGGTAAAGTTTATAGAAGGAGTTTTCATTCTCCTCTGACTGCCCTATGAGGCTGCATGACCCCTGATGCTCAGTCTGGACAGTACTGATTGGCCTTGTGCTGACCACATACACCCTCCCAAAAAATAAAAAATAAAATCTCTAGCAATACACACCAAACTGAACACGTGAAGAGTGCCTCTATTGCTCTGTACTATCAACAGATGGATTGGGGACAGTAAAAAAGGGGGAGGATCAGAGAAGACAGGATCAAACAGACTTTTTATCCAATATGGAGGATTGACCTCTTAGGTTCCACAGTGAGCATAACAAGCATGCTTTTTTGCATATACAGACTGATTTTACTGTTGTGGTTTTAGCAACACTTTACATTTCAATAAAAGCTTTGTGAAAAGAAATGTACCCACACCCTCTCCAAATCAAATATTAGCAGATGATTACACCGGATATCCATGGTGACATTGTTCTGGGCCCCTGTGTGGGTAATGAATTATTTACAACATGTCAAGGAAAGGTTTTGGAAAGAAGAATTCCAGGTATGGATATTTGATACATAGGTACATGGATCCAGCTTGGACAAATGTAACGATGTACAACGTATATTATATATTATATATATATATATATATATATATATATATATATATATATATATATATATATATATATACATATATATATATATACGTATATACATATATATACATATATATACATATATATTGTGACAGGAAGTCAGGTAAATCTGGGGATGTAGTCACAGAGAGGAGACACATTCCCACCTGGTTTGGAAAGTTCACTAATTACTATAGGGTGTCGGCTGCCAAAGGCAGCAGGAAGGTGTAAAGAAGTTGAAAGGCCTTCAGCTGTTCGGAATGAGGAAATGAAGGCCTCTATAATTTGTCCAAAGGAAGTCCTATTGATTGCTGCCTCCGGAAGCTGTCTCCTGAAGCCATGTGGGCTGGGAGAAGGAGGACAGTCAGATGTGTGCCTCCCGACAAGCGGGTGAGCATGGGAGAAGACCCCCTGAAGTGATGTGCGCTAAGGAGGGTAACCAGTTGTGAAGACTTCTCAAGGTAAATAAACAAACTATTTCTATGTGGAAGAAATAAAGGAATGTTTGCCATGTGAAGAGAAAAACAAAGGGACAGCTTAAATGAGCATGTGCTGTGGTGGAGAGATAAAACATGGACTATTGAGAGTCTGCTGTATGACCAGCCAAGTCTGCCCAACAGTAGGTTGGGGACAGACTTCATTAGATAGGTTCCAGTGTGTGAGAAGGTAGCCGCCCACAGTGGCAAGGATTTATTTTATTTTGGCTGTTTTGAGGCTTGCAATTGTGTGAAGTAAATTGCGTGAATAAACCACTGCTCGGCTATCTCTCTGTGAAAACGCACCCCCAAAGGGGTCATCCACGCCTACCACCGAGCTAATCCCTCACAATATATACATATATATATACATATATATATATATACACACATATATATATATATATATATATAGATATATACATATCTATATATATATATATATATATATACATATATATACAGTGGGTACGGAAAGTATTCAGACCCCCTTAAATTTTTCACTCTTTGTTATATTGCAGCCTTTTGCTAAAATCATTTAAGTTCATTCTTCTTCCTCATGAATGTACACATAGCACCCCATACTGACAGAAAAACACAGAATTGTTGACATTGTTGCAGATTTATTAAAAAAGAAAAACTGAAATATCACATGGTCCTAAGTATTCAGACCCTTTGCTGTGACACTCATATATTTAACTCAGGTGCTTTCCATTTCTTCTGATCATCCTTGAGATGGTTCTACACCTTCATTTGAGTCCAGCTGTGTTTGATTATACTGATTGGACTTGATTAGGAAAGCCACACACCTGTCTATATAAGACCTTCCAGATCACAATGCATTTCAGAGCAAATGAGAATCATGAGGTCAAAGGAACTGCCTGAAGAGCTCAGAGACAGAATTGTGGCAAGGCACAGATCTGGCCAAGGTTACAAAAAGATTTCTGCTGCACTTAAGGTTCCTAAGAGCACAGTGGCCTCCATAATCCTCAAATGGAAGACGTTTGGGACGACTAGAACCCTTCCTAGAGCTGGCCGTCCGGCCAAACTGAGCTATCGGGGGAGAAGAGCCTTGGTGAGAGAGGTAAAGAAGAACCCAAAGATCACTGTGGCTGAGCTCCAGAGATGCAGTCAGGAGATGGGAGAAAGTTGTAGAAAGTCAACCATCACTGCAGCCCTCCACCAGTCGGGGCTTTATGGCAGAGTGGCCCGACGGAAGCCTCTCCTCAGTGTAAGACACATGAAAGCCCGCATGGAGTTTGCTAAAAAACACCTGAAGGACTCCAAGATGGTGAGAAATAAGATTCTCTGGTCTGATGAGACCAAAATAGAACTTTTTGGCCTTAATTCTAAGCGGTATGTGTGGAGAAAACCAGGCACTGCTCATCACCTGTCCAATACAGTCCCAACAGTGAAGCATGGTGGTGGCAGCATCATGCTGTGGGGGTGTTTTTCAGCTGCAGGGACAGGACGACTGGTTGCAATTGAGGGAAAGATGAATGCGGCCAAGTACAGGGATATCCTGGACAAAAACCTTCTCCAGAGTGCTCTGGACCTCAGACTGGGCCGAAGGTTTACCGTCCAACAAGACAATGACCCTAAGCACACAGCTAAAATAACGAAGGAGTGGCTTCACAACAACTCCGTGACTGTTCTTGAATGGCCCAGCCAGAGCCCTGACTTAAACCCAATTGAGCATCTCTGGAGAGACCTAAAAATGGCTGTCCACCAACGTTTACCATCCAACCTGACAGAACTGGAGAGGATCTGCAAGGAGGAATGGCAGAGGATCCCCAAATCCATGTGTGAAAGACTTGTTGCATCTTTCCCAAAAAGACTCCTGGCTGTATTAGATCAAAAGGGGGCTTCTACTAAATACTGAGCAAAGGGTCTGAATACTTAGGACCATGTGATATTTCAGTTTTTCTTTTTTAATAAATCTGCAACAATGTAAAAAATTCTGTGTTCCCCCACAGCATGATGCTGCCACCACCATGCTTCACTGTTGGGACTGTATTGGACAGGTGATGAGCAGTGCCTGGTTTTCTCCACACATACCGCTTAGAATTAAGGCCAAAAAGTTCTATTTTGGTCTCATCAGACCAGAGAATCTTATTTCTCACCATCTTGGAGTCCTTCAGGTGTTTTTTAGCAAACTCCATGCGGGCTTTCATGTGTCTTACACTGAGGAGAGGCTTCCGTCAAGCCACTCTGCCATAAAGCCCCGACTGGTGGAGGGCTGCAGTGAAGGTTGACTTTCTACAATTTTCTCCCATCTCCTGACTGCATCTCTGGAGCTCAGCCACAGTGATCTTTGGGTTCTTCTTTACCTCTCTCACCAAGGCTCTTCTCCCCCGATAGCTCAGTTTGGCCGGACGGCCAGCTCTAGGAAGGGTTCTGGTCGTCCCAAACGTCTTCCATTTGAGGATTATGGAGGCCACTGTGCTCTTAGGAACCTTAAGTGCAGCAGAAATCTTTTTTTAACCTTGGCCAGATCTGTGCCTTGCCACAATTCTGTCTCTGAGCTCGCCAGGCAGTTCCTTTGACCTCATGATTCTCATTTGCTCTGACATGTATTGTGATCTGGAAGGTCTTATATAGACAGGTGTGTGGCTTTCCTAATCAAGTCCAATCAGTATAATCAAACACAGCTGGACTCAAATGAAGGTGTAGAACCATCTCACGGATGATCAGAAGAAATGGAAAGCACCTGAGTTAAATATATGAGTGTCACAGCATAGGGTCTGAATACTTAGGACCATGTGATATTTCAGTTTTTCTTTTTTAATAAATCTGCAACAATGTCAACAATTCTGTGTTTTTCTGTCAGTATGGGGTGCTATGTGTACATTCATGAGGAAGAAGAATGAACTTAAATGATTTTAGCAAATGGCTGCAATATAACAAAGAGTGAGAAATTTAAGGGGGTCTGAATACTTTCCGTACCCACTGTGTATATATATATATATATATATATATACATATATATATATACACATATACATATACAGTAAACCCCCCTCCATTGCGGGGGTTACGTTCCGGACCCAGCCGCGAAAAGTGAAATTCCGCAAAATAGAAAAACCCTATTAAAATGCATTGTAGGCATGTTTATTTTACTGTCACTGTACGTGTAGAAGCATTTTAAGGTCTTTAAACACACTTTTAAAACAATAGAAACTCATTTAAACACATAAAAGATACTGAGAGACATAGCAAGAGCTATGGAAAACACAAAAATATTCAATTTTTAATGATTTATATAGTAAAATAACATTACAAAAAAAAACGCAAATTACCGGGACCGCAAAAACTGAACCGCGATGGAGCGGGGGATTACTGTATATATATTTTGAAAAAAGATCTACAGTCAGTCATAGAACTGCTCAACCAGGCCCACATCCATTAGTAAAACATTCAACAAAGAAGAAGGGAGGGAAATATCCATGTTCACCGAGTTTGTGGGATAAAGAACATCAGGTGCAAATTTCCCTTATTGTAGGAGGACTTTACTGGGCTAGTAGAGCATTGAGTGAGCAACAACGTAGTCATAAAAAAGGTTAAATTTTATTAATGTAAAAAGGGGGATCAAAAAGAATATGTAAAAAGACACACAAGGACATATATAGCAGCATGTGGATTCATACATGAGAACATGAATCATTAGCAAGACTATCCATATTATTATACAGTTGCTTGGTTCGACGCGTTTCGCCAGCATGATACATTGGCTTCTTCAGGAACCAGTATAATTAGGACAGAAAAACCTCTAATTAAAAAGTTTAAGAGGGGAAAAAGAAGAGAAAAACAACATGAGAACATATATCAATATTCATCGTATATAGACTGTGTATTTTTGTATAGGTATACACAATATATCTCTTACGCCATTACAACACAGAAAGGCGTTATCGATAAGTGTACTATCAACTTGCTCACCTAGTTCATGTATTTAGTCAACTTCGATAGGACCCATGGTGCCAGGTAATTTGATGGGAGCCAGGATGGGAACCCCTCCGAATGATCCTTTTGGAAGGATCACATATACCTCTGCTGAGGTTAAGTAGATTGGACCTCTTCCATAGCTTCCCCGGTGATACAGACTTATCACCAAGTACATATGTTATATTCCCTCATGCGACACATGAGGGTGCAGGTATCCAATATGATGACTTTGAGGGGGAAACAGCTGACAATTGCCCAAAGAGCTCTGCAATGATATTAGGCAGATGGAAGGGAGGGGAGGATGAGATAAGGAACAAGGGGAGAAAAGAGAGGGAAAAGAGGAAAACAAAAAATGGGGCTTAGTATATATGGTAATATACCCCCAACAGGCTATCTAATAATAAGGCCAATATATACACCCCTAAAGACTCATACATGAGGCATAGGTAGTGTAACTGGATACATTCCATATTTTTTTAAGGTAACCGACTCTATATAGATACCAAAGGGTATATTCAAAAGTCATCGAGGTTAAAGATGGTTTAAATGTGGCCATAAAGTATAGATAACCAACTGCACAAAAATTGAGCCCCCAGAAAAAATGCTTACCTTCCCTGTATCTATAATAGAGGCATGGACGCCGGTCCCACGGCAGTTCCTGCCGCTGCTGCCGGCGTCCTTGCCTCGTGGGCTATAAATGGGGAGAGATCCCGCCGGAAGTGCGACGCTAGAAGCGTCACAACGTCACTTCCGGCGCGGGCGCATTAGAGGTGCGTCACTTCCAGTGCGGCCGAAGATGGAATTGCAGCCACCCGTGAGACGCAAAAAGTATCCCATTGCTGGGTGAGGACTGGGTGCAGAGAACCGCACCTAGTGTATTAAATGCTGAACTTAATACACTCATTTCCAATGCTGCTCGTGACAACATCATTAATAAGGAATTATTCGAATATATATATGTGAAATGGCCCATAGCGCCCACTTTTTATTCCATACCTAAAATTCACAAGAAAGCCAACCCACCACCAGGACGTCCGAATATATCTGGTATCGGCAGTATATCGGAGATGGCAAGCCGATATGTCGATAGCCAGCTGCGTCCACTGGTGGCCAGTTTGCCCTCTTACTTGAAAGACACAGTGGAATTACTGAAGGTTATAGAAGGGCTCACTGTGCCCCCTCAGTTATTGTTAGTGGCAATTGATATTGAGGCACTATATTCCTCAATACCACATGCCAAAGGTCTAGGGGTGGCGTCTTCGTTCCTTCGAGAACAGGAGCGCTCCAATTGGGCACGAACCGACTTTGTTATACAACTTTTGGAATTTATTCTGCATTCAAATGTTTTCATCTTCAATCACGAAACATTCCTCCAGGTACAGGGGGTAGCGATGGGGACTGCCTGTGCCCCATCGTATGCCAACCTGTACCTGGGGGGATGGGAGCGCTACCTGTTCTCGGATGAGAAGGCGTCACCCCTGTTCGAGTATGTCTTGATTTGGAAAAGATATATAGACGACGTCCTGGTGGTGTGGACTGGTTCTTGAGAACAGCTGATGGAATTTATGGAATTTATATCCAGCAATCAGTTCAATTTAAAATTCACAATGCAGAACAGCAATACGGTAATCCCCTTCCTTGACACATATATTCACCTATCTCCGGATGGTACTTTGTATTCTTCCCTGTATCGAAAAGATACAGCTGGCAATACTATCCTCCATTATCAAAGCGGCCATCCGAGACCCTTAGTACAGAATATTCCCTATTGCCAGTATCTCAGGATTCGTCGCAATTGTGGAAAGGAGGAGGACTTTGAAAGAGAAGCCAAAGCCCTATGGGACCGTCTGAAGTTGAGGGGGTACAGTGGGAAGGTTCTCAAGAAAGCGTATAACAAAGCCAAACTACAGAAAAGGGAGGACCTGATCTTCATTCCAAGGAGACAGGAACCCTCCGCAACTACAAAAATGATCACCACCTTTAACGCTCATCACCAAGAGATTCGATCCATTCTGGCCAAAAACTGGCACTTTTTAACTGAAGACCCTACAATATCTAGGTATGTTCAAGCCAGACCGGAATTGGTCTTTAGAAAGGCCAGATCATTGGGTGACTCCCTGGTTCATAGTCACTACCGGCCTCCGACTCCCCCGGAGGCCGATAGTGAACTGGGTACCCACAGATGTGGATTCTGTGACCAGTGTCCATGGGTAAAGGAGGGCACCACTCTCCCTTTACCAAGAGGAGGAATTCTCCGACCAAAATTTTCGGCCACTTGCCAAACTGAGGGAGTTGTGTACTTAGCCACATGCAAATGTGGAGCGTTTTACATAGGTAAGACAAAAAGGAAATTCTGGCAAAGAATTAATGACCACCTCTACTATTTAGAGGTGGGACTCATTTATACACCTATATGTAAACATGTTGGCTTGAACCATAGCTTTGACCCGCAAATGGTCTCTTTCTCAGTATTGGAGGTGGTGACCACAAACCCACGGAGTGGCAACACCGACAAAAAGAAGCCAAATGGATCTTCAACCAACAAGCCACTAAGTGGCCAGGTTTGAACACAGCAATATCCTATAAACCATTTCTTTAAACAAATCGTTTGATTTTTTTTTTCCTTCCTTCCCCCCCCTTTTTTTTTTTCCCCCTTCTTCTCCCTCCCCCGTTTTTGGTAGATATTATTATCCAGAGTTTATATCTTTTGTTTTTTCATCTTTAAATGTATTTTTGTAAGTCGAGACTGTAACAAATCATTGGCCACTTGGTCGCTTTAATTGAAGCATGTTGGGTGGTGCTGTGTGCCAATGAGAGATGTTTTCTGCGGTTCCCTAAATTTTGGGGTGTTCTTTGTAAAAGTACTTATTTGTGTCATATATATGTTTGGCATCTTATAATATATCACATTTGTGGGATAGCAATCGCAACTAATTGTTCATTTGTTTTTCTATTGCTAGACTTGCCAGGTTTTACAAGTTTGTTGCACAATTGCAGACAGTTCTTTGCATTATTGCAATACTCCAGATCAACTGCCTAACAGCAGCCCTGGGTGGATGTACAATGTAAACAGACGTGCATTCACTTACATCCACCTACTTTTGAGTCCAACAAGGTACAGAGAAAAAAAAAGGAAAAAGGACTGTATCCTCTTGTGTTTCAGGACATATACATGACCGTTCGGAGGTAGTCTGATACAAATGGACACAAGTCTGTTTAGCTCATAGATCCATCATGGGTCTGCCAATGTCCAGTGTGCAAATGCTAAAAAAAAAAAAAAAAAAATGAATGGCCACAGATCCCCTGCTAAATGGAATGGACATGGCTGTGTCATAGAACCCTTATCCAAAACTGACATTTTAGTTAATGGGAAATATCTGAGGATAAGGGGAGGCATTTCTCATGAAACTTATTGGATCCTCATGTTATTCAATAGACATTTCAATTAGACCTCTGAACTTGAACTTTTGTTCTTGGTGCTCCTCGATAACCTCCCAAAGTCTGACATATACTCTTATGGGAAGATTGTTGTTCAAATGAATGACAGGTTCTCTTTAATGCATACAGTATAGGTTTCCTTATATAACTGCACACCTGTTTGGTGTTTTATTTTTCTATGCTGCAGTATGTACTAAGATTTAGTTGTATTGTTTCCTCTTGCATTGCATGAATTACAATATGTAGCACCATGAAATTATAAGGTCATATATTAAGGTCAATTTATTAAACTGCATGAGCTATTTCAACTTTCAATTTCTCATTATATTGTTTCTTTAACAAACATAAACAGGTACAAAGAAGTAACGCTCATACTCTAAATTTCCAGTCTCATTGTGACTCTATTGATGCAATGCCAACAATTTCCTCCTACAGACGCATTTCACTCCCAACAGAACCTCATCTGTAGTTTTTGTCACAAACATAAATACTGCACAGGGATGGAATTCTAATTCTTTTTTACCATGAAATTTGATATGTAACCAAGCCCCTATTTCTGATGAATCTGTAGTTTTCATGACTATCTTGCCCAGGCATGGCTCTTTTTCTGCTCCCCTAGGTGAAGATATTTATAGAGGTGAGAACAGGCACGATAATATTACTGAATTGGTTTTAACAACCAAATTAAAACAAAAACCAAGGGTGACAGCTCAGGAGAGTAACTGAGGGAAAGTGTTGTAACCCTATAACAGAATGTACCTGTACAAAAACCATGGCAGGATCACCAGGTATTATTTTAATGAAAGCTGCAGATTTAAAAATATTGAAAATGACTTTTGAAATTATATTATGTTACAGCTTCTATGAGAGCTAAGCAATTGAGTTTACAGTGGGTATAGAAAAGAATCACCCTCTTTAAAATAATCACATTTTGTTGCTTTGCAGTCTAAAATGAAGACGCACACTGTTTTTGTTTTATCCAGCAGTATTTACTAGTGCAACTTATAACATCCAAGTGAAAGGTATAAGAGCCGGTTCACACTGCTCTGACTTGGGACACGACTTGTGTGCCCTCAAGTCGCCCCAAGTCTCTTGTCATCACAAATTCAATGTAAATGAATGAGAGCCGTCTTAATATGCACTACTGAAGTCGCTCCGACTTTAGAAAAGTTTCCTGTACTACTTCAAGGCGACCTCTATCCGACTTGTGCACATAGACTTCAATGGGAGTTGCCTCTAAGTCGCGGACTTTCCAGGAAGAAGAAAAAGATTAGCCAGTCATTCCCTACAGACAAAGTCGCCTATCATTTAAGTCTCTTCCAAGTATCTTACAAGACGCTTACAAGTCTCTAAACAAATCTCTTCAAAGTCACGCTAAAAAGTTGCTCCTTCATGGGGCGACTTTCTGGTCGCGGTAGTGTGAACCGGCTCTAACACCAACATGTAAAAAAAATGTTTTAAAAAATCAAAAACTGAATGACTGAGTTGAAAAAAGGATCACCCTCTCCTAAAAATTTTCCTGGAAACTTAATCAGGCATAGCTAATCTCCTTCTCAATAGCATACAAAGTCATTTGACTTTCAATTGTGATCAGCGGTGGTCATTTAGATTAGCTCAGCATGAAAATGGGAGGTGGAGTCGCATCCGTCTGACGTCACCCGCTGCTGCTGTCTCGAGCGTGTCTGGCTGGCTGCCGCTGTGCAGAGCCCACATCACTGATGCTTCGTACTACTACACGCTGATGTGCCTGTTTTATGCCACGCAATTGTAAGTGCAATTTTATCTACTAAAGCTTTCAACTGTTTACAGTCTGCACTTAGAGGTCCCGCTTCTCTCTTTTTTTGCATATATCCCACGGAGCTTCTGTGAATTACTTGGGGCTTTTTCATATATATTTTCTCTGCCTGGTCCATAGCTTCTAAGTGCTACATGCCTATATACCTGGAGCCCGCTGATTGATGTGGATGCATACTGCGATTTTTGGCCTTCTGGTAAAACAGGGGTCAAAATATAAGGTGAGGGCATTTGTGTGCTGTTTGGTGGAGGGAGATCACAGTTTTGGAGTTGCTGTCTCCTACATCCTTTTTCAACACCAAGTGGATCTAAGTACTTTTCTGCAGTTTCTTTGGGACTTTTTTTCCTTTATGTATATATAATATGTTGTGTTAACAGGATTTGCGCTGCACCAGTTTGTTTCTCAGCATGAAAATAGCTTTCCTGGAGCATTTCAGTCCCTGATAGTGCAACTGATACAAACAATCAACTATGGGTTTCAAGGCACTGTCAAAAGATTTTTAAAGAAATGCACATTTTTTTACCTGCAAAAAAGTGTGCATTCATTATTATTATTATTACTTTTTTTATAAAGGTGGATTTAGCCTTTAAGCAATATATACAGCTCTCCAAGGAGTGGTGGCCAAACATTAGCTCCTTACTCACATAGGCACTGGGTTTTCAAGGAGGAAAGTCCCAAAAGCATATTGTAAGTCAGACCAGGCACCATTCAGAGAACACTTTGTGTTTTCTCAATGAATGCAAAGTGATTTCTGATTGAATAAGGTGAAAAGGTGATGTCACACACTCCACCTCATTCAGTTCATTGAGAAAAGGAAAAGCGTTCTCTGAATGGCGCCCGTGCCAAGCGGCTGACCTCCTGTGTTCAGAATGCAGCAGGGCAGCCTCTCAGCACAGAACGTGAATGCAAGTGGACATTACCGGGGTAGTTGTTTCTCCGGCTTCTAGAAAGATACTACAGGAATGGTATATACATATATAGTTACATTAGTCCAAGCTGGGCCAATGTACCTACAGTATGTAAAAAATATCTATATCAGGAATACTTCTTATAAGCTGAAATCTAGGATAGCAAATATGTATTCTTACTTGAATCTTGGTGTACTTTGTATGTACTTGCATTCATAAAGTTTCTGTGTCTATAATGTTAATTTCCTCTAGATGGCGCATGTGTACTTACTTGTTCATTTATTTCTTTCATCATGTATTATTATATGTCTCTTCCTGTTTTTTCTTGCATGTGAAATGAGATTGAACTGTGCTGTCCTCCCAAGGTTTTTTTTTTAGTTTTTCTAAGTACGGGTTTCAAGTCATGTTTGTTTTTTAAATGCAATTCTCTGTATGTCTGATGATTTGTCCGTCATATTTGTTCTCTTTATTTAGTTCTACGGTGTTGATGTAAGTGTCGGTGAAAGAACTTGATATGTATACTAAACATCTGTGACACAAGAACCTCAGCCTTCTAATTGTGACTAAGGGCGGCATAGTAGAACACTTAGCTGCGTCTGTGAAGGCTATGAAACCGTGAAGCTGCAAACAGAAATTGGCTAACAAGGAAAACCATAGGTTTGATAAGAGAAGTACAACATTGGAAATTACCGCAATTAATTGACTAAGGCAACTAGTGGCAAGTAAAGGCTGAACAAGAAAGCACCTTTAATACGGCGACAGATTAACATGTCAGACACAAGTGAAAATTCAGTGCTGTTCAAAAGAGAAGTCAGTCCTGCAGACCCTATCAAACAGAAATATAGAAGATGGAAATATATCAATGGTTTGAAAAGAGCCCTTAAGAAAAGTGATAATGTAGAATTGATTATTGAAGTTGTGAGCCCAATCAATGCCACTCAGTCAGGAGTTGACCATATTTATGGTGACATAAGAAGCATCACAAGCCCTGAACCTGAAATTCGTAGGGAAAAAAACAACTGTTTTGCAATCACTAATACTGCAAATAAAAAAGTTTATCACTTTCTCATCAAAGGTCCCGAAGACATAACCTTGCCTGATTCAGAGACTACTTCTTGAGACTACTTCTTGAAACTACCGAAGACATAACCTTGCCTGATTCAGAGACTACTTCTTGAGACTACTTCTTGAAACTACTGTGTCCAGCATAATTTCAGCAACCTCCAGTAAGCTAGGGTCTGTTTCCAAGATGTCCAGTCTTCTCATGAGTCACTGCAGAAAAAACAAGAAGCAGCAGCTGAAGTAGCAACCACACAAGAGGTGGTTAAAATAATGAAGACACAACATCAATATGAAAAAGAAATGAAAAACCTTAAGGCAGAGGATGTGAGGTTATCAGCAGAGAGAGACGCCCAAGAAAGGGCAATAGAAGCAGAGAATGCAAGAAAAATAGCACAATTTAGATCAGAAAGCACCAGTAGAAGAATGAAGTTGGAAGAGAAGAAAGAAGTGGAACAATTGGAGAAACTAAAAAGGTACAATGCAGTACAAGCAAGGCTACAAGTGTATGCTGGAAGCATCAAAAGTGAGGATGAAGAATGTTCTGCTCTTTTTCCTCAACCAAATGCTCCTTCTACTCTTTCCCAGACACTACTGCTCACTAAAGCCACAGCTCCTTTAAAAATAACCCCTTGTTACCCCTCAAAGTGTTCCATTCACCCAAGGTCCTGTCTCTCAGTCAGCTATATTTACTACCTCCCATGAAGCTTCTAATGACCTTGTGAAAGCACTCGCTGAAGCAATTACGGCCAATAGGATTTCAATTCCAGAACCTCTTGTTTTCTTTGTAGACCCTCTGAAGTATAATGACTGGAAGCTGTCTTTCCAGACATTAATTGATCGCAAGACCTTGCCAACCCAAGAAAAGTTTTTTTTTGTTTTTTTTTACGCAAGTATGTAAGTGGCCCAACAAAAAAAGCTATTGAAGGACACTTCTGATTGGAACAGAAACCTCCTATCGGGCTGCCTGGGACATACTTGATGACAGATTCTGTAATCCGTTTGTAGTTGAAAAATCCTATCATGAAAAAAATACAAGCATATTGCCACCAAGGACAGTAAAGATCTCTGTGAATTTGTATATTTCCTAAGCAGCATTGAGTCAGCCATGCCTTATGTTCAAGGTTTATAAGCTCTAAATGTTCAAGGTTTATAAGCGCTAAATGACTGATTGAATATCAAAGGATAGCAGGCAAGCTACCAGAGTGGTTGAGTTCACATTGGAACAGAGCTGTCACAAGGTTCCAAGATGAATACAGAGCATTCTCTGATTTCAGGTACTTTGTCGAACTTCCCAAAAAAGAAGCTAGGATTGCATGCATCCCGATTAACTCGCTGCAAGCAGAAAAAGCCAACAGAACAAGAAAAATCTAAGCTAACAGATCAAGATTATTTTAAGTCTCAACGCAATCACAGTTCAAGTGCCAAAACCTTTAATACTAGTTCTAGTGAAAGGACTAGCATCATGTGTATCTTTTGTAAGAGACATGGCCACACTCTTCATAAGTGTCGCAAACTTATGGAAAGACCAGTGGAAGAAAGAGTGAAGTTTGTAAAGTCAAAGAATTTGTGCTTCGACTGCCTTAAAATCGTCATAACTCCAAAAATTGCACCTCCAGAAGTGTGAATAAATGGGAGAATAAAGATCAAGAACAAAGAGTCAGAACCAATCCAGAGCAGACACAGACCAATCATGGACCCACAGAAAGAACAGCTGATTCACAGAAGATACAAGAGTCTATTCAAGTGACTTCCAACAGAGTTGTCCAAGAAAGAAGTCACACTCACACCTCATCAATTATTCCAGTATATGTCTCAACAACAGCTGAACCAAGGAAAGAAATTATAGTTTACGCTTTGCTTGACACCCAGAGTGACACTACTTTCATCCTAAAAGATACAGCTGAAATACAGTAAAACCTTGGATTGAGAGTAACTTGGTTTGAGAGCGTTTTGCAAGACAAGCAAAATTATTTAAAAAATTGGACATGATAAACAAGCAATGTTTTGATATACAAGTAATGTCACGTCACAGCTGAGTGTAAAAGAGAAGAGAAATGCCGCTAAGTGTAGCAATATGGTTACATTTAATGAAGGTACAACATTTAGGAATTCACATGGTTGATGAATAAAACAGGTACATCTAAGTATGCAGGCATCGGGGGTAAAGCTGTCCACATAGACCATCCTCCTCATCGCCATCATCCCTTTCACGTTGCACTCCACGAGCACTTCAAGCCTTGCTTTCAGATCACTCTACTGCAGGGTAGTCTTCCAATGTTTTACTGTACTTGATATTAAAAAGAGCCAGTCAAACTCAAGATGTCTACCATAACTTTTAAAACAAAGGTTGTGTCCAGCCAGAAATTGATTGGTTTACAAGTAAGATGCATCAAGTCTGAAATAAAAATTGAACTTCCAACAACTTATACGAGAGACTACATACCTGCCAATAGATCCCATATACCTACATGGGCACCACCTTGCCCATTCCCTATATAAAAACTGTCAAACTGCGAATAGATGGTCCGCGGGAAGCATTCACCAACAGCAGAGTTTTTTTTTTATTAGGTCGGCCGGTGGGGGGGGGGGGGGGGGGTCGGCGTGATTGACAAGGGATTTACATCGGGGACATTATTTATTTTTAAATAAATGGTTCTCGGTTAATGCCTATTCACGGTTTGACAGTTCTTATATAGGGAATGGGTGGGGCCATACCGGTGACGTAACTCGGCAGCCCCGTCCTCGCGATGTCACTGACCCAGCATGCACAGGTCCGTGATGTCATGAGGGGCAGGACCGCCCGGTGACGTCACTGGCATTACCCCACACATTCCCTATATAATCGCGAATAGGCAGTCCGTGGGAAGCGTTCATCGAGAGCGGAGCTTTTTTTTTATTTTTCGGGTCAGCAAGTGTGGCATGATTGACAATGAATTTACATTGGGGGACACAATTTTTTTATTTTTGAATAAAGGACTTGTCAAAAACTGTCTTGTGTGTTAACTTTTTTTGTACATTTTTTTGGTGAATGGGTAGAGGTAAGATGTACCTGGTATCCATTCACATGGGGAGGCGGGATCCCATCCGCAGACCCCCACAGCCCAGGGTTGTTGGGGAGAGGCCCTTGTACCCATCAACATGGGGACAAGGAGCTTTGGGGGGGCACCCCAAAACACTCTTCCCATGTTGAGGACAAGTGGCCTGGTATGGTTCAGGAGGGGGGTGCTCGCTCGCCCCCTCCTTTCCTGGCCTGCCAGGCCACATGCTCGGATAAGGGTCTGGTATGGATTTTGGGGGGGGACCTCATGACGCTTTTTTTTTATAATTTTAGCGAGGAGTTCCCCTTCAAATCTATATCAGACCTCTTTTTACAGTTTTTTTTGTAACCACTTCTGGACCGGAAGGTTTTACCCCCTAATGGACATACCATTTTTTTGGGATACGGCACTGAGTTACTTTAACAGACAATTGCGCTGTCGTGCTACACTATACCCAAATAAAATTGTTGTCATTTTTTCCCACAAATAGAGCTTTCTTTTGGTGGTATGTGATCACCTCTGCGATTTTAAGTTTTTGCACTATAAACAAAAAATACAATTCTGAAAAAAAAACAATATTTTTTACTTTCCGCTATATAACATTCCCAATAAAAAAATGTTTTTCATTATTTTAGGCCAATATGTATTCTGCTACATATTTTTGGTAAAAAAAATCCCAATAAGTGTATATTGATTGGTTTGCGCAAAAGCTATTGCGTCTACAAACTAGGTGAAAGATTTATTTCATTTTTATTTGTTTATTTATTTATTACTAGTAATGGCGGCGATCAGCGATTTTTAGTGGGACTGCGACATTACGGGGGACAGATTGGATACCTAACTAACACTTTTAGGGGGACCAGTGAAATTACTACAGTAATCAGTGCTAAAAATATGCACTGTTACTGTACTGACACTGGCAGAGAAGGGGTTAACACCAAAGGGTTAAATGTGTCCCTAGGGGGTGCTTTCTAACTATGGGGGATGGGCTTGCTGAATGAACACAGAGACCTGTGTTCCTAAATAGAAGGAACACAGAATCCCTGTGTTCATTACTGACAGAGCAGCAGTCTGCCGTGTTTACAATGCCAGACCGCCGTTCTGTCTTAACAGGGAGCGATCGCGGGTGCCTGGCAGACATCGAGGCCGCCGGACCCACTGATTGGCTTCCCCCATGGCCAATTGATGCATGCGTGCGCCCTCACCAGCAGTCCTGCAAAGCGACGTATAGGTACGTCATTTTGCAAGGCAGAGCCGACCTGCCGCAGTAAAACTACGGCGGCTGGTCAGCAAGCGGTTAAATTCAGCTCTCAGCACGAAAGCCTTAACAACCTATTGACTGTGTGCTCGGCAGGTGAATATCCCGCTAAGTTCAGAGAAAGTTCAGGTGTTAGGCGAGTATGAATGAGCGATGTTTAGGCCAAACTTATGCACGGCCAAAACCATTCACCCATCCCTAGTGGTGCCTGAACACTAACCCCTCACAGTTACTCTTGCTGGGTGCAGGATTGGGCCCTGCTGTATAAAATTAGAAAAAAAATTGAAATTACATGCATCTGTCATACAGGTGCAGAAAAATTTAACCTTGGGTGCTGTGGTGCCTGAACACTTTAACCCTTCACAGTTACTCTTGCTGGGCTCAGGACTGGGCCCTGCTGTATAAAATTAGAAAAATAAATTGAAATTACATGCACCTGTCAAACAGGTGCAGAAAAATTGAGCCTTGGGTGTTGGTGGTGCCTGAACACTGTAACCCCTCACAGTTACTCTTGCTGGGCGCATGAACGAGCCCTGCTGTTAAAAATTAGAAAAAAAAAATTGAAATTACATGCACCTGTCAAACAGGTTCAGAAAAATTGGGCCTTGGGTGTTGGTGGTGCCCTAAACAAAAAACATTGTTGGAAGCTAGCATAATCAAGATTCAGGAATAGGATAGGCAGCATAGGCAGTTTTCAAGGGATCCCAGATCCCTAGCAAATTCAATAAGTTATATCAGCATCAGGGGCTTGATAGCTGCTGTTAACCAGGATTAATTAATTGTGATTAATGTCAGCCGGTCAACGGAGTCTAAGGACAGATGCCCTCTTTTATTCATCACAAAACCTCCAGCAGCACTAAATGTCCATTTGGAAAGCATGCTGGAAGCGGGACAGGCCAGTAGCTCGATTGCATATTGAGCAAGTTCTGGCCAGTGGTCCATCCTCAAGACCCAGTAACCCAGTGGATGCTCAGTTGAAAAGGTCTCCAAGTTTGCTCTTGCCCCTAGATAATCCTGCACCATATGATGCAGAGGCTGCTGATGGTTGCCTTAACCTACCAGCCCTGGGCGCTGAGGACTAAAGAATTGTTTAAAGGCATCGGTCAGCCGGCCTCCTTCTCCACTGCTCATCCTTTGACCGAACGAAGCCTCAGAAACATGTTGTCCAGGAAATAGTAACCTCCCAGTGTCTGTAAAGGTGTTACACACATTTTTATTCAAGGCGGCCTCAAGATGTTTCATCCTCTGCTCCCTCTACGAAGGCAGGATGAGCTCTGCAACTTTATTCTTGTAACGTGTATCAAGAAGGGTTGCCAACCAGTAACGATCCTTTTTCTTGATACCACGAATCCTGGGGTCCTTTCCCATGCTTTGTAGAATCAGGGAGCCCATGCAGCGTAAGTTTGAGGAGGCATGAGATTCTGAGTCCTCTGGGTCACTAAGGATGCCATTGTCAGGAGCAACCTCTCCCCAGTCACGTACTACTCTTGGGGTTTCTGGGGAATTAAAACCATCCCTTGAAGTCTGCTGTATGTTATCCTCTACATCCATGCTGCCACAATCCTCCTCCTCTACCTCCTGTGTGTTTTGCAGCCCCACAGGGATGGTATCTGCATAAAGGGGGCCTTGTGAGGAAAGGAAGTCCTCCTCTTCCTCCCGCTGTTCTGCCTCAAGTGCCCTGTCCATGATTCCACTAAGTGTGGGCTCCACCAGGAAGACTAGAGGGATAGTGTCACATGGCCAGTACCGGAAAAAAAGGACAAGCGTGTCCTGCCTACAGAGGATGCACCATGTCCGCAACCATCACTGTAGACAAAGAGGCTGCTTGCCCTCTTTTAGTGGCCTGTGAGCATCTACCTCTCCTTGTTGGCTTTTCGGACATAATGGGGATTTTTTGGGGGGGTTTTATAACTTTTTATTATGGAGTGTGGGAAAGGAATACGTGCTTTGGTGCAATACTTTTATGCTTGGTGCACTATAAACCATTTTTTTAATATATTTTTTTAATAAAGAAAAACTTAATAGGGCCAAAAGAAAGAAAACCCCTGCTGATGCCGGAGGAAAAACACCTGTGATGCAGAAGGACTAGCACCTGTGACGCAGAAGGGGGCACAGAAATTATGTCCTAAATATTATTAGTGCTGCTGTGCCACAAAAAAACACACTGCTGACGCAGAAGAAATAGCACCTGTGACGCAGAAGGGGGGACAACAATTATGCTCTAAATATTTTTAGTGCTGCTATACCACAAAAAAACCCTGCTGACGCAGAAGGAACAGCACCTGCGATGCAGAAGGACTAGCACCTGTGACGCAGAAGGGGGGGCAGCAATTATGCCCTAAATATTATTAGTGCTGCTGTGCCACAAAAAAAACACACACTGCTGATGCAGAAGGAATAATTCAGAGCTCATGTGCCAATGACGTCATCGGCTGCATGCACTGTAAATATCTCCTAAACGGTGCATGTTTAGGAGATATTTATAGCACCTATAGGTAAGCCTTAATGTAGGCTTACCTATAGGTAAATTTCAACAAAGTGGGTTTACAACCACTTTAAAGCCGAAATAAACCCTTCTATCCTTTAAAGCCAAGGAAGCTGCTTCTGTTTGATCTTCAACTGTCCTGGTGCTTCACATGTGATCAGTTATGACACCAGCCATTTGATGGCTTGACAGTTTGGTTGAGAACAACAAGCAAATGTGACAGTTAGCAATCCTGATATTCCAGAAATGTAACTGTTTTTTGAAACTGTAAAATTGATTGGTTTAATTCCACTTTATGACTTACTACTGCTCAGGGTCTCTGGGCTTCAACAAAATGGCAACCTCCAGCAAGAAGAAACAGGAACAATGCTGGAGGCAATTTACAGCAGTCACTCATTTTGCTAGCATAATTATTAATGTGGAATGTATGTTCCTTGCTTAAGAACATTATTTTTTATCAGGTTGCTATGGGTAACGTTCCACTTTAAAGACAGAGAGCTAAATGGCAAATGTCTTTCCTCAGCACAAGTAAGGAAATTTCTGCCAGCCATTGAAAGTTTTGAGATTCTGTGCAATGGATTGTTTGATCAGGTCAGTTCTATGACAGGTGCAGTGCCTCTTCTCTTTTTGAGGAGTGAGAGATCACCTCCATCTCTCAGAGGCTTTCCAACAAGTTGTAAAATTCTTGACTATTACAATGAGTTCTTTTGATCACTGAGCACAAATTATTGCTGTCATTGATGTACAGCCTGTCATTTAAGTTAGTGTCACATTGGGCCTCTGAACTGGGGCTTAATCAAGTTTTTAATTGATATTCATACTCTGCAGGGGGTAATATGAAATGTACTGGGGACTACCCAACTCCACTTACACACTTTGATGATTAAAGCTGAACTCCAGGCAGATATACTATAAAAGACACAAATAGTTGCAGCGCTGTATACATCCCAAAAAAAAAAAAAAAAAAAATGACAAAGCGAACAAATAAAGTTTTACAAAAAAAAATTGGGTTCGCCGGCCTCTGTAATGGAAATGGTGGCTAGGGGGGGGGGGGTGGGGTTTACGTCCCAGAAGAGGCGCCGATCGGCTGCCTTCTGGGGGCGTAACCCGAGCGCAAGTCTTTGCGATTGGACACCCCCACTTTCTGATATCCTGGCTGTGATTGGTCCAATCTCCAGCCTGGACCAATCATTATCCAGGACATCCGATCCCTGACGTCACAATGGGGGCGGTGCCGGTGCGTGAGTCAGTCACTCACCATCACCGCCGCTCGGAGGACGAGGGAGAAGGCGCTCACCTTCCCGCCGCCGCCGCCGCAGAGAGGACGGACTGGATCGAGGAGGGAAGAACCCGCCGCCGCTGCCAGGTAAGTGCATTAAATTGAAGGGAGCACGCACGCTGGTCTCTGCATTGATTGGGGGACAATGCTGTGGGCACTCTGCATTTATTGGGGTACAATGCTGTGAGCACTCTGCATTTATTGGGGTACAATGCGGTGGGCACTCTGCATTTATTGGGGTACAATGCTGTGGGCACTCTGCAATCATTGGGGTACAATGCTCTGGCACTCTGCAATCATTGGGGTACAATGCTGTGGGCACTCTGCAATCATTGGGGTACAATGCTGTGGGCACTCTGCATTTATTGGGGTACAATGCTGTGGGCACTCTGCAATCATTGGGGTACAATGCTGTGGGCACTCTGCATTTATTGGGGTACAATGCTGTGGGCACTCTGCAATCATTGGGGTACAATGCTGTGGGCACTCTGCAATCATTGGGGTACAATGCTGTGGCACTCTGCAATCATTGGGGTACAATTCTGTTGCACTCTGCAATCATTGGGGTACAATTCTGTGGCACTCTGCAATCATTGGGGTACAATGCTGTGGGCACTCTGCAATCATTGGGGTACAATTCTGTGGCACTCTGCAATCATTGGGGTACAATGCTCTGGCACTCTGCAATCATTGGGGTACAATTCTGTGGCACTCTGCAATGATTGGGGTACAATGCTGTGGCACTCTGCAATCATTGGGGTACAATTCTGTGGCACTCTGCAATGATTGGGGTACAATGCTGTGGGCACTCTGCAATCATTGGGGTACAATTCTGTGGCACTCTGCAATCATTGGGGTACAATTCTGTGGCACTCTGCAATCATTGGGGTACAATGCTGTGGGCACTCTGCAATCATTGGGGTACAATTCTGTGGCACTCTGCAATCATTGGGGTACAATGCTCTGGCACTCTGCAATCATTGGGGTACAATTCTGTGTCACTCTGCAATCATTGGGGTACAATTCTGTGGCACTCTGCAATCATTGGGGTACAATGCTGTGGGCACTCTGCAATCATTGGGGTACAATGCTGTGGCACTCTGCAATCATTGGGGTACAATTCTGTGGCACTCTGCAATCATTGGGGTACAATGCTGTGGGCACTCTGAAATCATTGGGGTACAATTATGTGGCACTCTGCAATCATTGGGGTACAATGCTGTGGGCACTCTGCAATCATTGGGGTACAATGCTGTGGCACTCTGCAATCATTGGGGGACAATGCTGTGGGCACTCTGCAATCATTGGGGACAATGCTGTGGTGGTCTGCAGTGATTGGGGACAATGCTGTGGCGCTCTGCATTGAAAGGGGCATGCACGCTGAACTCTGCATTGTGGGGGCACAGCACAGTGTTCATTGCATTGAAGGGGGCACAGCACAGTGTTTATTGCATTGAAGGGGGCACAGCACAGTGTTCATTGCATTGAAGGGGGCACAGCACAGTGTTCATTGCATTGAAGGGGGCACAGCACAGTGTTCATTGCATTGAAGGGGGCACAGCACAGTGTTTATTGCATTGAAGGGGGCACAGCACAGTGTTTATTGCATTGAAGGGGGCACAGCACAGTGTTTATTGCATTGAAGGGGGCACAGCACAGTGTTCATTGCATTGAAGGGTGCACAGCACAGTGTTCATTGCATTGAAGGGGGCACAGCACAGTGTTTATTGCATTGAAGGGGGCACAGCACAGTGTTTATTGCATTGAAGGGGGCACAGCACAGTGTTTATTGCATTGAAGGGGGCACAGCACAGTGTTCATTGCATTGAAGGGGGCACAGCACAGTGTTTATTGCATTGAAGGGGGCACAGCACAGTGTTTATTGCATTGAAGGGGGCACAGCACAGTGTGTATTGCATTGAAGGGGGCACAGCACAGTGTTTATTGCATTGAAGGGGGCACAGCACAATGTTTATTGCATTGAAGGGGGCAATTTTTTTACTGCGTTTTTTGGCGCGAAGCAATACCTATTACATTTTCTTTTTGCGCCCCCCCAAAAATTTTGAGCACCAGCCGCCACTGGTGGCACTCAGACTGGAAGAGGGAGGGGCACCACTGGAAGGCCATCAGGTGTGCTGCATACAAATGTGATGGTTAGAAAGATGCTGATAGGAGAATAAAGCAGGGTGGGCAGAGAGATGACCTCATCAGTCTATTGCTGCTCCTTCACTGTTAAAGTGATTCTAAACCCTTAAGGTTTTTCACCTTAATGAATTCTATGCATTTAGGTAAAAAAAAAAAAAAAAACGTTTGTGCCGAAGTTCCCACTTTTTCTTACCAGAGCCCGATCAGATCCAGTGATGGACACAAGCGCAGTGGCTCCAGCTGCTGTCTCTCTCCTCGATGGACAATCAAATCCTGTGACACAGAAGCAGAGAGGGGGGGGGGGGGGCTGAATCCCGCTGTCTGTGTCTATGGACGCAGTAACGAGACTGGGGGAACCCGATAAAGAGGAGGGGCTTAGAGGGCCAGTGGGAGACCCCCAGAATTGGAAGATTGGGGCTACTCTGTGCAAAATCACTGTACAGAGCAGGTAAGTTAAGGCATGTAAGTTTTTTAATTTTTTTTTAAACAAAAAGGAAGGTTTGCTTTAAGGTTGGGGTGGGGAGAGGTTAACACTGTATTCTGTAACACTGTAAATGGTGTCATACACCTGGCTGTGGGGCAGAGCTATCTCAATCTCAGGGCTGGATGGTCAGAAAAACAAATATTTTTTTTATATAAAACAGATCTTTGTTTTGTATTTATTCTGTACAACCATGAGGTGCCAGTACACATTATTCTGCTAGATCATAAATTGTCACACAACCATGTTAAATGTAAAAAAAATTCTTTATTTTCTGGTATCCCCAAATAAATGTGAGATGCTTGAATTTTTCATTCCTGGGCCTAGCCACTCACCTGGTCATTTCATCACTTGGTGGGCCAAAGGAACAGGAAAATACTTTAGTCTCTGTAAGCTCCTTAAAGTAGAATTCTAGTCTCAACCTAACTAGTTATAAAGATATTCCCTCCCTTCTGACATATAAACTGACTAACTTGTGTAAAAAAGATATATATATATATATATATACACACACACACTATATTGTCAAAAGTATTGGGATGCCGCTTCTGGAAGAATGGTCAAACATTCCCATAGACACTCCTAAACCTTGTGGACAGCCTTCCCTAGAACAGTTGAAGCTGTTATAGCTGCAAAGGGTGGGCCAACTCAATATTGAACCCTACGCACTAAGATTGGGATGCCATTAACCACTTTACCACTAGCCACTGTGCTGCTACTGCGGCACAGTGGCTCGTTATCGTCCAGCGACGTAGACCTACGTCGCTGGACTCCTCCCCCCGGAGGCGCGCACCTGCTGTTTTCATTCACAGTGGGAGTCGGGCCAGGGGAGGAGCGGCGGCGATCGCCGCTGCTCTGCCCCGATCGTCGGGGAATCCAGTTTGGAGATCCGCCCGCCTGTGTAAACAGAGCGGGCGGATCTCCTAAGTGACAGGGAGTGACAGATCGGATTGTTCAGCATAGCTGAACATCCGATCTGTCCCTGGCTCACTCAGTCACCTCCCCCCCACATGTCAGTAAGCACCAGGCATACATTAACCCCTCCCTCTCCAATAAAATTAACCCCTTCCCTGCCAGCGTCATTTTTACAGTAACAGTGCATATTTATAGCACTGATTACTGCAGTAATGTCACTGGTACCCCCAAAAGTGTCAAAAATGTCAGTCAAGGATCCGATCTGTCCGCCGCAATGTCGCAGTCCTGCAAAAAAAAAAATCGCAGATCGCCGCCATTACTCGTTAAAAAAAAAAAACACCAAAAATTACACAAATCTTTCCCTTAGTTAGTAAACACAATAACTTTTGCGCAAACCAATCAAAATACGCTTATTGTGGTTTTTTTTTACCAAACATAGGTAGCAGAAAACAAATTAGCCAAAAATTTAAAAAAAAAAATGGTTTTTTACATCTTTTTTGGGGGGAATTTCATATAAAAAAATGTTAAAAATATTGTTATTTTTTCAAAATAAACGCTCTTTTTTTGTTTATAGCACAAAAAGTAAAAATCGCACAGGTGATCAAATACCACCAAAAGACAGCTCTGTTTGTGGGAAAAAAAGGACGTAAATTTCGTTTGGGTACGGCATCGTATGACCGCGCAATTGTCAGTTAAAGTCGCACAGCGCTGAATCGCAAAAAGTAGCCCAGACGTAAGACAGCAAAATGCTCTAGTGGTAAAGTGGTTAAAGTTCGTGTGTGTGTGTAAAGGCAGGTGTCCCAATACTTTTGACAATATAGTGTATGTGTGTATATATATTGTGTGTGTATATATATATATATATATATATATATATATATATATATATATATATTCTCAGTTTGCTACCTGTGATCCTCTGTGTTAGTCAGCGGTGGCTGCAGGGGAGAGGAAAGAGCACTCAACAGTTGTTAGTGCCTAGGAGTGGTAACGTCACCCATAGCCTCCCTTGTCCAATCTGTTGTTGGTGTCCCCTCCCCTCCAATGCAGCTGTTGCTCACTGACACAAGGGAGTAGGATCATGGGACCAGACCACAGACCAGTGTAGAATAGATAAATATATTACACAGGATAGCCAGCATAGGTGTTGGTGAGAGGATGTGGGGGGCTTTTTAAGACTAGTTAGGACTTGGTTGAAAGTCTTTAATTGTAGCAGAGGGAAACTGGATGTTTACAAGAAACACTAACTACATCTGATACATGGAGAGGCTGGAAATAGGCTTGCCAACTTTTGCTTCTTAGAAAAGTGAACCGAGGGGAGGTGGCACTATATGGAGCACACTATGGCAAAAGGTGGATAGGGGGGTATATATGGGCATGTTTAATTTCTCTGGAAGTGCAAAGTCAACATTGGATCAACCTACCATTTCTCTCTAAAGTGAAAACAGAAGCCTGGACATGTAGGAAAAGAATAACATTGATGTATATCCAAACTCGAATAAGGACATACTAATGAAGAGCTACCACTGGAATGCCCTCTGTTTGTAACATATTGCCATGCATACTGTGCATGATACCCCCACTGGGAAAAACTGGGAAGACGCTCAGCTCCACCAATATTTGCCTGTAGCTCACTTATTGTTTAGTATGATTCCTCCTAATGCCATCATGCTGTCAGATCAAACACTTGGAACCGTTGCTTCACCAACCTTTCTTTCCTTTGTCTACCCAATGTACAGAGATAACCTCATCCTCATGGTTCCTCCCCTCTCCTATAATTCCACCTTTGTGACACTTCACTAGGGTTGAGCGAACACCTAGATGTCCGTGTTCGACGGGTTCGGCCGAACTTTAAAAAAAAGTCCGGGTCCGTGTCCCGGACTTTTACCGAACTTTTCCCGGACACCGAACCCCATTGAAGTCAATGGGGACCCGAACTTTAAGGCACTAAAATGGCTCTAAAACACCAAAGGAAAGGGCTAGAGTGCTGCAAATGGCAGCAAAACGTAATTAAGAGCATGGCAAGTGCTCTGCAAACAAATGTGGATAGGGAAATAACTTAAAACAACAAAAAAAAAACAGAAAAATAAAACAATGTTCTTCTTCATCTCTGAAGGACGAGGCCCATATGGAGTAGGAGGGAGGTTGAGGTGGTGGTGGATGTGGCGGTGACATAGGCGTGCGCACAGGGTGTGCTGGGTGTGCCTGGGCACACCCTAATCACCTAGGGCACATAGCATTGCCAGTGAGGAGATGGGAAAGATCTCCCTGGGACCTGCTCTGCTCTATTTCTCCTTGCCTACAGGTACATGGCCCCGATACATTACTCTCCCTGCTGGCAAACACATGCATGTGTATTTCAACTTTGGGGTGCACACCTTAATGCAATAGGCTGCGCACACCTATGGGCGGTGTAGGTGGAAGCGGCGGTGGAGGAGGACCAGGGCCGGATTAACAGCATCATGGGCTTGGTGCTGAGGATTTTGAAGGGCCTTAAGGGCCGTGCCTTGCCATGCACCCAGAGGAGGAAGGGTGCAGCCATGCATGCCTAATTCAACATGGGATGCTGTCTCTGAAGCCCATAAACACATCCATGCATCGCCAACTGTCCCTCCTTGTCCGGCCTTCACGCTGTGTGGGGAGGTTCTGAGGGTGCTGCCTGGGGAAGCGAGCATAGAAGCCAGACTTCTGTGTTTACAAGTGACAGAAGAGCGGTAACAGTGAATATGGCCAACCCGGGGCCTATATAAAAGGTAGGGGCCTGGAGCTGCAGCTCCAATAGCCCCTACATTAATCTGGCCCTGAGGAGGAGGACGAGGTAGCCAACACTGCTTCTTTTCAAAAATTTTAAATGAGGGTACACCCCAAAAGAGTGAGAAAGAGCAAAAATGGAACAATGGGTGGGTAAGGTCGGTATCCATTGCTATTCTGCATAAGGTACGGAAAAGTCCCGTGGGATCCATGCCTGGTTCATTTTAATGAACGTGAGCTTGTCCACATTGTCTCTGGACAGGCGGCTGCGCTTGTCTGTTATAACGCCCCCAGCCGTGCTAAATACCCGTTCAGATAATACACTGGCTGCAGGGCACGCCAGCACCTCCAAGGCGTAAAGGGCAAGCTCAAGCCATGTGCCCAATTTGGAGACCCAGAAGTTGAAGGGGGCAGACCCGTCATTCACTACATGTAGGCGTGTGCACACATACTGCTCCACCATGTTGGTAAAATGCTGCCTCCTGCTAAGACGTTCCATCTGAGCTGCTGGTGCTGCTGTTTGTTGTGGCGTGCTGACAAAGCTTTTCCACATTTCGGCCATGCTAACCCTGCCTTCTGAGGTGCTGGCGGTGCCCTGGTTGCGTTGGCGACCTCCTCCTCCTCCTCCTCTGCCTTGTGCTTCCACTGTGGCCCCACTGTCAGATGGGAATGCCAGCAGCATGGCGTCTACCAGCGTGCGCTTGTACTCGCGCATCTTGCGATCGCGCTCCAGTGAGTGAATTAAGGACGGTACGTTGTCCTTGTAACGGGGATCCAGCAGCGTGGCCACCCAGTAATCAGCACAAGTTAGAATGTGGGCAACTCGGCGGTCGTTGTGGAGACACTGCAGCATGTAATCGCTCATGTGTGCCAGGCTGCCCAGAGGCAACGAAAGGCTGTCCTCTGTGGGAGGTGTATCGTCCGTGTCCTCTGTATCCCCCCAGCCACGCACCAGTGATGGCCATGAGCTGGCCTGGGTGCCACCCTGCTGTGAACATGGTTCCATCTCCTCCTCCAGCTCCTCCTCCTCCTCATCCTCCTCATCCTCCAGAACTGTGCCCCTGCTGGACAATTGCGTCCCTGGCGTTTGCGTGTGCAGGAACCCACCCTCGGAGCCCCTTGCGAATGACTGCCCTGAAAGCCTTGGAAATGTTACCTCTTCATCCTCCTCCTCCTCCTCATCCTGTGCCACATCCTCTTCCATCATCGCCCGAATTGTTTTTTCAAGGAGGCATAGAAGTGGGATAGTTAAGCTGAGAACGGCGTCATTGCCACTGGCCATGTTGGTGGAGTACTCAAAACAGCGCAACAAGGCACACAGGTCTCGCATGGAGGCCCAGTTAAATTAAATAGCGGAATAGAAAATATGATCCAAAAAAAGTGTATGTATATCACACGTACACAACCACACTGGGCCCCAATTACTATTGTTTGTACCCCTAAAAGGCTAGATGAGGAGTAGGGGGAGTATGGAACAGGCAGCACCCTCAAACCTTCAGAAGTATGAGATGAACCCCAACAACTTGGAAAGGTGGATCTCTCTCACACGTACCGACACAGACTATCCCGCAATTCAATTGATCCTCAAAGGTTTTTATTGAATAGCGGAATAGGAAATATGATCAAAAAAAGTGTATGTATCTCGCACGTACACAACCACACTAGGCCCCAATTACTATTGTTTGTACCCCTAAAAGGCTAGATGAGGAGTAGGGGGGGTATGGAACAGGCAGCACCCTCAAACCTTCAGAAGTATGAGATGAACCCCAACAACTTGGAAAGGTGGATCTCTCTCACACGTACCGACACAGACTATCCCCCAATTTAACTGATCCCCAAAGGTTTTTGATTAAATAGCGGAATAGAAAATATGATCCCAAAAAAGTGTATGTATATCACACGTACACAACCACACTAGGCCCCAATTACTATTGTTTGTACCCCTAAAAGGCTAGATGAGGAGTAGGGGGGGTATGGAACAGGCAGCACCCTCAAACCTTCAGAAGTATGAGATGAACCCCAACAACTTGGAAAGGTGGATCTCTCTCACACGTACCGACACAGACTATCCCCCAATTTAACTGATCCCCAAAGGTTTTTGATTAAATAGCGGAATAGAAAATATGATCCCAAAAAAGTGTATGTATATCACACGTACACAACCACACTGGGCCCCAATTACTATTGTTTGTACCCCTAAAAGGCTAGATGAGGAGTAGGGGGAGTATGGAACAGGCAGCACCCTCAAACCTTCAGAAGTATGAGATGAACCCCAACAACTTGGAAAGGTGGATCTCTCTCACACGTACCAACACAGACTATCCCCCAATTTAACTGATCCCCAAAGGTTTTTGATTAAATAGCGGAATAGAAAATATGATCCAAAAAAAGTGTATGTATATCACACGTACACAACCACACTAGGCCCCAATTACTATTGTTTGTACCCCTAAAAGGCTAGATGAGGAGTAGGGGGAGTATGGAACAGGCAGCACCCTCAAACCTTCAGAAGTATGAGATGAACCCCAACAACTTGGAAAGGTGGATCTCTCTCACACGTACCGACACAGACTATCCCGCAATTCAATTGATCCTCAAAGGTTTTTATTGAATAGCGGAATAGGAAATATGATCAAAAAAAGTGTATGTATCTCGCACGTACACAACCACACTAGGCCCCAATTACTATTGTTTGTACCCCTAAAAGGCTAGATGAGGAGTAGGGGGGGTATGGAACAGGCAGCACCCTCAAACCTTCAGAAGTATGAGATGAACCCCAACAACTTGGAAAGGTGGATCTCTCTCACACGTACCGACACAGACTATCCCCCAATTTAACTGATCCCCAAAGGTTTTTGATTAAATAGCGGAATAGAAAATATGATCCCAAAAAAGTGTATGTATATCACACGTACACAACCACACTGGGCCCCAATTACTATTGTTTGTACCCCTAAAAGGCTAGATGAGGAGTAGGGGGAGTATGGAACAGGCAGCACCCTCAAACCTTCAGAAGTATGAGATGAACCCCAACAACTTGGAAAGGTGGATCTCTCTCACACGTACCAACACAGACTATCCCCCAATTTAACTGATCCCCAAAGGTTTTTGATTAAATAGCGGAATAGAAAATATGATCCAAAAAAAGTGTATGTATATCACACGTACACAACCACACTAGGCCCCAATTACTATTGTTTGTACCCCTAAAAGGCTAGATGAGGAGTAGGGGGAGTATGGAACAGGCAGCACCCTCAAACCTTCAGAAGTATGAGATGAACCCCAACAACTTGGAAAGGTGGATCTCTCTCACACGTACCAACACAGACTATCCCCCAATTTAACTGATCCCCAAAGGTTTTTGATTAAATAGCGGAATAGAAAATATGATCCCAAAAAAGTGTATGTATATCACACGTACACAACCACACTAGGCCCCAATTACTATTGTTTGTACCCCTAAAAGGCTAGGAGTAGGGGGAGTATGGAACAGGCAGCACCCTCAAACCTTCAGAAGTATGAGATGAACCCCAACAACTTGGAAAGGTGGATCTCTCTCACACGTACCAACACAGACTATCCCCCAATTTAACTGATCCCCAAAGGTTTTTGATTAAATAGCGGAATAGAAAATATGATCCCAAAAAAGTGTATGTATATCACACGTACACAACCACACTAGGCCCCAATTACTATTGTTTGTACCCCTAAAAGGCTAGGAGTAGGGGGAGTATGGAACAGGCAGCACCCTCAAACCTTCAGAAGTATGAGATGAACCCCAACAACTTGGAAAGGTGGATCTCTCTCACACGTACCAACACAGACTATCCCCCAATTTAACTGATCCCCAAAGGTTTTTGATTAAATAGCGGAATAGAAAATATGATCCCAAAAAAGTGTATGTATATCACACGTACACAACCACACTAGGCCCCAATTACTATTGTTTGTACCCCTAAAAGGCTAGGAGTAGGGGGAGTATGGAACAGGCAGCACCCTCAAACCTTCAGAAGTATGAGATGAACCCCAACAACTTGGAAAGGTGGATCTCTCTCACACGTACCAACACAGACTATCCCCCAATTTAACTGATCCCCAAAGGTTTTTGATTAAATAGCGGAATAGAAAATATGATCCCAAAAAAGTGTATGTATATCACACGTACACAACCACACTAGGCCCCAATTACTATTGTTTGTACCCCTAAAAGGCTAGGAGTAGGGGGAGTATGGAACAGGCAGCACCCTCAAACCTTCAGAAGTATGAGATGAACCCCAACAACTTGGAAAGGTGGATCTCTCTCACACGTACCAACACAGACTATCCCCCAATTTAACTGATCCCCAAAGGTTTTTGATTAAATAGCGGAATAGAAAATATGATCCCAAAAAAGTGTATGTATATCACACGTACACAACCACACTAGGCCCCAATTACTATTGTTTGTACCCCTAAAAGGCTAGGAGTAGGGGGAGTATGGAACAGGCAGCACCCTCAAACCTTCAGAAGTATGAGATGAACCCCAACAACTTGGAAAGGTGGATCTCTCTCACACGTACCAACACAGACTATCCCCCAATTTAACTGATCCCCAAAGGTTTTTGATTAAATAGCGGAATAGAAAATATGATCCCAAAAAAGTGTATGTATATCACACGTACACAACCACACTAGGCCCCAATTACTATTGTTTGTACCCCTAAAAGGCTAGATGAGGAGTAGGGGGAGTATGGAACAGGCAGCACCCTCAAACCTTCAGAAGTATGAGATTGTGTTCACTGTACCCCACAAAGATTGAGTTCACTGCACCCCACAATGATTGTGTTCACTGCACCCCACAAAGATTGTGTTCACTGCACCTCACAAAGATTGTGTTCACTGTACCCCCCAAAGATTGTGTTCACTGCACCCCACAAAGATTCTGTTCACTGTACCCCACAAAGATTGTGTTCACTGCACCCCAAAAAGATTGTGTTCACTGCACCCCAAAAAGGATGTTGTTCACTGCACCCCAAAAAGGATGTTGTTCACTCCACCCCAAAAAGATTGTGTTCACTGCACCCCACAAAGATTGTGTTCACTGCACCCCAAAAAGATTGTGTTCACTGCACCCCAAAAATGATTTTGTTCACTGCACCCCAAAAAGGATTTTGTTCACTGCACCCCAAAAAGGATGTTGTTCACTCCACCCCAAAAAGATTGTGTTCACTGCACCCCAAAAAGATTGTGTTCACTGCACCCCACAAAGGATTTTGTTCACTGCACCCCAAAAAGATTGTGTTCACTGCACCCCAAAAAGGATGTTGTTCACTGCACCCCAAAAAGGATTTTGTTCACTGCACCCCAAAAAGATTGTGTTCACTGCACCCCACAAAGGATTTTGTTCACTGCACCCCACAAAGATTGTGTTCACTGCACACCAAAAAGGATTGTGTTCACTGCACCCCAAAAAGATTTTGTTCACTGCACCCCAAAAAGATTGTGTTCACTGCAGCCCAAAAAGATTGTGTTCACTGCAGCCCAAAAAGATTGTGTTCACTGCAGCCCAAAAAGATTGTGTTCACTGCAGCCCAAAAAGATTGTGTTCACTGCAGCTCACACACAGAAAAATGGATGTGGATCACTGACACCTGCCTATCTCCAATCCCACACCACACAGCAATATCGATTGTAGTTTGTAGAACACAGTTTCCCTAAAATTCAGCAGACTCTGTCCCTAACAGGATTGAGAAGAGATCGTAGATCAGGATTGAGTGCAGACCCCACCCCCCACACAGCAATATCGATTGTAGTTTGTAGAAGACACTGACCCTATAATTCAGCAGACTCTATCCCTAAAATGCCTACAACTCGCCCTGCCTAAACACTCCGACCTGTCCCTCAATTCTATCCGGACACAAATGGTTTTTTCCTGCCTATCTTTCCCTAATCAGCAGCCAGCACGTTGATGTGTGCTCTGTCCCTGAATCTAAGCAGCATAATGACGCCGCTGCGGCTGCCTCGAACTTATAAAGACTTGGTCACATGCTTCAGACGGCCAATCACAGCTACTGAGACATTTGCAGGCATGGCTGGGATGGCTTAAGGCACACCAGTTAAACGATTGTTGATTGGCTGTTGAAAGCCCGCCATGAAAAGAGCGCCAAAGCATGCAAAACCCGGAAATAAAACGACCGAACACGGATTTTTACCCGAACATACAGTAAAGTGTCCGTGTCCGTGTTCGGGTACAAAAAATCCAATTATTCGGTACGAACACGAATAATACAGTCCGTGTTCGCTCAACACTACACTTCACCTCACTTTTACCCTTAGCCATCTGTCAGTAGACAATAACCATGCACTTTTCTCTGCCCCACCATGATTTTGGTAACTTCTATGACAGATGGGCCTCCGCTTAAGGTGACTATCATCTAAACATCGATACCCATTCCTCCTTATGACCAGCTTCTTAGTTTTTGGCTTCAAATCAACCTCACCTCAACCCTGTTTTAAACACATGATGACCTTATATTTGCACATCTACAGCATAATAACCACTGAGCCAAAGACAGAGCTGATTGTGACACCCTCAAAAAAATATAAACATCCAATATCCAATATAGAGGCTAAGCAGCCAATTAGGAAAACCCACAAAGGTACACACTAACAACATCCTGCTAACCCAAAAGCTGCCTTTGGCACAGTCCCCACATGTAGATTACAATTAAATAACATTTATATAAGGGATTTCATGTATTTTGAAGACAAAAGGGTCAAAGGAATATTATGGGTTTTTTTTTTGTTTTTTGTTTTTTTTATTTATTTACCTGGAAACCATTTTTTGAAGCCTTTATTCTAGTGAAAGAATCCTTTTAATTCCAAATTTTCTGCTACAAAAAAACAGTAAAGAAGGATTTCATTTCTTTCCCAATGCTGCCCTCTACGGTTAGATCCCTGGTAATACATTTAGGTGACGTGAGACCAGAATGTTGGTGGTATATCATTAAAGGACACTTGTGACAATTAAATTATATAAAATACTATTGCTAACTCCTCTTTGAGAATTTTAATTCCCTGGCTGATGCTTTGGCTTGAGCAACTTCTGAGTTACTGACCAAGAAGAAGTATAGTGATAAGGAATTCTAAAGCCACATACTGTACACAGATACCAAATTTCAGACAGTTCATAAATCGGCCGAATTTTAGTCCGTGTGTACTCCTATCTGTTCAGCAGTAGCCAGTCATTAAATTGTGTTCTATTGAAAGATCCTCATTCAATCAACCACTGCAGCGCTGATCAGTGTATTCTGACAGGGGAGAGTGCCTGCTGTCAGAATACCATAGCACAGCAGGGGAGATCCCTGCATCCATATCACCTGTGGGGATGAAGCGATCTGTCAGATTTTTGGGTTGAACAAAAAAAAAAAAAATAATAATAATAACTGTGCTTGTATACCCTGCTTAACACTTACAGCTAGCTTACTCCAGGTTTGTGACTCAAAGATATTAGGTCAGCTAAGCAAACTTTTGCATTTCAGAAGGGGACCAGCAATGGCAGCCTCAATATTTCTCAGGTGACACACAATGTATATTTTTCTCAATTTTTTTTTAAGGCAGCCACTTAAAATAAATTATCCTATTGTAATTAAGCACATCAATAGCTATTAATTAAATAATTAACTTACAATGATATGTGAATATGAGGACAGCCATACAGTGCCTTGAATTTTCCACATTTTTGTCATGTTACAGCCAAAAACATAATTTTATGTGGTAGACCAACACAAAGTGACACATAATTGTGAAGTTGAAGGAAAATGATAAATGGTTGTCAAAATGTTTTACAAATAAATATCTGAAAAGTGTGGCACACAAGTTGTGGAGTAGTTAAAAGCAGGGTTAGGTTATAAAAAAAAAATCTCAAGCTTTGAACATCTCACGGAGCACTGTTCAATCCATCATCCGAAATAGGAAAGAGTATGGGAAAACTGCAAACCTAACAAGACATGGCCGTCCACCTAAACTGACAGGCTGGGCAAGGACAGCATTAATCAGAGAAGCAGCCAAGAGGCCCATGGTAACTATGGAGGAGCTGCAGAGATCCACAGCTCAGGTGGGAGAATCTGTCCACAGGACAACTATTAGTCGTACACTCCACAAATCTGGCCTTTATGGAAGAGTGGCAAGAAGAAAGCCATTGTTGAAAGAAAGCCATAAGAAGTCCCGTTTACAGTTTGCGAGAAGCCATGTAGGGGACACAGCAAACATGTGGAAGAAGGGGCTCTGGTCAGATGAAACCAAAATGTAACTTTTTGGCCTAAAAGCAAAATGCTATGTGTGGTGGAAAACTAACATTACCCTGAACACACGATGGTGGTGGCAGCATCATGTTGTGGGGATGCTTTTTTTCATCAGCGACAGGGAAGCTGGTCAGAGTTGATTGGAAGATGGATGGAATCAAATACAGGGCAATCTTAGAAGATAACCTGTTAGAGTCTGCAAAGACTTGGGGCGGAGGTTCACCTTGCAGTAGGACAATGACCCTGAACAAACAGTCAGAGCTACAATGGAATGGTTTAGATCAAAGCATATTCATGTGTTTGAATGGCCCGGTCAAAGTCCAGACCTAAATCCAATTGAGAATCTGTGGCAGGACTTGAAAATTGCTGGTCACAGACTCTCTCTATTCAGTCTGACAGAGCTTGAGCTAAATTGCAAAGAAGACTGGGCAAAAATTTCACTCTCTAGATGTACAAAGCTGGTAGAGACATCCCCAAAAAGACTTGCCGCTGTAATTGCAGGGAAAGGTGGTTCTACAAAGTATTGACTCAGGGGGGCTGAATACAAATGCATGCCGCGCTTTTCAGATATATATTTGTAAAAAAATTTAAAAAACATTTATCATTGTTCTTCCAGTTCACAATTATGTGTTTATCTATCACATAAAATCCCAATAAAATACATTTACGTTTTTGGTTGTAACATGACAAAATGTGGAAAATCTCAAGGGGTATGAATACTTTTTCAAGGCACTGTATTTATTACATACCCACGCTCTGCTTCATGCCTTGCAGTGCTACACGATAGTTGTGCCTTACTGCTCCTTCCCTCAAATGGAAGTCTATCAGTCAGCCAACCCAGTCATCCTCCACATTGAAAGGCCGTTTAATCCTGTGTTCTCTGATCCTCCCCTTCTTCGACAGTCCCCAATCCATCTGTCGATAGAACAGAGCCTTGGGGGCACTCTGCTCATGCTCAGTTTGGTGCTGGGTTTATTAAGATAGAGACATGCTATATTTACAGAGCTACTAAAAGCTCCCTCTAGTGGCTAATTTATAAATCTTTATATTTACCACAACAACAAAGGGAAAGGAAATATATGCACTTTGATACAGTGTGATTTACTGACATGGACTGATGGTAGAGATCAGGAAGTCTGTTCTTTTCTCCTACTTTTATTTGCAGCATACTAGCTCAGGGTCAATACCACTGAAGCTGGACACAGCCAGACAGCTACCGTACATACCTCCCAGCTTTTTGTGATAGGAACGAGAAACAACTATTAGGAAAAGTATGTAGCCATAGGACACACCCCCTGCCACACCCCTAAAGGAAAAATGTATAAAAACTGATTAGTTAAACCCACAAGTGCTTTTTTTTTTTTTAACCACTCCTATTCCTTTATACTGGCTTTTGAAATTTACCAATGCAGCAATTTAGAAATTGAATGCAAGGTTTAGAACTGGAAAACACTTTTTGAAAGATAAAAAGTGCATTTTATATACAACTATATAGATTAGACCAAAATGTGGGGCAAATGAGGAGGAAAGAGGGACAGAGGGACGCTGTTCCAAATCAGGGACAGTTACTCAAATTCAGGGACAGCTGAGAGCTATGCAACTAGCTTCCTCAATAGGAAGCCAAGAATGGCCACACTCCTATTACTCTACTGGTAGATGTACTTTAGGCTATTATTTTTGACTGTCTCCATCCCTGGGTACTGTTATCTTCCTTTCTGAATTATTATTGAAAGCTCTCTCTTTTTGTCATGTTGCATGTGTATTTTGTATTTTCGTGTGTATATTTTTTCCTAAATTCTAATGATTAGTAGAAGGTTTGGGCTAGTCTCTCTAAAAGCCAGAAATGTAGAAAGTTTGGAGTTTAAGAAATACCCTTTCTTAGCTACAGTAATTTACTATAGTAGGAATACAACACTGAAAAATGGAGTGGCTGCTCAACCGGTAATAATTACTGGAAAACAATTGATACCGAAGTATCCATCCCCAGTGGGTTTTTAGGCAGCACAGTAAATAGTAGATGAATGAAAAAATATGATAAAAATATGCTTTATTGACAAATTACATATACATACGTTAAAACCCCAATAGGGGAAAACATGAAGGCTCCAGTTATCTCTAATATCAATTGATCTCAATGACTCATAACGTAACATGACATAATAGCATGATGGTATATCGCATCGACCCCAGAACGGATGCTGGGGGAGCACACAGCCCAACGCGTTTCGACCTGTGAGAGGTCTTCCTCAGGGGGACTGTCTTGTCTAGAGAGAACACATTATAATTTACAATATGTCTACACAACAATTCGATGATGTTTATACAATTGTGCGTTTTAACTTTACCATGAAGGTGAGATCTTATTGAGAAACAAGGAGCAGATAAAAAACGTTGTATCCTCTACATCCAGAGGGAAGCGGCGCCTCCCACCCTGGGCGGCTGAGCAGGTGTGAAGGTCTGCAAGGAGTCACCAAACCATACCAGCATGCGGGGGAGTGCACGACACCTGATGGGGGATTGTAGGAATTGAAATTAGCTTCATCTGGTCTATTGTGAATTCAAATAGCCAGCCTATCAATAAAGACAAGGGAACACAAAGAGCCAGATGGGCTGGAGAAAAAGGAATGTGGGGAGAAATGAGAACAAAAAAGAGAAGAAGCAAAAGAAAAAGGAAAAAAAGAAAAAGAGAGAAAGACAGAAATGAAGAGAAAAAGGAAAAAGAAAAATAGGAGAGAAAAAAAAAGGGGGGGGGAAGGAAGAAAAAGGAAAACAGAAAAAAGGGATAGAAAGAGGAAAGGGGAAGAAGGAAAAAAAAAAAAAGAGAGAGAACTTCTCTACCGTAATTTAAAGCCCAACTCAGAGAATCCTCAAAATTAGCCCTTGCAGTGGGACTGTGTTTGCCCTGCAAGGATTATTTCTGATTTAGGTCTAGGAGACAAATAAAAGAACATCTGCTTACCTAATCCTCTATGCTGCTGGAATGGTCCCTGCAGTGTCTTCTCCCTACGCTTTCACTGTCTTAATGTCATCAAGACCATGACAGGGCCCACAGCCCTGCAATTGACATAATGACGCTGAGGGATCTGTAAGGGTCCCACACTGGATGGCCATGTTGACTTCAGAACAGGATGCCTTCTTCTTCTGTTGTTTAGGAGAAACTCGCCCATTTTGTGACAACCTTTTCTGCTGACTTAAGGACTGCATCCTTCACATTTCTGGCCACAGGCCTGTTGCCCAGAAGAAGGGAATGTCCAGTCCTGTTGAATTTTAAGTCTTTACTGCAAAACGATTCAGATATTCCTTTTGCACAGTGTAATTTATTCATGCCATACAGTCATTATCATGACCTCCTCACAGGAATCTTGTGCCATACCATTATAGGACTTCCTTTCAGTTGTCTCATTAGTGCAGAATAGTCACAGAACCAGTACAGCTCTCTTACTTGATATAACCAGACTCTTCTTACAGGAGATTTACCTTCCTCACACAAGTGGTGCTTCTTTTTAGGCCCCAAGGCCATCCTGAACCAAGCCAGAGGACCTGAGGATAAAGGTCCGGGCAGCAAAGTGTCTCCATCTTCCCCTGTGTGTCCTCTCCTGTTCCCCCTGGTGGTTCTCTCTCCTCCAGTACATAACTAGATCTTGCTGATCAGAGGTGTCCTGTTCCTATACCTCAATTTTCCTAGCACAGTGCTTAAAGGGAATTGCAAAGGCAGAATATGTTTTACCACAATGCATTCACTGTCCCATCTCGATATAGCACTTTCTCCTGGTCACTCTATTTCTCCTCACAGGACAGAGAAGCAGTTACGAGAGTTTTTAATTCCTGCTGCTGTCAATCAAATCCTGTGAGCAGTGTGACGCTGTCTCTGTCTATAGATGCACAGAGCCCTGCTCAGGAGTGAGTCTGTAGGTGTGCCTCCATAGTAAGAGGATTCCTATGGTGGTGCACTTACGAGAGGAGGAGCTTGGAGCACCAGTAGGGGACCCCAGAAGAGGAAGTTTTGGGCCACTATGTGCAAAACCATTGCATGGAGCAGGTAAGTAGAACATGTTTATTATTTTTTTTAAAAAGCTGAACCTTTACAAATGCTTTAAACAGTTACATTAACTTTAAACAGTTACAAAAAAATAAGAACGACATATACAGTACATGGTATGCATGATAGTAAGCCAAAACTCACAAGTATAAGTAAGTAGTAAGAAATAGTCTAACATGATATGCAAGAACAGCATATTTCTTTTGAGTATATGAATATCATGTACAAATAACATACACACGATAAAAAAGTGGTCCAACAAAGGAGCGAATTGCTCATGCTCCGAAACACGTTACTGCACCCTTGACGTCAGCTCCGGGCTATGCGGTCCAGGTTGCAGAAGTCCATCGGCAATCTTGCTTGGTGTCTAGTCCTGACTGTGGGAACATTAGGTTGTAAGTTGACATACCATAGCTTTCACTTTGTTCACACTGTGTAGATATCTGGAGGAGGATCTGCTAATCACGGGCTGTGTGAGTCCCCTCCGGCCTGTGTCTTGTTTCTTTGTAATGGAATAGTAAATATTTAGCATATATGTATTTATATCTATTTGAACTGTATAATAAGATTACCTATTATTTTTATATAATGCTAGCATGTTTTAATAGTCATAGGGTGGCTTTAACATTTATGGTCACTAGTGCTCATTATAGAAAATGTGTTAACATAATTTCCAACCAACACCAGCAGATGGCATGACTCCTCAAATCATCACAGACTGTGGAGACTTCACACTGGACCTCATGCAACTCTGCTTCTGTGCCTCTCCACTCTTCCTTCAGACCCTGGGACTGATTTCCAAATTAAATGCAAACTTTTCCGCAGTCAGTGATGATTTGGGGAGACATGTCATCTGCTGGTGTTGGTCCACTGTGTTTTATCAAGTCCAAAGTCAAAGCAGCCCTCTACCAGGAAATTCTAGAGCACTTCATGCTTCCCTCTGCTGATCAGCTTTATGGAGATGCTGATTTATATTTCCAGCAGGATTTAGCACCTGCCCACACTGCCAAAAGTAGCAATACCTGGTTTAATGATCATGGTTTCACTGTGCTTGATTGGCCAGCAAACTCGCCTGTCCTAAACCCCATAGAGAATCTGTGGGGTATTGTCAAGAGGAAGATGAGAGACACCAGACCCAATAATGCAGATGAGCTGAAAGCCACTATCAAAGCAACTTTAGTAGTGCCACAGGCTGATCCTGGATTCACTGCATGATTTGCAGCGTCTCCTCTGCTTTTACTTTCTGTTTCTAAGGACTACATATCCCATGGTACCTTACTGCCTGCAAGCAGTGATTCCTGTATTGGCTCCACCTCCTGAAACTCCTCTCAGCACCCCTGTAGTTCAGAAGGCAGACTGTGAAGTGTGTGATGCAGCAGTGCCTACGCACAGGACATAGTGACTCTGGGGTTGATTTACTAAAACTGGAAAGGGCAAAATCTGGTGCAGCTCTGCAAAGAAACCAATCAGCTTTCAGGGTTTTTTGTTAAAGCTTAATTAAACAAACTGAAGTTAGAAGCTGATTGGCTACTATGCACAGCTGCACCTGTTTTTGCACTCTCTAGTTTTTGTAAATGAACTCCAATGTGTCAGAGAATTCAAAGAAGTACGTATGGGGATCTTCACAAATAACTTTACAAACTTCAAGATCATTCAGATTAATAAGAGTAGGCTAGAAAGAAGTATAATGAAATATGGAAATGAATAAATTGTTTTACATTTTGGCCATAGATACAGTTTATGTATTATGTATATAGATACAGTTTATTCTAATTTATGGTGACTACTTGCTGTTTTTGGCAGGAAAAATAATTTATACATTTAGAATCAGAGCAGATCTCAGTAAATAGAACATTTTTAAATTACAATATCATGTTTACAGCCTGGATATGAAAATGTGTACAAATACGTTTGGCTAGATCCCGAGTTCTTCTTTAAAGGTAAATTGGACTAACTAGCGGAGATGGTCGTACCTGCGTTTTCAGTTAGCAGTTCTCCGATTTATATTCCAAGTTAAGTAGGATGACTCTTTAATACATGCAGCATTCTTGAACATGTTGTGAAGAGTTTACATTGTATAGCCAACAGCCACAATTCTTCGAACATGTTGGGTCTAATAAATGAATGTGATATATCCTACAGGAAATGTATACACTGTATATAATCCAGAATTAGATCAAACACTAAGAAATGTCTGCAGGACAAATAGTCGGAGATAAGCACAAGTCCCTATTATGTCTGGCCCTTTGTGCCAACATCCCAGGATTTAGGCACGGGATCCAATGTTATTTAGTAAACTGAGATTCTGCCTCTGCTTGTCTGAAATACAAATAAAATATTTTGGATATGTTTTCAGTGTGGCCAAAGTATTATCTTGTTTCCTTTCTGATAAGTTCTTATGGTTTTTTTTTTTTGTCCCCAGCAAAGTTTCAAAAGTTCCTCCAAGGTTTCTAAACATTTTGCTATGATCTTTAAAGGGGCACTACTATCCATATAATAAAAATATATTAGAATATTATTGGTAGCACAGAGGCTTAGTGGTTAGTACTAGTCTATTGCTTTGCAGGACTGGAGCCCTTGGTTTGAAGCCTTGTAAGGACATATCCATGTGGAGTTTGCATATTCCCGCTGAACTTGCATGGGTTTCCTCTGACTACAGCAAAGCCGTGTGTATAGAGTAATCGGTCCTAGTATGCATGTGAGGTAGGGACCTTAGATTGCAAGCTCCTTGAAGCCAAGGACTGACATGAATGTAAATTGTCAGTGCTATATAAATGCCTGCTGGTAATAATATTATGGCAATTCATGAAACATGTGAATGCCCATAATAATAAAATATTTACTTAGTAACATTCGTATCATTTTTTTTTTAAACAACGCAATGCCCATTTACCTCTGTCCCTCTGTGTCATCTTTTTGTTATCCTGAGCACCAATCTTACTTCAGGGATGTTAAAAAACAATATATACGAGACCTAAAGTATATCCACGCTCAAGGTTGATAATGTAATATTTGTGCACCAGAGGCAACTAGCTTCACTTTGTTACTTTGACTTTCCTGCCTCACCGACAGCCATTTCTCTGATGCCCATTGAAAGCAATGGAAGCACTCCCACTGGCCAGGCTTATGCCAGTTGACAGGACTTAATAGTTGCCAGTTCTCACAGAAAGGACATATTTTTTAAGGTCAGTTACTGTACCACTTTCTTAGCTACAAGCAACATGGTTAGAGCTGCAGGAAAATGGCTTATTAGATGTCCACAATTGATCATGGTAATTAGAGTGGGCTACAGGCAGCTTGAATCACTCATTGCCTTCTTAGGGCTCTTTCACACTTGTAGTCCGTCAAACGGACTCTGCTTTTCTCAGCGGGGGATCGATCTGCTGACCCCCTGCTGAGCAGGAGGATGACAGCTGTGTCTCCGTGCTGTGTGCGGAGACACAGCTGTCAGTTCCCCATGCATCTCTATGGGTGAAATCGGATGGGAACGGACAGTCGGTCCATTCTCATCCAATCCCATCCCATCCACTGGACGGATGGAAAATAGGGTTTCCATCCGTCCAGATTTGACGGATCGGATGTCAGCTGACCTGTCTCCGCTGACATCCGATGTCCCATAGGAATGCATGGGGGGAACGGTCCGCCTGCATGAAAGGGGCCTTATACTTCACATAGACTGCCAAGTGACATCATTTATCTTCCCAGCCCCACCCACCAGCTCAGTCTAAGGCTGGCCATACATGGGTCAAATTCCGAAATAATTTTCTTTCAAAAATCTTATTGAAGAATTTTCATTCAAATTTCACAGCAATGGCCGATTTTCTTGTGGCAATTGAATTTGAGTGATCGGGCATGTTGGATATATTGATATTTCGATGATGATAGAATCGAGTTATATGGAAAAAGAAATGCGCATTAGCACAAGAAAAGAAAATTCCCAGAAAGAAATTACTTCCGGCCATGAAAATTCATTTCTATATCCACATGGAGGTGAAATTGAAGGCTTGGTTGGACAAATTTCAAAATCAATGGGGACAGCAGCAGATCACAAAACACACAAAGTTTCCTTTTTTCGAAAGAAGATTAGTTCAAAATTCGACCCATGTATGGCCTGCATAAAAGTTTCAACACTGGACTTTACTGAGAGTGAAACACTCTTGCTTGGCCTTGTAATTTGTGTAGACCTGTCTGACTCCACAGAAACCATTTTAGATCACAGATCACAAAAAGTAGTGACGTCTGTATAAGACTCGATTGCTTTGGCTATTTATTTGTCAGAAGAGGGTGAAAATGCTGAAAGGTTGGACTTTACAGCCTTGTGTTTCATGGAGATTGGAGCAAGTGGTGTGTGATTTGATTTATGTGCTTCAAGAGAGATTAGCTTTCCCAACCATCAGTCTGCACCATTTATCTTCTAACGCTTTTAAGTCTTTCCCATTGACTTCTCTTGGGCATGAACCCTACCCTAGTGGATAAGGATGGAAGCACAGGTGGATAGATCTGAAGGCTGCACACAGGATAGTGTGTCAGTCATGAAGGGAAACACCCCTCAGAGGAACCTCTGTTCTCCGACTCTTGGACTGCATACTAATTCCAGGCTAGTGAAGCTGAATAAGTTCTGAAATTGGAACGTTACCTGGGAGACGGAATGCCTACTCCCAAGACAATTATTTTTCTTTGTAATTTACTTCTTTTAAAGTGGAACTCTGGGCAAAAAAAGAATGACATATACAATGCAGTCTGTTACAAGCGTTAAAAGCAATTCTTGGTTTTCTGAGTCACCTTGTAACACAGTTTTATTATCTACATGATCATAGGAGTTCATCTCTATCCTGGCAAACACATTTTACATTGTAACAAGGTAGGTTGTTCTAATTTATTTAACTTTATTATCTATTTTCCACCACTTTTAACAGGGTGAAAATGCTGGTTATTTTACAGTGAACTCATACAACAGTGTTTTCACCCTGCAGACAGGTTAGTCCTAGATGGGTAGTTAGTTTTACATGGGCTTTAAAGTAGAATGATACTAAAACTTTCTCCAGTGATGCAGCGTCCTGGACCTCCCCTCACGGCCGCTGACATGTTTAGGTGGCCAGCCTCCTGGTCTCGTTCATCTGTCACGGTCACTGGCAAGGCGGGTATAATATCACTTCTGTGCATGTGCAAGAGTTAAGTTAGATTCGGCATACAATGGTGCAGCGCTAAAAATTTATACAAACACTAAAAATAAAGAACAGATAAATTAAAATAAATGTTGAAATCAGAAAAAAAGAGAAAAATTCAGTCCTTATTCCAAGATCCGATTTGATAGGAAGTGTAGAAGATAGTAGCACTGGAAAAGGGTAATCCAACTCCACACCCATAGTGTAAACACAATCTGCTTACCAGATAAATTTGACCACTAAATTACAGGTGGTCAAATGAGGCGCAGGGAAAATAATGGTCCTAAACCATGCACTCAATGTCATCACTTCCAAGGAGCAATGGCAGTCTTCAGTACAAGATGGGAGCCTTAGATGTCTTTGGTAACAGCTGCACAGGTAGGCTCCCTTTCAGTGTGGACGGATGCATCCAATGCTCTTTAGTCTTGCACTGTTGTACAGGCTTCTGTCCTGTACCAAAGGTACTTACTCTGATTTTATCTGCACACTGTGAACTTGTGTGCATTAAAAGTTGTAGTAATTCAGTCAGAGCCTGCCTCCATCATCATCTGGCCTTTTCCTTCCCAAACTTATTGTCAAACTTATTTTAACTTACTTGATGACCCTTTGCTAATGGTACATTAATCTGTGTAGGCATAAACTGGCACTGTGTGTGTCTGCTAGCTGACAGATCAAGCACCTATAGCTCTGAACACCACTGACAATCTGGGGCCAATCAGCGTGGTTCCTGATCATGTGATCACTTTGTTAGATCTGATATAGGAACACATGCAGGCTTCATTCACAAAAAAAGCCTTAATTTTGCAAAGGGCGCTGAAGCTTCAAGATGGCGGTGTGCTTGTGTTTGGCAGATACAATTACAGTATTAAAAAATATGGCAAAAAAAATAAAAAAAAATATATACTGTATATATACACACACACACACAGAGTATGCACACACACAGTATAATGTATATATTAATGGTACATTTATGTGCATTTGTCAGCCTATAATAAAATATTGCAGGGTTCATTTTTTAAAAAGCGTACCAAATAAAAGCCTCATATGTCTGTAAAAAAACTTTAAATCATATAAATAAGTATTAGAAAATAGCCAAATTAACTTACCTAACTAAACCAAGTGACGTTGCTAAATTTGGCCGAGGCATCTACAGCAGACTTCAATCTCAGTAAATAAAAGGGTTAAAGCCTCACTCCAGCTAATATGTATAAACTGTTACAAAAAATGGTTTTACTTTGTTTAAAAAAAAAGTTTTGTATTTAAACCATATACAGTATCTCACAAAATTGAGTACACCCCTCACATTTTTGTAAATATTTTATTATATCTTTTCATGGGACGACACTGAAGAAATGACACTTTGCTACAATGTAAAGCAGTTAGTGTACAGCTTGTATAACAGTGTAGATTTGCTGTCCCCTCAAAATAACAACACAAGAGCCATTAATGTCTAAACTGCTGGCAACAAAAGTGAGTACACCCCTAAGTAAAAGTTTCCAAATTGGGCCCAATGAGCCATTTTTCCTTTCTGGTATCATGTGACTCATTAGTGTTACAAGGTCTCAAGTGGGAATGGGGAGCAGGTGTGTTAAATTTGGTTTTATCGCTCTCACTCTCCCATACTGGTCACTGGAAGTTCAACATGGCACTTCATGGCAAAGAACTCGGAGGATCTGAAAAAAAGAATTGTGCTCGCCATCACCATGGTTGACCAAAGAGGTTGAGTGCACGTGCTCAGCGTCATATCCAGAGGTTGTCTTTGGAAAATAGACGTATGAGTGCTGCCAGCATCGCTGCAGAGGTTGAAGGGGTGGGGGGGGGGGGTCAGCCTGTCAATGCTCAGACCATACGTGGCACACTCCATAAAATTGGTCTGCATGGCTGTCATCCCAGAAGGAAGCCTCTTCTAAAGATGATGCACAAGAAAACTTGCAGTTTGCTGAAGACAAGTAGACTAAGGACATGGATTACTGGAACCACGTCTTGTGGTTTGATGAGACCAAGATAAACTTATTTAGTTCAGATGGTGTCAAGTGTGTGTGGCGGCAACCAGGTGAGGAGTACAAGAACAAGTGTGTCTTGCCTACAGTCAAGCATGGTGGTGGGAGTGTCATGGTCTGGGGCTACATGAGTGCTGCCGCCACTGGGGAGCCACAGTTTATTGAGGGAACCATGAATGTCAACAAGTACTGTGACATACTGAAGCAGAGCATGATCACCTCCCTTCAGAGACTGGGCCGCAAGGCAGTATTCCAACATGATAACGACCCCAAACACACCTCCAAGACAACCACTGCATTGCTAAAGAAGCTGAGGGTAAAGGTGATGGACTGGCCAAGCATGTCTCCAGACCTAAACCCTATTGGGCATCTGTGGGGCATCCTCAAATGGAAGTTGGAGGAGCGCAAGGTCTCTAACATCCACCAGCTCCGTGATGTCATCATGGAGGGGTGGAAGAGGACTCCAGTGGCAACCTGTGAAGCTCTGGTGAACTCCATGCTGAAGAGGGTTAAGGCAGTGCTAGAAAAGAATGATGGTCACACAAAATATTGACCCTTTGGGCCCAATTTGGACATTTTCACTTAGGAGTGTACTCACTTTTGTTGCCAGCAGTTTAGACATTAATTGCTGTGTTTTGAGTTATTTTGAGGGGACAGCAAATTTACACTGTTATACAAGCTGTACACTCGCTACTAGTGTTGAGCGAACACGGACTGTATTATTCGTGTTCGTACCGAATAATTGGATTTTTGTTACCCGATCACGAACACGGACACTTTACTGTATATTCGGGTAAAAATCCGTGTTCGGTCGTTTTATTTCCGGGTTTTGCATGCTTTGGCGCTCTTTTCATGGCGGGCTTTCAACAGCCAATCAACAATCGTTTAACTGGTGTGCCTTAAGCCATCCCAGCCATGCCTGCAAATGTCTCAGTAGCTGTGATTGGCCGTCTGAAGCATGTGACCAAGTCTTTATAAGTTCGAGGCAGCCGCAGCGGCGTCATTATGCTGCTTAGATCAGGGACAGAGCACACATCAACGTGCTGGCTGCTGATTAGGGAAAGATAGGCAGGAAAAAACCATTTGTGTCCGGATAGAATTGAGGGACAGGTCGGAGTGTTTAGGCAGGGCGAGTTGTAGGCATTTTAGGGATAGAGTCTGCTGAATTATAGGGTCAGTGTCTTCTGCAAACTACAATCGATATTGCTGTGTGGGGGGTGGGGTCTGCACTCAATCCTGATCTACGATCTCTTCTCAATCCTGTTAGGGAGAGGCTGCTGCTGAATTTTAGGGTCAGAGTGTTCTACAAACTACAATCGATATTGCTGTGTGGGGTGGGGTCTGCACTTAGTTCTCCTGATCTACGATCTCTTCTCAATCCTGTTAGGGACAGAGTCTGCTGAATTTTAGGGAAACTGTGTTCTACAAACTACAATCGATATTGCTGTGTGGTGTGGGATAGGAGATAGGCAGGTGTCAGTGATCCACATCCATTTTTCTGTGTGTGGGCTGCAGTGAACACAATCTTTTTGGGGTGCAGTGAACACAATCCTTTTGGAGTGCAGTGAACAAAATCTTTGTGGGGTGCAGTGAACAAAACCTTTGTGGGGGTACAGTGAACACAATCTTTGTGGGGTGCAGTGAAGACAATCCTTGTGGGGTACAGTGAAGACAATCCTTGTGGGGTGCAGTGAACAAAATCTTTGGGGGGTACAGTGAACACAATCTTTGTGGGGTGCAGAGAAGACAATCCTTGTGGGGTGCAGTGAACAAAATCTTTGGGGGGGTACAGTGAACACAATCTTTGTGGGGTGCAGTGAACAAAACCTTTGTGGGGTGCAGTGAACACAATCTTTGTGGGGTGCAGTGAAGACAATCCTTGTGGGGTGCAGTGAAGACAATCCTTGTGGGGTGCAGTGAACAAAATCTTTGGGGGGTACAGTGAACACAATCTTTGTGGGGTGCAGTGAACAAAACCTTTGTGGGGTACAGTGAACACAATCTTTGTGGGGTGCAGTGAACAAAACCTTTGTGGGGTACAGTGAACACAATTTTTGTGGGGTGCAGTGAAGACAATCCTTTTGGAGTGCAGTGAACACAATCTTTGTGGGGTACAGTGAACACAATCTTTGTGGGGTGCAGTGAACAAAACCTTTGTGGGGTACAGTGAACACAATCTTTGTGGGGTGCAGTGAACACAATCTTTGTGGGGTGCAGTGAACAAAACCTTTGTGGGGTGCAGTGAACACAACCTTTGTGGGGTACAGTGAACACAATCTTTGTGGGGTGCAGTGAACAAAACCTTTGTGGGGTACAGTGAACACAATCTTTGTGGGGTACAGTGAACACAATCTTTGTGGGGTGCAGTGAACAAAACCTTTGTGGGGTACAGTGAACACAATTTTTGTGGGGTGCAGTGAACAAAACCTTTGCGGGGTACAGTGAACACAATCTTTGTGGGGTGCAGTGAAGACAATCCTTTTGGAGTGCAGTGAACAAAATCTTTGTGGGGTACAGTGAACACAATCTTTGTGGGGTGCAGTGAACAAAATCTTTGTGGGGTACAGTGAACACAATCTTTGTGGGGTGCAGTGAAGACAATCCTTGTGGGGTGCAGTGAAGACAATCCTTGTGGGGTGCAGTGAACAAAACCTTTTGTGGGGTACAGTGAACACAATCTTTGTGGGGTACAGTGAACACAATCTTTGTGGGGTGCAGTGAACAAAACCTTTGTGGGTACAGTGAACACAATCTTTGTGGGGTGCAGTGAACAAAACCTTTATGGGGTACAGTGAAGACAATCTTTGTGGGGTGCAGTGAAGACAATCCTTTTGGAGTGCAGTGAACAAAATCTTTGTGGGGTACAGTGAACACAATCTTTGTGGGGTGCAGTGAACAAAATCTTTGTGGGGTACAGTGAACACAATCTTTGTGGGGTGCAGTGAAGACAATCCTTGTGGGGTGCAGTGAAGACAATCCTTGTGGGGTGCAGTGAACAAAATCTTTGGGGGGTACAGTGAACACAATCTTTGTGGGGTGCAGTGAACAAAACCTTTGTGGGGTACAGTGAACACAATCTTTGTGGGGTGCAGTGAACAAAACCTTTGTGGGGTGCAGTGAACAAAACCTTTGTGGGGTGCAGTGAACACAACCTTTGTGGGGTACAGTGAACACAATCTTTGTGGGGTGCAGTGAACAAAACCTTTGTGGGGTACAGTGAACACAATCTTTGTGGGGTACAGTGAACACAATCTTTGTGGGGTGCAGTGAACAAAACCTTTGTGGGGTACAGTGAACACAATCTTTGTGGGGTGCAGTGAAGACAATCCTTTTGGAGTGCATTGAACAAAATCTTTGTGGGGTACAGTGAACACAATCTTTGTGGGTTGCAGTGAACAAAATCTTTGTGGGGTACAGTGAACACAATCTTTGTGGGGTGCAGTGAAGACAATCCTTTTGGAGTGCAGTGAACACAATCTTTGTGGGGTACAGTGAACACAATCTTTGTGGGGTGCAGTGAACAAAACCTTTGTGGGGTACAGTGAACACAATCTTTGTGGGGTGCAGTGAACAAAACCTTTGTGGGGTGCAGTGAACACAACCTTTGTGGGGTACAGTGAACACAATCTTTGTGGGGTGCAGTGAACAAAACCTTTGTGGGGTACAGTGAACACAATCTTTGTGGGGTACAGTGAACACAATCTTTGTGGGGTGCAGTGAACAAAACCTTTGTGGGGTACAGTGAACACAATCTTTGTGGGGTGCAGTGAACAAAACCTTTGTGGGGTACAGTGAACAAAACCTTTGTGGGGTGCAGTGAACACAACCTTTGTGGGGTACAGTGAACACAATCTTTGTGGGGTGCAGTGAACAAAACCTTTGTGGGGTACAGTGAACACAATCTTTGTGGGGTACAGTGAACACAATCTTTGTGGGGTGCAGTGAACAAAACCTTTGTGGGGTACAGTGAACACAATCTTTGTGGGGTGCAGTGAAGACAATCCTTTTGGAGTGCATTGAACAAAATCTTTGTGGGGTACAGTGAACACAATCTTTGTGGGTTGCAGTGAACAAAATCTTTGTGGGGTACAGTGAACACAATCTTTGTGGGGTGCAGTGAAGACAATCCTTTTGGAGTGCAGTGAACACAATCTTTGTGGGGTACAGTGAACACAATCTTTGTGGGGTGCAGTGAACAAAACCTTTGTGGGGTACAGTGAACACAATCTTTGTGGGGTGCAGTGAACAAAACCTTTGTGGGGTGCAGTGAACACAACCTTTGTGGGGTACAGTGAACACAATCTTTGTGGGGTGCAGTGAACAAAACCTTTGTGGGGTACAGTGAACACAATCTTTGTGGGGTACAGTGAACACAATCTTTGTGGGGTGCAGTGAACAAAACCTTTGTGGGGTACAGTGAACACAATCTTTGTGGGGTGCAGTGAACACAATCTTTGTGGGGTGCAGTGAACAAAACCTTTGTGGGGTGCAGTGAACACAACCTTTGTGGGGTACAGTGAACACAATCTTTGTGAGGTGCAGTGAAGACAATCCTTGTGGGGTGCAGTGAAGACAATCCTTGTGGGGTGCAGTGAAGACAATCCTTGTGGGGTGCAGTGAACAAAATCTTTGGGGGGTACAGTGAACAAAACCTTTGTGGGGTGCAGTGAACAAAACCTTTGTGGGGTGCAGTGAACACAACCTTTGTGGGGTACAGTGAACACAATCTTTGTGGGTTGCAGTGAACAAAACCTTTGTGGGGTACAGTGAACACAATCTTTGTGGGGTACAGTGAACACAATCTTTGTGGGGTGCAGTGAACAAAACCTTTGTGGGGTACAGTGAACACAATCTTTGTGGGGTACAGTGAACACAATCTTTGTGGGGTACAGTGAACACAATCTCATACTTCTGAAGCTTTGAGGGTGCTGCCTGTTCTATACTCCTCCTCATCCATCCTTTTAGGTGTACAAACAATAGTAATTGGGGCCTAGAGTGCTTCTGTACGTGTGAAAAACATACACTTTTTTTTGATCATATTTCCTATTCCGCTATTCTATAAAAACCTTTGGGGCTCAATTAAATTGCGGAATAGTCTGTGTCGGTACGTGTGAGATCCACCTTTCCAAGTTTTTGGGGTTCATCTCATACTTCTGAAGCTTTGAGGGTGCTGCCTGTTCTATACTCCTCCTCCTCCTCATCCATCCTTTTAGGTGTACAAACAATAGTAATTGGGGCCTAGTGTGCTTCTGTACGTGTGAAAAACATACACTTTTTTTTGATCATATTTCCTATTCCGCTATTCAATAAAAACCTTTGGGGCTCAATTAAATTGCGGAATAGTCTGTGTCGGTACGTGTGAGATCCACCTTTCCAAGTTTTTGGGGTTCATCTCATACTTCTGAAGCTTTGAGGGTGCTGCCTGTTCTATACTCCTCCTCATCCATCCTTTTAGGTGTACAAACAATAGTAATTGGGGCCTAGTGTGCTTCTGTACGTGTGAAAAACATACACTTTTTTTTGATCATATTTCCTATTCCACTATTCAATAAAAACCTTTGGGGCTCAATTAAATTGCGGAATAGTCTGTGTCGGTACGTGTGAGATCCACCTTTCCAAGTTTTTGGGGTTCATCTCATACTTCTGAAGCTTTGAGGGTGCTGCCTGTTCTATACTCCTCCTCCTCCTCTTCCTCATCCATCCTTTTAGGTGTACAAACAATAGTAATTGGGGCCTAGTGTGCTTCTGTACGTGTGAAAAACATACACTTTTTTTTGATCATATTTCCTATTCCGCTATTCTATAAAAACCTTTGGGGCTCAATTAAATTGCGGAATAGTCTGTGTCGGTACGCGTGAGATCCACCTTTCCAAGTTTTTGGGGTTCATCTCATACTTCTGAAGCTTTGAGGGTGCTGCCTGTTCTATACTCCTCCTCCTCCTCCTCCTCATCCATCCTTTTAGGTGTACAAACAATAGTAATTGGGGCCTAGTGTGCTTCTGTACGTGTGAAAAACATACACTTTTTTTTTTATCATATTTCCTATTCCGCTATTCAATAAAAACCTTTGGGGCTCAATTAAATTGCGGAATAGTCTGTGTCGGTACGTGTGAGATCCACCTTTCCAAGTTTTTGGGGTTCATCTCATACTTCTGAAGCTTTGAGGGTGCTGCCTGTTCTATACTCCTCCTCCTCATCCATCCTTTTAGGTGTACAAACAATAGTAATTGGGGCCTAGTGTGCTTCTGTACGTGTGAAAAACATACACTTTTTTTTGATCATATTTCCTATTCCGCTATTCAATAAAAACCTTTGGGGCTCAATTAAATTGCGGAATAGTCTGTGTCGGTACGTGTGAGATCCACCTTTCCAAGTTTTTGGGGTTCATCTCATACTTCTGAAGCTTTGAGGGTGCTGCCTGTTCTATACTCCTCCTCCTCCTCTTCCTCATCCATCCTTTTAGGTGTACAAACAATAGTAATTGGGGCCTAGTGTGCTTCTGTACGTGTGAAAAACATACACTTTTTTTTGATCATATTTCCTATTCCGCTATTCAATAAAAACCTTTGGGGCTCAATTAAATTGCGGAATAGTCTGTGTCGGTACGTGTGAGATCCACCTTTCCAAGTTTTTGGGGTTCATCTCATACTTCTGAAGCTTTGAGGGTGCTGCCTGTTCTATACTCCTCCTCCTCCTCCTCCTCATCCATCCTTTTAGGTGTACAAACAATAGAAATTGGGGCCTAGTGTGCTTCTGTACGTGTGAAAAACATACACTTTTTTTTGATCATATTTCCTATTCCGCTATTCAATAAAAACCTTTGTGGCTCAATTAAATTGCGGAATAGTCTGTGTCGGTACGTGTGAGATCCACCTTTCCAAGTTTTTGGGGTTCATCTCATACTTCTGAAGATTTGAGGGTGCTGCCTGTTCCATACTCCTCTTCCTCATCCTCCCTTTAGGGTAGGAAAAAATTTAATCGGGCCTAGTCTGTGTTTGTACGTGTGAGATACACAGTTTTTTATCCTATTCCGCTATTCAATACACACCCTTTTGGTGTAAAAAACATTAAATTGCGGCATAGTTTGCATATTTGACATTTGCATATATTGTGCCTTGTTGCGCTGTTTTGAGTACTCCACCAACATGGCCAGTGGCAATGACGCCGTTCTCAGCTTAACTATCCCACTTCTATGCCTCCTTGAAAAAACAATTCGGGCGATGATGGAAGAGGATGTGGCACAGGATGAGGAGGAGGATGAAGAGGTAACATTTCAAAGGCTTTCAGGGCAGTCATTCGCAAGAGGCTCCGAGGGTGGGTTCCTGCACACACAAACGCCAGGGACACAATTGTCCAGCAGGGGCACAGTTCTGGAGGATGAGGAGGATGAGGAGGATGAGGAGCTGGAGGAGGAGATGGAACCATGTTCACAGCAGGGTGGCACCCAGGCCAGCTCATGGCCATCACTGGTGCGTGGCTGGGGGGATACAGAGGACACGGACGATACACCTCCCACAGAGGACAGCCTTTCGTCGCCTCTGGGCAGCCTGGCACACATGAGCGATTACATGCTGCAGTGTCTCCACAACGACCGCCGAGTTGCCCACATTCTAACTTGTGCTGATTACTGGGTGGCCACGCTGCTGGATCCCCGTTACAAGGACAACGTACCGTCCTTAATTCACTCACTGGAGCGCGATCGCAAGAATGCGCGAGTACAAGCGCACGCTGGTAGACGCGATGCTGCTGGCATTCCCATCTGACAGCGGGGCCACAGTGGAAGCACAAGGCAGAGGAGGAGGAGGAGGAGGAGGTCGCCAACTCAACCAGGGCACCGCCAGCACCTCAGAAGGCAGGGTTAGCATGGCCGAAATGTGGAAAAGCTTTGTCAGCACGCCACAACAAACAGCAGCACCAGCAGCTCAGATGGAACGTCTTAGCAGGAGGCAGCATTTTACCAACATGGTGGAGCAGTATGTGTGCACACGCCTACATGTAGTGAATGAGGGGTCTGCCCCCTTCAACTTCTGGGTCTCCAAATTGGGCACATGGCCTGAGCTTGCCCTTTACGCCTTGGAGGTGCTGGCGTGCCCTGCAGCCAGTGGATTATCTGAACGGGTATTTAGCATGGCTGGGGGTGTTATAACAGACAAGCGCAGCCGCCTGTCCAGAGACAATGTGGACAAGCTCACGTTCATTAAAATGAACCAGGCATGGATCCCACGGGACTTTTCCGTACCTTGTGCAGAATAGCAATGGATACCGACCTTACCCAGCCATTGTTCCATTTTTGCTCTTTCTCACTCTTTTGGGGTGTACCCTCATTTAAAATTTGTGAAAAGAAGCAGTGTTGGCTACCTCGTCCTCCTCCTCAGGGCCAGATTAACGTAGGGGCTATTGGAGCTGCAGCTCCATGCAGGCGCCTACCTTTTATATAGGCCCCGGGTTGGCCATATTCACTGTGACCGCTCTTCTGTCACTTGTAAACACAGAAGTCTGGCTTCTATGCTCGCTTCCCCAGGCAGCACCCTCAGAACCTCCCCACACATCGCGAAGGCCGGACAAGGAGGGACAGTTGCCGATGCATGGATGTGTTTATGGGCTTCAGAGACAGCATCCCATGTTGAATTAGGCATGCATGGCTGCACCCTTCCTCCTCTGGGTGCATGCCAAGGCACGGCCCTTAAGGCCCTTCAAAATCCTCAGCACCAAGACCATGATGCTCTTAATCCGGCCCTGGTCCTCCTCCACCACCGCTTCCACCTACACCGCCCATAGGTGTGCGCAGCCTATTGCATTAGGGTGTGCACCCCAAAGTTGAAATACACATGCATGTGTTTGCCTACATGTACATGGCCCCGATACATTACTCTCCCTGCTGGCAAAGAGAAATAGAGCAGAGCAGGTGCGAGGGAGATCTTTCCCATCTCCTCACTGGCAAACAGAGCGATAATGCTATGTGCCCTAGGTGATTAGGGTGTGCCCAGGTACACCAGGCACACCCTGTGCGCACGCCTATGACACCGCCACATCCACCACCACCTCAACCTCCCTCCTACTCCATATGGGCCTCGTCCTTCAGAGATGAAGAACATTGTTTTATTTTTCTGTTTTTTTTTTGTTGTTTTAAGTTATTTCCCTATCCACATTTGTTTGCAGAGCACTTGCCATGCTCTTAACTACGTTTTGCTGCCATTTGCAGCACTCTAGCCCTTTCCATTGGTGTTTTAGAGCCATTTTAGTGCCTTAAAGTTCGGGTCCCCATTGACTTCAATGGGGTTCGGTGTCCGGGAAAAGTTCGGTAAAAGTCCGGGACACGGACCCGGACTTTTTTTTAAAGTGCGGCCGAACCCGTCGAACACGGACATCTAGGTGTCCGCTCAACCCTACTCACTACTTTACATTGTAGCAAAGTGTCATTTCTTCAGTGTTGCCACATGAAAAGATATAATAAAATATTTAAAAAAGAGTGAGGGGTGTACTCACTTTTGTGAGACACTGTAAATAAAAGTGGGCTGCGGTAAGCACTGCAGAAGGGTTATATAATTTGTCCCAATCTTGTATCTGTCACTTTTCTGGACAACATAAAAAATATTGATAAAGGCAAGTAAAAATAAAAAAAGGAAATATACAAAATACTATAATAGAAACATACAAGAGCGACAGCAGAAAAAAAGACCAAGTGGTCCATCGAGTCTACACCTTAACCACTTAAGCCCCGGAAGATTTTACCCCCTTCCTGACCAGGGGGTATTTTGCGATTCGGCACTGCGTGACTTTAACGGACAATTGCGCGGTCGTGCGACGCTGTATCTAAACGAATTTGGCGTCCTTTTTTCCCCACAAACAGAGCTTTCTTTTGGTGGTATTTGATCACCTGTGCAATTTTTTGATCACGCGCTATAAACAAAAAAAGAGCGTAAATTTTGCAAAAATAGCAATATTTTTCACATTTTTTTATATGAAATTCCCCCCCAAAAAAATGTAAAAATCTAATTTTTTTAACATTTTCGGCCAATTTGTTTTATGCTACCTATGTTTGGTAAAAAAAAAATCACAAAAAGCTTATTTTGATTGGTTTGCGCAAAAGTTATCGCGTTTACTAACAAAGGGAAAGATTTTTGTCATTTTTGTTGTTTTTTTTTAACTCGTAATGGCGGCGATCTGCGATTTTTTTTGCGGTACTGCGACATTGCGGCGGACAGATCGGACCCTTGACTGACATTTTTGGGGTTACCAGTGACATTTCTACAGTAATCAGTGCTATACATATGCACTGTTACTGTAAAAATACACTGGCAGTGAAGGGGTTAACTTTTTTTGAAAGGGAGGGGCTATGTGTGTCCCTAGGGGCGTGCTTTCTACTGTGATTGGCTGTGGCTTCAGATGTATGAAGAGTGATCAACGGTTCTACATAGTAGAACCGTATGATCATCCTTCATACACAGGGGAGAATGACAGGCAGCTTGTTTACACAAGCCGCCTGACTTTCTCCCTCTCCCCCGCCGATCGCAGAGTGACCAGCGGACATCGGGTCCGCCGGTCACACGCGCGGGGGGGTCCGTGACCACGCGGGAGCGGGAGCGCGCCTCCGGGGGCACGCACTCGCTCCCTAGACCCTCACAAGCTAGTGACGTTGCCCTACGTCACTTTGCCTGTGAGGGGCTGACTGCCGACGTAGATCGGCGTTAGGCAGTCGACAAGTGGTTAAGGACCCATTTACACTCAAAGTTCCAAAATGCTCAACAAGCTAAATTTCATTGTTTTCAGTGGCCTCTAATCACACATGAGCGTCCTGTCGCTTGTAGCTGGACATCTGTTGCTCAAAATAGGACATGGACAGTGTTTTTTCAGGTGAATTTCAGGCATTTTGTAGTCTAGTCTGTATATTAACTGATCTCCTGCATCTAATGCTTTGCATTGGTTAAAACAAAAATGCCTGAAGCTTCAAAACCCATGTAAAATGCAGTATGTAATATATTTCTAACACACTCATATACGCTTGCAAAAATGCTCTAATAAAAAGCCATGAAAATTGTTCCACTCGTGTGAATGCAGCCCAGACTTTTTCAGCTACGATTGTCCCAAGCATGTTTTAAGCCACTTACCATTGACCGCCTCACTACCTCTGCTAGAAATCTATTCCAAGCATCAACTACTCTTTCTATAAAATAATACTTTATAAGATTAGATTTAAACCTCCCTCCTGCTAGTTTGAGGTCAAGCCCTGTGTTCTTGATCTTCGCTTCATATTGCAAATATTGCCCTCCTGAACCTTATTTACATCCTTAATGTAATGAAAAGTTTAAATCATGTCTTCATTACAGATATTAACCAACAGAATCCACAATACAGTATTCTTCCCCATAGTGGGCCTTGACGTTATTTGCCCTGTATTATAATTCATGCACCTTAAAATACACAAGAAACAGCTTTAAAATTAAAGTCAATTTTTTTATTACAGTCTTGACAATTCAAATGCAAACTTGTTTATGGTACAACGAGACTGACAGTCTGTCTAAAAGTATCATACAGAGTTATAATTTTAAGCCGTAAGCAGAAAAAAAAAAAGTGTGCTGTTTTACATATATATTTGACCTTTTTATTTTTTTAAAAGTATAACAAAAGGTTTAAATATTACAACTAAGACAACATATGTACATTTATGGATGTATATTACAAAACATAATTTGACAGATGGATTCACTTTTACAATATGGCAGACTTAAGACATGCTTTGCCAAGAGTGCATTTCTACATAAAAAGTAAATGTGATATTAGGAAATCATTTAAGACAAAATAAAAAACAACAATATTTATCTCATTGAAGGAAAATTAAACTATGGCCTAAAAACACCTATGCTGCCCAATACCTCAGTAATATTAGTGTGACAACCCCCCACCACCCCAAAACAAAAACAAAAAAAAAAAAAGCCACCCAAGAGAATTGACACTGGGTGTGTGTAAGTTGAGGTAATGGTTTGCTGCACCTGGGGCAGCCATTTCAGTCTCATGTAAGGAAGGTTTTTCTGTGTAGAACTTTTTTTGAGAGAAAAGATTCAGATGTTAAGAACAACTGAACTGCCACTTTCCTGTCTGCAGGGCAAAATGGAAGGATAATTGAGGGATTATGTGTTGCTGTGGGCAACAATCTTCTTTCAGGCACTTGCTTACATGAGCAAAGGATGAATAATCTGTCAGCAATGTTGACCAGTACACTTCAGTCCCTTTCATACCCAATTTTGCATTTGTATCTAAAAAGTTGAATGGTTTTGGTTGCCCATATCAACCACTAATCAGGATCTCCCACTCCACACTAGAACCATGTCAGGGAGAAGGTGGTTGCTATGGTCAACTGGTCATTTAGAACAGTTTTAAAGCGGAACTAAACCCTCTTTGTGTTTTCAGCCAAGGAGGCTGCCAACTTGGCCTCAGTTTGATCTTTGATAAAGGAAAAGGAATTGGCAGCACTCCAGGTTGAGTCAAAATCCAGATTTATTGACTGGACATCCAAATTATGACAATCGTGACAAGGTCAGTTTGATCTTTAACCGCTCGCCGACCACCGCAAGTACATATACTGCGGCGGTCAGCCCCTCGCAGGCAGAGTGACGTATCGGTATGTCACTAGCCTGTGAGGCTCTGGGGAGCGAGCGCGCGCCGCCGCCGGCGGCATGCTCCCGCGTGGTCACGGACCCCCCCCCCGCGTGTGACCGGTGGACCCGATGTCCGCCGCTCACTCTGCGATCGTCGGGGGAGAGGGAGAAAGGCAGGCAGCTTGTGTAAACAAGCTGCCTGTCATTCTCCCCTGTGTAGAAACATTGATCATACGGTTCTACTATGTAGGACCGTTGATCAGTGTTCCTACAGCTCAAGCCACAGCCAATCACAGTTAGAATCACGCCCCTAGGGACACACACAGCCCCTCCCTCTCAAATAAAGTTAACCCCTTCACTGCCAGTGTAATTTTACAGTAACAGTGCATATGTATAGCACTGATTACTGTAGAAATGTCACTGGTAACCCCAAAAGTGTCAAAAATGTCAGTCAAGGGTCCGATCTGTCCGCCCCAATGTCGCAGTACCGCAAAAAAAAAAACGCAGATCGCCGCCATTACGCGTTAAAAAAAAATGACAAAAATCTTTCCCTTTGTTAGTAAACGTGATAACTTTTGCGCAAACCAATCAAAATACGCTTTTTGCGATTTTTTTTACCAAACATATGTAGTATAAAACAAATTGGCCGAAAATGTTAAAAAACTTTGATTTTTACTTTTTTTGGGGGGGGGAATTTCATATAAAAAAATGTGAAAAATATTGTTATTTTTGCAAAATTTACGCTATTTTTTTGTTTATAGCGCATGATCAAAAAATCGCACAGGTGATCAAATGCCACCAAAAGAAAGCTCTGTTTGTGGGAAAAAAAGGACGTCAAATTCGTTTAGGTATAGCGTCGCACGACCGCGCAATTGTCCGTTAAAGTCACGCAGTGCCGAATCGCAAAATACCCCCGGGTCTTTTAGCAGCCAAATCCTCCGGGGCTTAAGTGGTTAACTGCCATGATGCTGCATATGTGATCAGTTATGACACCAGCCATTTTAATGGTTTTGTCAGTTTGGAAGAGAGCAAAAGCAAATGTGATAGTTACATTCCCCAAACATGCTGTTTTTTTAATCTTTTAATTCGATGGGTTTAGTTCCGCTTTAATGCACAAACTCCATAGTGGGCTGAGGTATTACAGGTAACCAACTGGCTGAGCAGGTCTTCGGCTTCCAAAATGGCTGCCCAAGCTTTAGGTGTGTTACCACTTTTTCTTTAAAAATGTCCTTGTAAAAGTGAATCCACTGGTAACACTAGACTAAGGGCAGAATAAATAAAAAATGCACTCTACAATGTAACTGTATATAATCAGGTACCAAAGAAAAAAAGTGTTTTTTTTTTTTTTTTTTCAAATAGTTTTCTGTACATTACTGGGGAGGGGAATGATCGCCATGTTTTTGGAGAATACAAAAAAAAAAAAAAAAATGAGATGACATAAAAAAATGTAAAATAACAAAAGGGAAGAACATGCACAAAAACATTTACCACATGGATGAGAACACTGATCCTCACTTTGTAGAAAAATGGGGGGACATAAAATCTGTGTTGCTCCTAGCAACCACCCAGCTTCCTTCTTTTGTTTCTTAACCTGCCCCCTAGTGACATTAAAGGACAAAATTGTTTTGAAGGATGTCATTCCTTCAGACATCCAATAGCTTAGACCCATTCTGGTCAGATAGGGATCTTTCTACTTTTTTTTTTTATTATTATTTTGTAAATTTTTTACTTCACAATTGCAGGAAATTCACAGTCATGTTTGCATATTTTCTATCAATTGCAAAAAATCGCGCAGTTCATGTGAAATGTGCACCCCATAAATGCAAATTGTGCATTTGCACTGGCAGCCCTTTGTGACTATATAAATCTCCTACAGTAAATGCATACATATCATACAGGCTTTAGAAGTACAATTGCACATCAGCCTTCTAGATCTACACATTTTGTTTCAATTGCTTAAAGCTAAATGTTATTCTGCTTAAACTTTGCTTTCCTTGATAGGCAATGCAGGCAAATCATGGCTAGTTGGAGGGGTCAGCAGAGTGCTAAACATAGTTTCCTGCCTTTGTACTCCTCTTAGCATCCTGCATCCGTACTCTTTTCAAGAGCCCCAAGCAGTGGGAGGAGTTAAATATCAAAACGCCTTGATGAGTGGATGTCAGTCTAGGGAAGTGGGTGTTCCTATGCAGGCTTCATTTGCATGCAGACTACCTTAGGTAACACCCACATGTGATGCTGAGCCTCCAAGAACTAAAATCCAATAAATGAAAGGGGCAGGCCAGGAAAAGCCAGGCTAAGGAGGAATAGTCTACATGATGCTGGACATCCTCCAGCCAGATAATTAGGTGAACTCTATCTGACTTGCTGCAGCTTCTAATGCATATTGCAAAGACGACATGTGTGCAGTAAAAGCAGAGTAAGCAATTCTCATACACCTGTGCAAGACTGAGGGAAAGACTGAGGGAAAGGCTGAAGGAAAGGCTGAAGGAAAGACTGATGGAAAGGCTGAAGGAAAGGCTGGACCCAGCTTTTTACATGTTTAGTTTTGGATAGTGTCCAAAATTTATGTCAGTTTTTTTGGCCAGTCTGTGATCCTATTGGGTGATTTCCTTTGCTTTCTGTGCCTTCACCAGAACAGAAGGTAAGAAGAACACTGTTCGAAATTCTAACCCCTCTCCACTGTACTAAAAAATCTGTGTTTCAATTGGAGAGATTTCACATTACTTTCTGTCCTGGCAGAAGGTGAGAGCAAATCAAAAACACATATGGCAATAAAACCTGACAGATAGGTCTACAGGTGCATCTCATAACATTAGAATATCATCAAATGTTAATTTATTTCAGTAATTCAATTCAAAAAGTTAAACTCATATTTTATATAGATGCGTTACACACAGAGTGATATATTAAAAGCATTTCTTTCTTTTAATTTTGATGATTATGGCTTACAGTTAGTGAAAACCCAAAATTCAGTATCTCAGAAAATTAGAATTTTACAAAAGACCAATTAAAGGATTTTTAATACAGAAATGTTGGCTTACTGAAAAGTAAGTATAGTATGCACTCATTACTTGGTCAGGGATCCTTTGCATTTTTTTATTGGTCTTATGTAATATTCTAATTTTCTGAGACACTGAATTTTGGGTTTTCACTAGCTGTAAGCCATAATTATCAAAATTAAAAGAAAGAAATGCTTGAAATCACTCTGTGTGAAACACATCCATAAAAAATATAGCAGTTTAACTTTTTTTGAATTGAATTACTGAAATAAATTAACTTTTTGATGATATTCTAATTTTATGAGATGCATCTGTATATCTAAAACTAAATCAAAAGTTTTGGTTGAATTTTTTATTAATACCAAACTTAGCTACACCTACTCAGCTAAAAAGTGTTATTTCCCTTTCTTTTTAAATGTTGGCAGTAGTATACAAATGGGAGGGTCTTAGGGACTGGGTCATCTGCCATTATCATGCTATTTTTTTGCCTTCTAATATCAGCAGACAACAGATATAGGAGTATGGCAGAAAAAACAGCAGATTAAAGTGGATCCTCCATGTGTGTATGATAGCAATGGACCCATAAAAGTGAAAGTTGGTTCTGATGGATGTCATATAAAAAGTGATTTTTCCTTCAAAGAAACAAATCGGTGATTGAAATATAGTATAGGTCTATCTTTTTCTGTTCCAAGGCTGCCACCTCTTCGATAGTGACAAAGAAGGCACTCAACAGATGGTAAATTCCTGGATGTGTACAGAGAAGCTGGTACAAAAGTTCATCTCACTAGAAACACTTTTTCAAACATTTAATGGTTAAGAGCATCAAATACATCCAAAACATTTCAGGAGAAAACAGTCCACCCCCTCCAAAAAAAGCCATCTGCCTTTAGTGCCATCAGGAGATGTTAAGACATCCTTAATACAGGTCCCTTTGTCCATTCTGTCGTGAATATATTACCATTGACTGCTCAAGCTCAAAAGAAAAGGGGGGGGGGGCGAGATTATTTTCCCCTGAAACATTTTGACTTTGATGCTCTTAATCACTAAATGTTTCAAAAAGCCCTTCAATTAAGATGAATTTTTATACCAGGCAATTCTCACTACACCATCCACAAATTTCCCATATGGCAAATTAAAATGACCATTTTTTGCCAGCATACTGCCCTCAACACAAATTGTTTTAGAAGGCCATTTGTAAACAAATCATTCACCTACTTTTCACTCCAGCAATGGACTGGACTGGTTCTCAAGGGATTTAATGCTTTCAGCTTTGGTAAGAGGTACATTGATTGCAGTGGAAGTCCATTTTTTTTTTTTTGTACAATGTAGGAAAGATTTTGAACAGGTCATTAACCAATAAGGAGTTTTCGATTCACTGAAATATTAACCAAATTTCTGATATTTGGGTCATTTCGCCAAAATACATTGGAATAAAGGGCTAAAGCAGAATTATTGTCAATGCACACTAGGGGCATAAAAAATGCAGAGCCTCTGGCAAAAAACGGCATAAAAAACACTCATATTAGCTCATATTGCACAAGGGTTTAGGAGAGTTTATTGGCATTTGCTTTTAGTGTTTATAAGTGTTTTTTTCCCAAAAAATTCCCCTCTGTTCATTTTTCAATGTACACTTCACTTGAAAAAAGCAAACTCTCCAAAACACCGTGTTTAGAAGCGTTTGGGAGCATTAAGCAAATTTTCTGCCTGAAAACCCCTTTCAAAAACGCAATCCAGAAGGGTTTTTTTTTTTTGCCTCCAAACATTGAGCTTAAAATATGCCTCTAAACGTCCTAATGTGCAAGGACACATAGGAGAATATTGAGCTGCTTCCACAGGCAGGAGAACAAAATGTAACACTCCTGTAGAAGGAGTTTTTTTTTAAGCCCAGTGTGCATGGACCCTTAAGCTGGTTTTCAGTAGTTTTTAGGGTGCAAAAAACCTAAATGGCCCCTTATATAAATAGCACCTATAAAAAGAGGCCCAAAAAGTGACTTATAAAATTTAGAGACGATACAGGCAAACTTTTTCACAGAATGGATAAATTATTCACCATTAATGATAAACATTACATAAACTGTGGAGTTCATAGTGATGCCGGTGTCACAGGAAGGAACCGTTAGCAGCATGCAACGCAGGCAATCGACACTCCTGGAAGTATCAATTGCATTGGGATTCTCTGGAGGCTGCAGTAGTGGAAGATGGATGAGTTCAGACTCGCTGCACTCTAGAGAGATTAGTACTCATTCTTAGCATTCTCATGGAAAATAACATTAAAGCCTTGTCTACCCATCTATGAAGGCCAATACTGCTCTTGGGACTTTTAAAGTCCAAGTTCAGTCCAAACTTTAATTCTAATTTTAGACAAAGAACAGAAAGCAATGGACCAGCTGTTAAAAATTTAAGGATATCTGTGTTCCTACTGGGAAGATTGAAGAGACCTTATGATGTCAAAAACACACCCAAAAAATTCTAAGCAATTGGATTTATCCTTGCCAAATCGCAAAAAAGCGGGCTGTTTTTAGAACCTCCAAGGACCCTTTCTTTAGGACAACAGTCACTGTTGCCTTGACAAAAGGATTCTTAAGGCCCTAAATGTTGAAACTTCTTTCGCTATGTGGCAACAATAAGGCTCCGTTCACACCTGAGCAGAGGCCAAAAATGCTTGTAATCTGCAAATAAAAAGCTCATGTACTTTTCTGATTGACAGGCATTTTGCTTCAGGTGACAGAATGCTCAAATGTGAACAGGGGCCATTGAAATGAAATGAATGGGATTTGGCTGGTTGAGCATTTTAGAGCTACAAGCAGAAAATGACTCAGGTGGGAATTAGGCCTAAAACCAATTGCTTGGAAATTTTTGGGTGAGCTAATAATGATAACATTTAGATTTCTGCAATTTCTTCATGACAGTACTATCTGTTGATGGTCACTTCAGCAAATACACTGACTTGGTTGCTATACTGTATTAGACTGAATTAAACGGTTTTCCCCATTGCAGAGATTCTGCTTTGCTTTTCCTACAGAAAGTGATTGGAAATCTCTCCAGTGATTGGAGTGGGACACAGACTGCCACAAAGACAACTTTTTAAGTAAAAAGTTAATGAGTTAAAACGGGTAGTGTTATTATCAGCATATCTTCAGGCCCAGTGACAACCACTTTTTTCCTATCCTGCTGTCAAAGGACAGGAAGTGAGATAAAATCTCCCCTTTGAGGTCACCAACATTAATTAAACCCAACGGATGGATGAACACTTCCCAAGTTTATGCAAAACTAATAAAACAAACCAGCTGAATTTGGGCTTTAATTTAAAAACAACTTCAAAATGATAGTCTCTTAACACTATAAAGATTAATATTCACTTTTTTGGGAAGTCAAGCAGGGTTCAATCTACTGCTATGCCTTTATAGCTGGGCCCTGGCAAAAACATCTCCAAATATCAAACAGGCCTAATCTGACCTCTCATCCAAGCATGTAATGGCACATGCTGAAGTTTACTCTTCATATATTGCTATTGAGAGTCCACTAGGAGTTAGGTTATACAGAATTTGCTTCCTGCACCCAATAGCAGATCCTTCCAGTGACACCAGCAGCTCAGCTAAAAAAAAAAAAAATCAGGCTTTGTAACCCCTGCCCGTGTCTGAGAACTGTAAAGATATGGTAGGAGATAAAAGCTTGCCCTGCTCCTTCAAAAAAAGAAATAGTATTTCCACTAAACATTTGGATACCTTTAAAGAATTTCCGGTCCCCTAACATTTATATTGACTGGCCAGTACCCTTTTGGGCAATGACAGATATTGTCAGTCTGTTTGCTTAAGCAGCAAAGAGCAATGAATAATCTGAAAACAATTTTTCGACTCCACAAACTTTTACATTCATAAGTACCATGACACCATATGCACTGGCATATGACCTCTAGCCCGCTTTTTTGATTGTTGTTATCTGCATCTGACAAAGGCTCTGCAATAAGGCAGAAAGTGCAGTCAGTGGCGGATAGCAAGAACAGTTTTTGGGGGCCCCATTCATCTACTGTCCAAGCATGAAAACGTATTTACTATGTAATGGGAGGTCTCAGAGGGGCCTTGTGCAACTGCACAATTGGTAAATATTTTTTTTTCTTTTACTAATAGGACTTTAGCCAAAATGTGAGTTACTGCACTTTGAGCACCGACACCACTCTATACCCTTGTCCGACTGAACAGACAGAACATTAACAAATACTAGACAGTCTTTACAATTTTTGGTTTAGATTAGATCCCTAAAATAATAAAAAAAAAATATATAAAAATGCATCTCTTCCCCCTAACCATCACATACAAAATTCAAGTGCAATTTAAAATATTAATTATACTACACACTTCACTCTCTTGCCATAATACTCGTTTGCAGGTAGTTTCCTAAACCAACTGAAAAAAAAAAAAACCTCAAAAACAACATCGTGCGCCGGCTTATTCGAACTTGGAATATAGGGCACTAGCAAGCCACAAAGAAACCAAGAGGCATCTGTACTGTGTCAACATTTCACCACAGATATGAAGCTCCTATGACAGTGGTAGGTGGTTACATGATCCTTGCTATGTAGGGGGCTGGGGAAGTCCATGAAAAACTCCAGACAAAACATTGGTCACCCATTATGCTACAGGGATGACTATCAATTTACATCTGCCCCTTGCTTCAGGATTAACCATTACTTAAAAAAAAATATCAGTACCAAAAAAGTGTGGAGTCTATAACAGCAAGGAAGGCCTCTCTGTATTGCCACTCGTCACTGAACACAACTGAATTTGAGCCAACTGCTGAAATGCCCTTATCCTCTCATGCTGCTTATCTGCAAATCTAATTAGAGTGAGAAGTGAGAAACTTTAGTATGGATACTTAATTGCATTAAAAAAAAAAAAAAAGGCCAAGTGGAGATAACCTAATACTCTATTTGTATTCCGGAAGCATGAGTTGTTATGGGAGTTCTTCTTCAAAGTTGATCTTAACCCTCTACATAAAGTTGCCCTCACTTCACCCATTCACCCTTGCTCTACATATTTTTTTTTCTTTTTTCGTGTGAACTGTGTGGCCCCACCCTCCCATGCATGTCACTCACCTAGGTAAATGACGTACACAGTGCTTGCTGTGCCTCTTGGGATATGCATATCACAGCTTCCAGGAGGCCTTAGTCTTTCATTCAGAAGGAGGAGGGGAGCAGGTCTAGTGGGCTGTCATTAAGAGACACGGAAGAGACATCACAAACAACATGGTGGGAAAACACTGGATCTGCTAGGTGGGTTAGTATCTGAATAGTGCAGAAAACACCAACCGTAAGCAGGGGTAGAAAAAAAAAAAGTGTGCGTGTGTGTGGTAGGGTGAAAAAAGGAACATGTTCAGGAAACATGTAGCCACTGATAATTGCATTTAAAAACAGTTGCAGTAATTCCATCTTCTGGAAGAAAAACTGTCAATTTGCCAGGTCAAACATTGAGGCCATTTAACTTTCTAGGATATCCATTTTTATGACCTCCAAAGACCTTGAAGGAAATGTCATTTCCCTATAGTTTTCTTGTCTTGTCTGCTCTTTCTTGAAACTGAATTTTAGAAAACACGTTGCTTAACAGTTTATACCTCAGAGGTTTGGTCGTCTACGGAACGGCTTGAATGCTTTTATAAATGGCAGCATGCATATTTAATAGATGTAATGATACTGCAGCTTTGAAAGTCTTCAATCCAGAATATTGAAAAAAACAGAAGCTTTTTTTTTCCTGGAAAATTCCAAAGCCAAAATAAAAAAAAAATTAAGCGGCGTCCATAAAATACTTTTTCTTAAAAGCCTTTTTTCCCTCCAAAAGAATGGAAGAATGAAGACTAAAAGTCTTTCACGTGTAACAGTTTCTAAGACAGGGAGGGACAAATTGTTTGGGTGGACCAGGGAGAAAAAAAAACAATGCAAAAAATAAAATAAAAAAACAAAATCAACTAATTAAAATAAAGCTATTTATAAGGCCGTAAAAATCTAGACACTTTTGACCGAAGAAGTTTAATGAAAGATCGTGGGAACATTTCTTTTGTTTCAGGTGGCGTGTACTTAAAGTAATTTTGGGGATGTGCTAAGACATCAAATAGAGCCTTGATCAGCTTCTTGTCCTGCAGGAAAATCAGAAAATAAGGTTTATTTCAGAGTTTCTCAGTAAGAACAGAATATCACTGACACTGGCTATCAAGATTAACGTAGAATAATCTAAATCCCCTAAAGAAAATGCATAGATACTATATATATATATATATATATATTTATATATATATATATATATACACACATATATATCTATGTATACAGTGCCTTGCAAAAGTATTCGGCCCCCTTGAACTTTGCGACCTTTTGCCACATTTCAGGCTTCAAACATAAAGATATAAAACTGTAATTTTTTGTGAAGAATCAACAAGTGGGACACAATCATGAAGTGGAATGAAATTTATTGGATATTTCAAACTTTGTTAACAAATAAAAAAATAAAAATTGGGCGTGCAAAATTATTCAGCCCCTTTACTTTCAGTGCAGCAAACTCTCTCCGGAAGTTTAGTGAGGATCTCTGAATGATCCAATGTTGACCTAAATGACTAATTATGATAAATAGAATCCACCTGTGTGTAATCAAGTCTCCGTATAAATGCACCTGCACTGTGATAGTCTCAGAGGTCCGTTGAAAGCGCAAAGAGCATCATAAAGAACAAGGAACACACCAGGCAGGTCCGAGATACTGTTGTGGAGAAGTTTAAAGCCGGATTTGGATACAAAAAGATTTCCCAAGATTTAAATATCCCAAGGAGCACTGTGCAAGCTATAATATTGAAATGGAGTATCAGACCACTGCAAATCTATGAAGACCTTGCCGTCCCTCTTTCTTTCAGCTCATACAAGGAGAAGACTGATCAGAGATGCAGCCAAGAGGCCCATGATCACTCTGGATGAACTGCAGAGATCTACAGCTGAGGTGGGAGACTCTGTCCATAGGACAACAATCAGTCGTATACTGCACAAATCTGGCCTTTATGGAAGAGTGGCAAGAAGAAAGTCATTTCTTAAAGATATCCATAAAAAGTGTTGTTTAAAGTTTGCCACAAGCCACCTGGGAGACACACCAAACATGTGGAAGAAGGTGCTCTGGTCAGATGAAACCAAAATCGAACTTTTTGGCAACAATGCAAAACGTTATGTTTGGCGTAAAAGCAACACAGCTCATCACCGTGAACATACCATCCCCACTGTCAAACATGGTGGTGCCAGCATCATGATTTGGGCCTGCTTTTCTTCAGCAGGGACAGAGAAAATGGTTAAATTGATGGGAAGATGGATGGAGCCAAATACAGGACCATTCTGGAAGAAAACCTGATGGAGTCTGCAAAAGACCTGAGACTGGGGCGGAGATTTGTCTTCCAACAAGACAATGATCCAAAACATAAAGCAAAATCTACAATGGAATGGTTCACAAATAAACATATCCAGGTGTTAGAATGGCCAAGTCAAAGTCCAGACCTGATTCCAATCGAGAATCTGTGGAAAGAACTGAAAACTGCTGTTCACAAACGCTCTCCATCCAACCTCACTGAGCTCGAGATCGATTCCCTGGACAGAGATAGGGGGGACCTTAGGTAGTTTAGACATTACCTGAACCTTTGCAGGAATTAAATCAGCACAAGGAGGCTCAGGACATGAAAAGGACAAGCTTTGTCCCCCTTTCTGGGTACCCCCAGAAGAAACATTTCATGGATCTCCTTGATGCTCACCAAAGAGGTTCTTGGGGCTGGAAACCAGCAAAGATGTCCCTCCAACCCCATAATGGGTGAGGGTAGACCTTTATGCTGAAGGAGTCTTGTCTGCTGGTCTGGGAAAGCTAGCTCTAGGCTTACCCGATTAAGGTTGCTTGGAACCTCCCGGGGAAGATTTAAAACATCTATTTCCCTTATTTTCTGTCCCAGAAGTACAAAATAATTTCTCTGGGCTGAGAAGGAGGGCCCCTGTGTGTGGCGAGGCTACTTCCCTTTCCTTAACTGTGGCAGGAAGATACTCTCCCCCCCCCCCCCCCCGTGATACCCTTAATGATGTCATCCAGGGTAGCCCCAAACAAGGGCAGATCAATGAGAGCTTTCTTAGAGTCTTGGTCTGCCGACCAATTCTTAAGCCACAGCCTCCGCTTTCTTGTCAGCTGGGTCCTTACAGGATAGGGATTCCTCTACTGGGATCATGGTCGCTTTATTCAACATGGAAACAGGAGGGTCCAACACTGGTGGACTAGCCCACTATTTTAAAAGTGACTCCTCAAAAGGGTAATGTATAGCAAAAAGTTTGGGGACCACAAAAGAGTAATTTTGATTGCTCCCATTCCTTACAGGAAAACCTGTCAAAATAAGGCACATAAGGAAACACCCTTGAAGTATGATGTGACTTGTGCGTACCAAACGACGCAGCCACGTCTGTGGCTACATCAGCCGCATCCTCCATTTTAAAGTCTCACGCACTGCAGTGATAAGTTTGTCTACCAGCGCTCTTTTATTCCCTGCTGCAACCATGGAGGAATCATCCTATCGGATGGATCAAGGGGTGTGATATTTAATCCCCCTGGACGGGCCGTGTTTACAGCGACATCAGGGTCAGAATCAGATGAGACAGTCTGAGCAGGGGAAGGCGGGGGATGCTTCCTCCTGGGACTTTGCCCACACGCCACTTCCAGCAGGGACACTAAGAACTGTAGGACCGCCGTCAGTGCAATCATGGGAATCTGGGGTTTCCGAGGGACCTGCCACTTCCATGAGGGGGTCAGCGGGGGAGATGTGAGCCTGAGGCTTCATAAGGAAAGGAAGATCTTGCAGTAAAAAAACGATCTTTTGACACCACAAAAGGATCCCCTCAAGGCTTAGGGTACCTGTCAGCAGAGAAAGATAACAGGGACCCCCAAAGACTCACCCTAACGACTGGAGGAGCGCCGAGAATTCAAACCCAGTATCATCATAGATGCTATCCCTGTTCATATGTCCCGGGCACAGGAAGAGGAAACTAAGGAGGAAGAGGAGGAGGAGCTTCATCATCCCCACAAGGCTTCAGTTGTTTCCAGCATCTCCCAGACTAAGGGAAAATGGCCCCTGTGACATCATCTGGCTACACAAACATGGCCGCCAACAGGAGACCGGCCAGGCTAAGTGAAAATGGCCACCATCAGCTACAAAGACTGAAGCATGCTGCCAGGATCTTTCCTGCACCCTCTGCAATGCTGCACCCTCTGCAAAGGATCCCCCCTGAATGTAGGACACACATTTAGGGGAGACCCTGCTGTACACTCTGAACTGGGACCCCCCTGCACTATGCCCACACTGCAAACAGCAGGGCAGAAACCTAGGGTTCTCCTACACTGGGACCCCTCAAGACTACTAGGGCGGGACACACACTATTCCCAGTACCCTTACAAAGTGGGGACAGTGGGGGAGACCCCAGGGGTCTCTGCTGCATTCTCTGCCTTGGGACCCCCATCCGATTCTAGATCCAGACAGGGGGTGATGGGAGTGGGGGAAGCCCAGCTCACTGAGGGATTTAATGATGGGAGGAGGGAACCTGCAGGGAGGTCTGACCATCCCGGGAGGTTACCCGCGTCCACCCCAAAGAAAACCACCAAAAGGGGAGAAGGGACTGTACCTACCCTTCCATGGTGCAGGTAACGCTCCGGACAGAACTCCTCGCCCCAGAAGTAGGGGAGCTGTCGGCCAAGGGACGGCTGCGACTCAAACCCAAGCCCAGTCGTATGCGACCCTGTGAGACATTTAACTTGCAGGCCAGCCTCTGTCCGTGAGGCTACGTCACGGCCGACCTAGCAGGTAGCTGCGGTCTGCACATGCTCACTGGCTGGGCTGGGGGGACCACTCAATCTAGATTATCCAGCCCATCGCTCAGCCTGGCAGTTGATTGTAGATCTCCCGAAAGAAAACAAAAGAGATGTAAGGAAGGAGAAATTTGCTAGAACCAGGGATCCCTAGGTCCTTACTCCTGACTAGACAGATTAAAACAGATTACCTAGAGCAGAGAGAGGGGTTAAATACCAGCTGAGGACGGCCCATGGGCGTAGCCAGGTGTTTTTTTTTGTTCTGCCTAGTTCTACTTCTGGAGGAGGCAATATAACCCACTAGTTATGATTTATGGAGCGCTTTGTCTGTCGATGAGCGAAAGAGAAAGTACGATTTTAATCAATATCTAAATCAGTGTTTCTCAACTCCGGTCCTCAGGGCCCACTAACAGGCCAGATTTTAAGTATCACCTTGGGGAGATGCAGACTAGAATACTGCAATCACTGAGCAGCAAATTATATCACCTGTGATGTATTTCAGTTTTCTTGCAAACCTGGCCTGTTAGTGTGCCCTGAGGACCGGAGTTGAGAAACACTGATCTAAATAAACACAAGAACAATTTCCAAAGTTTTGACAAAACAATTACATGACAGCATGGTTAATAATATAATTTGGATTACAAAACCTTTAGTTTTACTCAAATTAGTTGAGGCAAAAATGTATACACCCCACAAAAAAAAAAACAACTACATCTAGTATTTTGTATGACCTTTATGATTTGTAAGGACAGCACCAAGTCTTCTAGGAATGCAACGAACAAGTTGGTGACATATTGCAACATCTATCTTTTTCCATTCTTTAAGAACGATCTCTTTTAGAGCCTGGATGGAGAGTGATGCTTAACTTGCCTCTTCAGAATTCTCCATAGGTGTTCAATTGGGTTCAGATCAGGAGATATACTTGGCCACTTATTCACTTTCACCCTGTTCTTCTTCAGAAATGCAACTGTGGCCTTAGATATGTTTTGGATCATTGTCATGTTGGAAAAGTGCGACACGACCAAGGGCATGGAGTGATGGTAGCATCTTCTCTTTCAATACAGAACAGTACATCTGAGAATTCATGATACCATCAATGAAATGCAGCTCCCTGACACCAGCAGCACTCATGTAGCCCCACAGAAAGGCACTGCCACCAACATGTTTTACTGTTGACACCATGAATTTTTATTTGTACTCCTCACCTTTGCAACCCCATACAGTGTTGAAGCCATCAGTTCCAAAAACATTTACATGAGGCATCTTGGTCTCATCACACTCAAGAGTACACAGTCCCAGTAGTTGTCTTCTTATTCAGCATGGGCCATGACAAATTCTAGGCAGGCTTTTTTGTGGATAGGCTTTAGGAGATGCTTCCTTCATGGACGACACCCATGCATGCTATTCCACACTATTCCTCTGTGTAGGCTGTATTGTGTCACGGGAAACAATCACCCCACTTTGGCTTTCTCCTTCTTTAGCTAACTGCAGTGAACTTGCATTACAAGCATTACTCTTGTCGAGATGTTAATTTCCATGGACGGCCTGGATGTCTGAGATAGTTGCAGTTCCATCTTTGTTGAATTTTTGTATTGCTTTTGCTACAGTATTCTGACTAATAAATAAAGCTTTGCTGATCTTCTTGTAGCCTTCACCTTTCTTGTGTAAAGAAATAATTTTCTTTCTCAGGCCTTGTGACATTTCTCTTCCATGTGTTGCCATTGCTAACAGCATGAAATTGGAAGGGGTTTTCTTTGTTAAGTAACACCCTTTTATAATCAACTGTCTTCTGGACACCTGTTTAATAAATAGTTAGACTCACCTGTAGTTGAATTCTTGTTATTTATGATTTTGTTGTATAAAATTTGGCTTTGCTCCTAAGACTTTCATTGGGGTGTATTCATTTAATACATTTGTGAGGAAAAAAATTGATTTTTGTAAGATCTTACCGTAAAATCCTTTTCTCTTAAGCTCATTGACAGACGTAGTCTTCTTGATTCTCAAGAGCTGGGTTATGTTGTCTCCGCAGGAGTAGGACTAGGCAGAAAGACAAAACGTTCTGGCTCCACCTTAGGGGCAGTCCCTGAGGGTATATCCTCCCTCTCTTTGCTACAGGGAATCAGTTCTGTTCTAAAGCAGTAACAGATAATTTAACCCAACCCAACTCAATGATAGAGGGGCGGTTACTACGTCTGTCAATGAGCTTAAGAGAAAAGGATTTTACGGTAAGATCTTACAAAAATCCATTTTTCTCTATCGCTCATTGACAGACGTAGTCTTCTTGATTCTCAAGAGCTGGGACATCCAGAAGCAGTGCCACAAATGAGGGGTGGGATTGACAAAAATCAAAATCCAATCTAGAAGGCCCAACCGGTGCCAAACTAGAAGTTTTAAAGGCTCATTATAAACAAAGAATGAGACTCAAAAGAAAAATTTCCAACGGAAAAAAACCCTCGAGGCAGACCACTGGTCTCCTCAAATGGCGGCCTGCAAAACCTTGCGGCCAAACACGGCATCAGATGATGCCATTACATCAACTTTATAATGTTTTGTAAAGGTATGCACCGACGACCAGGTAGCCGCCTTGCACACCTGGACCACTGACGCCTGATGGCGAAAGGCCCATGACGCACTAAGCGCCCGAGTGGAGTGCGCCTTAACAGGGAACGGGGGCTCTCGACCCTTAATAGAATAAGCCTGTACCACCGTCTGTCTGATCCATTTGGAAATGGTCGCGGCAGATGCAGGCAACCCCTTTTTGGGTCCATCCGGGATCACAAAAAGTGAATCCGTCTTGCAAAACGAGTCTGTCGTTTTTAAGTATACCCTGATCGCCCGGACCACATCCAAGGAGTGTAAAGCAAACTCCCGAGGATGACTGGGCTTAGGACACAGGGAAGGTAATACAATTTCTTCATTCAGATGAAATTCTGAAACCACTTTTGGTAGGAAGGATGGATTCGGACGAAGAACCACCTTATCTCTATGAACCACCAGATATGGGGAACGACAAGATAAAGCGGCCAGTTCTGACACCCTGCGTGCAGAAGTAATAGCCACCAAGAAGGCCACCTTCTGGGACAACGTAGGTAGAGGAATCTCCCTAATATCTTCAAAGGGAGGTTTCTGAAGAACCGACAATACTAAATTAAGATCCCAGGGTGGTAACGGCGTGCGCACTGGCGGAGCCAGATGTCGCACCCCCTGGATGAAATTCCGCACCAAGGAATGAGTAGCCAAAGGCTTCTGAAAGAAGATAGCTAATGCTGAGACCTGACCCTTGATAGTGCTCAAGGCCAGTTTCTGCTCAACCCCTTGTTGCAGAAAAGCTAATATTCGACTAACCGAATAAGACCGTGGACGGAACCCCAAAGGTTCACACCATGCAATGTAGGACTTCCATGTGCGATGATAAATCTTTCTGGAAGTCGCTTTCCTTGCTTCAACTAGAGTAGGAATAACTGAAGCTGACAATCCCTTGTCCTTCAGCACCTGGGTCTCAATAGCCAGGCCGTTAAAGCCAGCGATCGTAAAGCAGGATGGAAGATCGGTCCCTGAGACAGTAGGTCCTCCCTGAGAGGAAGTCTCCACGGGACGTCCGCCACCAGTCTGACCATGTCGGCGTACCAAGCTCGACGAGGCCAGTCCGGAGCTACCAGAATTACTGGAATTCCTTCCTCCTCTATCCTGCGAAGAAGTCTTGGCAGTAACGCGAGAGGAGGGAAGGCATACATTAGCTGGTATTGCCCCCACGGGGCGATCAGTGCGTCTGCGGTCTCTGCTAGAGGATCGCGGGAGCGAGCCACGAATCTCTGTACTTTCCTGTTGAATCGTGATGCCAACAGATCCACATCCGGGGTGCCCCACCGTAGGCACAACTGGTGGAAAACGTCTGGATGGAGGGACCATTCCCCCTGATCCAGAGTCTGACGGCTGAGATAATCTGCCTGCCAATTCTCCACCCCCGGAATGAACACCGCAGAGATAGCTGGAACAAATCGTTCCGCCCAGCGAAGAATGCAAGCCACTTCTTTGGCCGCTCGGACACTCTTGGTGCCCCCCTAGTGATTGACATAAGCCACGGCCGTGGCATTGTCCGACTGGATCCGAACCGGGCTGCCCTGGAGCTGCTCGGTCCAGTGAATCAGACAAAGTCTGATCGCTCTCAGTTCCAATACATTTATCGGCCACCTGGATTCTTCCAGGGACCAAAGTCCCTGGACAGATAACTGACCGAGAATTCCTCCCCATCCGGATAGACTGGCATCCGTGGTCACTATCGTCCAATATATTGGCAGAAATGACTTTCCCTGGCTGAGCATCGGAGACCGAAGCCACCAGACCAGAGACTCTCTGGTCTGTTTGCTCAATCGGATCTGATTGTCCAGGGATTCCGGATTCCGATTCCATCTGAGAAGAATCTCTTGCTGAAGAATTCGGGTATGGGACTGGGCAAATGGGACTGCTTCGAAGGAAGCCACCATCAACCCCAGAACCCTCATGCAAGTTCGAAGAGAAGACCAGCTGTTGGATAGTAACAACTGGACTGCTAATTGAATCTTCCGGAGTTTCCCTACCGGAAGAAAAACTCTTGTCCTGACTGTGTCTAGAATTAGACCCAGGTATTCGAGCCTCTGGGTGGGAACCAGAAATGACTTTTGCTGGTTCACCAGCCACCCGAATTCCTGTAAAGAAATCATAGTAATTTCTATGTTTTGTAGCAAGGTCTGAGGAGACTCTGCATGAAGCAGAAGATCGTCTAGGTAACCAAGAATCGATATGCCTCTTTGGCGCAGTAGTGCCAACATTGGGGCCAACACCTTCGTGAAGACCCGAGGAGCCGTGGCGAGACCGAAAGGCAACGCCACAAACTGATAGTGGTTCTCTTCTACGGAAAAGCGTAGAAACCGCTGATGTCCTGCGAAAATGGGAATGTGAAGATATGCGTCCTTGATGTCTATGGACGCTAGGACATCCCCTGGATGCAGGAAGGCTGCTACTGTGCGAATGGACTCCATTCTGAATTTTCTTATGTAGACAAAGGAATTGAGTGCCCTTAAGTCCAGAATTGGACGCACTTTGCCCTCTTTCCTGGGTATTGTAAATAGGTTTGAATAAAACCCCTGAAAACGTTCTGTCCGAGGAACGTGGACTACCACTCCTTGTTGTAGTAAATCCGTGACTGCTCTCCGCAGATCTTCTAAACGATCCGGGGATAGTCGAATATTGGAAGGGAAGAATCGCGCCGGTGGGAGAGATCGAAACTCGATCTTGTACCCTGACCTTATGACTTCGCAAACCCACTTGTCCGGGATTCTGGAAAGCCATGGGTTCGGGAACCGGCGAAGACGTCCCCCCACCCCAGTTATGGGTGGGGGCGCACCTTCAGGCTTTGGACGATTTATCTTCAGGTCTGGAGGGGGCGGGCTTTTGCTTGCCCGACCAACGTCCCCTGAAGCCTCCTGAAGGAGCTTTGGAGGACTTAATTTTTTCACCCGCGGGACGAAAAAACCTCTTGTGAGCAGAAAAAGAAGGCCCTCGTTTTTGACGAGTTCCTTTACCTTTAACATTTTGCGGTAAAAAGGTGCTCTTTCCACCCGTGAGATCCTTAATGATCTCATCTAAGTTGGCTCCAAATAGACGCTCTCCTAAAAAGGGGATATTAGCCAATGCTTTTTTGGAACCTTGGTCGGCTAACCAACCTTTTAGCCACAGTGTACGCCTGAGAACCACCGCTGAGACTGATGCTCGCGCCAATAATGGAGTGGCGTCTAACGCCGCATCACACACAAACTGTAACCCCTGTATCATTTGTTCCAACAAATCTGATACCGCCTGAGGGACCTCTTCTAAGTCCCGGCGTAACCACTTGGTCCATTCAGTTACAGCCTGCGAAACCAGACCAATAGCAATTATTGGTCTGAAAGCTGATCCAATCAAGGTAAACATGGTGCGAGACATCGCTTCTATCTTGCGATCCACTGGATCTTTAAAAGACGGAGCGTCTTCTAGAGGAATAACCGTGGCTTTATTCAATCTAGCAATTGGTGAATCCACCACAGGTGGTTCTGTCCATTTCTTAATGAGGGTTTCCTCAAACGGATAACGCCTGTTAATGCTTTTAGAAATAGTAGAAGTGCGTTTTGGCAGACTCCATTCTTCTTTGATTGGATTGCCAAAACATTTGGGCAATGGAAAAACCTTCACCACTTTGATGCGTTTTTTAGTCCCAAAAGGGATTTCAGTTTCAGCTATTTCCGACGGAATACCTTGTAATCTTAAGGTTTCTTGAACAGATACAATGAGTGCGTTTACCAACGCTTCCTCTTTGGCTATGGCTGATGCCGAAACATCCTCCTCACTGTCTGAAGAGACAGTACACGAGACACCAATCCCAGATGAGGTGCCTGCAACTGCAGAAATAGGCTCAGAGTCTGAATCCGAGGTTTCAGATAATAAGGGGTTAGGCGGGGGTCGCTTTCTTGCGCCCTGTCCCTGACAAGCCACTTCCACCCGGGACACAAAAGTTTCCATAATAGCTGACAATGATTCAATCGTCAGTGGGGTGCTGGAGGATCCTGCAGACCCCTCGAGTGGCAGGGTCCATGTTAATTCAGGACACCTTTGCCAGAAAACACAAAAAAATTTTATTTTTTTATTTTTTATGTGTCTCCCCCTAGCGCAATAGCGCCCCTCAGAGTACCTGCTTCTCGATCCCCACAGAGAGAGAGAGAGGGACCCCCAAGGCTCACCAACCGATGCAGTGAAGTTTCCAACCAACTGCAGTCAGCGTCTGTCTTTTACAGACTGAAAGGAGCTGTTGCTTTTTCCCGGGTAGAAGGACGTGGCTCCGCCCCCTGTGTACGCCTTCCGGCGTTCCCAGCTCTCCACGAGGTAGCTGGGCTCATGAAACATGGCCGCCCCCATACAAGAGACATTAGACTCCAAAAACATGGCGGCCGGCGTGACCTGAGGACATACATGCACCTGGTCTACGGCAAAATCGCGGCGGACCGCTGAAATCGTTTTTCCCAGCACATCCACCTGCATCTCTGCTAAGTGGCGATTTATTGATCTACAGGAGATACACTACAAATAAGGTAGGATTATACCTCCTAGGTCTGCTGTAATGCTACAGTCTGCTGGGTAGAGTGTTAGCTCTCAAACCAAGTCCACTTCCCACAAACACATACTGTATTTACAAGGGGGACTTTTAGTGTCAGATATATACTGACCATGTATGGAGGGGCCCATAATTCATACTGCCTCATAACGAGGAAAGAAAAAAGGGAACGTTTACTCACCATACCAAACCGACAGGCACCCTCTCTTCACAATACCCTCTCCACCGGGGTGGGGGGTTGTGGACCACTCCGGACGCCTCGACTCTCTGGTTCCTGGCGTCCAAGCGAGACTTTTAACTCGCAAGGTCAGTCCCTCCACTGGGACTCCGTCGCGGCCGACCCAGCGCGGAGCTCTGGTCTGCACGCGCTCGTAGGCAGAAACCGGGGTGACCACTGGATCTCAACATCCAGCCCGTCGCCCGGCCCCGCATACTTACTTGAATGTGTCGCGGCCGACCAAGCGCAATGCAATGGTCTGCGCGCGCTCGTAGGCCGGCTGGGGTGACCACTAGTGTCGCCCAGTCCGGCGTTTTTGCTTGAAGATCTCACAGGAAAAAAACACTGGAGAAAAACTACCTAAAAAATGTTTTTTCTAAAGAAAAAATCTTGCCAGGACCAAAAAGATCCCAGCAAGGAACATAGGTCCTTACTCCTGACTAGACAGAAAAAAACTGATTCCCTGTAGCAGAGAGAGGGAGGATATACCCTCAGGGACTGCCCCTAAGGTGGAGCCAGAACGTTTTGTCTTTCTGCCTAGTCCTACTCCTGCGGAGACAACATAACCCAGCTCTTGAGAATCAAGAAGACTACGTCTGTCAATGAGCGATAGAGAAATACTTTTTTGTATGTGCAAATTAACAAATCTTGGTTGTAATCAATGACCCGCATTAGTAGGAGTATTTTGTTGTATAGTGTCCCATAGAAAAAATGGATTTTTGTAAAATCTTACCGTAAAATCCTTTTCTCTTAGCTCATCGACAGACGTAGTCCTCGGTGATACACCACCTTCGGGTTATGTTACCTCCGCAGGAGCAGGACTAGACAGGAAATTAAAAAGCTCTGGCCACACCCTAGGGGCAGTCCCAGAGGGTATATCCTCTCTCTCTCTGCCTCAGCAAATCAGTTATGTGAAAAAGCAGTGCTTAGAGAATTTAACCCAACCCAACTCCAAAACAGAGGGGCGGGGACTACGTCTGTCGATGAGCTAAGAGAAAAGGATTTTACGGTAAGATTTTACAAAAATCCATTTTTCTCTAGCGCTCATCGACAGACGTAGTCCTCGGTGATACACCACCTTCGGGACGTCCCAGAGCAGTATCACAACTGAGGGGTGGGAAAATGGAAATCAAATCCCAATCTAGAAGGCCCAACCGGTGCCAACTAGAAGTTTACAATGCTCATCCTTAATGATGAGACTCAACAAAAAAATTTTCAAACAGAAAAAAACCCTCGAGGTAGACCACCGGTCTCCTCAAATTGCGGCCTGCAAAACCTTGCGGCCAAATGAGGCATCCGCCGATGCCGTCACATCAATTTTATAGAATTTAGTAAAGGTATGTACCGACGACCAAGTGGCCGCCTTACATACCTGGACCACTGACGCCTGATGGCGAAAGGCCCAGGAAGTACTGAGCGCTCGAGTGGAGTGCGCCCTAACAGGGAACGGAGGACTCTGACCCTTAATAGAATAAGCCTGTACCACCGTTTGTCTAATCCATTTGGCAATGGTCGCGGCAGATGCAGGCAAACCCTTTCTGGGGCCATCCGTGATCACAAAAAGTGAATCCGTCTTACGGAATGATTCCGTAGCTTTCAGGTATACCCTGATTGCCCGAACCACATCCAAGGAATGCAACGCATGTTCCCGATGATGCTTGGGCTGAGGACACAAGGAAGGTAGTACAATATCTTCATTCAGATGAAAATCTGAAACCACCTTAGGAAGAAAAGATGGCTTAGGATGAAGTACTACCTTATCCCTATGAATCACTAGGTATGGGGACTGGCATGATAATGCAGCCAGTTCTGACACCCTGCGAGCAGAAGTAATAGCCACCAAGAAGACCACCTTCTGGGATAAAGTAAGCAAGGGAATCTCCCTGATGTTTTCAAAGGGAGGTTTCTGTAGAACCGACAAAACCAAATTAAGATCCCAGGGCAGTAAGGGCGCGCGGACTGGAGGAGCCAGGTGCCGCACCCCCTGGATGAAATTCCGCACCAAGGATTTGGTAGCTAAAGGTTTCTGAAAGAAGATTGCTAATGCTGAAACTTGACCCTTGATGGTGCTCAAGGCTAGCTTCTGCTCAACCCCTTGTTGCAAAAAGGCCAATATTCGAGACACCGAATAGGTACGTGGAGGAAATCCTAAAGATTCGCACCACGCAATATAAGTCTTCCATGTGTGATAATAGACTTTGCTGGAAGTCGCTTTCCTTGCTTTGATAAGGGTAGGAATGACTGAAGTAGACAAACCTCTGTCCTTCAGTACTTGGGTCTCAATGGCCAGGCCATTAAAACCAGCGACTGTAAAGCACGAAGGTAAATTGGTCCTTGAGACCACAGACACTCCCTGAGACGAAGTTCCCACGGAACGTCTGCGACTAACATGTCCAAGTCGGCCAGGCCGGCTTGAAGAGGCCAGCCTAGAATTTCTAGGACCACTGGCGCTGATTGGATCTGAACCAGGCGTCCCTAGAGCTATCTGGCCCCGACCATCCGAGAAAGTCTGGTCGTTTTCTGTTCCCACACATTTATCAGATACCTGATAGTTATCAGGAAAGGTGATCTTTTCTGGTTGAACCTCAGGGACCGAAGTCACCCGACTAGAGGCTACTTGGCCTATCTGGTCAATCAGATCCGATTCCTGTGAGGTATCGGGACTAATCTTAGGAAAAGGTAAAGGAAAAGATCTATACAGGGAACGGTAACTACCGCTTCCTGTGGTACTTAAATGTTGGAAGGGAAGAATCGCACCGGTAGTAGTGGTTGATGCTCGATCTAATGTCCTGAATACCGGTGAAAACGTCCCCCCACCCTGAAATCGGGTGGGGGCGCACCTTCAGGCTGTGTACTCCTTTACTTCGGGTTTGGCTGGGTTGGTCCTCTGCTTGTCCGACCAGCCCTTCTTGAACCCTCCTGGAGGAGTCTTGCCTTTCCCGGGAGTACCAGCCGGGCGCCCTTTATGGGCGGTAAAGAAAGGTCCTCGCTTGTTGCGAGGTTCCTTAGCTTTTGCAGCCTGTGGCAAAAAAGTACTCTTGCCCCCGGTGGCATCCTTAATGATTTCATCTAGGTTGGCTCCAAATAGACGATTCCCCTGGAAAGGGAGATTGGTCAAAGTCTTTTTGGAACCTAGGTCAGCTGACCAGCATTTTAACCACAGCACACGTCTGAGGATCACTGCTAACTTAGATGCATGCCCTAACAAGGGAGTAGTGTCCAAGGCTGCGTCACAGATAAACCGTAGCCCTTGTATGATCTGTTCTATCAAATCAGATGTCTCCTGGGGAATATCCTTTCCCCTAAGATCTTGGCGTACCATTTTCGCCCATTCTGTAAGTGTCTGGGAAACTAGACCAATAACAATTACTGGTCTAAATGCTGACCCTATCAGAGAAAAGATAGTGCGGGACTCCGCTTCTATCTTTCGATCCACCGGATCCTTAAAGGACGAAGTGTCCTCCACTGGAATAACCGTGGCTTTATTCAGCCTGGAAATAGGCGGATCCACGACTGGTGGTACCGTCCATTTCTTAATGATGGATTCCTCAAACGGATAGCGTCTAGCAATACGCTTGGAAATAGTAAAGGTACGTTTAGAATGCTCCCATTCTCCTTTAATCTGATTTCCAAAACATTTAGGTACAGGAAAAGCCTTCGCCGTCTTGATGGGCTTATTAGTCCCAAAAGGCCTCTCTGTTTCAGTTGCCTCTGCCGGTAAAAAGCCTCAAGTTTTAAGGTTTCTTGCACTGCCACAACTAGTGCGTCCACCAATGCTTCTTCCTGAATTATAGCAGGAGAAGAAGCGTCCTCCTCACTGTCTGAGGGGGCTTTACCTGGGATAGCAGCCCTTGCAGAGGAACCTGCAACTGCAGTGACCATCTCTGAATCAGAGTCAGAGGTGTCAGATAGTATAGGGGTAGGCGGGGGTCGCTTCCTTGACCCCCGTCCCTGACAGGCCGCCTCCACCCGAGCCACCATAGACTCCAAAATTGCTGTAAATGACTCTATACTCTGTGCACCGGCGGGTCCCGAGGCCCCCTCGAGGGAAACAGGTGGGGGAATATGTGTGGCAGGGTCCATAATAACTCCAGTTACTTCCTGGATGATATAATTCAAAGTAAAGAAAAAACTTTTTTTTTTTTTTTTTGACCCTCAGCGCCACAAAAAACCCCTTAGTGTTACCTGCTAGGGATCCCTATCGATCGAGAGAGAGAGAGATAGACCCCCAGGCTCACCACTTGATGTTCAGAGTTGAACTGCAACAGCTTACAGCGCTGTCTTAGACAAACAGGAAGTCTTTTGGCTGGCTGCCCAGGAAGAAAGGAGGCGCCTCCCCCAAGCTCCACGAGGTGTAGAATCACCTCAAACATGGCCGCCCCCATGCTGGAGACACGAGGCTACGCCAAAATGGCGGCTCGTGCGATCCAGCAAAAAAAAAATGGCGGCGGCCTGTGCTGACTAGCGGTGTGCTGCAGACACACAACACTCTCTCTGCATGGGGATATGGCGTGGTTGGCGGTACCGGCCCTGGCGGACCGCATGGCCATTCGGGAGGCCTGCTATTAGCTGGAGATCTGACTTGGAAGGCAGTCTACATGTCCATGGCTTCTGACTGGTAGGTAGCTTATACTTAACCCATAAGATTCCCAGAATGCCACAGATTTCATCTTTTAAACATGTATACAATAGATTGTTAGCTCCCAAACCAAGCCTCCTGGCTTTTTGCACACATAAAATCACACTCAAAGTAGGAGGATTTGTGACATGTTATAGGATAGAAAGAAACTCTTTCTTACCATACAGAGAGGGGCCCGCGTTCACCACAAACCCCGTCAGGGAAAAAGGGGGAACATACTACTCACCATACCGGAACCAGGCGGGCACCAACTCCTGACAGTACCCCTCTCCACCGGGGCGGGAGGGCTGTCGACCGATACGGACGCCGTGACTCATGGTCTTTGGCGTTTCAGCGAGACGTTTAACTCGCGGGTTCAGTCCTTTTAATGGGACTTTGTCGCGGCCGACCCAGCGCGGAGCTATGGCCTGCACGCGCTCGTAGGCTGAACTGGGGTGACCACCGGATCTCAACATCCAGCCCGTCGCCCAGTTCAGCTTTCTTGCTTGAAGATCTCACAGGAACACTGGAGAAAAAAAGCTGTCCAAAAATCTTTTTAGAAAAAAATTCTTGCCAGGACCTAAGATCCCAGCAAGGTATCTAGGTCCTTACTCCTAACTAGACAGAAAATAACTGATTTGCTGAGGCAGAGAGAGAGAGGATATACCCTCTGGGACTGCCCCTAGGGTGTGGCCAGAGCTTTTTAATTTCCTGTCTAGTCCTGCTCCTGCGGAGGTAACATAACCCGAAGGTGGTGTATCACCGAGGACTACGTCTGTCGATGAGCGCTAGAGAAATGTTGATTCTGAAAAGAAAGTATAAAGGTTTTCTGACAAACCAGTTGGGGTGTATTCATTTTTGCTAAGCACTGTGTGTGTGTATGTATATATATATCTGTATGTATATAATATGTGTATATATTCCTTTGATCTGATTTGCAGGACTTTAAATGTTAGCGTACCTTTAAAATTTCTTGGTGGTTATCTGAAGCATATAATCTGCCATCACGCACAATATCTTCTATTAACTGCTGGTAATCCTCTGTGAAAGTTAAGAAGATTAAAAAAATTAGATTAGTGGGTTTGTGGAATGGGACAGAGACATCAGCCATTTTTTGCCATGAGGCAGTCCACTTTCTCATATCATTGCACCCACATACCAAACAGTAGACCTGTAACCTGGGCTTTTAGCGTGGGGCCAATATTTTAAAGGAGTCTCTGTGCCTCTTACAGATAAGTTATAAGTGATACGTTTCAAATAGGAGTCTTCTCGGCTGTCTTTTGAATTTTGGTACATTGTAAAACAACTGGCTCCAGACTTTTTGATGTTTTTTCAAATCACATCCCATTTATTGGTTGTTCGATTAAACTTTGACAAAAAAAAAACCTGAAAGCCGATTGGTTTCTACTGCGCCAGATTTTGCACTCTCCAGTTTTAGTAAATCAACCCCATAATAATAAGCTTTGACATGACACATAATATATAAAAAGATCATACCATCATATGTGACATATGGCACTTGGAATCCTTTCCCACTGTTTCCTTCATTGGACTTAAATTGAATCCAAAGTTTTCTAGATCGTGAGGTGAATGCAATAGGCCTTTCATATGTTTGACACGTCTCATATGTTGTTATGGAGGTCGGGGAGGCTGCAAATAGAAAATTTAAAAGGCTTAAAAAAAAGTCTAAGATACTTTTTTATGTTTGAATTAAAAGGACAAACATGATACAAAATCCTTCACCTTTATCAGCTTAAGAGCCACAACTCTAGATATGAATTGAATGTACTGAAATAAACTCTAGACAACCTCATGAAGCAAGTATTGAAAAAGAAGAGATCTTCAAGCTGGACATACTGCTAATGAGTATCTCAGCAGCAAAAGAGAAATCTGTGATCTATCCAGTATGTGGCTCCCTAGAAGACCCTCTTTCTCCTAGCTGCACACCCAGGGAGCACATTATGTTTTATATTTACTTTTTCCAAAGTCTTGAGACTTCTCATGTGATGCAATGAAGCAGAGTTGAGCAGCGTGGGCTGTAGGAAAGAGAAGTATATAGTCTCTTCCTTACAGGTATTTGCTTTTCTGAAACCACTGTATTATGTGGCAGTGTCTTCTAAAATGAAAATATGAGGTTGCCACTGATTGCCTTTCAAATATGCTGGTTCTTTGGCTGTCATGTCGACTCTGAAGCTTTCATTCTTTTTGACTCGGAACTAGGTATGCAGTTCCAAAGTTTCATATTCATGTGCCGCATGCATGTTCCAGGTCCATGAAAGCATAAGAGCCACATATAAGCCAGACAACTAGCATTTTCAGAAGGAAGTCAGTAGTGGCTAATAGGCTTTCTTTCTAGAAAATGACACTGAGAGAAATATTTAGTTTGCCATTACCGAGTCATCCTTCTCAAAATGCTAGTTGCCATTTGTCTTGCCAGTTTGCACAAATCTGAATCAATAGCTTCAATACGTCAACTTGGAAAAAAGTGTGCACATCAGATGTCCTGCCTTTGCTCTGACATCCTTTGCTGCATGGTTTTAGCTCAGTGACTCAGAAACACTTTTTTCACTAGAAACAATTGTCAAAACCTTGAAAATGAATGTGCATAGCACCACCTACAGGCTGTTAAAGGTTAATACATCACTTTACCTCTACTGAAACGCATCAAGATCTGCACGAACCATAATATTCCTACAGCTTATGAACATTATTTAACCTGCTGATGTTTTGCCTCCTACGTACAGCGCGAGTTCTGGCAGAGTTGGGAACATCCAGTTCCCTAGCTGAATTTAATTCCAGTCCAGACACCAAACAAATATATTAGCGTGCCTAGGCTTCTATGAAGCAGAATGATAGGGAGGTTTCTTACATGCTGTTTGAGCAAAGGCAGCATCATTTCTCCCAAAAAGCAAATAATAATGCGGGATACACATTAACTGCAAGTCCATTAATTTAATTAAAGACAGTGTGCTATTGTGGAAGTGACATCTCCCTAGCATTCGGAGCTTCGTAGTAACATCTTAAAGATAAGAAGAATGCACAGTAAAGGTACAAGTACACCAGGCTGAATTTAAAGAGAACTGGGATGTTTTTTTGTTTTGTTTTTAAGAATTACTTTAACAGAAATATGCAAATAGAGCTTTAGAGTGAACCTGCGCTTTACCTGTGTGGTGCAAAGCAATAGCCTTATTTAAAGTGGAAATAAAGCCTGCTGCAGGTCCCCAGGACTTTTGCCATAATGTGCAAGTACGCACAGCATATTTGCACATTATTGCAGACTCAGGTTCCTTAGCACATGACACACAGCTCCCAGTCACAGTTTACAATGGAAGCCAGTAGGATGGGCTCCCCATCATGTGACCACTGTTACAGCCAATTACAGCGATCACTCGATCAGGAAGCCAAGGAAATGCCTCCAGCTTTTAGATGTCCTTAAGGAGCTGGCTCCAGGCGTGGTAAATGGTTGAGGTGTAAATATTACTTATCTTTCACTTACCACTTTTTCTCATCACCAGTACATCTCCACACTCATCTTCGATTGGGAGAAAAATCTCTGGTACTACGATCAGTATTCTTCTTTTTGGAGGGGGGTTGATGTTCCAAATGCATTCCACATGAGCTGGATAATCACCAGGATAGTTAGGAGACTCAATGTAACCTGTATAATCTCCCAATTCTCCTCCACAGTGTTGGTCTGTGAATAACAGTAAACTTTTATTACTTAAGGAAGAAACACATTTTTTTTTTTTCCAAAAAGTACACATTTTTAAAGAAGAGGACTCTCTCTCCAAATATCAGATGCAGTTCTGGTCTCCAGTTTGAAAACTTTCAAGCTGACGTTTAATCTGCTTATATTTTACCTTCACTGGTTACTTTCTTCGCCTTCATCGTTATGCTAATCATTTGTTTAAATAAATCCTTTCCATTTATATTACATACCATATTTTAGACCCAGTGATGTTACTACTGGGTCTCTGTACTTCCCTCTATGACTGGTAGTAGGGGCTGGCAGGGTGCCGTGCATAGCTTCCTGAAAAAAATCACAGCACCTTGCATCAGTATTCAGCTGTGATACAGTGGGCTGGCTCTTGGGAGGAGTTATGCAAATATCAAAATGCCTTGAAGGGTAATTGTCAGTTTTGGGGGGAATGGATGTTCCTAGGAAGGCTGGATTTTATTGCAGAGCACACTAGGCAATGGCCACAGGAGATTTTGATCATCCTCCATGACTGAGAGAACTAAAGGCCAATGAAATGAAGAGGTGGGGCCAGGGACAGTCAGGCTGTTGAGAAAAAAAGTTAGATGATGCTTGACATCCTCAAGCCAAGAAAATGAGACAGGCTTTGAGACTGTGAGAAGCACATAGTATGCAGCGAATTCAGAGTAAGCGATTTTAGTATGGAGAGGAGCCTGTACAACTGTGCAAGACTGAATGTCTACCAAAATGCTTGCTTTGGGGTTTATTACAGCTTTAAATAAAATGTAATTGAATAAAATCTAAGCAATTCCATATGTACTAGGCTGCAAGATAAAACACCAATTTTTTAAACAATGGTAAATTGCTGTAAATTCCAGTTTAGGGGAACACTTATGAGCTCTATGCACTTCTACTAATCTTATACTATATAAGATGTTGCACAATGGAAGGATTTTTATGATTTGCTACTAGGGATCATCTTCACCACTCATTATCATATGAAATTATTGTAACAAATTCACACCTACTTTTGCAGTGTGTTACATTGGTTGAACCATCAAAGTCAGTGCTTGTATTTCCTGGGCAGGTGATACAGTAATTCTGTCCAAACTCAGGCTGGTAGGTTCCAATTGGACATCTGATACATCTGTGCGTGGTAGAATTGTAGAAGTGTCCGGGGGAGCAGTGTACTGCCACAAAGAGATTGAAGAATGATGAAATTTTACAGAATTGTTTTAGCTACATTCTTGTTTAGGGCTTCTTCACATTTTGCTACAGCACCAATGACTACACTGCATATCCCTGCTTGTCAATGCAGGTGCAGCAATGCACTTGAAAAAAACGCCATTTTGTGACAATTTAATTAAGTTAAAAATAAATAAATACAAAAAAAGTAAAAATGAAAACAGCATGATGCACTGAAATAATGCACTGCACCGCCCCTCATCACTGGCATATAATAAAAAACACTCACAAAAGCGCTATATGCTGGTGAAAACAAAGCATTTGCATGTACCTAGCTTAGGGGTGTACTCACTTTTGTTGCCAGCGGTTTAGACATTAATGACTGTGTGTTGAGTTATTTTGAGGGGACAGCAAATTTACACTGTTATACAAGCTTTTGAGCAAAGTGTCTTTTCTTCAGTGTTGTCACATGAAAAAATATAATAAAATATTTACAAAAATGTGAGGGGTGTACTCACTTTTGTGAGATACTCTACTGTATGTATTTAGGCCAGATGGTCAGTATGACAGCTAGGCGAGTAGCCTATATTAGCCTTAGAGTTAAATCTTCTGTTCATTACCAGGCTAGTAAAAGAAAAAAAGTTCAGGTACAATAAGGGTCCCATAGAGGACTACCTGACCGGTGATGAGACACCATTTGACTGCTCTCCTCATTAGTTACTCCAGCTCGCTGGCAGAAGACCGATCAGCTGCCACCAACTGAACTCTGTCTTCAACAGTGGTAGAGCTAAAATTGGCTCATCCAACTTTAGCTCTACCACTGTTGTTTAGGCAGCCTTCAGCACCCCTGTTATCCTAAGCACAGCCCACCCAGCAAAATGCACATGCTATTACCCAAGTGATGGTCCCACTAACTGCTGTCCAGGACCTGCTTCAGCTGTGCTGCAACACTACCTACAACATTACTTTCTATAGGTTGTGCAGAGTTCCCTCAGGAAAAATGCAGATCTAGGAGCAGCCAGCTAAAATCAGGTCATACTGACTAACTGCTGTGCAGAACACAAAAATGTGTACAGGTGGGGGGTGGCATTGTAGAATTAAAAGTTTAACTGTTTCCAAAGGCAGCATAACAAAAAAGTTTAAGAGACACTGCATTATCTCTGTCAAGTGTGATTTTAAAAAAGCCTAATAAGTGTGGGATCATATATTTTAAAGTGCATTGTTTTAGATCGGTTATTCTTTTTACGATCTAGATACAAATCTTGTTTTAAAAGAAACACAACACGACACTGGGTTTCCACAGCACTCTAGGTTAGCTAAAGAGAAAGCACAGAAAATGCTGCCTGCTTTCAGTCTAAGTTTTTTTTTTACTGAAGGTCTTGACCCTGGTAAGGGGTAAGCCACTACTTTGACCTATTCACTTGTCTGCATACATGTCTTCTTGCATTCAAGAAGCAAAAGCAGTGTCTGGAAAATATAATGAACAAAACCTAATGGCTCAAAGGGAGAATACAAAATGTTTGTATAGACTATTTTCTTCCTGTTTCTGCTCTGAAGAAAAAGCTGTTTGTTGTCTGCAGAGTAAATCTGAATGGGAGTGGCTTTTCCCATTATTAATCAGCTGATGCATTTTTATTATTATACAGGATTTATTGAGAGCCAAAACAGAAGGAGCAGGAAGGCCCTGCTTATGAAGCTTACAGTCTAAAGGTAGGGGGAGGTAGTACAAAGGGTAATAGCTATAGGGGATGATCTAATGGAGGTACAGTTCTTAGGTGGAGGCGGGGTAGACTTCCCTAAATAAGTGAATTTTCAAGGATTGCCCAAAGGCGCAAAGGGTAGGAGCTATCGGGACATACTGGTGGGGGGGGGGGGCAGGGAGTTTCATAGGATGGGAGAGGCTCTGGAAAAGTCCTGGAGGCAAGCATTACAGGAGGTAACAAGGTAGCTATAGAGCAGGAGGTCCTGGGAGGAGTGGAGAGGACGGTTTGGGCGATATCTGAAGATGAGGTTGGTGATGTAGCTAGGGGCAATGTTGTGGATGGCCTGTATGTTGTGACTAGTATTTTTAATTTTTTAACATTAAATTTGTTATTAACCACTTAAGGACCAGGACCATTTCTGACACTTGTTGTTTACAAGTTAAAAAACAGTATTTTTTGCTAGAAAATTACTTAGAACCCCTAAGAACAGTATGTATATATATATATATATATATATATATATATATATACACAAACCCAATTCCAAAAAAGATGGGACACTGTACAATTTGAGAGTAAAAAATGGATGGACTAATTTACAAATCTCATAAACGTATATTTTATTCACAAATTACATTATAGATAACATATCAAATGTTAAAAGTGAGACATTTTGAAAAGTCATGCCAAATTTTGGCTCATTTTGGATTTCATGAAAGCTACACATTACAAAAAAGTTGGGACAGGTAGCAATAAGAGGCTGGAAAAGTTAAATGTACATATAAGGAACAGCTGGAGGACCAACATGATTGGGTATAAAAAGAGCCTCTTAGAGTGGCAGTGTCTCTCAGAAGTCAAGATGGGCAGAGGATCACCAATTCCCCAATGCTGCGGCGAGAAATAGTGGAGCAATATCAGAAAGGAGTTTCTCAGAGAAAAATTGCAAAGAGTTTGAAGTTATCATCATCTACAGTGCATAATATCATCCAAAGATTCAGAGAATCTGGAACAATCTCTGTGTATAAGGGTCAAGGCTGGAAAACCATACTGGATCCCCGTGATCTTCGTGCCCTTAGACGGCACTGCATCACATACAGGAATTCTACTGTAATGGAAATCACAACATGGGCTCAGGAATACTTCCAGAAAACATTGTCGGTGAACACAGTCCACCGTGCCATTCGCCGTTGCCGGCTAAATCTCTATAGGCCAAAAAAGAAGCCATATCTAAACATTAACCAGAAGCGCAGGCGTTTTCTCTGGGCCAAGGCTCATTTAAAATGGAGTGGCAAAGTGGAAAACTGTTCTGTGGTCAGACGAATCAAAATTTGAAGTTCTTTTTGGAAAACTGGGATCCCAAGTCATTTGGACTAAAGAGGACAAGGACAACTCAAGTTGTTATGAGCGCTCAGTTCAGAAGCCTTCATCTCTGATGGTATAGGGTTGCATGAGTGCGTGTAGCATGGGCAGCTTACACATCTGGAAAGGCACCATCAATGCTGAAAGGTATATCCAAGTTCTAGAACAAATATGCTCCCATCCAGACGTCGTCTCTTTCAGGGAAGGTCTTGCATTTTCCAACATGACAATGCCAGACCACATACTGCACCAATTACAACAACATCATGGCTGCGTAGAAGAAGGATCCGGGTACTGAAATGGTCAGCCTGCAGTCCAGATCTTTCACCCATAGAAAACATTTGGCGCATCATAAAGAGGAAGATGCGACAAAGAAGACCTAAGACAGTTGAGCAACTAGAAGCCTGTATTAGACAAGAATGGGACAACATTCCTATTCCTAAACTTGAGCAACTTGTCTCCTCAGTCCCCAGACATTTGCAGACTGTTATAAAAAGAAGAGGGGATGCCACACATTAGTAAACATGGCCTTGCCCCAACTTTTTTGAGACGTGTTGATGCCATGAAATTTAAAATCAACTTATTTTTCCCTTAAAATTATACATTTTCTCAGTTTAAACATTTGATATGTCATCTATGTTGTATTCTGAATAAAGTATTGAAATTTGAATCTTCCACATCATTGCATTCTGTTTTTATTCACAATTTGTACAGTGTCCCAACTTTTTTGGTATTGGGTTTGTATATGTAATTTTTTTTTTTTTTTTAGCAGAAACCCTAGAGAATAAATTTGAGATCGTTGCAATACTTTATGTCACACCTTATCTGCGCAGCAGTCTTACAAACGCATTTTTTTTGGAAAAAATACACTTTTGTGAATTAAAAAAAAAAAAGAAAACCGTATTATACCCTCTGATAATTTATTACTTTATTTGTTTTCATGAGTAATATCCAGAATTGGATATCTCCTGAAGAAGCCATGTATATGTAGCGAAACATGTCAAGAACAACTGGAATTATTTGCCTGAGTAACATATAAAAACTTTCCTTTATTATGGTTTCTAATATTTTGTACAAATACAATTAATATTCTTTATATATTTTTGTTTTAAACTTTTTTGGCACCTTAGAAACCCTACTACCTGGTTAAAAAAAAAACTATTTTCAAAAAAAAGTAAAGTTAGCCGAATTTTTTTCTTTAATGTGAAAGATAATGTTAGGCCAAGTAAATAGATACCCAACATTTCATGCTTCAAAATTGCACACGCTCATGAAATGGCGACAAACATTGGTACTTAAAAATCTCCATAGGCGACGCTTTAAAAATTTCTACAGGTTACCAGTTTAGAGTTACAGAGGAGGTCTAGTGCTAGAATTATTGCTCTTGCTCTAACGATCGCGGCGATACCTCACGTGTGGTTTGAACACTATTTACATATGCGTGATTTGCGTATGCGTTCACTTCTGTGCGCGAGCTTAAATGGACTGGGCACTTTAAATTTTTTTTTTTCTTATTTATTTTACCTTTTATTTTTTATTTTTTACACTGTCTCTTTAAAAAAAAAATATTTTGATCACTTTTATTTCTATTACAAGGAATGTAAACATCCCTTGTAATAGAAATAAGCAGGTGTGAGATCTGGGGTCAAAAAAACCTCAGATCTCACCTTTACACCTAAAAGCAAAAAAAATAAAAATAAAAATAAAAAAGTCAATCTGTAAGGATTTGCCCCCTTAATGACCAAGCCATTTCTTGTGATTCGGCACTGCGTTATTTTAACCAGCAATTGTGCAACACTGTACCTAAATAAAATTGATGCCCTTTTTTTCCCACAAATACATTTAATCACCTGTGCAACTGTGCAATTTTTTTTTTTTTGCGCTATAAACAAAAAAAGAGCGACAATTCTGACAAAAAAACAAAACAATATTTTTCACTTTCTGTTATAAAACATTGCAAAAAAAAATGTAAAAATCAAATGTTTTCATTCTTGTAGGCCAATTTGTATTCTGCTACATATTTTTGGTAAAAAAAAAAATCCCAATAAGCATATTTTAATTGGTTTGCACAAAAGATATTGCGTCTACAATCTAGGGGAAAGATTTATGTCATCTGTGATTTTTAGCAGAACTGCGACATTATGTCAGACAGATCGGACCCCTAACATTTTTGACACTTTTAGGGGGGGACCAGTGACATTATTATTATTACTACAGTAATCAGTGCTAAAAATATGCACGGTTACTGTAATAATGACACTGGTAGGGAAGGGGTTAACCCAGGGATGATCAAAGCTTTAAGTGTGAGCCTAGGGGGTGTTTTCTAACTGTATGGGGGAGGGACCACCAGGAGCGATTTAGCGAACTGCCGTACAGGTATATCTGCGGCGGCCGGTCGGCAAGTGGTTAAGGCCGTTGGGAGGAAGCGACGTATGACATTGCTCCGGTCCTCCAAGGCCATAGAATCGAGTGGGGGCCATCTTGCCCTCACTCGACTTCCTGCCTAGGACTTGAATGGACCAGATCAATTTCCCCGCTACCGACGGCTCCGGTAAGCGGGTAAAACGCGCCGAGAAGTGGGAGGGGCGACCCAGACATCGGGATGTGCACCTAGCATCAAAAGGTGGTGAGGTAAGGATTCGGTTTCAACAATAACATATGTAAACCATATTGCGTAACACCTACTTTGCTTTTAAACAATGTGAGCCGCTTTTTTTTTTAAAAATGTTTTTAATAAAAGTTAGGTTTGGTTGGTTACTATTCCATTGGAAGTTTTCTTTTTTGTTTCTACATGATAATCGATCCATCACATTGTGGAGAATATACAGTATCTCACAAACGTGTAACCTCACATTTTTGTAAATATTTTATCATATCTTTTCATGTGACAACACTGAAGAAATTACACTTTGACAATGTAAAGTAGTGAGTAAACAGCTTGTAATTTGCGGTCACCTCAAAATAACTCAACACAGCCATTATTGTCTAAACCACTGGCAACAAAAGTGAGTACACCCCCAAGTGAAAATGTCTAAATTAGGTCCAAAGTGTCAAAATTTGGTGTGTGTTTTGGGTCGTTATGTTGGAATACTGCCCTGCGGCCCAGTCTCTGATAGGAGGGGATCATGCGCTGCTTTAGTATGTCACAGTACATGTTGGCATTCATGGTTCCGTCAATGAACTGTAGCTCTCCATTGCCAGCAGCACTCATGCAGCCCCAGACTATGACACTCACACCATCATGCCTGACTGTAGGCAAGACACTTGTCTTTGTACTCCTCACCCGATTGCTGCCACACACGCTTGACACGATCTGAACCAAATACGTTTCATCAGACCACAGAACATGGTTCCAGTAATCCATGTCCTTAGTCTGCTTGTCTTCAGCAAACTGTTTGGGGACTTCATTGTGCATCATCTTTAGAAGAGGCTTCCTTCTGGGACGACAGCCATGCAGACCAATTTTATGCAGTGTGCTGCGTATGGTCTGAGCACTGACAGGCTGACCCCCCCCCACCCCTTCATTACTCTGCAGCAATGCTGGCAGCACTCATACATCTATTTCCCAAAGACAACCTCTGGATATGACGCTGAGCACATGCACTCAACTTCTTTGGTCAATCATGGCAAGGCCTGTTCTGAGTGGAACCTATCCTGTTAAAGCCCTGTATGGTCTTGGCCACCGTGCTGCAGCTCAGTTTCAGGGTCTTGGCAATATTCTTATAACCTAGGCCATCTTTATGTAGAGCAACAATTCTTTTTTTCAGATCCTCAGAGTTCTTTGCCATGAGGTGCTATGTTGAATTTCCAGTGACCAGTATGAGAGAGTGAGAGCGATAACACCAAATTTAAAACACACCTGAGACCTTGTAACACTAACAGTCACATGACAACGGGGGGGGGGAAAATGGCTAATTGGGCCCAATTTGGACATTTGTCACTTAGGGATGTACTCCATTTTGTTGCCAGCTGTTTAGACATTAATGGCTGTGTTGAGTTATTTTGAGGGGACAGCAAATTTGCACTGCTATACAAACTGTACACTCACTACTTTACATTGTAGCAAAGTATAATTTCTTTAGTGTTGTCACATGAAAAGATATAATAAAGTATTTTTGTGAGATACTGTAAGTGCTCTGATGCCTTGGAATTGTTTAACAAACAAGCGAGTGTGCCGACCATGAGAATGGAAGGCAACAACAGCTGGTGAGTTTGTCATTCACTGGGAGTGAGACCACTTATTGCACACGAAATGGTGGTTTGAAAGTAGTATTTGGAATAAGGAAGAGATTGACGAAATCCCAAATATATAGAGCAGGGATTCTCAAACTATGGCCCTCCAGCTGTTGCAGAACTACACATCCCATGAGGCATTGTAAAACTCTGACATTCACAGACATGACTAGGCATGATGGGAATTGTAGTTCCTGAACAACTGGAGGGCCATAGTTTGAAGACCCCTGATATAGAGCTTTCACAAATCTTTAACACGGAGAGCAGCACTGGGTGTTTATTTATGGACTTGTGTTTACATTTATGGACTTTTTTTAATATAAATATTGTTTCTTTTTGATATTCACAGCGCTACTTTTAAAGTGATACACTGTTACTTTGTTTTTGGTATATTGAGTAGTTTATGGTGGCAGCAGTGAAATATTTAATTATAAGAGTGTTACAAGCACATAGGATTCACTTTTTTTATTTTGCACAGCATATATATATATATATATATATATATATATATATATATATATATATATATATATATACACAGATACATATATTTTTTCACGAATATTTACAAATTATTGTTGTATAGCGCGGAGTTTACATTTGTGTTATTTAGATTAATCAAACACGGAATTTCTTTAATAACCTTTGGAGTCTCGTCTAATGAAATTGGTTTATTTAGTTGATCTAAAGAGATAGGGTAAATTTTTGGTAAGTTCACTTTTTTTTTTTTAGAAATTCTGCTATATTATTAGTGGTGGGTTGTGGGTTGCAATTATCATCTTTTAGATTGTATAATGATTCATAATATGAAGGAATCTGCAATTTCCTGAGGATTAATTACTACCTTCCTAGTAGCGTGATGGGCCAGCTTTTGGATTTTATTTTTGTTTTGGCGTTGGTGTAATTGAAAGGCCAATAACTTACCGGCTTTGTTACCCTGGGAGTATCACTTTAAGTTAAACCTCTTAAGGTATTAGTCGTGAGCTGCTATAAGTGCAGAGCGTAATTCAGCCCTGAAATTATTGAGTTGAAGAGCTAGGTTAGTATCATAGGGTTTCTCTATGTATTACTTCTAATTTGGATATATCTTTTAGTATATTCTTAATAGCATTTCATTTTCTTTTTTTCCCTATTGCCAATTGTATAAGAAGACCTCTAGGATATGCTTTGTGATTACACCTGAGTGTAGAACCGTTTACAGAATAATTATTGTTTAAGGCAAAAAAAATATTTTAGACTATTTTTCATCGGACAGACAATTCTTCTGGGAAAGAATAAAGATGTTGTTTCTCCAGTGTCATCACTGCATGGGTGGCCTGGATTGATTTCCAGTGTGATAGGAGCATTGTCTGACCAAGTAATGTTGTGGATACGGGCATCCATGATCTTTGTCAAGAGAAAAAAATCTGTCTGTGGTGAAATAATCTATTCTGGAATATGTTCTATGCACATGAGAAAAAGTATAGTCTCTTTCTGTAGTGTGTAAACACCTCCAGGGATCATACAGGTTTTCTGACAAGAAGATTGTGTGTAAACCAGTTCTCCTTTTAGTACTTCTTCTGGAGGTGTCCATATTGGGATCCATCAGGGCATTGAAGTCACTGCATATAATGAGGCCTGATGATTTTTTTGGATAAACTGATGGGGGTTTTTGTTTGGGGCATATAGATTGACGATTGTTTATATCTAATTGTCTATAGAAACTAGCAAGATTATGTATCTTCCTTTGGTGTCAATTTTAAGCTCCATTAGTCGGAAGAAAACAGTGCCCTTAATTGCTTTGATTACTCCATTTTTTTTTCTTTTTGTTATTGGATACAAATATGTGTGGGAATTTATGATGGTTGAATTTGGGTGATTTGTCCATTGTGAAATGGGATTCCTGGATGCAGATGTCACTGCCAAACTTCATAATATCCATCCATAGAGCTCTTCTTTTATATTGACTACGGAGGCCTTTAACGTTCAATGACATGAGCTTAGGATTCATTGTAAATGTAGAAAGGAGTGCTTGGAAAAATATTAGAGATGCATATAAAAGCACAATTAGAAGAATGAAGCAAAAAAGTTCAGTGTAGTTATTTTCATCGTCCAGTAGGTGGAGACATTGTGCCATGTATTCAGTATAAGAAAAAAGGTAAACAATTTACCTGAACCATAAGAGGTAAGAGAGAAAAATAAAAAAGAGTTATAATGCAACTGCAGTGCACATTAAACTTGTGCTACTTATTGGGGGTTATTGTAAAAGGAAAAAACACAAGACTTTTAAGATCTGGATTCCATGAAGTTCAGCGTCCCTGGATACTTAGTAGTGAGCTTGAGTCTCCATAATACTAAATTAACATGACCAGAGTGAAAATAGAGAACACTTTACTTAAATTAGGTATTAAGTTCACCTTTGACTTGTTTGCCAATCTTGAGGGGTTTTTACCGGTATTGTTTTTGCATTAAGTTGTTATCATTGTTGGGAAGAAGGCCCCATGATCGAAGGATTTTCAGTCCTTCTTCCAAGTTGGTGATAGAATAGAAAGAGGTTCCTTCATAATCTACAAGTATCCCCAATTGTAGATTATACTGTGCTTTTGTAAGGACCTTAAGATTTTCGCGGGCAAGAATCGTCGCTTGAGAAAGATATAGAATGATTCCTGCATAGGAATCTGGAAGAGGAGAGTGGGAATTGCATCAGTTGTTTCGTCACGCCATAAAAGTGAATTCTTGCTATGACGTCTCTTGGTAATCTCTCTGGGATGTGTGGCGGTTAAGGTAATCTGTGCGCTCTATCGGTTTCCAATTCCTGTTAAGGAATCGTAGGGATTAATTCAGAGATCATTCCTTTAATAAAGCGTTTTAAATTTGATGGTTGGTTTTACATTTTCAGGGATGCCTCTAAGTTTCACGTTATTACGTCTAAATCTATCTTCTAGGTCCGCCACTTTCATTCTAAGCTGTTTGATCTCATCTTTCAAGTCAAAGTGAGAGTCAACTAATTAGTTATGCACCGCAGTAAAATCGCACATTTTATTCTCTACCTAATCCACTCTTTCTTCTAATGCATCTATCTCCATTTTTTATTTTTGCATAAAATTTATCAGGTCATGTTGTAATGCGCCAATATCATGTCTTTAATTGTTGAATCCAGAATAGGTTGTCCTGCTGTAGGGATTGCATTACATTTTTCATCATAAGGATTATTTTCCAATAGAGAAAAATATTCATGTATTGAGGAGTTTACATTACCCTCAGTGGAGGAAAGCCTTCTTCTTTGTTTGACTGGGCTGGTAATATCAGACTGTATATTGTTTCTGTTCTCTCCTTCTGTTCTCCTCTCTTCTGTTTCTCCTCTCTCTCCTGTGGGCATGTAGGCTGCTGGGCTGTGGTGGGATGAGAGAAGGAGCCGACACCATCTTGTTTCTTAGGAGTCCTGGCCGGGCTGTTAAAAATCCTAATTTTCGGGGAGCCTCTCTGGTTTTGTGCTTCCCCGACATTCTCTGCTGACTCCCGCCGTGGTCCGGTGCCTGCCTGTGTAATCAGGGCTCTGTAGTTGCTTCGGGAGTCGCTCAGGGAGGTCCATGATCACTGTGCTCTCTCACACTGCATCCTTCTCTATTTGCGGCTGGCCACACCCCAGTATTTTGAATTTTATATGATGGGGTAGGAGAAGACAGTAAAGAGATTGGCAGAGAGGGGCAGCAATCACGGATCGGTTAGTAAGGTGAATTAGCCTAGTAGCAGCATTCATAATAGACTAAAGGGGAAATAGCCTGTGTTAAGTTAGACCAGTGAGGAGGGAGTTACAGTAGTCAAGGCGGAAAAAAAACAAGGGGTAAATAAATGGTTTTGTGGTGTCAATAGTTAAGAAGAGGCGAATTCTGGAAATGTTGCGGAGGTTAAGGTGGCAAGATTTAACTAGTATTTGGATGTGGGGGCCAAAGGAGAGGCCAGAGTCTAGGATTACACCTAGCACCTTGGGATGTGTGGAAGGATCAATAGTTGTGCCTTTGATCTCATTGGTAAAGTCGTTGGCAGGGGATCGGTGGAGGAGGAAATATTGGGATTTTTGTACTTAACATAAAATCCATGTATCTGAATTCATCTACGGACACAGCGCTCCATAGAGGGGTGGGTGCTTTATGGTAAGTACAAAAATCCAATTTTCTCTTTCGTTCATCGACTGACACAGCTCTCCATAAATCATAACTACTGGGATGTCCAAAAGCAGTGTCAAAAGGAAAATGAGGGGTGGGGAAAATAACACAAGGCTAAACATAGGAGCCCTAACCAGGACACAAGAGCCTTAACTGGGTCACAGGATCCCCATCTGAAAAATAAAGTTTAAAGAAAAACACCCCTCCAAAGGAACCAGCCCCTCTTAAACAGCAGCCTGCAAAACTTTGCAGCCAAAAGAAGCATCCGCAGATGCCAAAGTATCTCCCCGAACTAACTTTGTAAAGGTATGCACGGACGACCAAGTGACCGCCTTGCAAACATACGATATTGAAGCCTGATGACGGAAGGTCCTAAAGCACTCCGCGCCTGAGTAGAATGCGCCATGACAGGGAAAGGTGGAACCTGACCTTTAATGGAATAGGCCTGAGTCACCGTCTGTCTGATCCATCTGGAGATGGTAGCCAAAGAAGCAGCCAGCCCTTTTCTTGATCCATCCGTAACCACAAAAAGCAAGTCTGTCCTCCAGAAAGACTGAATAGCTGCCAGATACACCGGAATCACAAGAACCACATCCAAGGAATGCAAGTCAAATTCCTTGGGATGAGCCGGCTTGGGACACAAGGAAGGCAACACAATGTCCTCATTCAAATGGAAGTCAGAGACAACTTTGGGCAGGAATGATGGACAGGGACACTTAATCCCTTTGTACCACTAAATAGGGACTATGACAGGATAATGTCGCCAACTCTGATACTCTGTAGGCCGAGGTAATAGCCACCAAGAATGCCACCTTCTGGGATAACATAGGCAGGGTAATCTCCCAAGTATTCTGAAATTCTGGAGAACCGAAAGTACTAAATTGAAATCCCATGGCCGCAAAAAAGATCTTACAGGTGGGGCCACATGTTCAACCCCCTGAATGAAGGTACTGTAACGCTCCTGTGTTTTTATAGTAAGCTGGATTTGCAGCTGCAGAATCTCCACTCAGTAGTCATGTAGAGATGTGTTGAAACACCAGATCCAACTCTCCAGACTCATCACTGTGGGCCTGTCTGCTTCAACATACAGATATACACACACTCAATAAGATGTTCCTGGAGTGATGGGAAGTATATGACAGTATGGAGGTTATGTGCTGAAGTGACAGGTGTGAGCAGTGACAGCAATGATAAGCACTTGATAGAAATGTTCAGGAGAGTAGTAGATGGTAATAGGTAGAATGCAGATAGGTTAGTGATCATGTATGGTAACAGGTGGTGAGGACAGCAGATGATATATACAGGATAGACTAACCCATTGCAAGGATAGATGGTAGTAGACTCAAGAGCTAGCAATCTATGTAACAGTGCAGATGATAGAATTAGTATGCATAGATAGTAACAGTCCTTAATGTGCAGAGGTAGATAGTGTAAGTTAGTTATGGAGGAATCCCCTGTGGGGTACTTATCACTAGTAAGGTTAGTAAGTAGAGGGGTCCGGTAGTGAGGGAGTGATCCGGTGGCGAGATACGGGATCAGTAGCGAGGTTCCGGTCTGTTCCAGGTAAAGAGAATAGCTGGAGGCTCCGGCAGCATAAGACAAGGCTTGTGAGCATGCGGTAACATTGAACGAACAATGTGAGAGAGAAAGCCGGCGATTGAAATAGCCGCTCAGAGCGGCGCTCAGCGATGATGTCATCCGGCTTAAAGGTATATGTGTTCCACCTAACTAAAAAGGTGGGACGCAATATAAAAAGGAAAATGGGCAATAAGGGTACCAAAGGTACCAGAATCTTACAGGTACAAACTAAAGAGTGTGTGGATAGGGGTCGCTGAAAGAAGATTGCCAGTGCAGACACCTGACCCTTGATGGTACTCAAGGCCAACTGATCAATGCCCCATTGAAGAAAGGTTAAGATCTGAGCCACAGAAAAGGATTAGCATCAATCGACTCACACAAAGAAATGTACGCTTTCCACGTACGATGATATATCTTGCTGGAAGATCACTCCCTCGCCATCAACATAGTAGGGATAACTGATCCAGACAAATCTCTATCCATCAGTACCTGGCTTTCAATAGCTAAGCCATTAAAACCAGCAATGTGTAAAGCAGGATGTGTAGACCAGCCCCTTGGGACAACTGGTCTTCTTTGAGAGGAAGTCCCCAAGGGATGTTTACGGCCACCAGGATGATTGGAAGATCCTTGCTCTTGATTCCTCGCTGGAAGTGCAGAAGAAGCCTGAGCTGAGGATGATCTGGCCTTACCGTGGCCCTTGGATGCCTGCGGCGTCTGCCATAGGAACCCATGATCTGCCCACGAACTTCGGTATCCTCCTGTGGAGCCGAACTTGCTAAAGAAGCTGAATGTAGTAGGACTGTGCAAACAAAACTGTCTTGAAGGTGGATACCACCAGAATCTGAACCTGTATGCAAATCGGGAGAGATAACTGTCTGACAGCAGCCGGTGAATCACGGCCTGTGATTCCTGAAATTTGTCCAGAGGAAGGACCACCCTGGTCGGAATTAAAATCAGACCTAGGAAAATTAATTCCCTGATCAGTGATAGGGGGGGACCTTCAGTAGTATGGACATCACCTGAACCTTTGCAGGAATTAAATCTGCACAAGGAGACTCAGGACCTAAAAAACCTGAAAAGGACAAGCTTTGTCCCCCTTTCTGTGTACCCCCAAAATAATCATTTCGTGGATCCCCTTGATGCTCATGAAGGAGGCCCACGAGGCCGGAAACCAGCAAAGATGTTCCCCCACCCCAATAATGGGTGAGGGCAGACCTTCATGCTGAAGGGGTCTTGTCTGCAGGTCTGGAGAAGCTAGCTCTAGGCTTACCAGACCATGGTTGCTTGGAACCTCCAGGGGAAGATTTGAAAGTTCTTTTTCCCTTTTTCTCTGTCCCAGAAGTCTGAATCATTTTCTATGGGCTGAGGAGGGGGGCCCCGTTTGTGACAAGGCTCCTTCTCTTTCCTTGACTGTGGCAGGAAGGTACTCTTTCCACCCATGATATCCTTAATGATGTCATCCAGGGTAGCCCCAAACAAGTGATCTCCTTGAAAGGGCAGATCAATAAGAGGTTTCTTAGAGGCTTGGTCAGCGGACCAATTCCTAAGCCACAGCACATGCCTAATCACCACCGCTGAAACAGAAAGTTTGGACAGCATAGGAGCTGTATCCAAAGCTGCATCACAAATAAACTCAGCTCATGGACCAACTGGTCTGCTAAATTAGCATAGGCAGCGGGGACCTGCTCACGCCCCAGGCCCTGGCACAAAAGCTTGGCCCATTCAGTTAGGGGGCTGAGGCAAAGACTGGGCTGAGGCAAAAACTGTCTGCAATGCCGAACCAGCCATAGTAAACATGCTGCTTGCCACAGCCTCCTCTTTCCTGTCAGCTGGGTCCTTAAAGGATGGGAATTCCTCTACTGGGATCATGGTTGCTTTGTTCAACCTGGAAACAGGAGGGTCCACCACTGGTGGACTAGTCCACGTTTTTTTAAAAGTGACTCCTCAAAAGGGTAACGTACAGCAAAACATTTGGGGACCACAAACTGTAATTTTGGTTGCTCCCATTCCTTACAAAAAAAATAAATAAATCTGTCAAAATAAGGCATATAGTGAAACACCTTTGGAGTGTGAGGTGACTTACGCATACCAAATGACACATCCACGGGCTACATCAGCTGCATCCTCAATTTTTAAAGTATCAGGCACTGCAGTGTTAAGTGCGTCTACCAGCACTTTTCATTCACTGCTGCGACCATAGAGGAATCATTCTCATTAATTGGATGGATCTGGAGGTGTAAAATTAAGCCCCCCTGGACAGGTGGCATTCGGCTCAGTATCAGATGAGACAGACTGAGCAGGGGAAGGTGGGGGGACGCATCCTCCTGGGACTTTGCCCACACGCCACTTCCACCCCGGACACTAAGGACTGCAGGACCGCCGTCACTGCAACCATGGGAAGCTGGGGTTCCAAGGGACCTGCCATCTCCATGAGGGGTTAGTGGCCATGGACCCTACCGAACGGGGAGGGCTGAGAATTCCAACCGAACACCATCATGGACGCCATCCCTGTTCATATGTCCCAGGCACAGGAAGAGGAAACTCAGGTGGAAGAGGAAGAGATGGAGCTTCGTCATACCCACAAGGCTTTGGTCATCTCCTGCTTCTCCCAGACTAAGGGTAAATGGCCCCCATGACATCACCGGGCTACAAAGACATGGTCGCCAGCTGGAGACCAGCCAGACTAGGGGAAAAAAGCCGCCCTCAGCTACAGACGCTAAGGCATTCTTTTTTCCTGTGCCCTCTGCAACTCTGCACCCTCTGCATGGGGACCCCCCCTGAAGGTAGGACACACATTAGGGGAGACTCCGCTGTGCACCCTACACCAGTCTCTGCACTGGGACCCCCATGCACTATACCCATACTGAAACCAGTTAGGGCATGCACCTAGGGGTCTCCTACACTGGGACCCCCCCAGACTACCAGGGCAGGACACACACTATCCCAGGACCCTTACAGAGTGGGGATAGCAGGGGGGACCCCAGGGGTCTCCGCTGCATCCTCTGCCCTAGGACCTCCCAACAGACTCCAAGTCCAGACAGGCCGGAAAGGGAATGGGGGGAAGCCCAGCTCACTGAGGGATTTAGGAATGGGAGGAGGGAACATGCAGGCAGGTCCGACCATCCCTGGGGGTTACCCACATCCACCCCAAAAAAACGCCAAAAGGGGAGAGGAGGGACTGTACTTACCCTTCCATGGTGTGGGTAACGCTCCAGACAGAATCCTCGCAACTGAAGTAGAGGAGCGGTCGGCCAAGGACCGCTCCGACTCAGACCCAAGCCCGGTCGTATGCAACCCTGTGAGACATTTAACTTGTGGGCCAGCCTCTGTTCAACGGGGTTGAAGGAGGAAAGTGTTGAGTGTGGTATTGCATATAGGGTGTTGGATGGTGGGGGAAGCTGGATGCTGGATACCTCATCATAAACTGAGTCGATTTTGTTTTTGAAGTGATTGGCAATCTCCTGGGCAGTAGGCAAGTTGGTGGGAGGAGGCAGTGGGGGGTGAAGTAAAGAATTCAGAGTAAAAAAAAGAGTTGAGGAGGTTTGGATGAGAGGGTTTTGATTACAGTGTTGTAGTAGATTTGTTAAGCAGTTAAGGCAGGAGTTGTATTTGAGAAGGGCAGATTTCTAGAGGGTGAAGTCTTGTAGGGATTAAGTTTTAAGCCATGCTCGTTCAAGAGCACAGCTGTGTCTCTTAAGATTTCTAGTATCGTCTGTTTGCCAGGGTTGTAGCAGACAAGGCCTGGTTCTGCGTGTAGAAAGGGGAGCAAGTGTGTCCAGGGAGGATGACACTCGCAGTGTTGTAAGGTTCTAAGCAAAATGCAGGATCTGCATCCCTTTAGAGGTGATTAGCCCTTGGAAGCATTTCACCAAAAATGAAATTTTTGTTGCAGAGGATGCCAAAAATCGAACTTAGAGCAGACTTCTGGGGAAATCAGTGAGACTATCACACAAGCAAGAAATGTAATTTTCAATAGTGTACAGAAGCCTCCAGGTTGCCATATTACATTACATTTTGCAGAAAATTACAGCGTGGCAGATTGAAAAGGAACAGTAATTTTTAATAACATTCAATTACAATATGGCTTGTGTAGCAATTATATATGCTATATTATTTTTTATTTTTTCCCCACAAAAATGGTGTTCTCCTTTAAAGGTTTGTTTTCTGCACAAACAAGGACAGGTGTGATGCAAATGCTTGCAATTTGCTCACCTTTTGTCTCGCAGTCTTGGAACGAAAGAGCGCTTTCATATTTAGTCACCAGTCCACCTCCACATGGAAAACAGATTGTGCGTCCAGCATCTGGCTGATATGTGCCCAGTGGACAAGCCTTGCAATGTTTAAAGCCATCCATGGAGTAATGTCCGGGAGCACAGTGTCCTACAGAACAAGAAAACTGCAGTCTTATCAATTATCTCAGGACTTAAAAATAAAACAAATTAAAAAAAAAAAAAAAAAGGGACAGACTATGGACTACTTGATCTTTTTTCTGCCATCACTTCTCTATGTTTCTAAAATGTAGTCACCATTATATGGTATATGTAGCCACAGACATGATTTTATCCACTGTACATAAATAGTCAAACGACAACACCATTAGCATTCAAAACAACTTCACCAAATAATTACGGGTACTATACAAAAGGTATCATCTAAAGCAAAGAGACATTAATAATTGTTAGAGTTTTATTTGTATGTCAGTTCAAAAAAACAAAAAAAATATGCAGTGTAACTCTCATACTTTAGGCAAGTCCAATTGTGATTCCCAGAAAGCTCCCCACTCTACCAGAGCAGAGATTCTGTGACCTCCACCTTTGACAGTTCTTAGGCCTGAGCAGCCAATCATTTGGGCATTTTCACAGAATGGCAAGGATGTCATTCCCCTGGGTTAACTCTGACAACTTCTAACACTGAAGCTTACCTATGGTCTACTACTACAGTGAGAGGTGGCAAGGGAGCTTAGATCAATGAGTATACCTAGCTGGCAGGTGGGCCATTAGCCAATACTGTCCCTCTTCCATGAACAGGCAAGTAACAGGAACTGTTTAAAGGATAAAAACCTTCAATCACTTACCTCCACATTCTGAAACATTTCTTGCCCCAACAATGCCCAGGCCATCATTACTTGGGCAGGGCTCACATGACAGCTGCCCCTCCAAGTCCTGGTATGTTCCCGGCAAACAGGGCACACATTGAATGCTCTCACCACTGTAGTATGTACCCACTCCACAGGTCACTGAAATGAGATGCAGAGACATTTAGATCCCCTAGATGGTAAAATGTATGGGGTATGGCCTTGCCAAATGTTTCTGTAATGCTTGCTACACTAATTCTTCAATTATGACCACCCACCATAACAAGAATACCTAGTTAAAATTGAGAAGATCCTCCTTTACTGTGGGAATAGGATTGTGTATATAGGATTGTATAGTTTTTTTATTGGTTTAACTAGATGGACTTGTGTCTTTTTTCAATCTGACTATGTAACTTTTGACGAAAAAACAGCCCTGACCTGTCAGGGCATGGACTCTATTAGACCTGTGAAGGAATTCCATAGTATCTGGCACCAAGCAGTCAGTAGCAGACACTGGAAGTAGTGAGGTAGGGTCTCCATGGATTGGACTTGTTTTTCCAGCACATCCCACATATACTTGATTGGTTTGAGATCTGGAGGATTTGGAGGCCAGGTCAACAACTCAAAAACACCTTCTTCCCTTGCTCCGTGGTCCAGTTCTGATGCTCAGATGCCCATTTTAAACACTTTTGGCTGTGAACAGATCAGCATGGGCACCCTGGCTGGTCTGCAGCTATACAGCCCCATATGCAACAAACTGTGATACACGGAGTTCTGAAACCTTTGTATCCGAATTAGCATTCATTTTTTTTTCAGGAGTTTGAGCTACAGTAGCCCTTCTATTGGATCAGATTACATGGACCAGCCTTCACTTCTCACATGCATCAGCCTTGGACGCCTATAAACTTGTCACTAGTTTCCTTGCTTAGACCGCTTTTCATAGGTCCTGACCACTGCAGACCAGGAACATCCCACAAGAGCTGCAGTTTTGGAGTTGCTCTGATCCATTGGTCTAACCATTACAATTTGGCTTTTGTAAGGTCATTCAAATCCTTATGCTTGCCCATTTTTACTGATTTCAACACTTCACGGATAACATGTTCACTTGCTGCCTAATGTAAGCCACCTACGTTCAGATGCCATTGTAACTTTGCTTTTTGGGGGTTTTTGGCCTTCCTCTGGATTAACTGTGGGAATAGGATAGTATATATTTTTTTCCCTTCTAATGGTTGCACTGGATAGACTCGTGTCGTCTTTCAACCAGACTAACTATGTAACAAGACAACCAATGTTATTCACTTTACCCGTCAGTAATCATAACGTTACGGCTTATCGGTGTACATCTCTTGTGCTAACCATGCCATTATCTTAAAACCACTTTAAAAAAAATAAGATAAAATTATCTTAAAACCAGCTTTTTATTCCAAATAGAAATGGATCAAGTCAACCTACCAATGGCTTTGGTTGCTTTTTAGTTTTGATATAATCTGTGTATATAGGTTGCCCTAAACTTTATATAAAATCTCAATAAAACTGTAAAAAAAAATCTGTCCAAGTTCAGGGTTGTAATTTTCATAATAGTACTTGTGGGCTAGTGCCTGAGGCAGCACTAAATCTCAAAATGTACAATCTTTTTTTAGTTTGTTTCTCTTTCTTTTGGTCCCACTGGGCATTTGTGACCAAATTCAGCAAATACAATACCCAAGTTTGTAGCCAACATAGTCAATTCAAGTAGAAGACTCTGAGTGGTAAATACTAGTTTCACCATGCTACAATTCCGAGTAGCACCCCACTCTGTTATTACCAGGTATGGCAGTGAGCTGGTATACAAAGTTCAAAATTGTTTTTGATTCTATCTTGTGCATATGACTGTAAAAGCATACCCAACTTGTGTCTTTGAGCTCACGTTAGGAAATAGTTTATATGGTACTATTGCTCTTCAGAGTTCTTTAATGAAATATGGTAATGATGACAGTAAAAATGGAAGAAATAATAAACCTTAGAGTATTTTTTACACAAACTGGGCCTTGAACACATGGTATAAATCCCCACAAGCTTTTAAATGTAGAAGTGAAATCTTGCCTAAGTGTCACATGACCCACTCTCAGTCTTGTTGCACATACTAAATTCACATTGCAAACAGTATAAAGCCCAGCCCTCTCAGTACATCCAGCAGATAATCTGCTTCATTAAATAACCCATTCTAGGTTGCCATCTACAAGTAAAAGATATATTAATACCGCATCTCCCATCTTGCTGGACCTGCCCGGCACTGCACACCTCCTGATTCTCCAGGCTCTTTGCTGGTTTCTGTGCCACCTCATACTCCATGCCAGAAAACTGGATGTAAAACTGCTGCCTGTTTATGGACTTCCTCAGGGTCTTGATGGTAGTCTGCAGCTTCTGTTCCGCCCTCTTCCGTATGCAGTCCGAATTACAGGAATCTAAGGAGAGATCAGGGGCATCAGCTATGGAGCAAAAAATCTACAAGGACCTATATACACTGCATAGGAAGGAAAGTTAAAGTACACGTAGATACAACCCTCCCACAACAGTCATATTTATCATCGATTTGTCATTTGACTATAAGACTCTGGTCATCTACAAAGCTCTGACTATTCTTAGGTTCTAAGGGTGGAGTCTGTTTTTCACCTGCCTGAACCCAAGGCAAAAAAACTGACGGAGGAAGGCAAAACTGTCAGTTAACAAATGGGGTTAAGTGAAACAGTAATTTCAGCTCCGCAAAATTTTGAAATGGGCTGGAATCAAGGGAAAGGTGAAAGGGTTTTTTGGTGGCTTTTAATGATGCAATGAGCTTAAAATGAAGCCAGGTACATAATGGTGTGTTGTAAATGCTGTACTTGGCAATTAGATTGTTGGGTAACTGGATGGTAGTGTATAGTTATAGTTCTTGTTTTGATTTGTTGTATATTAAGACTTATGAATGTGTGAAATTGTTAATAACTCATTATAAATAAAGAGTATTAAAAAACAAAATGGCTCCCGATGGCTATAGAAGTTCCTTTCAACTATCCAGGCCCTGTTCTTGAGCCCAGAAATGGCCCCTTAATGTATGTTTTTATTTTTGAAAAAAAACACACAGCAAATCAAAATGACAATAGAGGGCACCCAAACAACAATCCAATACACAAAAAAGGGGATAAAAAGAAAATACGAAAAATACTAAATTAAATAAACTAAATTACTCTGAATACAACCCCCCCCCCCCCCCAAAACAATCATCACCTATAATGCAACAGAGGTTTACACAGCACTTTACATCCTGAATATTCACAACAGTCCCTGCCCTTAAGGAGCTTACTCTCTATGGCCTCTACTCTAGATGAAGATATATAATAGGATCAAATTAGACAGGAGCCAATTACCTATCAGAGTGTAAGAGAAAACGAAAGTACCTGGAGGAAACCCATGCAAGCATAGGAAGAACATGCAAACTCCATTCAGATAGTGCCCTGGCTAGAATTCAAAGCAAGGACCCCATTGCTACAAGGCAGAAGTTCTAGCCACCAAGTCACTGTGCTTTGCAAGTCACTTTCGATGACAATACCCATTCAGCAAAATATGAGAGTGGCAAATCCAACTTTGTCAAAAGCACTCTCCTTATCCCTATTAAGGAAGCCTTTTGTTTGTTTTGGTATAATTCTGACAGCACTTTCTTATTGACGCTAAATCTTCTTAGGAGATATAACTTGTGTCAGGCCATACAGTTTCACACTTCTGCTCTGAAAGGGAGAGAATACAGGTATAATAGAAAAAAAATCAAGTTACCTTTGAGAGGTAGGGCTGCATAACTATAACAATCCATATAGTGAGGATTCAGAGAATACCAAATCCCCATCAGCTAGTTTCTATTTTTTTAAGGCCCTGTCCTGTGTTTAGTAATTACTATCCAATAACAGCAATTTTTAAATGACAGACTATGATATGTTCCCTTGAAATCTGGAAAAAAGCAGGCAACAAATACACAAGTTATGACGAACCTGATACCTCTTCCCTCTTCACCTCCAGCTCAAACTCTGCTATGATATGTGACACTTCCTTGGATGGCGATTTCCGGCCGCGTCTCTTTTTCTTCGAAGAGTCGCATTTGAGGTTCACAAATGTAACGTGGCAGCTGTCTGTACAACGAAAATAAATTATTCCTAAAGGTGAGAACAACACAGAAGCTGGCATGTAATGGCACAGCTCTTTAGCCAATAATGCGATCCACATCAATTAGGAGGCCTGATAAAAAGTAGAAGAGGAAAGACAACCTTAGTGTCTGTAATAACCAATTGTTTTCCAGAGATCATTAGTGAGATGTGTGCATGAAATTTGTTTGGATCAGAGCTGCTTTTCTCTCCATAAAAACCAAGAATAATACGAAAGAAGCTTGATGCAGGTTAGAAGGTGGTCACCTGCAGGTCAGATGCACCTGATGGAACTTAGTAGCATCTCAAATCCAAATTAAATGCACCTGAAAGCAGGTAACATTCGACCATCTACAAAAAACCTGAAAGCCTTACCATTAAACCTTACCCTAGGTCCACTGTTTAAATCTCTCACACCCTCTTTGCAGCCACATTATGTTTTGGTTAATGCCACTGAAGGAGAGGAAAAACATGGTGGAGTTACATTGTTTCACAGTGACAGAGCCATCATCTATGGGGCTACACCACAGGAGTAGCCATGTGGCTTTTTATCATGTGAGAAAGCTTTGAGGGTGGTGATAAGGACTGCACTTCTCTCCACTAAAGCTCACCATCTCCATACAGTCTCAATTAGATTTACAAAACTTTTTAATTGGTGGACATACCTAAAAAATCAAATCAATTTGTAACCAATCAGTCAGACCTCATCACTACATAGTTGCTGGCAGACCTAAAAGATTGTACCGTCAAATTATAATTTGTGTGATGAGCTTTAGGCACCCAACAGCAAGGCCTCTGCTGTCAGATATGGTCATGCGGGGATGATGGCTAATACCATTGCTTCAGAAGTCCAAATGTACTCCCTGTGCATAATCATCATGAGGACACATTCCCTTGCTTACATGTAAAAGGAATGGTTCTCAAACTTGCCGTGTGGCTAGAACAGAGGTCATATAAAAGGCTGGTCAGGACAGCAGTTAGGATTCTGAACCATTAGTGAATTACTAAGTAGGTGTATTCAGAAACAATAGGGGTTGATTTACTAAAGGCAAATAGACTGTGCACTTTGCAAATGCAGTTGCACTCACTTTCCTTAGTAAATGGGAATGTGGTAAAATTTTACTGTACAAAGAATACCCAATCACGGGCAAGGGAAAAGAAAAAAAAAAAAAGCATGTTTGCTTGCACGTAACTGAATAATGATGGAAATCCGCAGAGCTTTACTACATTTAATAAGCCTTGGGGAAAATTAGTGTAACTGCCTTTTCAGAGTGCACAGTCTATTTGCCTTTAGTAAAGAAACCCCAATGACATTTTCAGCTGTTCTGGTACGTGGTCTTAAATAATGTGCCTGGCACTTAGCATTAAAGTAGTACTTTTTTTTTAAATCAGGAGAATGTTTACTGTATTGTAATAAACTAGAAATTATACAGTCCAAAATATTACCAGTCATTAAAGACCGATTTCACAAACCGGTACATTGGCAGTATTCACATACACATTAACATAGAAAAATGAAAGTGCTCACAAATCCAGTTTCAATACTATGCTAACACATTAAGAAAGTGTATCTATCTCACACAGACTGAGGTACAGTCATCCAAAAGCAACTGACTTATACACTAGACCAGGTTTTCTCAACTAGCAATGGGCAATTTCTGCCTCTCAGATAAGTTCCCAATGACACCATTGTTCCTTTAAGCGATGTGTAAGGGGGTAATTCTTTCCATTGATGACAAGAGTAAGGAGCATTCTTCCCACTGACTGTCACACTAATGTGTCATGAGTTGTAGATTTTTCATTTTTAGCAGGGGTTCCCCAAGACCAAAAATTTATTTTAAGGGTTCCTCTGTGTTGAAAAGGTTGAGAAAGGCTGCAGTAGACAATGCTTTATGGTCTACTGGAGCAGGTAAATAGTCTCTGGTAGACAAGTTCCTTTGAGTTAAGTCTAGGGGTATGTAGCCACATTCCCCACACTTCATTAAATTTACCAGGGCAGCTCCTACGTGTATAGATGTTTGTTTATTAAAATACACAGAGTGGCTTGGCCCCTCCCCTGCTCTCTTCTCATAGGCTGTAATTGACAGAAGCAGGAGCTAATGGTTCCCGCTGCTGCCCCCTTGTCCAGTGAGTGAGAGAGCTGCTGCTCTTGGGCACTTCTTGGAAATTAATATATGTATGATGCACAAATAACTCAGTTGAGCTAATAAGTGCCCTTTTGGAAAATAATATACGCCAAGCGCAATCAAGCCTACGTGTATAGATGTAGCTCTCTAAGAGTAAGGAGTTGCCAACAGAGGACAACCAAGACTTGTATATGGGGGGGGGTCAGGGTATTTCCACATTAATAAAATTAGTCTACGGGCCTGGAAGAGGGCCCTACCCAAAGTTATCCTAGCATGTTCCTCCTCCACCACCCCATCCAATATATTTAGTCTACGACATTAGGGTCCAATGGGATTTTTACTGTAAAAAGTTTTTTTTTAACATGTCAAAAACCTGCCTCCATTATTTATATATAGTTTGGGGCATCACCATAAAAGATGGATTAAGTTACCATGGTCTCTTTTGCATCTGTGACAGTGTGGCTCTATATAATTTCCCATCTTATAAAGCCTTGGGGGAGTGTAATAAAAGTGTAGAAGAATGTGGAGTTGAAAGAGCTCCTGGGCCACATTCAGGGAACAAGATACCCAGCCTGGTATGCCTCTACCCATTGGTTGTCCATAAGTAGTTCCAAGTCCCTCTCCCAGAGTGATGTCGACCTGCTGGGGTGCCCTTTATGGTATTGTGACAATAGTATATTATAGCACTGGGAAATAAAGTCTTTAGAGCTATTAGCAATTTTAATTCAATTGAAAATAGGTATGAACCTTGCTTTGTGCACTGGTCCAAATCATTTTGTGGAGGGGGGATTATGGTGTGGGATTGTTTTTCAGGGGTTGGGCTTGGTCCCTTAGTTCCAGTAAAAGGAACGCTTAAGGAGTCAGCATATCAAGACATTTTGGACAATTTCATGCTCCCAACTTTGTGGGAACAGTTTGGGGATTGCCTCCTCCTGTTCCAACATGACTGGGCACCAGTGCACTAAGCAAGGTAAATAAAGACATGGATGAGCGGGTTTGGGGTGGGGGAACTTGACTGGCCTGTAAGGAGTCCTGACCTCAACCTGATAGAGCCCCTTTGGGATGGATTAGAGTGGAGACTGTGAGCCAGGCCTTCTCTTCCACATCCGTGCCTGACCTCACAAATGTGCTTCTGGAAGAATGGTCAAACATTCCAATAGACACACTCCTAAACCTTGTGAACAGCCTTCCCAGAAGAGTTGAAGTTGATATAGATGCAAAGGGTGGGCCAACTCAATATTGAATCCTACGGACTAAGACTAAGATGCCATTAAAGTTCATGTGCCTGTAAAGGCAGGTGTATCAATACCTTTGGTAATATAGTGTACCTTCCACCGAGCTCTATGTACTAATTTGGCTAACTCTGAGTAATTATCATTGCCCCGTATCAGGCTATACTGATTTCTTCAGTGTAATTTCTTCAGTGTTGTCACATAAAGAGATATGATAAAATATTTACAAAAATGTGAGGGGTGTACTCACTTTTGTGAGATACTGTAAAAGCCCGTAAGCTAATTCATTATTGATTCAGGAGAATCAGCCTTGCCAGATTTGCATCAGATTGGCTCATATACCCAGCGAGACCTGTTAGGATTGGACAATTTTTGACAAGAGACGGCCAGTTGTCTCCCCCTCCTTAAAAAAATGCAGCTTTATTAAAAAAAATGTTTACGTTCTGCAGCCATTCATGTAGTATTAAACACTACAATGTTTTGAAACTAAATTGAAGTCCTGGTGACAACTATGGATTTTATACAGATACAGTGGAGGAGTGAGCGTTGTCACAGAGGGAAATGCTGTGTTACTACTGGCTGGATCACCAGGTAAAGACAAAGAAGAAAAAAGAAAACAAATGTAGCCACCACATCCAAGGTTGCTAAGTCGCAATATATTCCATTTTGTTTAATAGGCCTAAATATAAAATTCTATAACAGTGAATATTTTAATTTATTGCTTTAAGTGCTTTTCAGCGTTTTACAGCACACCCAATTACTTCTGTAGGTAATGACTCACCTGTCATTGGTTGCTTTGTAGATTCTTTATTTTTGTCTTTACTCCGTGGACGCAAGTGGCATTTTGCATCCTTTATTTTAAAGCGAGCCTTCTGGGTGATCGGAGGACCTACAGAATCTGGATATAGATTTAAAAATCATTAATTTTAAGCAAAAAACAAATCCAAAAGAAACAAACTAGCTTGTGCGCAGATCGTGGAAAGCATTTCCCCTTGTTAGCTGGTGGTTGTAGTACTCCAAATTTACAAATTAAATAAGGATAAAGCCAACAGGATGTTACAGCTCTCTACTACTCCACTGGGTGGCAGGAACATTTCTAAACAAAAAACAAAAGGGTAGAGAGCACATATCCGCCCATAGTGTAATACAGCTTTAATGAGAAAACAATGAAAACACTTCAACCAATACACTCACATTTTGTGCAGTTGTTCAACAGGCACATAAAGAAATCTCTGGAGTCTCTCCCTTTTCATAAAGGATTGAGATGAGGGAAGGAACTGCGATCTGTGTGGCTGCCTAGATCCTAACAGCCCGTGGATAGGCAAGGCACAACCACATCATTCAGTGCCTAGTGCGCATGTACCAGATCCAGCTGACGCCACGGTCCGTCAACACGGTATCCCACGAATGGAAGGCAAGGAAGGAAAAATAATGTCAGATCCTTGCCATGACGGTGCGTTTCGGAGGAGTGGTCTTCTATTTGAAGTCACCATGCCCACTAGGCACCGAACACTGTGGTTGTGTCTTGCCTCTCAACGAGCTGTTAGGATCCAGGCAGCCACACAGAGAGACCGCTTCCCACATTTCAATCCTTTAGTGATGAACAGGGAGAGATACCAGAGACTGTTGAACATCTTCACAAAATGTGAATGTGTTGGTTGAAGTGTTTTAATTGTTTTCTTATTAAAGGTGTATTACATGATGAGCAGATGTGCGCTCTCTCCCCTTTTGTTTTTTGATTAACTTTAAGCCGCAGATAGAGGGAACTGGAGAACAATGCTATTTACCATTAAATACGTTAAATGTTCTCTGGTTAAAACCCACCAAGCTATTTTTTTTTTGCCGTCTATTTTCCATTAGACAGATTTTCCATAACTTTTTGTACTGAGGTGTAAAGTATATGGAAATCCCCTCAGACAGGTGTCGTCAGAACAGGTGTCCATATTTTTTCTCATCTCTTGTTCTGGTGACAACTGTGAAAGGCTAAAGTTAAATGTGCTAATATTTTGTCTTCCTTGGCTCCTCTTTTGCCCTTTCACAAAAAAGTTAAAGGATAAGTTCACTTTAAAAAAAATAAATAAATGCACATTTTTTTGCAGGTGAAAAAAAATGTGCATTTATTGTTATTATTATTATTATTAATATTTCAGTCAGAAAATAAGGCGGGCTCTATCTAACCTGTTGTGCAAGACTGAAGGGAAGGTTGGAGTTTAGCTTAAAATGTTGGATTTCCCATCAATTGCTGTGTCAATGACAATGGTCCCAAGGACAAAAAAAGAGAATCAACCTGGCCCCAATAGTGAAACCAATAAGCATTTGACTCAAAATAACAACAAGAACGCACACCAAAAGTATCCGTCATTACAATTTCAGGGACCCTTACCTGTGCAGGTTGGTATTGTAGCATTGCGTTTCTGGACTGACTTGTTTTGCTGCACTGGTACACCACAGCTCAATGTGTAGCTATTCTCTGACTCTGCAGTAATAAAAAATAATACATCATTTGTATTTTAAATAATCACATACATGATGGTTATTAAATCTTATGCCATTTGTCTGCACACAAGGAGTTGGTGACTAATGAATAATAAGCAATCTTCAGAAATAAATGACTCTGTTAGTGCAGTTGCCCCCAGAGCTTAGTACATGAGGTAAAGCTTCACTTTGCAAAGAGTACCCAATCGCGTGCAAGTAAAATAAAAAAGAATTGCATTTTTGCTTGCACATGATTGGATGATGGAAGTAAGAGGAGCTTCTGCTCATTTACTGATCCCTGGAGCAACTGCTCTTCCAGAGTGCAACTGCACTTTGCAAAGTGCACAGTGTATAGGTTTTTAGTAAATCAACCCATATATGTCATGTTGGTAAGTTAGTTGGTTTTAGACAAAATTGGTCTAAGAGCGTGTAGAAGAGATAGAAACATTTCATTGTAAGGTACTGTAGTACTAAGATGGAGGTTGGATGTACAGACTCAATCTGAAGGCAGTATGATCATTTCACCAAACACCGACACATAGAAATATAAATTTGTATTGCCCAAGTGTGCATGAATACAGGTAGTCCCCAGGTTACAAACATCCAACTTACAAACTACTCCTACTTACAGAGGGAGACAACAGGAAGTGAGAGGAAATCTAGCCCTAGGAAGGTAAATTCACTCTTGTAAGAGTGATCATGGGAAAAAGGTGTCTCCACTGAAGCTTTATCACTAATCCTTGTTTCCACAACAGCCCAAAATATTCAAAATCCAATTGTCATAGGGACAGAAAGTGAGGTGAAATCTTCTGAACAGGAGCACAGACAGTAAAACAAATGGTACAGGGGTGTTAACCATTCCCTATGCTATCCAAAAAACATAAAAATTATTATTTTAGCTGGAGCTACACTTAAAAAATGTACCTGTTACGACTTACAAATTCAACTCCAGAACAAACTTACAGACCCTATCGTGTTTGTAACCAGGGGACCTCCTGTATGGAGTTGGGAGTTTATAGAAACACCATATCATCAAAAAATTCAAAAGAATTCTAATGAGAACTATGGAATGGTTGATTGGAGTGGTCTCTTGTATGGATGGGACATATGGAGAGAGTGCTCAAGATGGCCTTTGTGTTTGTACACATGGATGCATATACTGATGCTCCTTTTACTCAAAAGCTGAGGATCCATCTCCTATGCACTAATTATATATTTCCATCGCTTTTAGCTGCCTGCTATTTGTCTTGTTAGCTTCCATACCTGTCACAATGAGGGATTGGGTGGCTCTGGCAGGATCTGTGACTGGGGTTAGCCATTCCTCCACTTCTTGATATTGTGACCTTTACACCTCCTGAGGAAGCGGGCTTGTATCATGAAAAATTTACAGGAGTTACAAATGTGGAATTGTCTCCCGTGCGTTAATATGCATCTCTCTGATATCGCTCATTTGTTGAGGCATTGTCTAAAGCCAAAGTTGGTTTCAACAGCCGTATGTTAAAATTGTATGGGGACAAGTCACAACTGTATGGGAGTCTTTTGAGGTGCAATATGTGTATTTTTAATCACATTTTCTTATAAAAAAATTTATGATTTTAGAATACTCAGAAATAATGTTAATGTTGTGGAGTCATTCCTTGGGGGGTACAGAGAAAGTCCATTTTTTCCTCATCCTATACATGCTTTTGCTTTTTGAAATGCAGAAAAATGGTTCTGATAGAAAAATGGTCAAACAAAAATTACAGGTTCTCTTAAACAAAGCTGATGACTCATCAATGGATTGTTGCTACTGCAAGCTGGGGTGTGTCCTAGTCAAAGCTGTACTGAATACAGTGGCGGTGCAGGGTCATAGGACACATGGAGCTTGTGAACTACAGCTATATACAAACCTGGTAGAAAGAAGGTATTGGATGGGCAGGATAAGTAGCAGCTATCTATCCCCCCTGATTTACTGCAAACCAGCTGGGCCCTTGGGGCAGGCTTGTAGCTGGGAACACATTTTGTTGTCTCTAGGAAAAAAATAAAGTACAATTAAATACATCAAAGCTGACAAACAGGACAATTCGTGGCTGGCAAAGTATTGTGATTGTAAAGTGAAAATAATCCTTATATCAAAGTTATCTGAAAGAGAAGGCAAGCGATATACAAGTCATCATTTAAGTTAAAAAGGGGTTTGTTTTTAGTCCTAAGCATTAGAAAGCACCTGAATTTAGAATTCCTACACATTCCCTTTAAGCAAAGTTCAGATCATATTGGACTTCTACACAGAATTATTGTGCTCACCCCCTTACTGCAACTCCCTTTTTCCTGTACATTTGATGTTTTTTTAGTATACTAGATGAAGAATACTGGCCAGAGTACTAGAATATTCTTGCAAGAAATGTTGTTTATGGCTGGCAAAGCCATGTTTTCTGGTTGTTGTAGCCCATTGGAAAACATTGGTTAATCAGATTATCCTTTATGACAAAGTTATATATTGGAATAGGAACTGTCCCTAAAAGTCCATAAAATTTGGGACCTATGGTAAGATTTTACTCTCACGTAAAATTCAGAGGATTTTAAAGCAGATCTTCACCTGAAAAGGGAGGTTCTGCTTTTTTTTCAACTCCTTCCCAACACTAAGGGTTTTGTTTTTTTGTTTTTTAGCTGCTAACTTTTAAATGTTTTTTCCAGAACCTCTTTAATCTTAGCCATGGGTTATATGCAGCTACCCTCAGGTGATTTAATACTGGCAAAAAATATGCAGGAAATTCCCTTCCAAGTCATAATTTTGTAACAAGCAATAGAGAGGTCATAAAGAACAGAATTTACTGGTAAATGACATATCACATGTTCTTAATCGTACAGCAAGGACATAGGACATCCCTAGGCAGCCCAAATGAGGGCCAGGCAACACATCAAAGAATGCTAGCAGGCCCACATAACGATGGGTAAAGAAGGGTTTGACAAAACTCAGAGCAGCTTGTAGCACTTTACACCTAAACCTGCCTTCATAGGAGGCCCGAAAATCCACCTGATAAAACTTAAAACAAAAGTGCAGGAATGTAAAAAATAAAATAAAAATCACACTTAGCTAGATGGCTGCAGCATAGATGCGATGCTGCAGCTGTCCCCCACCAGCTGTACATCGAGAACTGAGGAATCAAAGATCGCTGGTCACTCAGTTCTTGGGTTCACACAGAGCACAGAGAGAGATTGTCAGGCACCACTCTGTGTTCTGTCCATCCTGCACTCACTGGAGCGCTGGGCTGAAGAGGGGGCAAAAGCAACTGCCTCCAGCTTTCAGTGAGAGACTGAGCCAGCTGTCAGCCACCTGCCAGAATCTGGGCGGATCCCAACATTGTTAGGATCCCTGCAGAGCCTGGACCAGCTCTGTCACATGGGCTTAAGTCTTCTGTTGGTTGAATCTGGGTCACATGAGTGCAGAACTTACTGCACTCCTGTGACCTACTAGAAAAGTATGGCCAAAGAAGCTTTGGCCATACTTCTCCTTAAACAAATGTGTGAACAGAAGGCCAAGTGGCAACTTTGTAAAAGAAACAGATGCTTCAAAAGTTTATTATGCACTAACATATCTGGTAGAGTGCTCCTTAACAGGAGCATGGGCTCAAAAAATGAGTTGTCTAATTTACCTAGCAATGGTGAAATGAGAAGGAAGTTCCCTGCAGGAACCTTCAGGAAGAACACAGAAGCAATCTAATCATGACCAAGTTGAACTGATCCCAATAAGTCACCAGAGCATCAACTGTGAAAGCTTTAGGGTCCACGGACCTGGCAACAAAACTATCCAGCGTGCTGAGCTTACTAGAACATTATAGCAAAAAATGTGCAGGGGCCCATTAAAAAAATTTGTTGTAAAGATTACTTTTAAACTTTAAACTAGGGATAGACCAATTATCGTCAAGGCCGATATATCGGGGGCCGATATGCACTTTCCCCGATATATCGGTATCGGCCCCGGAACTGGCCGATATTTTTGTGACATCATTTTTCCTTCTTAGGCCGCCTCCCTCGCCTTGGACAGCCTCGTCTGGAGTCGGGACTAGTCTTGCGGGAGTGTATCACAGCCATACACCTACCCACAACAGCCCGGTGCCAGCCAGCTACCCACATCCACAGGCCCTGTACCAGCCAGCCACGGGAACTGTACCAGCGAGTCAGCCAGCCACCCACAAGCCCTGTACTGCCAGCCACAGGCACTGTACCAGCCAGCCACCCACAGCCCCTGTGCCAGCCACCCAACCACCACAGGATGCCAGACAGCCACCCACCCACCACAGGATGCCAGACAGTCAGCCACCCACCACAGGGTGCCAGGCAGCCAGCCACCCACCACAGGGTGCCAGACAACCAGCAACCCGCAGACATGGTGCCAGACCGTCAGCCAGCCACATGCACTGTACCAGCCCAGCCGTCCACAGGCCCTGTACCAGCCAGCCAGCAACCCACAGCCCCTGTGCCAGCCACCCACCTACCACACGGTGCCAGCCAGCCACCCACCACAGGGTGCCAGCCACCCAACCATCCACCACAGGGTGCCAGCCAGCCACCCACCACAGGGTGCCAGCCAGCCAGCCACCCACCACAGGGTGCCAGCCAGCCAGCCATCCACCACAGGGTGCCAGCAAGCCAACCACCCACCCACCACAGGGTGCCAGACAGCCAGCCACCCACCACAGGGTGCCAGGAAGCCAGCCATTAAGCATTAGACAAAAATTAACATGCTCAGTACCAGATTTGTGTCAAAAATTGTCTTTATTTTTCAAAACTTTAAATGTACAAAATATCGGCCCATATCGGCTGATACCGATACGTTATGACCAAAATATCGGTATCGTTATCGGCCCTTAAAAAAACATATCCGTCTTTCCCTACTTTAAACCCACAAGGGATCCTGTACATATAGGATATGCCCCAGTATCTATATATGCAGGAATTGCTGAGCTGTGCTATGAGATAGCTATTCTCACCTACCCACCTAGCAACCCAACAACACTGATCAACAGAGGCAGATTTCTGAGTGACAGCTCAGGAGGAGATGGGGCGTGACAGGCATTGCAGGCAGAGCCCGCACAGCCCCTTTCTGTCTTACTCCTGAGCTGCCAGACAGAACATCGTTCTGCTGTGCTGTCTCCTCATCTCTCCTGTTCAGTACACAGAGTCCAGAACTGCCGGTCAACGTGTGCTGTTAATGATTGATGGGAATAAGGGCTTCCATTCATAAAAAAATAAGCTAACAACAGCGCACAAGGGCTCATACAATTTTCGGAGACAGCATAATGTAGTAGTAGCTGATGTGTGTAGTTGTTAGCTTGTGTTTCTGTGAATGAAAGTGCTCTTCTCCAGCTGCAATCATTTACAACGCAAGCTGACAGTTTCCACTCTCTCTGTGCCCTAAATAGCAGAGGGCAGGTCCATGGGAACTGAACAAAAGATGAGGAGACAAGGCACTGCAGAATGGACCTGAGCCAAAGCACCTGTCACATATGGATAGAGAGGAGGCTCACCCTGAAGATTTGACAAAGCGCATGTGCTAAGAAAGACCACAAATAAAAGCTCCATGTGATGGTGAATTGAGGAATCCATTAAAATGGAGCTAGGATCTCAGAGCATGTGCTTAGTCTAGACAGCCTTGGAGAGGCAGGTGGCTATGGAGATAACCACAGATTACATGGAGGGGCCCATCCATGAAAACAAGGCCTTAAAAAGGGCCTCTAAGCTCTTGTTCACTGGGTATTTGAATATACAACTATCCTCCACAGGGACTAAGTCTTCTTGTTGAGGCAGGAAATGGCTAGGTCAGCCAGGGACTGTCAATTTCTGCAGAAAATCCTTCTCAGTAGGATTTTGCTTAGCAAAACACTTAGGATAGGCAAATAATTTTTAAGAGTGAGGCCAGACACTGTACAAGGTTGGCTCTAAGACAGAGTGGACTGTAAAGGTGTTAGCAGATTTGGGCAATTTTAGGGAACTTGCTGGAGACCTTCGAGTGAACAGAATTAGGCTGCTCTAATTCTAAACATGAGGGTACTGCATCAAGAAGGGTAGCAATGGTGTATTTAACCGGTTGCCGACCGCCGCACGACTATATACTGCGGCGGTCAGCCCCAGCCAGGCAGTGTGACGTATCGGTACGTCACTCGCCTGTCACTGACTTGCGAGCCAATTGCGGGCGCGCGCGCGCCCGCCGCGGCTCGTTCACAGACAATCAGTGCGTGTGACTGGCGGACTCGATGTCCGCCGGTCACACTACGATCGCTCCTGTGAAGGGAGAAAGGCGGAGCGGCTTATGTAAACAAGCCGCCCGTCATTCTCCCTGGTGTAAAAATGAAGATCAGACGGTTCTACTATGTAGAACCGTTGATCTTTGTTTTTACACCAATAGCAATGTCCCTGCACAGTTAGAATCACGCCCCTAGGACACACTTAACCCCTCCCTGTCCAATAAAGTTAACCCCTTCCCTGCCAGTGTCATTTTTGCAGTAACAGTGCATATGTATAGCACTGATTACTGCAGTAATGTCACTGGTACCCCCAAAAGTGTCAAAAATGTCAGTCAAGGGTTCGATCTGTCCGCCGCAATGTCGCAGTACCGAAAAAAAATCGCAAGATTGCCGCCATTACGTGTTAAAAAAAAAACACCAAAAATTACAAAAATCTTTCCCTTTGTTAGTAAACGCGATAACTTTTGCGCAAACCAATCAAAATACGCTTTTTGCGATTTTTTTTACCAAACATATGTAGCATAAAACAAATTGGCCGAAAATGTTAAAAAATTTTGATTTTTACATTTTTTTGGGGGGAATTTCATATAAAAAAATGTGAAAAATATTGTTATTTTTGCAAAATTTACGCTCTTTTTTTGTTTATAGCATGATCAAAAAATCGCACAGGTGATCAAATACCACCAAAAGAAAGCTCTGTTTGTGGGAAAAAAAGGACGTCAAATTCGTTTAGGTACAGCGTCGCACGACCGCGCAATTGTCCGTTAAAGTCACGCAGTAAAAAATCGCAAAAACCCCCCTGGTCTTTTAGCAGCCAAATCCTCCGGGGCTTAAGTGGTTAAGCTTTGATGGGTGTCTCATCCTGACTTGATTTTTTCGAAGTAGAGGAATTTTCCCAGTCTACTTTATCCTTAGGCAGTGAGGCCACAAAACCACTACATGCTAAGGTGAGTGCCCACGCAGGATCCAGTACCTGAAGCAACTTTACAGGCTAGCCCCTTATCTTCTTCTAGACGGGTTCAGGGAACAGTCCCCCAAGACTTAGCCAGTAGTCAACCAATCCAAAAAGCCAGAGTGCCACAGTGTACAGAATCTTTAAAAAAAATTAAAAAAACTGACATAAAAGGAGGTCCATTGCCTAAAGACAATAGCAAAAAACTGAAAATGGCTAAAAGTGGAAAAGTACATATACCATAGCTGAGAGGGGTAAAGTATATAAAGCGGATATCCCTGTAGCTTTTTTTTGCCAGTGCCTGAAACCCTGAAGGTAGCTGCATATAACCCATAGTTAAGACTAATAAGACAAATCTTTCATGGGCGCAAGATACAAAGGAAGGAAAAATGAAACAGGGTCAAAGTTTGCCCTACAAGGCCAAAAACCTTCAAGCATTTGCTTTCTTAGTTACTCCTGTTATTACCAAAGTGAAATATGACAATTGGTATTGTAAAATATTCATTACTATAAATGCAAGAAGAAAGAACCAAACTGTCTCACCAATACAGTCTCTCTTGTTCCAATGCAATCTCTTCCCGAAAGGACAGGTGCAGTCGTAGCTTCCCAGAGTGTTAATACAGCCAGAGTCACAGCTTCCATTGTTAATGCTGCATTCATCAATGTCTATAAAAAGGGAATGTGCTGTTAAGTAAATAATATAATTATCTTTAAACAGTTAGGTAAACAAGCACATTTTCAAACTAGTGAGGCAACTTCATTCCATTTCATTTAAATTGTTGGAATAGCTAGAAATTAATTTCTCTTATTTTCTAGAGTTCCATTTGTTAAATAAACCGTTAAGAGCATTTTGTTCAATAAATGCAAAAAAATACCTGTTGACCCTAACAGAAAGCCAGTCCAAACTTCCCATGCTATTACCCATGCTGCACTGAAATCTCAAACAGTGTTCTCAGCCCTGGCAAGTTCACCACTATGAACTACAGAACACCTCCCCCTAAGTTATTTAGGATTTCTAGATTTTCCATTCCTTTTTTAAGGAGATATTGGGCAGCTGGATAAATAATGTGGGGGATACTCCCCAGATAGCAAGAAAACCCTGACAGGGATTTAACACTTTCATACTTCTATATTGAAGGACATAGCCTGAATGAAAATGTTGACTGCAAAGTTATAGCCCCACATCCAGGAGTAAAGCACTAGGCACAAAAGCAAAAGTGCATTTTAGGGATCACCTCTACCAGGGGCCAAATCATCTGCTACGGGCACCTCAGTTAGTAACAAAGCAGTATAAAACAACAAGGAGGGGTGAAGCTATGTTCCTCAAATGGACGCAGAAAAAGGGATTTTATTATGAGTACAAGAAAATTATATTATTTCTTCTGTTCATTGAAGGACAGCCTGTCAAGGAGTCTTAAGGAGTTTTAACTATAGGGTTGTCAAAAAGAAGTGACCATAGAGGGGGTAGGAAAACAAGAAAAAACACCTAATAACCTCAAGAAGGAAAAAATTACTAAATTGCCATCTGTAACACCTTGTGGGCAAAACACGCATCTGAGGATGCCTTGACATCAATTTTGTAAAAAGGTATGGACCGACAACCAGGTAACTACCCTTACAGACCTGAGACACAGTCACTGAAGAAAAGACCAGGACACACTAACTGCCATAGTGGAGATGGCTCTACAGTGCCTTGAAAATTATTCATGCCCCTTGAAGTTTTGCACATTTTGCCATGTTACAACCAAAAACGTAAATGTATATTATTGGGATTTTATGTGATAGACCAACACAAAGTGGCACATAATTGTGAAGTAGAAGGAAAATGATAAATGGTTTTAAAAATTTTTTACAAATAAAAATCTAAAAAATGTGGCGTGCATTTGTATTCAGCCCCCTTTACTCGGCTACCCCTAACTAAAATCTAGTGGAACCAAATGCCTTCAGAAGTCACCTAATTAGTAAATAGAGTGCACCTATGTCTAATTTAATCTCAGTATAAAAATTGCTGTTTTGTGAAGCCTTCAGAGGTTTGTTAGAGAACCTTAGTGAACAAACAGCAGCATGAAGGCCAAGGAGCACATCGGACAGGTCAGGGAGTTCGGTTATAGAAAAAAAAAAAAACATCCCAAGCTTTGAACATCCCACAAAGCACTGGTAAATCTATCATCCAAAAATGGAAAGAGTATGACACAGCTGCAAACCTACCAAGACATGGCCGTCCACCTAAACGGACATGCCGGGCAAGGAGTAATTAATCAGAGAAGCAGCCAAAAGGCCAATGGTAACTCTGGAGGAGCTGCAGAGATCCGCAGCTCAGGTGGGAAAATCTGTTCACAGGATAACTATTGGTTGTGCACTCCACAAATCTTGCCTTTATGGAAGAGTGGCAAGAAGAAAGCCATTTCTGAAAGAAAGCCAAAGGAAGTCCCGTTTGCAGTTTGCGAGGCCCCATGTGGAAGAAGGTGCTCTGGTCAGAGTTGATGGGAGGAGGAATGGAGCCAACTACAGGGCAATCTTAGAAGAAAACCTGGTAGAGTCTGCAAAAGACTTGAGACTGGGACGGAGAGAGCTTGCACTATTTTGCAAAGAAAAATGGGCAAAAAGTTTTACTCTAGATCTGAAAAGCTGGTAGAGACATACTCAAAAAGACTTGCAGCTGTATCTGCAGTGAAAGGTGGTTCTACAAAGTATTGCCTTAGGGGGGCTGAATACAAATGCACGCCACACTTTACAAATATTTGTAAAAATTTTGAAAACCATTTCACAATTCACCTTCCACTTTACAATTATGTGCCAGTTTGTGTTGGCCTATCACATAAAATCCCAATAAAATACATTTAGATTTTTGGTTTTAACACGTCAAAATGAAGAAAATTTCAAGGAGTTAAGAATAATTTTTCAAGGAACTGTAACAGAAAAATGAGATGCCTAACCCTTAATAACTTAAGCCTGAGCAATGCCAAATTCATCCAGGAAAGCTAAGGAAGCTGCAAACCCTTTGTGTGTGAGCGTTTGGTCATCACAAAGAGAAAGTACATTTTGCTAAATTAGGAAACAACTGATAGATACACCCACAAAGCTCAGGGATGCATCAGTCATGGACAGAGAAGAAGTACAATATCCTCATCTTTGGTAGAAAAGAAAGCCTTATCCCTGCCACCTTATCCCTGTGCAACACAAATAAGGGAGTCCTTTAAGAAAAGGCCACCAGCTCTGAAACTCTACCAGCAGAGGTGATGGTGACCAGGAAGACAACTTTCTTGGAAAGAGTTGTAAGAGGAATTTCCATAATGTTTCATTAGGCTTCTGTAGGAGGAAGAGCATTAAATTCTGGACCCACAGGAACACTGGAGGCCGGACCTGAGGAGCCACATCCATGACACCATGGATGAGCAGAGACTGAGGGGGAATCTATCGACTGATATACAATCTGAATTTCTAGGAGCCTGAAGATGGCGCCAGCAAGAAGCCGGCATTAGGCTCGGGAACAACCCATCCATATGCAGCGGTCGGAAATCTGCAGCCCTACCAATCACTCTGCCGCCTCAGCCCCACTAGTCATCCACCTCACTCAGACCTGGAGTTGCTTGCGGCTGCACTGCAAGGTCAGGTCCCCCTATAGCTGATCCAGAAGGGGCCGGACGGGAGCGGTTGGAGGGAGACCCTGGAGGCCTCAGACGGAGACCCGGGAGGCCCCGCAGCTTGGAGTGTCCTGGCAACTGGCTCTGAGCTTGAAGGGACAGAGCCGGGGCTAGTCAACACAAGGCGAGGATCCCCCAAAGGAGAGCCCTGGAAACACTGGAAATCAGAACCGGAAAGCACTAGGAGTGAAGGAGTGGAGACAGCCATAAGAGAAGCTATAAAGCCTTAAAGGAACCCAGTAACTACACTGTGAGTCCTCAATGGTATTGTCCTCACCGCTTTATGGTCACATAAGGTTTTAAAGGTTACAAAACCATATGTATGAAGACGAAAGTCAACACAAGTGGTGAGCAAAGAAATCAGAAAGAGAACGCTCCTGATAGATGGACAATAAAGAAGCAGTCCATCGATTAAAGGGGTGAGTCACTGATTTCCTCCCTGTGGAATCCCCCTTTTTTTCCTTTCTTTTTCCAGAACTGTGTTTAAAAAGTGTAGCATACAATACTAAAAGTTTTAAGAAAAGTGAACAGTGTTAAAGAGTTTGAAGCTTAGTAGTATAACATTCCTAAGACACCCTAAAAGGAGAGGAGAACCAGTGAAAAGAGCCAGGGGCAGTCTCCCAAAAGTAAGTGCTAGCCCAGGCACAATTAAATATGACATGGGAAGGAAGTTGGGATAGCACAGCACCTGCTAAATATTCAGGAACTAAACGCAAACAAATGGAGGGAGCTAGCAAAAATGAGCAAAATAGGAAATCGCTGGGTCAAAACAGTTTAAACTATTCGAAAGAGGAACTTCAGATAGACAGTGATGCAGAAGAAAGGAGTATAGAAGACCAAAGAACCAAAGCACAGTTCCCAACCAAAACTGAAATGGCAGACATGTTTGCGAAGTTGGAATAGCCTTTGAAAACAGATAAGGCAACTCTGCATAAAGATCTGGGTCAGATCCTAAAACAGGTTGAAGACAAACCAGATATCCACTCAGTAGAAAAAGGGAACTTAAAGCACAGATGGAAAACTTACAAATAGATCAGAGAAATATGCCATGAAAAATTAAAGACCAGGAAAATCGCAATAGAAGGAAAAATCTAAAAATTCTGGGTCTTTCAGAAACTTCACAGGATGAGGACTTAAAAAGTATAATGGACAAAGTGTTCTGTCCACTGTTAGGAAGATCAACATCTGAGACCCTAAAGAATGAAAGAGTGCACAGGATCAAAAAAACCCCAAAATATAGCCAGGGAAATTCCAAGAGACGTAATTTTAAGATTCCACAACTTCAGAGATGAAGAACAGATTTGGGAGAAACCGAGACTATCCCACCCTGGGAAATATGTAGAGGCTACACTCCAAATTCTTGCAGACTTAGCCCCAGAAACCTTGGCAAGAAGAAGACTTCTCAAACCATTATTGGAACAAATGAGAGCACATAATATACAGTATTTCTGGGGATTTCCGGCATGCCTGATAGGACAGAAAGAGGGTAGATCAGCTAGATTAACATTTCCAGAAGATTTGGAAGAATTCTGTAAGAAACTTGATATGCCTATACCTGACGTGTCAGGGCGGTCTGTGATGAGAAGAGATGAGTGGAGCCCGGAAGATTAGCACTGGCACTTCATTTAAAAAAGAAGATGACACCAAAGAAAAAATATAGAGAGATGAAGGGTGTTGGGGAGTGGGATGGAGGAGGGGGGGGGGAGAAAAGAAAGGACAAGATGGCATAGCGGAGCGAGGTGTAAGGGGGAACAAGAGAAAGGTAAGGGGAAGTAGATTGAACAATAAGAATTTATGAAGATAGGGATTGTTAGAGCCTAGCTGGTTTTGGATTTACACCTTCCAGGAAAAGAGGGGGTGGATCCAGCTGGGGTACAAGGACAGAGCTCAACCTCAAGGGTAGAAAGTTGAGGAACAGGTAGTAATAGGATGAATGATCCTTCTTACAACTTTAAGGCCAGAGGAGAGCCAAAATTTCCTATTACATGGTGGGTTGGAGGGAGGGTGATAGAGGGGGGGGGGGGGTTACTGGAGGGGGTGGGGGGGTTGGAGAGAATGGGAAGATGGGTTGGGGGGGGTTGGAGGGAAGGGATTGACCTAATAAGTATATATAGATTTATGTACTGAGCCCGCTAGGATGGTACCCTGGGTCTGTCTTCCCTTCTGCCCCCCTCGGTCCCAAACAGGGCTCTAAAGGAAAGATGCATGAAAAGAAAGCATTATATAAGGAATGGAGGGGTTGGAAGAGGAGAAGACAGACATGACTGCAGTTAACTTCTTATTTTACAATGTCAGGGGGTTGAATACACCAGAAAAAAAACACAAACTATTAAAAGAAATTAGGCTCCATTATTCCAAAATAAAATTATACTCAAAAGAACATCAAACTTGGTATTATGGGGACTAATCAACAAACAAAGCAAAGAGGGTAACCATAGGTAAAGCCAGAAAAAACTAGGGAGAGCTTGGTAGACCCGGAGGGTAGGTTTCTGTTTTTCAAAGGAAGGCCACATTCAATAGATTGCACATTTTCAATAGATTGCACATTAGCAAATATATAAAGGTCCAATAAAAACCCAACAGGATACCTAGAAGAAACTTTGAAGAAACAAATGGACTTCAAAGAAGGCTGCGTGATCATGGCTGGAGATCTCAAATTTTGCATGAATCCGAATATACAGTATCTCACAAAAGTGAGTACAACCCTCACATTTTAGTAAATATTTTATTATATCTTTTCAAGTGACAACACTGAAGAAATTACACTTTGCTACAATGTAAAGTAGTGAGTGTACAGCTTGTATAACGGTGTAAATTTGCTGTCCCCTCAAAATAACTCAACACACAGCCATTAATGTCTAAAGGTCTGACAACAAAAGCGAGTACACCCCTAAGTGAAAATGTCCAAATTGGGCCCAAAGTGTCAATATTTTGTGTGGCCACCATTATTTTCCAGCACTGCCTTAATCCTCTTGGGCATGGAGTTCACCAGAGCTTCACAGGTTGCCACTGGAGTACTCTTCCACTCCTCCATGACAACTTCATGGAGCTGGTGGATGTTAGAGACCTTGCGTTTTACCGTTTGAGGATGCCCCACAGATGCTCAATAGGGTTTAGATTTGGAGACATGCTTGGCCAGTCTATCACCTTTACCCTCAGCTTCTTTAGTAAGGCAGTGGTTGTCTTGGATGTGTGTTTGGGGTCATTATGTTGGAATACTTCCCTGCGGCCCAGTCTCCGAATGCTCTGCTTCATTATGTCACAGTACATGTTGGCATTCATGGTTCCCTCAATAAACTGTAGCTCCCCAATGCTGGCAGCACTCATGCAGCCCCAGACCATGACACTCCCACCACCATGCTTGACTGTAGGCAAGACACACTTGTCTTTGTACTTCTCACCTGGTTGCTGCCACACACGCTTGACACCATCTGAACCAAATACGTTTATATTGGTCTCATCAGACCACAGGACATGGTTCCAGTAATCCATGTCCTTAAGTCTGCTTGTCTTCAGTAAACTGTTGGCAGGCTTTCTTGTGCAACATCTTTAGAAGAGGCTTCCTTCTGGGACGACAGCCATGCAGATTCATTTGATTCAGTGTGCGGCGTATGGTCTGAGCACTGACAGGCTGACCACCCCCCCTCCCACTCAACCTCTGCAGCAATGCTGGCAGCACTCATACGTCTATTTCCCAAAGACAACCTCTGGATATGACGCTGAGCACATGCATTCAACTCCTTTGGTTGACCATGACAAGGCATGTTCGGAGTGGAACCGGTCCTGTTAAAGCGCTGTATGGTCTTGGCCACAGTGCTGCAGCTCAGTTTCAGGGTCTCAGCAATTTTCTTATAGCCTAGACCATCTTTATGTAGAGCAACATTTTTTTTCAGATCCACAGAGTTCTTTGCAATGAGGTGCCATGTTGAACTTCCAGTGACCAATATGAGAGAGTGAGAGCGGTAACACCCAATTTAAAACACCTGCTCCCCATTCACACCTGAGCCCTTGTAACACTAATGAGTCACATGACACCAGGGAGAGAAAATGGCTAAATGGGCCCAATTTGGGCATTTTCACTTAGGGGTGTACTGACTTTTGTTGCCAGCGGTTTAGACATTAATGGCTGTGTGATGAGTTATTTTGGGGGGACAGCAAATACTGTTATACAAGCTGTACACTTACTACTTTACATTGTAGCAAAGTGTCATTTCTTCAGTGTTGTCACATGAAGAGATAATAAAATATTTACAAAAATGTTAGCGGTGTACTCAATTTTGTGAGATACTCTAGATAGTACAGTACTGGTGTAGGGGGATAAAAGAATCTCAAGTAAATAAGATCAAAAAGAAATTATATTAAAGCCAACTTCTAGATATATGGAGGGCTCAACACCCAAAATTTTTGAACAATACATTAGATTCCCTCGTACATGGGACATATTCTAGGATTAATTATAGGATGATTGAATATAGATTAATAGAGGTAGTGGGAAAAAAAAACGAATATTGAGATAACATCAATGAAGATGAGGATACCAGGAACCCACAAAATGTTGAACACATGGAGATTAAACGAAGATCTGTTACAAGACCAGGAAAAAGAATAAAGATTAAAACATAAACTAGAATCGTTTTTTTTAAATAAATGATTCAAGTGAAGCATCGGAGGCTACGGTATGGGAGGCACATAAAGCCTACATCAGGGGTATTCTGATAGCAATAGGAGCAAACAAAAGAAGGAAAGAATGAAGAAAAGGGAACTATTAATAAAAGAATTATACTAACTTGAACAAAAACAAACAAAAGCTGACCCTGAGGTACAACAGACCCGGACGATAAAGAGAGACATGCTACAGGAATTATTGGAACAAGAGACTAGACGTGTCTTTACCAGGATAGCTAAAGAAAGGTATCAATGGGGAAATAAATCAGGTAAACAACTAGCGAGAATGTTAAGGAAAAGAAAAATCAACAAATTGTACAGAAAAAAAAAAAAGAAAGAGATGGTGTATTCAACCCCAAAAATAGCTGAAATATTTCAAAAATACTATAGTGCACTATATTCCATAAAACAAAGGAGACCACAGGAAACGAAATTAAACAGAGAGGAAAAGATTAAAGCATAAGAGAGGCCAGGTTACCTAGATTAGAAAAATTAAAAGTGTTAAGAGTCCAGAAGTGTCAAACTGGCAGGCCTCCAGCTGTTGCAGAACTACAAGTCCCATCATGCCTCAGAGTCATAGTTGTAACTGCAAAGCCCTATGGGACTTGTAGTTCCGCAACAGCAAGAGGGCCCCCAGTTTGACACCTGTGTGTTAGGCACCATGAATAAAAAGTACTAACCAAAGAAATGCATAGCAAAAGACATTAAATGAGGACCAGCAGGGCCAAAACTTAGCACTCAAGGCAAGACTCTGATCAATGCAAAGGTCCACGCCACAGAAAAAAAAAAGGTCTCTGAAACCACCCACATTCATGCCACGTGATGTAGGCTTTTCAGGTACAAGGATAGATCTTGTGATCTACATGGATTTGTGAGGCTTTAGCATGGTAGGCATTACTAGTTCCGATAGGCCCCTGTCCGTTACCACCTGGCTTTCAAATGCCAAGCTGTTAAATCCAATGAGGGTAACACAGAATGGAAGATAAGACCCTGGGGCCCAGGTCTGGCCAAAAAGGAAGACATCAAGCTGAATCCATGACCAGGTGCACAATGTTGACATACCATGGACAACAAGGTCAATCTGGGGCCATGAGGATCACCATAATTTCATTGGTCTCAAAATGATGGAGCAACTACAGTAAAAGTTTGAGCAAATGAAATGCACAGATGAGATTATAGCTGACCCACGAGGCTACTAGGTCTTTCGTCACTTCCACCCATGGATCCCTTGTCCTGGACACAAACCATGGCACCTTCCTGCTGAGGCGAGATGTCAAAAGGTCCATGTTCAGGGTACACCACTTCTGACAGATCTGAGCTCTGGCTTAAGTACCACTCACCTTGGTCTAGAGTTTGACAACTTAGGTAGTCCGCCTATCAGTCCCAACCCCAGAGAAGATCAGTCCAACGTGAAAGACAAATCCTTATCACATGTAGTTTCAAGATTTTGGGATCAACAGTTGTATATGTGTCTATATGTTTTTCTGGAGCTTTTCTAATAGAAAAAACACCTTGGCCTAAGCAGAGTCCAGGATCAGGCCCAGGTACTCCAGGCACTAAAACAGATCCAGCAATCATGCCTTGAAGTTCAAAGTCCAGCTGAATGCCAGTGTATAAATAGTGATGGCCAAACTGTCCTTGGGGGAACAATGAGAGTCCACCCAGGGAAGGCGGTCATCTAATTAACCCACGATAGAGATACCCAGTTGTATCAGCAATGCCAGAGCCAGCTAGTGCCTCATACAGATGGTGACGTGCAGGTATTGATCTTTGATGCCTAGGAACATAATTAAGCCACCATTTCATTTTGAATTTTTGGACACTCACAAAGATACTGAGTGCCTTGAGGTATAGAACTGGCCATCTTTTTTGGGCATTTTAACAAGGTTGGAATAGAAACCACTGAACTTCACACAGGAGGGAACTGAGATAATCATTCCATGCTGGACAACCCCCTTTGCCTGCTAGACGGAGATCTGGGAGTCGAGATGGTGAAAGACTGATAGTAAAAAAAGAACTTGTCTGCCAAATGGGAATTAAACTATTTTATAACCCAATATGATAGACTTGCAGACACAGTTATCAGAGATGTACGAAGTCCAAAGTCTGCAAACAGTGAAGTAATCCCCCACCTTGTAATGGCCAGGTAGGGGTAAAACTTGTCCATGCGCTTGCTAGAGTTGTGTTACCAGGGGGGCTTGGGTCTACCAAAGGAGGAGGTTTTGAAGGGCTTAGAGCCCTTGTTTGAAGCGCACAATGTCTCACACGAAATCCTAAAGAGCCAACCCCTCTTAAACAGTAAATCTGTAAGAGCCTTCTTAGACATCTGGTTTGCGAACCAACACTTAAGCCAGAGATTGCAACACAGAACAATCACTGAGCCTAAAACCTACTTTCTGATGCTGAAGTTTTTCGTAAGTGTTTAGGATACCAGTGCCATGACTAAGATGGAATCCAGGGCTGTTCCATTGACGTCAAACATGGAATGTCCAACAGATTTTGCTTTTTCAGCTGGGTCCTTGAAAAACCTCAAATTGAATCACTGTAGCTTGTTTAGCCTGGGCACTGGTACTGGTGGATCTCCGAGAGTAGGAAAAGTCTATTGTTTTTAACAAAAGGCCCCCTTGAAAGGATAAACAGAGAACCATTTGTGTGCCATAAAGTGTTTAAGATGCTCCTATACCTTTTATATAAACTTATTAAAGGAGGGAGGATAATTAAAACTCTTGTGGAGTACATAGGCTTGTGGGAACCAAAATGAATCACAAACACTTTTAGAGCCTCTGGGGGTCCTCAATTTTAGGAGTCCACTCAACAAATGAACAGACACCTGCTCCTTTTCCTGCGCTAAATTTGTGGCGGAAGATTTGACCTCACTACCCTAAAGGGGCAGAGTCCATATTAGAAAAGAGAATAAAATAAAAAAGAAGTAAACCTTGAGAGTCCTAATGGGAGCTTACTCTACTACTGAGCTGCCTATAGCAGATGGTGGATTAAGCTTTGTGTTCTACTCCTGGAGGTGGTGCTTAGACCCTTTGGTCAAGATAACTTGCAGGGATGTGTCCTTCAATGAACAGAAGAGAAAGAGTTTTGACTTTAAGAATACTTTAAATTAACCATGATTTTTGAAAATCACACTGCCTAAGACATGTACAAGCAATGATGCAAGTGATGATGCCCTTTAGTCACATATTTAGGCTTCATTCACATGGGCACTGTGGTCCACATAGCGTAAGTGAGCTGTTTATGGAGCTGGAGCTGAAGGTCCTAATTTGATAGAAGTGCAGGAACAGGTGAGTGGACCTGAATGCCGACAGTGTGCACTAACAAATGCATAAACAAACAGCTCATTTATGTTTTACATGCCTTATGCAAGATATAAATGTATATCATTATTGTTTTTAGTATTTAAGAATTTTGGTTTTCCAAATAGAAAAGAAAGTCCTTGGAGTGCTGACTGTGGTCAGTATTTTGATTTAACAAACAGAAAACAGAAGGTTTGCAACCTTTTCTATTCCCTTTTCACATAATCTTAATCAATCAGTTATTTTATCCAAAAAAAAAATGTAAACATTTAAACACATAAAACCATGTTTAAAACCACATTCGATATTAGGGCAATACACTTAACTCTTTGTATTACTGTGTGTGCTGGGCTCACTGGCACACAGTGTCCATCCTCAATAAAGCTTCTCCAAGAATATTGACACTTGTTCACTTAGGTCCAAAACCATATGTGAGCATTTGGCAGCATAGTCCACAGCCACAGTGTTCAGTAACTCACATATCCATTGTGCTTGTGCTGGGTCTTGTAGTCTCCAAAATGATACACCCAAAGTTTCTTAAGAAGAACCAGCTTTTTTTCAGACAGTAGTATGCATTGATACACTCTCCGCTTTTATACTCTCATCCACCAATTAGTGTGTATTATTAATAATCACATACCCAGAAGTTTAGCTGTTTCTCATCAACTACTTCATGAACATTTTGAATTCTTTTACAACATATCAAAATTATTCCTTACTTCAGATCAACAATTTAATAGTGATTATGGAAGCAGGCCAATAAAGTACATTACATTAAGAGGGCTCGTGCACACCGGACATTTAAAAACGCCAGCGCTGCCAGGAAAAAGCAGCGTTAAAATGCACTTTTAGCCATGTGCCTCCAAACTCCTCTGAAAGTTTGAGTGTGCATGGACACATAGACTAACATGGAGTAGTTCAGAGGCAGTTAAAAAAAAAAAAAAAAAAAAAAAAAAAAACAGACGTCCTTAAAAGCAGCTGCAAAACTGTCCTGTGTGCATGAGCCCTAAGGCTATAAAAACTTTTTTACTCGAATGCAGTGTTTATAAATGTAGCACAACTCCCAGCTGTTTTGCTGGACATGGGTCCCCCTGGGTCACAGGGTGCAACAAAAGTAACTTTATGCATGTTTCTACAAGTGTGAGCACTGAGACAATGACCAGTCCAGTATCTTTGGGTTTTTGTATTTATTTTGTAACTTGGATAGGAGAAGGGATGAGTGGGATACTCCTTTGGCTCAACTATGTACAATTTGGCAGAGACACTTGAAAAATGCTGATTGGCGCTGGCAGGATGCCGGGCAACGCCGGTTAACGCTGAACTGACTTGTGACTGCTTTTCTGACTAAAAGAGTCCTCTTCAAGTTCCCTTAGGCACTCCTTGCCAAGGAAGCTATCTGTATATACTACTGCACTGCTGAACACTTCAGGGCCCACACTGGCACCCCCTTTTCCTCTCACTTCTCTTCAGGGTTTAGACACAGGCACCCCCTTTTCTCTAAACCTCTCTACTGGTTAGCTGGCTCCCAGATCTCTTTCTCCTTCTAGAGTGGTCCCCTATCCTAGGCAGACCCCTGGGCAGTTTCGAGTACTCACGACACTGCTTTTCCTGGAAACTTCTGCCCAGCAGCTCCACTCGGTCCACAACACTCTGGATCCCTTTCTGCAGCCCAGCTCAACCTCTGGTCCTCTAGGCCGATCGCCCAGGACACACTTGCTTCCTCTGACAGGAGGAGTGACAGCCGTCAGCTTCCTCCTGGGACTCTGCTTCCCGCCAAAGATGCTCTGTCATGTGCTCCCCTCAGACTTATACCCCATCCCAGGGTGCATTGCAGCAGACTCCGCCCTCTGGGGTAGATACAAGCCCTGGTGTGCTATTGGCTAGGTTTCCTCCACTGTCCAATAAGAGCCCTCATTGGACACAGTGGGGAGACTCCCCAGACTCAACAGACACACCTGGAAACACATGACAGCCTAGCTAAATGATCAGGCCCCCCTGATAAGCAGACAGGGCCACAATATACTTTTCCTAGCACCTACCTAGGAGGGGGCTACATAAACTTTTTGTTTTCCATTTGTAATTTAAAGGATAGGTTCACCTTTGGGCCCCTTTCACACCAGCGGACTGATCCAGTCCTACTGTCTGTTTTTCAGGCAGGCCCGATCAGACCACCCACTGTTCTCTGTTGGGCGGCGGATGTCCGCTGTTACCTGTCGGCATCCGATCCATCCAGCGGATCATGTCATATGACAATCTGATGGAAACAGACAGGAGGTCAATTTACATTCAACTGCCCACAGAGAACAGTGGGCTGTGTCCAGAGCGGACACTCATGTGTCATCCCCCAGCTCAACAAGGATCAGCTGAGAGATCCCCCGCTGAGCAGGTGGGTCCGCTTGGACGGATTCCACGCCGTCTGAAAGGGGCCTTAGTAACATGTTCCATTTTACATCTGTATTTAGGGCGTAACAGGTTACCTATAAAGCACCCTCTTTGGACCTTCTCCCCCCCATGGCAACGGATGTGATTTCAGTACCTACACATCAGCGTCATTCAATCACAGGGATCTGTTAATAAAAAAAAAACTACCAGCACCATCTTCCACCATGGCAAATAGACTTTAGTTTCAATGAACTGCGAGCGCACTGATCAACACGCTTTTAGTTTATTTGTTTTTTGAGTTTAAACAGAAAGACTGTACAGAGGTGCTGACACAAACCAGAAGGGAGACTGTGCAGGAGCCTGACATTGCACCTGTTATTTGCTGATTGCAATGCTTTTCAGGTTCCTGTAAATAAATAACTTTTATTTACATGAAAAATCATGTGCATTTATTATCCCTTAAAATAAAAGGCTATTGGGTGCAATATGGTGAGATACTATACAACAATATGAATCGCCAATCACAAGATAGTTGAAAGTGTGCCATAACATACATTAATGGGCGTGCACTGCAGCAGAAAGCCCAAAGGCCAAGTCAGAATTTCTAAAAAAAAAAAAAAAAAATAGCCCATCATTCTTGTTATCAACCGATGACATCAGCGGTTGTTAGGATGCTGGAAGCTGGCCTGCACAGTGCCCAAGTTTGTAATGTTGCACAAAGAAAATCTGTGGCTTTGTGTAACAAAAGGCAGGCTTCATCCACCTGCTGGCTTGTACATAATTTTTGAGCAATTTTAATGCATTTTACCAAGGCACCCCTGAAGAACCCAGAAAGGACCCTGGCTGAAAAAGGCTGATCTATAGTGTCTTATTAGTTGTCTTTTAATATGACCTGTACCCTCTTTCCCCTACAGTTCTTTTGCTGTATTAAATCACAATGGTCTACAGTTGATAAGGCAAATGCATACAAATGAAAAAAAGAAGACAAAATTAGGTCTATTTATTGTTTTCACCAAGTTTACCAAGATTTTGACATTTTTCGCCCAAGATTCAATTAGAAAAATGTGTAAAAGTTGTGTGTGCTGTACACCGGGTGAAAACATTGATGAACGACCTCATAGTGTGGGATTTTTCTGCACTGGCTGAATTCTGCAGCTGTGATCCTATATTCCAAGGCAGCCCATACATTAGTCGATTTTTTTTCCTTCAACCAGCAGGGTGAACCAAAATAAGGACCCGTTTCCCCCACTGACACACTCAATGTGGATGGGGAAATCCTTTCCACTGTGAAGAGATTTCCCTGCTATTAGAATACACTGATCAGTTCTGTCGGCTATAGCCGGCAGCAGTGATCGATCAGGAAAAGCCCTGATAGGCTGGTTGTACAGAAGTCGATCTGAAGATCAACTTTGTACAACCAGCCAGCCCATACATGTATTGAAATTCGGACAGTCCCTGCTGAACCAGCTGAATTTAGATCCATGTATAGCCGACATAAGTTTTGTGGAAAGGCCTATTTGATCTAGGCCAATGGCAGAAAAATGACACCAAACGTGTCCATAATCTAACTTTTCAGCTTTTCTAAGAATGACAATCGTGACAAGGTAGACGCGTTTCACACACTGACTGTGTGCTTAAACATTGGTAATGATTAGGCACACAGTCAGTGTGTGAAACGCGTCTACCTTGTCACGATTGTCATATTTGGATGTCCAGTCAATAAATCTGGATTTTGACTCAACCTGGAGTGCTGCCAATTCCGTTTCTTTTATCAAGTTTTCACGGAGGCGAGCCGGGGCATGCACCTGTGTGAGTCATCAGGCAATTACACCACCTTGAGCAGTGAGTCCTTGTCTGTTCTAAGAATATCAAGCGTAACATGTTGGTAAGGTGCGATTGAATTGTTACAGAAAAATTATATCACCATTTTAAATATTCTTAAAGTGATATTAAAGTCTCATTTTTTTATGGTCAAAAAAACAAAAAACAAAAACAAACATGTTATACTTAGCATTACAAATTGCCACTTACCTTTTGTGCAAAGATTTTTAGTTTTGATTTTTTAATATGCTTTGTTTTATATGGTATATGTTGAGGTGGGTTTGCATAGTGTACAACTGTGTAAATCTTTGCCCCGAGGACACGAGTCTAACGCATGTGCTGGTGGTCAAACAATTTCATATGGGAGTGTATAAGATGGAGGTTGCCCTACCGTACACTCAATCCATGAGCAAAGTTGTGATGATAAAAATCACTGGGACCTGGTTGTACGGCCACCGGAAGTGACATAACACGAAAAAATCAGAAGTGTCATTCTGGCAAGATTCGTCGGTCGGGTGAGATACCAGCCATTTGGCGTTGTGTCAGCCGAGACCATGAGACGAGAGATGACATGGTTGTTTAACACATGCTTTTATACGTGGATTTTTGTGAGTGTAAAGTTTGAAGAATTTTTTATTGATAATTTAATGTGAAATGTATTACACTAGCTCTCAGAGCTCTCCCATTTCTTTTTATACATGAATGGTTTTATTTAGGGATAGACCGATTATTGGCAAGGCCGATATGCACTTTCCTCAATATATCGGTATCGGCCCCGGAACTGGCTGATATTGCTGACATTTTTGTGACATCATTCTGCCTTCTTAGGCTGCCTCCCTCGCCTTGGACAGCCTGGAGTAGGGACTAGTCTCGCGGGATTGTATAACAGCCATACACCCACCCACAGCAGCCCGGTGCCAGCCAGCCACACACATCCACAGGCCCTGTACCAGCCAGCCACAGGCACTGTACCAGCGAGCCAGCCAGCGACCCACAGGCCCTGTACCAGCCATCCAGCCACCCACAGGACCTGTACCAACCAGCCAGCCACAGGCACTGTACCAGCCAGCCACCCACAGGCCTTGTACCAGCCAGCCACCCACAGCCCCTGTGCCAGCCACCCACCCACCAACCACAGGGTGCCAGCCAGCCAGCCACCCACCACAGGGTGCCAGAAAGGCAGCCACCCATAGACAGGGTGCCAGACAGAGAGCCACCCACAGGCACTGTACCAGCCAGCCATCCACAGGCCCTGTACCAGCCAGCCACCCACAGGCCCTGTACCAGCCAGCCACCCACAGCCCCTGTGCCAGCCACCTACCCACCCACCACAGGGTGCCAGCCAGCCAGCACCCATCACAAGGTGCCAGCCAGCCATTAAGCATTAAACAAAAATAAACATGTTCAGTACCAGATTTGTGTCAAAAATTGTCTTTATTTTTCAAAACTTTAAATTTACAAAATATCGGCCCATATCGGCCGATACCGATACGTTGTGACCAAAAGATCGGTATCGGCCCTGAAAAAAACATATCGGTCTATCCCTAGTTTTATTCACCTTTATGAGCTGGAGATCGCTAGAGTTGTTATTTACACTGTTGCATTTCTTTAACATTTTCAATATTGTGTTCATTAGGACTTTGTTATGATGAACCTTTTTTACTGTCACTATTTCTATCACTGGGGGTTATCTCAGTCTGATTTTGAGTCTTATTATATACACGGCTATTACAGGGAGTGCAGAATTATTAGGCAAATTAGTATTTTGACCACATCATCCTCTTTATGCATGTTGTCTTACTCCAAGCTGTATAGGCTCGAAAGCCTACTACCAATTAAGCATATTAGGTGATGTGCATCTCTGTAATGAGAAGGGGTGTGGTCTAATGACATCAACACCCTATATCAGGTGTGCATAATTATTAGGCAACTTCCTTTCCTTGGGCAAAATGGGTCAAAAGAAGGACTTGACAGGCTCAGAAAAGTCAAAAATAGTGAGATATCTTGCAGAGGGATGCAGCACTCTTAAAATTGCAAAGCTTCTGAAGCGTGATCATCGAACAATTAAGCATTTCATTCAAAATAGTCAACAGGGTCACAAGAAGCGCGTGGAAAAACCAAGGCGCAAAATAACAGCCCATAAACTGAGAAAAGTCAAGCGTGCAGCTGCCAAGATGCCACTTGCCACCAGTTTGGCCATATTTCAGAGCTGCAACATCACTGGAGTGCCCAAAAGCACAAGGTGTGCAATACTCAGAGACATGGCCAAGGTAAGGCTGAAAGACGACCACCACTGAACAAGACACACAAGCTGAAACGTCAAGACTGGGCCAAGAAAGGTTTTATGGACTGATGAAATGAGAGTGAGTCTTGATGGGCCAGATGGATGGGCCCATGGCTGGATTGGTAAAGGTCAGAGAGCTCCAGGCCGACTCAGACGCCAGCAAGGTGGAGGTGGAGTACTGGTTTGGGCTGGTATCATCAAAGATGAGCTTGTGGGGCCTTTTCGGGTTGAGGATGGAGTCAAGCTCAACTCCCAGTCCTACTGCCAGTTTCTGGAAGACACCTTCTTCAAGCAGACACCTTCTGGAAGACACCTTCTTCAAGCAGTAGTACAGGAAGAAGTCTGCATCCTTCAAGAAAAACATGATTTTCATGCAGGACAATGCTCCATCACACGCGTCCAAGTACTCCACAGCGTGGCTGGCAAGAAAGGGTATAAAAGAAGAAAAGCTAATGACATGGCCTCCTTGTTCACCTGATCTGAACCCCATTGAGAACCTGTGGTCCATCATCAAATGTGAGATTTACAAGGAGGGAAAACAGTACACCTCTCTGAACAGTGTCTGGGAGGCTGTGGTTGCTGCTGCACGCAATGTTGATGGTGAACAGATCAAAACACTGACAGAATCCATGGATGGCAGGCTTTTGAGTGTCCTTGCAAAGAAAGGTGGCTATATTGGTCACTGATTTGTTTTTGTTTTGTTTTTGAATGTCAGAAATGTATATTTGTGAATGTTGAGATGTTATATTGGTTACACTGGTAAAAATAAATAATTGAAATGGGTATACTGTATATTTGATTTTTGTTAAGTTGCCTAATAATTATGCACAGTAATAGTCACCTGCACACACAGATATCCCCCTAAAATAGCTAAAACTAAAAACAAACTAAAAACTACTTCCAAAAATAGTCAGCTTTGATATTAATGAGTTTTTTGGGTTCATTGAGAACATGGTTGTTGTTCAATAATAAAATGAATCCTTTAAAAATACTCATTTGCCTAATAATTCTGCACTCCCTGTAGAGATTGTATATATTTATTATTTTGAGTTTACTGATTCACTATGTAGCCAGGTGAATTTGGTTTGTTGTAATTTTTATTTAAAGTGGCAGCAGGATCACATGTTTTATATTGTATATTTTGTACTTCATTATCTGTGGATGAGTGGTATATGATTATAGATCACAGATTCTAGATAAAAATGTACTTGCCTGCTATGTGCAATGGTTTTGCACAGAGCAGCCCAGATCCTCCTCTTCATGGGTCCGCCCCTTCTTTTTCCTCATTGGCTCACTGACTGATTGACTGTCTCAGCCAATGAGGAGGGGGAGTCCAGGACAGCCAAGGCTCTCGTGCAACATTGCTGGATTGGGATGGGACTCAGGTACATATTTGGGGGGCTGAGGGTGGTTGCTGCACATACTTTTTTTATCCTAATGCATAGAATCTATTAAGATAAAAAAACCTTCTGCCTTTAGAACCACTTTAATCCCTCAAAACAACCATGTGCCACTGTATCGGTACCCTATAGAAACTGACAATATGATATCTAACATACAATACAAAAGTTTCATGTTTTATTTTAAAATGCCGGTGACTATCACAAGGCCAGTTTCCATCAGATGTCAGCAAACATTTGCCAGATTGACTAAGTCAACACCTGATTTACAGATTGTTTAGTCTTTTCGTCTAAGCAATGGGTTGTCCTCCTCCCTGTGTATTACCTATGAAACCTGACTCTAGTCAAAAAGGAGACAACTTCCAAAAAATGTTGAAACAGATACGTTCTTGTGATATGCATTGCTGGTTTATTGGGAGTGTGTTCTCGGATCTTGGCGCTGTGTTCCGTGTTCTTCAATGTAGCACATAAGAGCTTTTTCCTGCCAGTGATTTCCTGCCCTCTATTCTGTCATGTGTTCTTGACAAATAGCATTTTTTTTTCCACTGAAAACTACAAACGCTCACCAGCACTATTTTCTCCTACCAATGTTTTAAGAAAGGAATGAACACATTAGAGCAGAAGTATGTAAGAAAATGGTGCACCTTTTCCATGCCCCCAGGTACACAAACCATAAATATAAAAAGTATTAGTGTGCTTCCTACGAGGGCTTGTAAGAGGCTGGACTGTGGCTGGTGTGTGAAATGCCCTATCATCAGTTGGAGAAGACAATGCCATTGATTTGCTAAAGGCAAATACACTGATTGAGTGCTTTCAAATGTTTGGGTGTAGAAGTCACCAGATCCCCATTAGACTAAGTACTACTAAATATCAAACCACTATTCACAAAGCTAAAACTCAAATATGGGCCAGACTTCCTTTTGGGGTTTCTCTACACTCTGGCTCTTCCATGTATAAATATATACCTCAAATATTTTAAGACTATGGACGCTATACTCCAATCCTTTGTATGGGGAAATAACAGACACAAGCGATTTTGTTAAAGTTGAAAATAATTTCTCTCCCACCTGTGTCATGTTGACAAATCTGACCGTCTTTGTTACCTGTTCTTGGCATTTGGACCATCTGACTGACAGGCGGATCTGAATGGTCCACCTGTGTGAAAGGGGCCTTAATGTGACCTATAAACTGTACAACTTAGTTGAACAACAAACGGAAATATTTTAGGTAGAGGTAAGTAAAACTAAAAAACTAAAATGATATGCTTGCATAAGTGTGCACACCATTAAACAAATACTTTGTTGAAGCTTTTTTTTATTTTTATTACAGCACTTATGGGCCATACACACCATAAGATTTTCTGAAGACTTTTTCCTTTAGACTTACCAAAACCATATAATATGAGGTCAAACCTAAACACTTTCAATTTGTATGCAATCTGGCAGGCCCTTGCACTACATAGAAAAGGTAAAGCCCTGTACACACGTATTGATTGTCGGCCGTAAATATTCGGCCGCCGAACGATCGGCCGATTGTCGGCTTGTTAGTATGATGCTTCCGACAACTGACTCCCACTTTTCGGCCGAACAGAATCGGGTGTGCAGGCATTAAAATTTTTGTTGGCCAACACCAGAAAGGCCGATTGTTCGCCAGTCAGTACAGAATTCGGCCGACAAACAGCAGATTTGCAAGACTGGGCATGCTCAGAGAAGAAAAAACACACGGAAAGTTAACCATCACATGACATCACTTCTGCAGTCGGCTGTTGTTGGCCGACAAAATTCGTGTACAGTCTTTTGCAGTTTTCAAAAGACACGACAGCCCTGGACAAAAGACGGCCGATCGTTCGGCCGACGATGAGTACGTGTGTACGGGGCTTAAATCTGAAGTAAATCTAACCACAAAATTTGGATAGTGTGTATCCAGCTTTAGTCTTTCTGAGTATGTGTCTATCAGCATGGCACATCTTGACTTGGCAATATTTGCCCACTTTTCTTTGCACTAACACTCCAAATCTGTCAGATTGCCAGAGCATCTCTTGTGCACAGCCCTCTTCAGATCACCCCACAGACTTTCAATCGGATTCAGATCTGGGCTCTGAATGGCCCATTCCAAAACTTTAATCTTCTTCTGGTGAAGCCATTCCTTTGTTGATTTGGATGAATATTTTGGGTAGTTCCTCGTCATGTTCAGCTAGCAAAAGCCTGAAGGTTTTGTGCGAGTATTGACTGGTATTTGAAACCGTTCATAATTCCCTCTACCTTGACTAAGGCCCCTGTTCCAGCTGAAGAAAAAAAGCCCCAAAGCATGATGCTGCCACCACCATGCTTCACTGTGGGTAGGGTGTTCTTTTGGTGATGTGCAGTGTTGTTTTCGCACCAAACATATCTTTTGGAATTAGAGCCAAAAAGTTCAACCTTGGTTTCATCAGGCCATAACACATTTTCCCACATGCTTTTAGGAGACTCAAGATGTGTTTTTGCAAAATTTAGCTGCACTTGGATGTTTTTCTTCATAAGAAAAGACTTCCGTCTAGCCACTCTACCCCATTTTGTGGGAGTGCTTTTTTCTCTTCACGGAAGGATTTTCCTTATGCACAACTATTTCACATGCTGTTTGGTTCATTAGTACTTACATGTTTTTTACATTTATAGGATGCTCATATTACCCGCATATTAATTTTCAGTCAATTTTTTCACTTGGTTATTATTCACTTTTTAGCGCAACACATAGTGTTTTTGTATTGTTTTGGATTTTGTTCTTTGAGTCCCTGTATGCTGCTTGTCTTTGGTTTTTTTTTTTTACATCACTGAAACCTGATATTTTAACAGGGGTGTGTAGACTTTTTATATTCACTTTATGTCCTTGTTGGTTAATGTTGTCCTTACATGGAAATTCAATTAAAAACTCAGCCAGAGTATTATCTCCCCAAGATTTAGTAATTTATTCTTTTTAACTGCACATAGATCACACCATTTATGTTCATTCGTCTACTAATACATGCAAAATTTAGTGTTAACCTCTCTGCAATCCACCTCCCACGATGTCCAATTGGATGTTTAAGTATAAAAAAACCATGGTACACGGTTTGTGTAATTTTATATATTACTTTATTGTACCTTGTTTTCCATTTATATATAATAACTTTTAAAAAGGGAAGTTATTTTTTTTTTTCAAGTAAAAGAGAATACCAAATTAGGTGGGCAACGATGGAAAACAGCAGAGCTTCACCACATCCACTAAGCTCTAGAAAAAATTAGAGCAACTGCACTTACAAATTGTCTTTTTGCCTTTAGTAAATCAACCCCATTTTCTCAGGTTTGGTGGTCAGTAGGAGTTTAAAAAAGAAAAAATTACTAAACTCCTGGGGTCAGTAGAATAAGGAACAGTGTCCCATCATTGGTATTAGTAGAAGGAATAGTGCCCCCTTGTTGGCATCAGGGGTGCTTCATAGTTGGTATCAGTGGGAGCCATAGTGCCCCATTGTTGGTATCAGTGAGAGTAGGAGTATTCCATCATTGTCAATGGGAGGAATAATGATCCACTGTTGGTATCAGCGAAAGAAATATGGAGTTAGTGAGAGGAATAATGCCCAAGGGCTGACTGCCTTTGGCTTGCTGGACGCAGTTTTGAAACCACACATTCACAGTGTATATATATATATATATATATATATATATATATATATATATATATATATATATATACATACACAGTGCTTTGCGAAAGTATTCGGCCCCCTTGAACTTTTCGACCTTTTGCCACATTTCAGGCTTCAAACAAAGATATAAAACTGTAATTTTTTGTGAAGAATCAACAACAAGTGGGACACAATCATGAAGTGGAATGAAATTTATTGGATATTTCAAACTTTTTTAACAAATAAAAAACTGAAAAATTGGGCGTGCAAAATTATTCAGCCCCCTTAAGTTAATACTTTGTAGCGCCACCTTTTGCTGCGATTACAGCTGTAAGTCGCTTGGGGTATGTCTCTATCAGTTTTGCACATCGAGAGACTGAACTTTTTGCCCATTCCTCCTTACAAGACAGCTCGAGCTCAGTGAGGTTGGATGGAGAGCGTTTGTGAACAGCAGTTTTCAGTTCTTTCCACAGATTTTCGATTGGATTCAGGTCTGCACTTTGACTTGGCCATTCTAACACCTTGATATGTTTATTTGTGAACCATTCCATTGTAGATTTTGCTTTATGTTTTGGATCATTGTCTTGTTGGAAGACAAATCTCCGTCCCAGTCTCAGGTCTTTTGCAGACTCCATCAGGTTTTCTTCCAGAATGGTCCTGTATTTGGCTCCATCCATCTTCCCATCAATTTTAACCATCTTCCCTGTCCCTGCTGAAGAAAAGCAGGCCCAAACCATGATGCTGCCACCACCATGTTTGATAGTGGGGATGGTGTTTTCAGGGTGATGAGCTGTGTTGCATTTACGCCAAACATATATCTTTGTAGAAATTGACAAATCTTTGTATCTTTAAGAAATGGCTTTCTTCTTGCCACACTTCCATAAAGGCCAGATTTGTGCAGTATATGACTGATTGTTGTCCTATGGACAGAGTATCCCACCTCAGCTGTAGATCTCTGCAGTTCATCTAGAGTGATCATGGGCCTCTTGGCTGCATCTCTGATCAGTCTTCTCCTTGTATGAGCTGAAAGTTTAGAGGGACGGCCAGGTCTTCGTAGATTTGCAATGGTCTGATACTCCTTCCATTTCAATATTATCGCTTGCACAGTGGTCCTTGGGATGTTTAAAGCTTGGGAAATCTGTTTGCATCCAAATCCGGCTTTAAACTTCTCCACAACAGTATCTCGGACCTGCCTGGTGTGTTCCTTGTTCTTCATTATGCTCTCTGCGCTTTAAACTGACCTGAGTCCATCACAGTGCAGGTGCATTTATACGGAGACTTGATTACACACAGGTGGATTCTATTTATCATCATTAGTCATTTAGGTCAACATTGGATCATTCAGAGATCCTCACTGAACTTCTGGAGAGAGTTTGCTGCACTGAAAGTAAAGGGGCTGAATAATTTTGCACGCCCAATTTTTCAGTTTTTTATTTGTTAACAAAGTTTGAAATATCCAATAAATTTCGTTCCACTTCATAATTGTGTCACACTTGTTGTTGATTCTTCACAAATAATTACAGTTTTATATCTTTATGTTTGAAGCCTGAAATGTGGCAAAAGGTCGCAAAGTTCAATGGGGGCCAAATACTTTTGCAAGGCACTGTGTATATATACACTCCTCACATTTTTGTAAATATTTCCTTTTCAAGTGACAACACTGAAGAAATGACACTTGAGTACAATGTAAAGAAGTGAGTGTACAGCTTGTATAACAGTGTTAATATGATGCCCCTCAAAATAACTTAACACACAACCATTAATGTCTAAACCGCTGGTACCAAAAGTGAGTACACCTCTAAGTGAAAATGTCCAATTTGGGCCCAATTAGCCATTTTCCCTCCCTGTTGTCATGTGATTCGTTCGTGTTACAAGGTCTCAGGTGTGAATAGGGAGCAGGTGTGTTAAATTTGGTGTTATCACTCTCAATCTCTCATTTTCACTGGAAGTTCAACATGGCGCCTCATGGTTAAGAACTCTGAGGATCTGAAAAAAAAGAATTGTTGCTCTACATAAAGCTGGCTTAGGCTATAAGAAGATTGCCAAGACCCTGAAACTGAGCTGCAGCACGGTGGCCAAGACCATACAGCAGTTTAACAGGACAAGTTCCGCTCAGAACAGGCCTCGCCATGGTCGACCAAAGGTGTTGAGTGCACGTGCTCAGTGTCATATCAAGAGGTTTCTTTTGCGAAATAGACCTATGAGTGCTGCCAGCATTGCTGCAGAGGTTGAAGTTGTGGGGGGGGGGGGGGTCAGCCTGTCAGTGCTCAGACCATACGCCGCACACTGCATCAAATTTGTCTGCATGGCTGTCGTCCCAGAAGGAAGCCTCTTCTAAAGATGATGCACAAGAAAGCCCGCAAACAGTTTGCTGAAGACAAGCAGACAAAGGACATGGATTACTAGAACCATGTCCTGTGGTCTGATGAGACCAAGATAAACGTATTTGGTTCAGATAGTGTCAAGCGTGTGTGGCGGCAACCAGGTGAAGAGTACAAAGACAAGTGTGTCGTGCCTACAGTCAAGCATGGTGGTGGGAGTCTCATGGTTCGGGGCTGCATGAGTGTTGCCGGCACTGGGGAGCTACAGTTCATTGAGGAAACCATAAATGCCAACATGTACTGTGACATAGTGAAGCAGAGCAGGATCCCCTCCCTTCAGAGACTGGGCCACAGGGTAGTATTTCAACATGATAACGACCCCAAACACACCTCCAAGATGACCACTGCCTTGCTAAAGAAGCTGAGGGTAAAGATGATGGACTGGCCAAGCATGTCTCCAGACCTAAACCCTATTGAGCATCTGTGGGGCATTCTCAAACGGAAGGTGGAAGAGTGCATGGTCTCTAACATCCACCAGCTCCATGATGTCGTCATGGAGGAGTAGAAGAGGACTCCAGTGGCAACCTGTAAAGCTCTGGTGAACTCCATGCCCAAGAGGCTTTAGACAGTGCTGGAAAATAATGGTGGTCACAAGAAATATTGACACTCTGGACCCAATTTGGACATTTTAACTTAGGGGTGTAATCACTTTTGTTGCCAGTGGTTTAGACATTAATGGCTGTGTGTTGAGTTATTTTGAGGGGACAGCAAATGTACACTGTTATACAAGATGTACACTCATTACTTTACATTGTAGCAAAGTGTCATTTCTTCAGTGTTGTCACATGAAAAGATATAATAAAATATTTACAAAAATGTGAGGGGTGTACTCACTTTTGTGAGATACTGTGTATATATATATATATATATATATATATGTATATATAATATTACATTTGCTTCCCTAGGGGTAGTGCCAATCTGGATGTACAGCAACACATAAGACATACAGTGGGTACGGAAAGTATTCAGACCCCCTTAAATTTTTCACTCTGTTATATTGCAGCCATTTGCTAAAATCATTTAAGTTCATTCTTCTTCCTCATGAATGTACACATAGCATCCCATACTGACAGAAAAACACAGAATTGTTGACATTGTTGCAGATTTATTAAAAAAGAAAAACTGAAATATCACATGGTCCTAAGTATTCAGACCCTTTGCTCAGTATTTAGTAGAAGCCCCCTTTTGATCTAATACAGCCAGGAGTCTTTTTGGGAAAGATGCAACAAGTCTTCACACCTGGATTTGGAGATCCTCTGCCATTCCTCCTTGCAGATCCTCTCCAGTTCTGTCAGGTTGGATGGTAAACGTTGGTGGACAGCCATTTTTAGGTCTCTCTAGAGATGCTCAATTGGGTTTAAGTCAGGGCTCTGGCTGGGCCATTCAAGAACAGTCACGGAGTTTTGTGAAGTCACTCCTTCGTTATTTTAGCTGTGTGCTTAGGGTCATTGTCTTGTTGGAAGGTAAACCTTCGGCCCAGTCTGAGGTCCAGAGCACTCTGGAGAAGGTTTTTGTCCAGGATATCCCTGTACTTGGCCGCATTCATCTTTCCCTCGATTGCAACCAGTTGTCCTGTCCCTGCAGCTGAAAAACACCCCCACAGCATGATGCTGCCACCACCATGCTTCACTGTTGGGACTGTATTGGACAGGTGATGAGCAGTGCCTGATTTTCTCCACACATACCGCTTAGAAGTAAGGCCAAAAAGTTCTATTTTGGTCTCATCAGACCAGAGAATCTTATTTCTCACCATCTTGGAGTCCTTCAGGTGTTTTTTAGCAAACTCCATGCAGGCTTTCATGTGTCTTACACTGAGGAGAGGCTTCCGTCGGGCCACTCTACCATAAGGCCCCGACTGGTGGAGGGCTGTAGTGATGGTTGACTTTCTACAACTTTCTCCCATCTCCTGACTGCATCTCTGGAGCTCAGCCACAGTGATCTTTGGGTTCTTCTTTACCTCTCTCACCGAGGCTCTTCTCCTCCGATAGCTCAGTTTGGCCGGACGGCCAGCTCTAGGAAGGGTTCTGGTCGTCCCAAACGTCTTCCATTTGAGGATTATGGAGGCCACTGTGCTCTTAGGAACCTTAAGTGCAGCAGAAATATTTTTGTAACCTTGGCCAGATCTGTGCCTTGCCACAATTCTGTCTCTGAGCTCTTCAGGCAGTTCCTTTGACCTCATGATTCTCATTTGCTCTGACATGCATTGTGATCTGGAAGGTCTTATATAGACAGGTGTGTGGCTTTCCTAATCAAGTCCAATCAGTATAATCAAACACAGCTGGACTCAAATGAAGGTGTAGAACCATCTCAAGGATGATCAGAAGAAATGAAAAGCACCTGAGTTAAATATATGAGTGTCACAGCAAAGGGTCTGAATACTTAGGACCATGTGATATTTCAGTTTTTCTTTTTTAATAAATCTGCAACAATGTCAACAATTCTGTGTTTTTCTGTCAGTATGGGGTGCTATGTGTACATTCATGACGAAGAAGAATGAACCTAAATGATTTTAGGAAATGGCTGCAATATAACAAAGAGTGAAAAATTTAAGGGGGTCTGAATACTTTCCGTACCCACTGTACAGACTAACTGAAAGCTGCAGAAGGGCCCCAGTGTGCCAGCACCTAATATAGACTATACAGTAACCTGAATATTACACCTAACTCTAAGACCAAAAATAGTGCTGAGACCCCTCCAATTTGAGTTTGGGTTATCCAGTTAAGGGTATTGTTAATGCTATAGCATGAAAAGAGGACTGTGCTCTTCCACCCTTGTGGTAACAATTTGGTGAAGGTCCTTTTCTGTTCCAGCATGACTGTGCCCCTGTGTACATAGCTAGCTCCCTAAAGTCATTGTTTGACGAGTTTGGTGTAGGGAACTCGAGTGGCATGCCCAGACCCTGACATCAGCCCTACTGAAAACCTCTGAGATAAATTAGAACATTGATTGTGAGCCAGGTCTGCTCATCCAACAACAGTGCCTGACCACACAAACAAGCACAAATTCCCACAGACACACTCCAAAGAAAAACCTTCCAAAAAGAGTGGTAGCCTAAAAAAAGGGGGTGAGAAGTAATTCCATAATAATGCTTTATAACCGTAATGGGAATTCCACCAAGCTCATACAGGTGTAATGGCCAAGCTTCAGCAAACTTTTTTGCCCACGTAGTGTACTACAACCAGAAAGCGGATGTGTGATTTAGGTTAGAAGCAGCAGAAAAAGCAGATAGGCTTACCCTCACATTAACAAAACACCCGCTACTAGGTGAAATATCTGATTTGGGTGGAAAGATCCTTTAAGATGTTCCTTGAAACACAAAACTTTACAAACCTCCACAGTGTGTAAGCCCATAGAGCGTGTACCCCTTGTGACAGAGACATTCAAAACTTCCAGGGTAGTTGATGCAAATGTGGTCACACGTCCTCTCGAAGGAACACTCGTCAATGTCTGCAAAAGAAGAAACATGTTCTTTAATGAGATCAGATTTGAAAATTCAAGCCCTGAATGTATATCTGAAAGAGCATTGTGTAACCCAAAGAAAAATAAATACTGTATATGGTTAGCCCTTTAGGTCCTATTTTGTTGGTGTAGTGAGTATATCTCACAATTATTTGCCACACTGCATCTGACACATAACGCTCATACATTTTGTTGAGGGGCACCATTTGGCACCTTCGCCCTGGGCACTAGATGACCTTGTCTGGGCACTGACTTTTAGGGTATTATTTTGGCTCCTGGTGAGCTTCATTTATCCAAGTTTGATTCTACTGAGAAGTGCTTTTGGACAAGGATATTTTTTTACGCCTGCTGAGGAAGTTTGATTTAAGGCCCCATGCACACGGGGCGTTAGAAAAAACGTACGTCAAAGTTAGTTCTGACGCCGGAAAAAGCAGCTGTAAAAACGTGCTTTCAGTAGCTTTTTCCATTGGCGTTATTGCACGTTTTGCCACGTTGCTTTTAGCAGCGTTTTTTTTGCTTCCATTCAAAATCAATGGTTCCCTATGGGAGCCTATTGATTTGAATGGAGGTCGCACCGCAACACCGCAAGTCGGATCCGACTTGCGGGGTGACTTGCGCTGTGAGAATCTTGAGGGGGAACTCCACGCCAAAATGGGAAAAAAACGGCGTGGGGGTCCCCCCCAGGGTTCCAAACCAGGCCCTTCGGGTCTGTTATGGAATTTGAGGGTAGCCCCATGCCGAAAAAACGGCATGGGGTCCCCCCCAAAATCCATACCAAACCCTTATCCGAGCATGCAGCCCGGCGGGCCAGGAAAGGGGAGGGGACGAGCGAGCGGCCCCACCCCCCCTGGACCACACCAGGCCACATGCCCTCAACATGGGGGGTGTTGGTGCTTTGGGGCAGGGGGAGCTCTGCACCCCCCACCTCAAAGCACCTTGCCCCCATGTTGATGAGGACAAGGGCCTCATCCCCACAACCCTGGCCGGTGGTTGTGGGGGTCTGCGGGCAGGGGGCTCATCGGAATCTGGAAGCCCCCTTTAACAAGGGGGCACCCCAGATCCCGGACCCCCTCCCTATGTGAATGGGTATGGGGTACACTGTACCCCTACCCATTCACCCCATAAAAGGCAGTGTATGGAAATAACGACAAGAGACGTTTTGGAAAGTTTATTAAAAATCTTCATCCGACTCTTCTTGTCTTCTCCTCTCCGGGGTCTTCCCTGGGGTCTTCTCCGGGGTCTTCTGCTCTTTTGCTGTCCGCCCTTCTTGTCTTCTCCTCTCCGGGGTCTTCTGCTCTTTTGCTGTCCCCCTCTTCTTGTGTTCTTCTCTCCGGGGTCTTCTGCTGTCCCCTCTTCTGCTGTCCTCTCTTCTTTTCTTCTCCTCTCCGGTCTTCTGCTGTTTTGCTGTCGGCTGTCGGCTGTCGGCTGTCTTCTTCCTCCGGTCCTCCTCCGACGACGTCTCCGCTGATTATGCCTATCTCCGGTCTCTTCAGCTTATTATATAGCCATTAGGGGCGTGGCCCCGATGACGTCATCTGGAGACCCCGCCCCCTCATGTCACATATGACGTCATCTGTGACATGAGGGGGCGGGGTCTCCAGATGACGTCATCGGGGCCACGCCCCTAATGGCTATATAATAAGCTGAAGAGACCGGAGATAGGCATAATCAGCGGAGACGTCGTCGGAGGAGGACCGGAGGAAGAAGACAGCCGACAGCCGACAGCAAAAGAGCAGAAGACCGGAGAGGAGAAGAAAAGAAGAGAGGACAGCAGAAGAGGGGACAGCAGAAGACCCCGGAGAGAAGAACACAAGAAGAGGGGGACAGCAAAAGAGCAGAAGACCCCGGAGAGGAGAAGACAAGAAGGGCGGACAGCAAAAGAGCAGAAGACCCCGGAGAAGACCCCGGAGAGGAGAAGACAAGAAGAGTCGGATGAAGATTTTTAATAAACTTTCCAAAACGTCTCTTGTCGTTATTTCCATACACTGCCTTTTATGGGGTGAATGGGTAGGGGTACAGTGTACCCCATACACATTCACATAGGGAGGGGGTCCGGGATCTGGGGTGCCCCCTTGTTAAAGGGGGCTTCCAGATTCCGATGAGCCCCCTGCCCGCAGACCCCCACAACCACCGGCCAGGGTTGTGGGGATGAGGCCCTTGTCCTCATCAACATGGGGGCAAGGTGCTTTGAGGTGGGGGGTGCAGAGCTCCCCCTGCCCCAAAGCACCAACACCCCCCCATGTTGAGGGCATGTGGCCTGGTGTGGTCCAGGGGGGGTGGGGCCGCTCGCTCGTCCCCTCCCCTTTCCTGGCCTGCCGGGCTGCATGCTCGGATAAGGGTTTGGTATGGATTTTGGGGGGGACCCCATGCCGTTTTTTTCGGCATGGGGCTACCCTCAAATTCCATAACAGACCCGAAGGGCCTGGTTTGGAACCCTGGGGGGTACCCCACGCCGTTTTTTTCCCATTTTGGCGTGGCGTTCCCCCTCAAGATTCCCACAGCGCAAGTCACCCCGCAAGTCGGATCCGACTTGCGGTGTTGCGGTGCGACCTCCATTCAAATCAATAGGATCCCATAGGGAACCATTGATTTTGAATGGAAGAAAAAAAAAACGTATAACGTGGCTTAACGCACGTTAAGCAACGTTATAGCAAAGTTATTCAGCTTTTAGCAGCGTCAGGCGTTTTTAACGCTGTAACGCTGGTCCTCAGAACGCGCAGGTGGTGGGTTCTTGTTGCAGCCTAAAAACGTCTAAGCCACTTACAGCTCAAAAACGTCTGAGTGTGCATGAGGCCATAGAATAACATGGAGGGGCGTTTTTAGGCTGCAAAAAGAAAACGCCTGACGCTGCTTACAGCGGCGTTAAAAACGTCCCGTGTGCATGGGGCCTAAAGATACAGGCATGTATGCTGTTGTAATGGCAGCCATAGTTTCTGGTGAGTGCTCACTTCACAGGAAGTTGGCGGCTGACCTCTGAACATGTTTTGGAAAGATTAATTTCACTTCAGAAGGTGTTGGATCTTCTCTGCATTATTACTTCAAAAGACTTGATTTCTGGATTCAGTCTCGGTTTTCAAATGTGACTTTATGATTGACAGGCACTTGCACAAATGTTTTTTAATTTTGTTCATTTGGGAATATAATTATTGTAAACTTGGGCGCTGCACATTTTACGTACTTTACCCTTGTGCTGATGAGTATTCTTTTATGCAAAATTCTCCTCCGTACGTTATCCTCCCTGCACCACTAAGCTTCTGGTGTGATTGGGGTTAATGGAACTAAGGAGCTGTCACAGACTCTCATCAAAAGAGCCCAACTATGCCCACACTTTTTAAATTTCACATAGAAGAGGAATTAGGACAAGGGACACAGCTAGCAACAGTTATGTCCCTTTTTTTTTAGGCTGCACTTAGGTGCTAAACAGTTTTAGGTGAAGAATTCTTATAAATATCACACTATGCTATATATTCACATCTAAAAGTCAAGTCATAGCTGTGTAGGCATACATCAGGAAAAATAAATCAGTGCAAAGAAAACTTTTAGGACCCATTACAACATATGTACACTGCTCAAAAAATTAAAGGAACACTTTAAAAACACATCAGATCTCAATGGGGAAAAATTTCATGCTGGATATCTATACTTATATGGACTGAGAAATGTGTTAGGAATGAAAGGATGCCACATTGTTTGATGGAAATTAAAATTATCAACCTACAAAGGGCTGAACTCAAAGACACCTTGAAAATCAGGGTGAAAAAATTATGCAGCAGGCTACTCCATTTTCCTGAAATTTCATTGCAAGAACTCAAAATGGTACTCAGTAATCTGTATGCCCCCCACGTGCTTGTATGCATGCCTGACAATGTCAGTTCATTCTCTTAATAAGACGACGGATGGTGTCCTGGGGTATTTCCTCCCAGATCTGGACCAGGGCATCACTGAGTTCCTGAACAGACTGAGGTGCATCCTGGCGGCATCGGATGGACTGAAACAATGTTCCAGAGGTATGCTATTGGATTTAGGTCAGGTGAGTGTGGGGGCCATTCAATGGTATCAATTCCTTCATTCTCCAGAAACTTGCTGCATACTTTCGCGACATGAGGCCGGGCATTGTTGTGCACCAAGAGGAACCCAGGACCCACTGCATGAGTGTAGGGTTTGACAATGTGTCCAAGGATTTCATCCCAATACCTAATGGCAGTCAGGGTGCCATTGTCTAGCCTGTAGAGGTCTGTGCGTCCCTCCATGGATATGCCTCCCCAGACCACCACTGACCCACCACCAAACCGGTCATGCTGACCAATGTTACAGGCAGCATAATGTTCTCTATGGCTTCTCCAGACCCTTTCACGTCTGTCACATGTGCTCAGGGTGAACCTGCTCTCATCTGTGAAAAGCACAGGGGACCAGTCGTGGACCTGCCAATTCTGATGTTCAACAGCAAATGCCAATCGAGCTCCACGATGCCGGGCCCACTAGAGGATGTTGGGCCCTCAGGCCACCCTCATGAAGTCTCTTTCTGATTGGTTGGTCAGAGACATTCACACCAGTGGCCTGCTGGAGGTCATTTTGTAGGGCTCTGGCAGTGCTCATCCTTTTACCCCGTGCACAAAGGAACAGATACCAGTCCTGCTGATAGATTAAGGACCTTCAACGGCCCTGTCCAGCTCTCCTAGAGTAACTGCCTGTCTCCTGGAATCTCCTCCATGCTGGGAGACACAGCAATGACACGTAGTCATGTGCAATCCTGGAGGAGTTGGACTGCCTGTGCAACCTCTATAGGGTCCAGGTATCGCCTCATGCTGTCAGTAGTGACACTGACCCTAGCCAAATGCAAAACTAGTGAAAAACAGTCAGAAAAAAGGAGTAGGAATACATTTTTTTTAGTGGCCTCCACCTGTAAAGCCATTCTTGTTTTGGGGGTTGTCCCATTGTTGCCCATCTAGTGCACCTGTTAATTTCATTAACACCAAAGCAGCTGAAACTGATTAACAACCCTCTCTGCTACTTAACGGACCAGATCACTATCCCAGTAGTTTATTTGACTTGATGCTACACTCTGATTTAATTTTTTGAGCAGTGCATTTATTGCATGTCAATAACTGTACATAGCCTAGCCATTGTTTTAAATGGCTCTAGTTCTTATCTTTGCCATGCTTGGGTATACTGGCGCCCCGCTGATGACAATGGCAGTGTATGAAAAAGTATGAAAACGCACACAAAAAGGATTATCCCATTCCAGTGTGTTTTTGCTATGTGTATTTTGTGCTACAAGAGCAATGACACAGCACATGGAGGCAGGCATAAACACGATTTTTAGGGATGCCCTAGGCTTCAAAAAAGCATTAGCTGACTGAGTGTAGAGATTACAAAGTTTATTACTTTCTAATTAGACTGAAAATGACCAAAAAAATACATAGTTTTTCTACAAAAATAGACTACTCCTTCAAACACAAATATAAAATAACTAGGTTATGTCTTCAGAACTGTCGGCAAAAAGAAATATCTTGTAAAGTTAGCATCTAAATCAGTTATGAGAGGAAAAAAAGAAAGTCGATTCAGTTTGATCCCAGCTGAAGTTCCTTTTAAACAACCTTTAAGTGCTGCATAGGATTTTAAATATACAAAACCATCTCAGCCTAAGCCTTGGCGATCAGTTAATTTGTCAGGAATTAGGGTGCAATACTTATGTCAGTCACTAAGATGGTGTCAGTGTACATCAACAAACAATCACGTGAAAAATGAGAAAACTGTAGGAGTTAAAAAATTATCTCAAAACAAATCTAATCTATATATATATACACACACACACATTATATATATATATATATACATACATACACACACATACATATATATATATTTATTATTCATATTCTAATTTAATAAATTATATCAACTTTTTTATTATTATTATTATTATTATATTATACCTGTCCCTTCAAAAAGCTCCTATAAGTTAACAATTAAAATGATGAGCTTTGAGACATGTTAATGTCATTTCAAAAGTTGTTCTCAGTCTTTTTTAAATCTGCACATTTCATTAAAATAAATCCTGGTGATTCTGCTGTGAAAGGTACTTCCTGTAAAAGGCTGGCAATGCTTTGTACCTGTCTTCCAGCTTTGCTTTTGCCTTGTCCCCTGTCAAGCACACCCCTGATGATGACAATTGTCCACAGCAGAATGACTGAAAGAGGCCAGGGTGGATAAGCAGCAGATCTAATTAAAAAAAAAAAATGCAACTGTTTATGATAAACAGTGCACATAAAAAAACAAAAAAAAAAAAAAACTAAAAGTCATGCAGTTAGGGTTTAGAGCTACTACTCTGAGACTCCATTTACACTTCGTGATTTGGAATCATGGGCAGAATTGCAGCGGTTCTACCTGCAATTTCAAAACAGGCAGCAATTGCTGCAAAGCATGCACCCCAAACACTGTGCAATTTTGCAGTTTTTTTCACACAACAGAATTTTGTGACAAAAAGCAAATTTAAAAATCATGTGGAACTTGTCAACCAAAAAGGAGCAAGAGTTTTCTCTGGATGACAGACGAGACATGCATAGGACAGCCCTTTCAAGTGAATAGGCTGCCTCATATGGGACATGTGGATTCGTGTTAGAATCACGCTTTGAAAATTGCAAGCGCAAATGCTTATTCCCGATATGCGTAGTGTGAGCAGGGCCTAAGTGTATTTAAGAAAATGCCTGTAAACACCATACCCATCTAAAATACAAGAATCTATTCACAAAGCTTTAAAGCCCTAGTAAACTCAGTGTGGACACTTGTAGCTACAGGTAAACTTATAGTAAAGCTTACCTGTAAGTACAAGGAATATATCCTAAACCTGCACAGTTTAGGGGATATATTCAGTGTCTCTGAAGTTGGTGACATCACTGGAGCATGTACTCTGAAAGAACGGCATACTTGTTCCATTCCTTCAGAGCCCTGTACTGCAGCCAAGGCTCCCATGCACATGTGCGGGAGTGATGTCATTACGGGTCAGCCAGAGACTGTGAACCGGGGAGAAAGACCAGAAAGAAAGATGGAGGCACTGTCAGCGGGGACAACAGGTGGCTGGAGGGCATAGTTTAAAAGTAAGTCTTTCATAATGTGCTAGTGTGTGATGCACAATATGCCATTACCTTGCAGGGAAGAAAAAAAAAAAAAAATATATATATATATATATATTTTTTTTTGTAAAGTTTACTACCAATTTAAAACAATGATAAAGTTCCTTAATTAAAATGTATGAAAACCCTAAATCTATTATTGGTAGTTTTGGTGTCATGCCTCCATGTACACAGTATTGTTTAGCAAATTCTTTGTGACTAGGTTGCAAAGTTTTTTTTTGTACATGGAGATCCTGTCAGTAATAGTACTTCCTGTAGCTAAGCCCTTGCCCTCCAATTAGCAACACTGTTGTCAGCAAACTTCTTCATTTTTCTGTGTCGGCATGGACCAAAGAGTGAGTAGCTGGATTGAAAACTGGCTACAGAGGCAAGTCCAAAAGGTGAGATAAGCAGCTCAATCTCTGCATTTGTGATTGGTGCAAAGCTTCAGCGCTGGATGTGGAAACTATACAAGAAAACCTCAATAAAATAATGGGGTTAGCAACTGCATGGCAAATGAGGTTTAATGTTGAAAAATGTAAAGTAATGTATTTGGGTGCTGAAAATACGAAAGCAAGTTACTCGCAAGTTACATTCCCTCTGGGGGAATGTAGGATGGAAAAGGACCTGGAGGTTCTAGTAGAAGACAGGCTCAGCAATGGCATGCAATGCCAAACTGCTGCAAGCAAAGTCAACAGAATATTGGCATGCATTAAAAAGGGGATTCATTCCAGAAATAAAATGATAATTCTCCCACTCTACAAGACTCTGGCCCGGCCGCATCTTGAGTATGCCATCCCGTTCTGGGCACCAGTCCTCAGGAAGGATTTGCTGGAACTGGAGAAAGATCAGAAAAGGGCAACAAAGCTAATAAAGTCAGCTCAGGATCTCAGCTATGGGGAAAGACGACAAGCATTGAACCTATTCTCTCTGGAGAGCTGTTTGAGAGGGGATATGATAGCGATGTACAAATACTGTAGTACTGGTGACCCTAGCCTAGAGAAAAACATTTTTTAGTGAAAGGGAATTTAAAAAAATGCGGTAATTCAGTGAAATTGGAAGAGAAATTATTTAGCCTTAAAAGAGGTTTATTTACTGTCAGAGAGGTAAGGATGTGGAATTCTCTTCCACAAGCAGTGGTATTAGCAGGGTATCAGCAGAGTGTCGACAGTTTCAAAAAACTATTCAATGGGCCCCTTAAGGAGCTCAACATACAGGGATATAAAATGTACCAAAGGTTGAACTGGAGTTTTTTTCAGCTTTAGCAACTATGTAACCTGAGAAATGAAAAATGAATAAAGCATATCCTTCTATAGTGTGTGCTTGTCTCGATCCAAAGCACACCAGACAATCATAGGAGATGGCCACACCGCCCCCCCCCCCCTTCCCTTCAGCTAACAACAGGTGATTGACAGCCTCAGCTGTGCATGTTTCCCTATAAGCCTGTGTAAGCGGGATTCCTTTCCCTCCACTCAGTTCTCAGAATACACTCAGCTACCTGCTCTATGTTGTGCAGTGTGTGACATCAGATTCCTGCCCCCCTGCCTTCTGAAACTCAGAAATGCTGTGTAAAATGTGTGCTTTAGGAGGCTGTAGAAGAAAGAGGGCTGTGGATAGATACAACTTATGCAGGAGGATTTGTTTCTTCTCTGTGTATCACCTGAGGCCTGTCACTTCACTGGGTATATGTAAGTATTTACAACCACATTTGCACAAACATGTATTCCCTTTAACTCTAGTAAATTGCCACTAAAAAGCTTTGGCTGTGTTTTACAGCATTCCGAGGTGTCCTAAACCTGCCTCATTAGGAAGATCTCAGTTTCAGGAAGGACAGTCAAGAGTTTCCTCCACGAATTTGGCCACTGAGACCACCTATCACAACTGCAAGGTACAACGATCAGTGGTCCAGATCTGGGTTTTTTTTTTTGTGGATTTGAGATTTGCATAGGTTATTAGAGGAATGCGACAGCTGCCACCTGCAACTGCTGCCATATGTTCCTGCTGGCAGTTTATTAAAGTACACTTTAATCTTATGCATCTTCACTGCTGAAGATCAACTGAGACCTTCATATATATATATATATATATATATATATATATATACACATACACACACACAGTGCTTTGCGAAAGTATTCTGCCCCCTTAAACTTTGCGACCTTTTGCCACATTTCAGGCTGCAAACATAAAGATATAAAACTGTATTTTTTTGTGAAGAATCAACAAGTGGGACACAATCATGAAGTGGAACTAAATTTATTGGATATTTCAAACTTTGTTAACAAATAAAAAACTGAAAAATTGGGCGTGCAATTATTCAGCCCCTTTACTTTCAGTGCAGCATCTCTCTCCAGAAGTTCAGTGAGGGTCTCTGAATGATCCAATGTTGACCTAAATGACTAATGATGATAAATAGAATCCACCTGTGTGTAATCAAGTCTCCGTATAAATGCACCTGCACTGTGATAGTCTCAGAGGTCCGTTTAAAGCGCAGAGAGCATCATGAAGAACAAGGAACACACCAGGCAGGTCCGAGATACTGTTGTGGAGAAGTTTAAAGCCGGATTTGGATACAAAAAGATTTCCAAAGCTTTAAACATCCCAAGGAGCACTGTGCAAACGATAATATTAAAATGGAAGGAGTATCAGACCACTGCAAATCTACGGAGACCTGGCCGTCCCTCTAAACTTTCAGCTCATACAAGGAGAAGACTGATCAGAGATGCAGCCAAGAGGCCCATGATCACTCTGGATGAACTGCAGAGATCTACAGCTGAGGTGGGAGACTCTGTCCATAGGACAACAATCAGTCGTATACTGCACAAATCTGGCCTTTATGGAAGAGTGGCAAGAAGAAAGCCATTTCTTAAAGATATCCATAAAACGTGTTGTTTAAAGTTTGCCACAAGCCACCTGGGAGACACACCCAGCATGTGGAAGAAGGTGCTCTGGTCAGATGAAACCAAAATCAAACTTTTTGGTAACAATGCAAAACGTTATGTTTGACGTAAAAGCAACACAGCTCATCACCCTGAACACACCATCCCCACTGTCAAACATGGTGGTGGCAGCATCATGGTTTGGGCCTGCTTTTCTTTACCAGGGACAGGGAAGATGGTTAAAATTGATGGGAAGATGGATGGAGCCAAATACAGGACCAATCTGGAAGAAAACCTGATGGAGTCTGCAAAGGACCTGAGACTGGGACAGATATTTGTATTCCAACAAGACAATTATCCAAAACAAAGCAAAATCTACAATGGAATGGTTCACAAATAAACAAATCCAGGTGTTAGAATGGCCAAGTCAAAGTCCAGACCTGAATCCAATCGAGAATCTGTGGAAAGAACTGAAAACTGCTGTTCACAAACGCTCTCCATCCAACCTCACTGAGCTTGAGCTGTTTTGCAAGGAGGAATGGGCAAAAATTTCAGTCTCTCGATGTGCAAAACTGATAGAGGCATACCCCAAGCGACTTACAGCTGTAATCACAGCAAAAGGTGGCGCTACAAAGTATTAACTTAAGGGGATGAATAATTTTGCACGCCCAATTTTTCAGTTTTTTATTTGTTAAAAAAGTTTGAAATATCCAATAAATTTCGTTCCACTTCATGATTGTGTCCCAAAGTTCAAGGGGGCCGGATACTTTCGCAAGGCACTGTGTATATATATATATATATATATACAGTTTGGGTGGGTGATGCGCTTCAGAAGTGAATATAAAGTAAAAATATAATAAATGTATAAACTGGCGTGGTAAAAAGTGTTCTAGTGATAAAAAGTGTTGGTGTTGGTTAATAAAAGGTGATCCAATACTTCATTTATATCTCATATATATATATCAATATAAGTAAACTATTCCAGTTATCTTCTATACAATAAAGTGCTGAGTGTTTATACTTTCCTAAAAGGTATCAAATAAATAAACCGTAGACAAGATAAAAATAAAGATACTTCAAAAAGAGATACAAAGTGCTGTGTGCTCATTTGCTTAGATCAAAAAATAAATAAATAAATAAAGTGCTGTGTTTATAGTGTCCATATATATAGAGATCCAAAATCAGGTGTCATTCCCTTCGATATCATTAAATAAAACAAGGTGCTCTCATGCAAAGTATGGGTGTTGTGACTTGTTGCCTCCACCAGGTGTCACATCTAGGTGCTCTATCTTCTCACCTCAATAAGGTGTATATTGCGCCTGTATACAAGCTTAGCCTCCGAATATCATATAGGCTTTACTTATTCCGGTATCTTGCTCCACTTCCAAGTGTTTCCTGTCCTGTCCTGTTTAGTATTTAGGGGTGCATACACTTTCCGTCCTTAATTCCATATCGTGGCCTCGGGCTCAGTAAAAACATAGGGCAATCATGGTGCAGTATGTCAAACAAGATATTTTATTAAAAACGTAGTTGCACTTACAATTTGTAGATCATTTGAATGCGGGTAAAATCTCAATACAGCGTGGGGAGCGTTATCGCTCCGATCTCTAACGTCACTTCCGGTAGTCTGGCGGCTCCTCCTACGCGTTACGTCACATCACGTGACTTCCTCAGGGAGTCATATATATACAGCCCTCAAATTTTCCACTCGCCTGGTTGCATTTTGCGAGTGGAAAATTATGTTGGGCGAGCTCTGGGGAAGAGAGGAGAGGAAAGCCGGATAATGTCAGAGCGGAGGATCATCCCGCTGTAACAGCTTCAATTGTAATTTGCGGGGCGCTCGTCGACACACACAGTCCCGCCTCCAAGCCCGGCTTCTTTGATAGACAGAACACCTGGAAAACCAGGACGTGTGACGTCTATCAAAGGAGCCGGGCTAGGAGGCGGGACTGTGTGTGTCAGCGAGCGCCCGGCAATTACAATTGAAGCTATTACAGTGGGATGATCCGCCGCTCTGACAGTATCCGGCCGCATACCGATGGGGGGTGTCAAGCCGGCGTGAAAATCGATCTCCCAGTGAAGGCAGCTGCTCCCTCGGTCTGTGCTGCGCTGCTCACGGGTGCTGGAAGCAGGTGAGTGTCCAAGGATTTAGCAGCCTCCCTGTGTGACTGGATAGGAGGAGCGGTGGGGCGGCTGCATATAGAGGAATTGATCTTTCCAGCTGGATGCCTGATTCTCCTCTCTGCAGGCATTGAGCAGCTGCAGGAGGAATATGCAAAGATCAATTCCTCTATATGCAGCCACCCCACCGCTCCTCCTATCCAACTTCTTTGTTTCTTTTGCTGGCCCCCCAGTGCTGTACAGCCCCTCCCTCTTCAGCCCTCCCAGTGCTCTTCAGTCCACCCCTCCAGCCCCCCCAGTGCTCTTCAGCCCACCCCTCCAGCCCCCCCAGTGCTCTTCAGTCCACCCCTCCAGCCTCCCCAGTGCTCTTCAGCCCACCCCTCCAGCGCCCCCAGTGCTCTTCAGCCCACCCCTCCAGCCCCCCCCAGTGCTCTTCAGCCCACCCCTCCAGCCCCCCAGTGCTCTTCAGCCCACCCCTCCAGCCCCCCCAGTGCTCTTCAGCCCCCCCTCCAGCCCCTTAGTGCTCTCAGCCCCCCCCCCAGTGCTCTTCAGCCCACCCCTCCAGTGCTCTTCAGCCCACCCCTCCAGCCCCTTAGTGCTCTTCAGTCCACCCCTCCAGCCCCCCCAGTGCTCTTCAGCCCCCCCTCCAGCCCCTTAGTGCTCTCAGCCCCCCCCAATGCTCTTCAGCCCACCCCTCCAGCCCCCCAGTGCTCTTCAGCCCACCCCTCCAGCCCCTTAGTGCTCTTCAGTCCACCCCTCCAGCCCCCCCAGTGCTCTTCAGTCCACCCCTCCAGCCCCCCCAGTGCTCTTCAGTCCACCCCTCCAGCCCCCCCAGTGCTCTTCAGTCCACCCCTCCAGCCCCCCCAGTGCTCTTCAGCCCCCCCCTCCAGGCCCTTGGTGCTCTCAGCCCCCCAGTGCTCTTCAGCCCGCCCCTCCAGCCCCCCCAGTGCTCTTCAGCCCACCCCTCCAGCCCCTTAGTGCTCTTCAGCCCACCCCTCCAGCCCCCCCCCAGTGCTCTTCAGCCCACCCCTCCAGCCCCCCCAGTGCTCTTCAGTCCACCCCTCGAAACCCCCCCAGTGCTCTTCAGCCCACCCCTCCAGCCCCCCTTAATGCTCTTCAGCCCACCCCTCCAGCCCCTTAGTGCTCTTCAGCCCACCCCTCCAGCCCCCTCAGTGCTCTTCAACCCACCCCTCCATCCCCCCAGTGCTCTTCAGCCCACCCCTCCATCCCCCCAGTGCTCTTCAGCCCCCCCTCCAGCCCCTTAGTGCTCTCAGCCCCCCCAGTGCTCTTCAGCCCACCCCTCCAGCCCCCCCAGTGCTCCTCAGCCCCCCCTCCAGCCCCTTAGTGCTCTCAGCCCCCCCCCAGTGCTCTTCAGCCCACCCCTCCAGCCCCCCCAGTGCTCTTCAGCCCACCCCTCCAGCCCCCCCCAGTGCTCTTCAGTCCACCCCTCCAGTGCTCTTCAGTCCACCCCTCCAGCCCCCCCCCCAGTGCTCTTCAGTCCACCCCTCCAGCCCCCCCCCAGTGCTCTTCAGCCCACTCCTCCAGCCCCTTAGTGCTCTCAGCCCCCCCAGTGCTCTTCAACCCCCCAGTGCTCTTAAGCATCCCTCCAGCCCCTTAGTGCTCTTCAGCCCCCCCTTTAGCCCCCCCCAGTGCTCTTCAGCCCCCCACCCTCCAGACCCTTGATGGGCACTGATGAGGCTGCACTGACGGGAACTAAAAACGTTGTTATTAATATTTTTGTAACTTCTGAATTAATTCAAAAACAATTAACAGTGTAATTTTGAGATAATTTATGAGGGCGTGTTTAGGGGCGGAATTAGGGGCGGGCATGGTAGGGGTTAGGTGGGGCTGGGTGGGGCAACTGGTGGCGAGTAACCCTTAAGGCCTGGCTAGTAGCTCAGGACTTTAAATTTTGAGCCCTGATATATATATATATATATATATATATATATATATATATATATATATATATATATATACTGTACACTTTACATTACAAATTACACTTTGCTGCAATGTAAAGTAGTGAGTGTACAGCTTGTATAACAGTGTAAATTTGCTGTCAGCTCAAAATAACAACACACAGCCATTTATGTCTAAACCACTGGCAACAAAAAGGAGTATACCCCTAGGTGAAAATGTCCAAATTGGGCCCAAAGTGTTAATATTTTGTGTGGCCACAATTATTTTCCAGCACTGCCTTAACCCTCTTGGGCATGGAGTTCACCAGAGCTTCACAGGTTGCCACTGAAGTCCTTTTCCACTCCTTCATGATGACATCATGGAGCTGGTTGAGGTTAGAGACCTTACGCTCCTCCACCTTCCATTTTAGGATGCCTCACAGATGCTCAATAGGGTTTAGGTCTGGAGACATGCTTGGCCAGTCCATCACCTTTACCCTCAGCTTCTTTAGCAAGGCAGTGGTAATCTTGGAGGTGTGTTTGGGGCCGTTATCTTGTTGGAATACTGTCCTGCAGCCCAGTCTCCGAAGGGAGGGGATCATGCTCTGCTTCAGTATGTCACAGTACATGTTGGCATTCATGGTTCCCTCAATGAACTGTAGCTCCCCAGTGCCGGCAGCACTCATGCAGCCCTAGACCATGACACTCCCACCACCATGCTTGACTGTAGGCAAGACACACCTGTCTTTGTACTCCTCACCTGTTTGCCGCCACACACGCTTGACATCATCTGAACCAAATACGTTTATCTTGGTCTCATCAGACGACAGGACATGGTTCCAGTAATCCATGTCCTTAGTCTGCATGTCTTCAGAAAACTGTTTGCGGGCTTTCTTGTGCATCATCTTTAGAAGAGGTTTCCTTCTGGGATGACAGCCATGCAGACCAATTTGATTTAGTGTGCGGCGTATGGTCTGGGCACTGACAGGCTGACCCCCCACCCCTTCAACCTTTGCAGCAATGCTGGCATCACTCTTGCATCTATTTCCCACAGACAACCTCTGGATATGGAGCTGAGCATGTGCACTAAACTTCTTTGGTCGACCGTGGCGATGCCTGTTCTGAGTGGAACCTGTCCTGTTAAACCACTGTATGGTTTTGGCCACCGTGCAGCAGCACAGTTTCAGGGTCTTGGTAATCTTCTTATAGCCTAGGCCAGTGATGGCGAACCTTGGCACCCCAGATGTTTTGGAACTACATTTTCCATGATGCTCAACTAAGCTGCAGAAGGCACAAGCATCATGGGAAATGTAGTTCCAAAACATCTGGGGTGCCAAGGTCCACCACCACTGGCCTAGGCCATATTTATGTAGAGCAACAATTCTTTTTTTAGATCCTCAGAGAGTTCTTTGCCATGAGGTGCCATGTTGAACTTCCAGTGACCAGTAAGAGAGTGAGAGTGATAACCCCAAATTTAACACACCTGCTGCCCATTCAAACCTGAGACCTTTTAACATTAACAAGTCAAATGACACCGGGGAGGGAAAATGGCTAATTGGGCCCAGTTTGGACATTTTCACTTGGGGGTGTACTCACTTTTGCTGCCAGCGGTTTAGACATTAATGGATGTGTGTTGAGTTATTTTGAGGGGGACAGCACATTTACACTGTTATACAAGCTGTACACTCACTATTTTACATTGTAGCAAAGTGTCATTTCTTCAGTGTTGTCACATGAAAACATATAAAAAAAATGTATTATATTTAGATTATATATATATATATATATATATATATATATATATATATATAAACACTGAACATTATAGTAAGCATTCTATATAAGCCAGCTATTTTTGAAGCCTAATTGCTTCTGGAAGGACAAAGTCCCGTAGTTAATCCTCAGCTCAGTGTCCTTGCAGGCAGAGAAGGGAAAAAAAAGCAAGCGGATGTTGCCTGGCCTTACCACAAAGTAAACCTTTAATAGGCAATTTAGTCCTAATTTAGACATGCAGACCGTAGTTGCTCTTCCTCATTATGATTATGAAAGGCAATAATACAGCCACAGGCAGGAGTGAAGGAAGGAAACAAAGGGCACTGTAACATATAAAATCCGCTCGTTTCTTTACATCCCCACTGCTTCTGTGATAATTTAGTGGGTGCGGGCTGCAGCGGGTGGGGGTGTAGGGGTGCTGAGAAACCTCATGGCCTATCTGCACACCTTGAGGCTCTGCACTACCCCATCCCAATTCTGATTAAAGAGGTAGCAGCATACACAACAGGCCAAGAACCTAATCACATTGCCATCTCCCAATGTCAATTGAGATTTCTGCTCTGGTGTTCATACCACAGTCTTTACCTACAATAATGCAAAGATTGACGGTAATTCACCAAGTCTGCTTTTTACTTCTGTGCATCTTCTACAAGGATATATTTAAATAAAAAAAATGTCCAGCAACAGTTGAAAAGCATACCAAAAAAAAAATAAAACCGACAGATCTAGCTAGAATACTCACCTCCCCTCCAGCGCTGTCCCCTGCAGACACACCACTCTTTGATCTAATTCTTGGCTGTATTCACAAATGTTTGACACAGATCAGCTTGGCTGCTCCTTTTAGTTACAAAGCTACAATGTTGCAGTTTGATCATTGGGGGAGCCTGCAGCACACTGACGGCATCATCCCAGCCTAATGCTGGCCATACACTATACGAAAAATCGTTCAAACTCATTTTCGAAAAACGAACACTCCGCCGTAACACCAGACGATTGTGCCATCATGAAAATGACTACATTTTGATGGATAAATCGTTCAATGGACATAAATTGATCTGTTTTTCGTTAATTTTGTCGTATATGCCTAGTGCAAACAGTTCGGGCAAGTATTTACCTTACAATTTATCGTTCGTTCTGAAGAATTTTCCAAACTTTTCCTTCAATTTTTCAGCTCTAAAAAGTTAAAACCGATTTTCTATTTGTGCCCATTAACTGGACAAAAAACAAACGAATGGACCAAATGACAGATTTTCAAACAATTTGTCAGCTAGTGTTTGGCCAGCATAGGATTATCACAACATTGGAGCTCCAGAACTGTTTATTAATAGGGTTGAGCGGACACCTAGATGTCCGTGTTCGACGGGTTCGGCCGAACTTTAAAAAAAAGTCCGGGTCCGTGTCCCGGACTTTTACCGAACTTTTCCCGGACACCGAACCCCATTGAAGTCAATGGGGACCCGAACTTTAAGGCACTAAAATGGCTCTAAAACACCAAAGGAAAGGGCTAGAGTGCTGCAAATGGCAGCAAAACGTAATTAAGAGCATGGCAAGTGCTCTGCAAACAAATGTGGATAGGGAAATAACTTAAAACAACAAAAAAAAACAGAAAAATAAAACAATGTTCTTCTTCATCTCTGAAGGACGAGGCCCATATGGAGTAGGAGGGAGGTTGAGGTGGTGGTGGATGTGGCGGTGACATAGGCGTGCGCACAGGGTGTGCTGGGTGTGCCTGGGCACACCCTAATCACCTAGGGCACATAGCATTGCCAGTGAGGAGATGGGAAAGATCTCCCTGGGACCTGCTCTGCTCTATTTCTCCTTGCCTACAGGTACATGGCCCCGATACATTACTCTCCCTGCTGGCAAACACATGCATGTGTATTTCAACTTTGGGGTGCACACCTTAATGCAATAGGCTGCGCACACCTATGGGCGGTGTAGGTGGAAGCGGCGGTGGAGGAGGACCAGGGCCGGATTAACAGCATCATGGGCTTGGTGCTGAGGATTTTGAAGGGCCTTAAGGGCCGTGCCTTGCCATGCACCCAGAGGAGGAAGGGTGCAGCCATGCATGCCTAATTCAACATGGGATGCTGTCTCTGAAGCCCATAAACACATCCATGCATCGCCAACTGTCCCTCCTTGTCCGGCCTTCACGCTGTGTGGGGAGGTTCTGAGGGTGCTGCCTGGGGAAGCGAGCATAGAAGCCAGACTTCTGTGTTTACAAGTGACAGAAGAGCGGTAACAGTGAATATGGCCAACCCGGGGCCTATATAAAAGGTAGGGGCCTGGAGCTGCAGCTCCAATAGCCCCTACATTAATCTGGCCCTGAGGAGGAGGACGAGGTAGCCAACACTGCTTCTTTTCAAAAATTTTAAATGAGGGTACACCCCAAAAGAGTGAGAAAGAGCAAAAATTGAACAATGGGTGGGTAAGGTCGGTATCCATTGCTATTCTGCATAAGGTACGGAAAAGTCCCGTGGGATCCATGCCTGGTTCATTTTAATGAACGTGAGCTTGTCCACATTGTCTCTGGACAGGCGGCTGCGCTTGTCTGTTATAACGCCCCCAGCCGTGCTAAATACCCGTTCAGATAATACACTGGCTGCAGGGCACGCCAGCACCTCCAAGGCGTAAAGGGCAAGCTCAGGCCATGTGCCCAATTTGGAGACCCAGAAGTTGAAGGGGGCAGACCCGTCATTCACTACATGTAGGCGTGTGCACACATACTGCTCCACCATGTTGGTAAAATGCTGCCTCCTGCTAAGACGTTCCATCTGAGCTGCTGGTGCTGCTGTTTGTTGTGGCGTGCTGACAAAGCTTTTCCACATTTCGGCCATGCTAACCCTGCCTTCTGAGGTGCTGGCGGTGCCCTGGTTGCGTTGGCGACCTCCTCCTCCTCCTCCTCTGCCTTGTGCTTCCACTGTGGCCCCGCTGTCAGATGGGAATGCCAGCAGCATGGCGTCTACCAGCGTGCGCTTGTACTCGCGCATCTTGCGATCGCGCTCCAGTGAGTGAATTAAGGACGGTACGTTGTCCTTGTAACGGGGATCCAGCAGCGTGGCCACCCAGTAATCAGCACAAGTTAGAATGTGGGCAACTCGGCGGTCGTTGTGGAGACACTGCAGCATGTAATCGCTCATGTGTGCCAGGCTGCCCAGAGGCGACGAAAGGCTGTCCTCTGTGGGAGGTGTATCGTCCGTGTCCTCTGTATCCCCCCAGCCACGCACCAGTGATGGCCATGAGCTGGCCTGGGTGCCACCCTGCTGTGAACATGGTTCCATCTCCTCCTCCAGCTCCTCCTCCTCCTCATCCTCCTCATCCTCCAGAACTGTGCCCCTGCTGGACAATTGCGTCCCTGGCGTTTGCGTGTGCAGGAACCCACCCTCGGAGCCCCTTGCGAATGACTGCCCTGAAAGCCTTGGAAATGTTACCTCTTCATCCTCCTCCTCCTCCTCATCCTGTGCCACATCCTCTTCCATCATCGCCCGAATTGTTTTTTCAAGGAGGCATAGAAGTGGGATAGTTAAGCTGAGAACGGCGTCATTGCCACTGGCCATGTTGGTGGAGTACTCAAAACAGCGCAACAAGGCACACAGGTCTCGCATGGAGGCCCAGTTATTGGTGGTGAAGTGGTGCTGTTCCGCAGAGCGACTCACGCGTGCGTGCTGCAGCTGAAACTCCACTATGGCCTGCTGCTGCTCGCACAGTCTTTCCAGCATGTGCAAGGTGGAGTTCCACCTTGTGGGCACGTCACATATGAGGCGGTGAGCGGGAAGGCCGAAGTTACGCTGCAGCGCTGCCAGGCGAGCAGCAGCAGGGTGAGAACGCCGAAAGTGCGCACAAACGGCCCGCACTTTCTGCAGCAGCTCTGACATATCGGGGTAGTTTTTAAGGAACCTCTGCACCACCAAATTCAGCACATGCGCCAGGCAAGGGATGTGCGTCAAACCGGCTAGGCCCAGAGCTGCTATGAGATTTCGCCCGTTATCGCACACCACCAGGCCGGGCTTGAGGCTCGCTGGCAGCAACCACTCATTTGTCTGCTGTTCCATGCTCCTCCACAACTCCTGCGCGGTGTGTGGTTTGTCCCCCAAACAGGCAAGTTGTAAAACTGCCTGCTGTCGTTTACCCCTGGCCGTGCTGAAGTTGGTGGTGAAGGTGTTACGCTGTCCGGATGAGGAGGCGGTAGAGGATGAGGAAGCGGAGTAGGAGGAGTTAGGAACAGGAGGCAAACTGAAGCGCCCTGCAATCCTCGGTGGTGGAAGGACATGCGCCAAATTGCTATCCGCCTCAGGCCCATCCGCCACTGCATTTACCCAGTGTGCCGTTAGGGAGATATAACGCCCCTGACCGTGCTTACTGGTCCACGTATCCATAGTTAGGTGGACCTTGGCACAGATGGCGTTGCGCAGTGCACACCTGATATTTTCCCCCACTTGGTTGTGCAGGGAAGGGATGGCTTGCCTGGAAAAGTAGTGGCGGCTGGGCACGACGTACTGTGGGACAGCCACCGACATAAGGTTTTTAAAACTGTGCGTCTCCACCAGACGGAATGACAGCATTTCAAAGGCCAATAATTTTGAAATGCTGGCATTCAGGGCCAGGGATCGCGGGTGGGTAGGGGGGTACTTCCTCTTCCTCTCAAGTGTTTGGGAGATGGAAAGCTGAACGCTTCCACGGGACATTGTGGAGATGGTTGTTGGTGACCCAGGTGGTGGTGTTGCTGACAGATCGTCTGTTTGCGGGGTGGCAGGTGCCGGTATCACTACAGATGTGGCTGGAGCGGCCGAGACTGCAGCAGAAGAGGAAGCAGGATGAGCCAGAGACGTTTCTTGGTTTTGAAGGTGTGTACTCCACTGCAGCTCGTGCTTTGCACTTAGATGCCTGATCATGCAGGTTGTGCTCAGGTTGAGAAGGTTTATGCCTCGCTTCAAGCTCTGATTGCACAGGGTGCAAACCACTCGTGTCCTGTCATCAGCACATTTTCTAAAGAACTTCCACGCTAGAGAACTCCTTTGAGCTGACTTTGGTGCGCTCGTTCCCTTGCTGCGTTGGGCAGTAGCGGGCGTAGTGTCTAGGGCACGGCCGCTCCGCTTCTGCACCCTGCTCCCTCTTCTGCTGTGCTGGTGGCTCTGTGCGACCACCGCCTCTTCCTCCAAACTACTCAGGTCACCTGCATGACGTTCATTCCATGTGGGGTCGAGGACCTCATCGTCCTCCACATCATCTTCCACCCAGTCTTCACCCCTGCCCTCCTTGTCGGTCTCCACAATGCTGAACGCCGCAGCAGTTGGCACCTGCGTTTCGTCATCATCGGAGACGTGCTGCGATGATCCTTGCATGTACTCATCTTGAGAAATAAGTGGTTGGGCATCGCTGCACTCAATCTCTTCCACTTCTGGGGCAGGGCTAGGTGGATGGCCCTGGGAAACCCTGCTGACAGAGTCCTCAAAAAGAATAAGAGACTGCTGTATGGCTTGGGGCTCAGACTGCTGGCCTGATTTGCAAGGGGGTGAGGTGAAAGACGGTTGGACATTGGCTGCAGGTGCCAACTCTGACCTTTCTGCAGTAGACTGGGTGGGAGACAATGTGAAGGAACTGGAGGCACTGTCAGCAGCAAACCAATCTACTATCGCCTCAACTTGTTCTGGCCTCATCACTTCTAGGGGCGTTTGATGCCCTACCAAATACTGATGCAGGTTCTGTCGCCTACTCACACTTGAGGAAGGTGTTTCACTTGTGCGTGTAGCTGGCACAGATCGACCACGTCCTCTCCTTGCAACAGGAGCTCTACCAGCAGCACCACGACCCAGGCCACGGCCCTTATTTGACGGTCTCCTCATATTTCTGTAATTTAAGATCTTGCCCTAGAAAGGTTTTTATTGAATAGCGGAATAGAAAATATGATCCAAAAAAAGTGTATGTATATCACACGTACACAACCACACTAGGCCCCAATTACTATTGTTTGTACCCCTAAAAGGCTAGGAGTAGGGGGGAGTATGGAACAGGCAGCACCCTCAAACCTTCAGAAGTATGAGATGAACCCCAACAACTTGGAAAGGTGGATCTCTCTCACACGTACCAACACAGACTATCCCCCAATTTAACTGATCCCCAAAGGTTTTTGATTAAATAGCGGAATAGAAAATATGATCCAAAAAAAGTGTATGTATATCACACGTACACAACCACACTAGGCCCCAATTACTATTGTTTGTACCCCTAAAAGGCTAGGAGTAGGGGGAGTATGGAACAGGCAGCACCCTCAAACCTTCAGAAGTATGAGATGAACCCCAACAACTTGGAAAGGTGGATCTCTCTCACACGTACCAACACAGACTATCCCCCAATTTAACTGATCCCCAAAGGTTTTTGATTAAATAGCGGAATAGAAAATATGATCCAAAAAAAGTGTATGTATATCACACGTACACAACCACACTAGGCCCCAATTACTATTGTTTGTACCCCTAAAAGGCTAGATGAGGAGTAGGGGGGGTATGGAACAGGCAGCACCCTCAAATCTTCAGAAGTATGAGATGAACCCCAAAAACTTGGAAAGGTGGATCTCTCTCACACGTACCAACACAGACTATCCCCCAATTTAACTGATCCCCAAAGGTTTTTGATTAAATAGCGGAATAGAAAATATGATCCAAAAAAAGTGTATGTATATCACACGTACACAACCACACTAGGCCCCAATTACTATTGTTTGTACCCCTAAAAGGCTAGATGAGGAGTAGGGGGGGTATGGAACAGGCAGCACCCTCAAACCTTCAGAAGTATGAGATGAACCCCAACAACTTGGAAAGGTGGATCTCTCTCACACGTACCAACACAGACTATCCCCCAATTTAACTGATCCCCAAAGGTTTTTGATTAAATAGCGGAATAGAAAATATGATCCAAAAAAAGTGTATGTATATCACACGTACACAACCACACTGGGCCCCAATTACTATTGTTTGTACCCCTAAAAGGCTAGATGAGGAGTAGGGGGAGTATGGAACAGGCAGCACCCTCAAACCTTCAGAAGTATGAGATGAACCCCAACAACTTGGAAAGGTGGATCTCTCTCACACGTACCAACACAGACTATCCCCCAATTTAACTGATCCCCAAAGGTTTTTGATTAAATAGCGGAATAGAAAATATGATCCAAAAAAAGTGTATGTATATCACACGTACACAACCACACTAGGCCCCAATTACTATTGTTTGTACCCCTAAAAGGCTAGGAGTAGGGGGGGTATGGAACAGGCAGCACCCTCAAACCTTCAGAAGTATGAGATGAACCCCAACAACTTGGAAAGGTGGATCTCTCTCACACGTACCAACACAGACTATCCCCCAATTTAACTGATCCCCAAAGGTTTTTGATTAAATAGCGGAATAGAAAATATGATCCAAAAAAAGTGTATGTATATCACACGTACACAACCACACTAGGCCCCAATTACTATTGTTTGTACCCCTAAAAGGCTAGATGAGGAGTAGGGGGAGTATGGAACAGGCAGCACCCTCAAACCTTCAGAAGTATGAGATGAACCCCAAAAACTTGGAAAGGTGGATCTCTCTCACACGTACCAACACAGACTATCCCCCAATTTAACTGATCCCCAAAGGTTTTTGATTAAATAGCGGAATAGAAAATATGATCCAAAAAAAGTGTATGTATATCACACGTACACAACCACACTAGGCCCCAATTACTATTGTTTGTACCCCTAAAAGGCTAGATGAGGAGTAGGGGGGGTATGGAACAGGCAGCACCCTCAAATCTTCAGAAGTATGAGATGAACCCCAAAAACTTGGAAAGGTGGATCTCTCTCACACGTACCAACACAGACTATCCCCCAATTTAACTGATCCCCAAAGGTTTTTGATTAAATAGCGGAATAGAAAATATGATCCAAAAAAAGTGTATGTATATCACACGTACACAACCACACTAGGCCCCAATTACTATTGTTTGTACCCCTAAAAGGCTAGGAGTAGGGGGAGTATGGAACAGGCAGCACCCTCAAACCTTCAGAAGTATGAGATGAACCCCAACAACTTGGAAAGGTGGATCTCTCTCACACGTACCAACACAGACTATCCCCCAATTTAACTGATCCCCAAAGGTTTTTGATTAAATAGCGGAATAGAAAATATGATCCAAAAAAAGTGTATGTATATCACACGTACACAACCACACTAGGCCCCAATTACTATTGTTTGTACCCCTAAAAGGCTAGGAGTAGGGGGAGTATGGAACAGGCAGCACCCTCAAACCTTCAGAAGTATGAGATGAACCCCAACAACTTGGAAAGGTGGATCTCTCTCACACGTACCAACACAGACTATCCCCCAATTTAACTGATCCCCAAAGGTTTTTGATTAAATAGCGGAATAGAAAATATGATCCAAAAAAAGTGTATGTATATCACACGTACACAACCACACTAGGCCCCAATTACTATTGTTTGTACCCCTAAAAGGCTAGATGAGGAGTAGGGGGGGTATGGAACAGGCAGCACCCTCAAACCTTCAGAAGTATGAGATGAACCCCAACAACTTGGAAAGGTGGATCTCTCTCACACGTACCAACACAGACTATCCCCCAATTTAACTGATCCCCAAAGGTTTTTGATTAAATAGCGGAATAGAAAATATGATCCAAAAAAAGTGTATGTATATCACACGTACACAACCACACTAGGCCCCAATTACTATTGTTTGTACCCCTAAAAGGCTAGATGAGGAGTAGGGGGGGTATGGAACAGGCAGCACCCTCAAACCTTCAGAAGTATGAGATGAACCCCAACAACTTGGAAAGGTGGATCTCTCTCACACGTACCAACACAGACTATCCCCCAATTTAACTGATCCCCAAAGGTTTTTGATTAAATAGCGGAATAGAAAATATGATCCAAAAAAAGTGTATGTATATCACACGTACACAACCACACTAGGCCCCAATTACTATTGTTTGTACCCCTAAAAGGCTAGATGAGGAGTAGGGGGGGTATGGAACAGGCAGCACCCTCAAACCTTCAGAAGTATGAGATGAACCCCAACAACTTGGAAAGGTGGATCTCTCTCACACGTACCAACACAGACTATCCCCCAATTTAACTGATCCCCAAAGGTTTTTGATTAAATAGCGGAATAGAAAATATGATCCAAAAAAAGTGTATGTATATCACACGTACACAACCACACTAGGCCCCAATTACTATTGTTTGTACCCCTAAAAGGCTAGGAGTAGGGGGGAGTATGGAACAGGCAGCACCCTCAAACCTTCAGAAGTATGAGATGAACCCCAACAACTTGGAAAGGTGGATCTCTCTCACACGTACCAACACAGACTATCCCCCAATTTAACTGATCCCCAAAGGTTTTTGATTAAATAGCGGAATAGAAAATATGATCCAAAAAAAGTGTATGTATATCACACGTACACAACCACACTAGGCCCCAATTACTATTGTTTGTACCCCTAAAAGGCTAGGAGTAGGGGGAGTATGGAACAGGCAGCACCCTCAAACCTTCAGAAGTATGAGATGAACCCCAACAACTTGGAAAGGTGGATCTCTCTCACACGTACCAACACAGACTATCCCCCAATTTAACTGATCCCCAAAGGTTTTTGATTAAATAGCGGAATAGAAAATATGATCCAAAAAAAGTGTATGTATATCACACGTACACAACCACACTAGGCCCCAATTACTATTGTTTGTACCCCTAAAAGGCTAGATGAGGAGTAGGGGGGGTATGGAACAGGCAGCACCCTCAAATCTTCAGAAGTATGAGATGAACCCCAAAAACTTGGAAAGGTGGATCTCTCTCACACGTACCAACACAGACTATCCCCCAATTTAACTGATCCCCAAAGGTTTTTGATTAAATAGCGGAATAGAAAATATGATCCAAAAAAAGTGTATGTATATCACACGTACACAACCACACTAGGCCCCAATTACTATTGTTTGTACCCCTAAAAGGCTAGATGAGGAGTAGGGGGGGTATGGAACAGGCAGCACCCTCAAACCTTCAGAAGTATGAGATGAACCCCAACAACTTGGAAAGGTGGATCTCTCTCACACGTACCAACACAGACTATCCCCCAATTTAACTGATCCCCAAAGGTTTTTGATTAAATAGCGGAATAGAAAATATGATCCAAAAAAAGTGTATGTATATCACACGTACACAACCACACTGGGCCCCAATTACTATTGTTTGTACCCCTAAAAGGCTAGATGAGGAGTAGGGGGAGTATGGAACAGGCAGCACCCTCAAACCTTCAGAAGTATGAGATGAACCCCAACAACTTGGAAAGGTGGATCTCTCTCACACGTACCAACACAGACTATCCCCCAATTTAACTGATCCCCAAAGGTTTTTGATTAAATAGCGGAATAGAAAATATGATCCAAAAAAAGTGTATGTATATCACACGTACACAACCACACTAGGCCCCAATTACTATTGTTTGTACCCCTAAAAGGCTAGGAGTAGGGGGGGTATGGAACAGGCAGCACCCTCAAACCTTCAGAAGTATGAGATGAACCCCAACAACTTGGAAAGGTGGATCTCTCTCACACGTACCAACACAGACTATCCCCCAATTTAACTGATCCCCAAAGGTTTTTGATTAAATAGCGGAATAGAAAATATGATCCAAAAAAAGTGTATGTATATCACACGTACACAACCACACTAGGCCCCAATTACTATTGTTTGTACCCCTAAAAGGCTAGATGAGGAGTAGGGGGAGTATGGAACAGGCAGCACCCTCAAACCTTCAGAAGTATGAGATGAACCCCAACAACTTGGAAAGGTGGATCTCTCTCACACGTACCAACACAGACTATCCCCCAATTTAACTGATCCCCAAAGGTTTTTGATTAAATAGCGGAATAGAAAATATGATCCAAAAAAAGTGTATGTATATCACACGTACACAACCACACTAGGCCCCAATTACTATTGTTTGTACCCCTAAAAGGCTAGATGAGGAGTAGGGGGGGTATGGAACAGGCAGCACCCTCAAATCTTCAGAAGTATGAGATGAACCCCAAAAACTTGGAAAGGTGGATCTCTCTCACACGTACCAACACAGACTATCCCCCAATTTAACTGATCCCCAAAGGTTTTTGATTAAATAGCGGAATAGAAAATATGATCCAAAAAAAGTGTATGTATATCACACGTACACAACCACACTAGGCCCCAATTACTATTGTTTGTACCCCTAAAAGGCTAGGAGTAGGGGGAGTATGGAACAGGCAGCACCCTCAAACCTTCAGAAGTATGAGATGAACCCCAACAACTTGGAAAGGTGGATCTCTCTCACACGTACCAACACAGACTATCCCCCAATTTAACTGATCCCCAAAGGTTTTTGATTAAATAGCGGAATAGAAAATATGATCCAAAAAAAGTGTATGTATATCACACGTACACAACCACACTAGGCCCCAATTACTATTGTTTGTACCCCTAAAAGGCTAGGAGTAGGGGGAGTATGGAACAGGCAGCACCCTCAAACCTTCAGAAGTATGAGATGAACCCCAACAACTTGGAAAGGTGGATCTCTCTCACACGTACCAACACAGACTATCCCCCAATTTAACTGATCCCCAAAGGTTTTTGATTAAATAGCGGAATAGAAAATATGATCCAAAAAAAGTGTATGTATATCACACGTACACAACCACACTAGGCCCCAATTACTATTGTTTGTACCCCTAAAAGGCTAGATGAGGAGTAGGGGGGGTATGGAACAGGCAGCACCCTCAAACCTTCAGAAGTATGAGATGAACCCCAACAACTTGGAAAGGTGGATCTCTCTCACACGTACCAACACAGACTATCCCCCAATTTAACTGATCCCCAAAGGTTTTTGATTAAATAGCGGAATAGAAAATATGATCCAAAAAAAGTGTATGTATATCACACGTACACAACCACACTAGGCCCCAATTACTATTGTTTGTACCCCTAAAAGGCTAGATGAGGAGTAGGGGGGGTATGGAACAGGCAGCACCCTCAAACCTTCAGAAGTATGAGATGAACCCCAACAACTTGGAAAGGTGGATCTCTCTCACACGTACCAACACAGACTATCCCCCAATTTAACTGATCCCCAAAGGTTTTTGATTAAATAGCGGAATAGAAAATATGATCCAAAAAAAGTGTATGTATATCACACGTACACAACCACACTAGGCCCCAATTACTATTGTTTGTACCCCTAAAAGGCTAGATGAGGAGTAGGGGGGGTATGGAACAGGCAGCACCCTCAAACCTTCAGAAGTATGAGATGAACCCCAACAACTTGGAAAGGTGGATCTCTCTCACACGTACCAACACAGACTATCCCCCAATTTAACTGATCCCCAAAGGTTTTTGATTAAATAGCGGAATAGAAAATATGATCCAAAAAAAGTGTATGTATATCACACGTACACAACCACACTAGGCCCCAATTACTATTGTTTGTACCCCTAAAAGGCTAGATGAGGAGTAGGGGGGGTATGGAACAGGCAGCACCCTCAAACCTTCAGAAGTATGAGATGAACCCCAACAACTTGGAAAGGTGGATCTCTCTCACACGTACCAACACAGACTATCCCCCAATTTAACTGATCCCCAAAGGTTTTTGATTAAATAGCGGAATAGAAAATATGATCCAAAAAAAGTGTATGTATATCACACGTACACAACCACACTAGGCCCCAATTACTATTGTTTGTACCCCTAAAAGGCTAGGAGTAGGGGGAGTATGGAACAGGCAGCACCCTCAAACCTTCAGAAGTATGAGATGAACCCCAACAACTTGGAAAGGTGGATCTCTCTCACACGTACCAACACAGACTATCCCCCAATTTAACTGATCCCCAAAGGTTTTTGATTAAATAGCGGAATAGAAAATATGATCCAAAAAAAGTGTATGTATATCACACGTACACAACCACACTAGGCCCCAATTACTATTGTTTGTACCCCTAAAAGGCTAGATGAGGAGTAGGGGGAGTATGGAACAGGCAGCACCCTCAAATCTTCAGAAGTATGAGATTGTGTTCACTGTACCCCACAAAGATTGAGTTCACTGCACCCCACAATGATTGTGTTCACTGCACCCCACAAAGATTGTGTTCACTGCACCTCACAAAGATTGTGTTCACTGTACCCCCCAAAGATTGTGTTCACTGCACCCCACAAAGATTCTGTTCACTGTACCCCACAAAGATTGTGTTCACTGCACCCTAAAAGGATGTTGTTCACTGCACCCCACAAAGATTGTGTTCACTGCACCCTAAAAGGATGTTGTTCACTGCACCCCAAAAAGATTGTGTTCACTGTACCCCCCCAAAGATTGTGTTCACTGCACCCCACAAAGATTGTGTTCACTGCACCCCAAAAAGATTGTGTTCACTGTACCCCCCAAAGATTGTGTTCACTGCACCCCAAAAAGATTGTGTTCACTGTACCCCCCAAAGATTGTGTTCACTGCACCCCTCAAAGATTCTGTTCACTGTACCCCACAAAGATTGTGTTCACTGCACCCCAAAAAGATTGTGTTCACTGTACCCCCCCAAAGATTGTGTTCACTGCACCCCACAAAGATTCTGTTCACTGCACCCCACAAAGGATTTTGTTCACTGCACCCCAAAAAGATTGTGTTCACTGCACCCCAAAAAGGATTTTGATCACTGCACCCCAAAAAGGATGTTGTTCACTGCACCCCAAAAATGATTTTGTTCACTCCACCCCAAAAAGATTGTGTTCACTGCACCCCACAAAGATTGTGTTCACTGCACCCCAAAAAGATTGTGTTCACTGTACCCCCCAAAGATTGTGTTCACTGCACCCCACAAAGATTCTGTTCACTGTACCCCACAAAGATTGTGTTCACTGCACCCCAAAAAGATTGTGTTCACTGCACCCCAAAAAGGATGTTGTTCACTGCACCCCAAAAAGGATGTTGTTCACTCCACCCCACAAAGATTGTGTTCACTGCACCCCACAAAGATTGTGTTCACTGCACCCCAAAAAGATTGTTTTCACTGCACCCCAAAAATGATTTTGTTCACTGCACCCCAAAAAGGATTTTGTTCACTGCACCCCAAAAAGGATGTTGTTCACTCCACCCCAAAAAGATTGTGTTCACTGCACCCCAAAAAGATTGTGTTCACTGCACCCCACAAAGGATTTTGTTCACTGCACCCCAAAAAGATTGTGTTCACTGCACCCCAAAAAGGATGTTGTTCACTGCACCCCAAAAAGGATTTTGTTCACTGCACCCCAAAAAGATTGTGTTCACTGCACCCCACAAAGGATTTTGTTCACTGCACCCCACAAAGATTGTGTTCACTGCACACCAAAAAGGATTGTGTTCACTGCACCCCAAAAAGATTTTGTTCACTGCACCCCAAAAAGATTGTGTTCACTGCAGCCCAAAAAGATTGTGTTCACTGCAGCCCAAAAAGATTGTGTTCACTGCAGCCCAAAAAGATTGTGTTCACTGCAGCTCACACACAGAAAAATGGATGTGGATCACTGACACCTGCCTATCTCCAATCCCACACCACACAGCAATATCGATTGTAGTTTGTAGAACACAGTTTCCCTAAAATTCAGCAGACTCTGTCCCTAACAGGATTGAGAAGAGATCGTAGATCAGGATTGAGTGCAGATTCACCCCACCCCCCACACAGCAATATCGATTGTAGTTTGTAGAAGACACTGACCCTATAATTCAGCAGACTCTATCCCTAAAATGCCTACAACTCGCCCTGCCTAAACACTCCGACCTGTCCCTCAATTCTATCCGGACACAAATGGTTTTTTCCTGCCTATCTTTCCCTAATCAGCAGCCAGCACATTGATGTGTGCTCTGTCCCTTAGCTAAGCAGCAGAATGACGCTGCTGCGGCGGCTGCCTCGAACTTATAAAGACTTGGTCACATGCTTCAGACGGCCAATCACAGCTACTAAGACATTTGCAGGCATGGCTGGGATGGCTTAAGGCACACCAGTTAAACGATTGTTGATTGGCTGTTGAAAGCCCGCCATGAAAAGAGCGCCAAAGCATGCAAAACCCGGAAATAAAACGACCGAACACGGATTTTTACCCGAACATACAGTAAAGTGTCCGTGTCCGTGTTCGGGTACAAAAAATCCAATTATTCGGTACGAACACGAATAATACAGTCCGTGTTCGCTCAACACTATTTATTAATGATAAAAATACATACAAATAAAAATACACAATGATGGTATAGTGAGCTTTTGATTCCCCTGTTTTGTTTTGTGGAGATGTACTTTTAAGAAGAATTTTTCAATAAAGGTGATGTTTTAGAAGTGCAGTCAACCAGAACATTTTTCTTTCTATAATGATATTGTTGTTGCATGTTGTGACATTTCATGAATTCACTCCTGCAGACCTGATAGGTCCACCTCAACAAGTGCCCATTCCATGGAGCAAAATACCTATACTAAGCCTATGTAATATATCTGAGAATATTTTTACAATAAAGTCATGATAGAATAATACATGGAGAAAATAAAATGATTTGATCTTGCTGTTACAACTTTAGATGCATGAAGGTTGATATACCAAAGGCAAGCAGGCTGTTCACTTAGCAAAGGAATGTATCCTTAGCTCAGTGAATGTGCTGAAAATTCACTTTGCAAAGAAAAGCCAAACCACATGAAAGGAAAAAAAAAAAAAAAAACCCTGTATTTTTGCTTGCAGATGATACGATGATAGAAGTCAGCCCATCATTCACTGAGCTAAGTGAAAATTAGCTTGCAAAGTGAACAACCTATTTGCCTTTAGTAAATCCAGGCCCATGGTGTTTTCTGAAAAATGGCAGATATGGTATCTATCCACTACAATCCACTTACAGTATTTGCACTGCCCTGTCCACCTGAATTAATTTGTTGATTTATTTTTTTTTTTTAATTCTGCCAGATCATACTCAGATATACAAGTATCAAAATGTGTCCAGTTCAACAGGAACTGGCTAAATTTCTATCCCTCTCTATTCAACAGAAGAAATGGTCATAATGGAAAACCAGCATTCAGATAGCTTATGTGGATGCGGGAATTGGTGAGGTTTTTTTCATTAAACCTGCTAGTTGAACAAAAAAAACCCATAATGTATACCCAGCTTAAAGTGGTAGCAAACAGAGGCAGGCAGGCAGGGCTTTTATAACAGAAGAGACCATGGAGGTCTTATCGATCATAAATTTCCCTCCTGTCTGTCAGCAGATAATGTGATCTGAGCAGCACATGCGCAGCTCAGATCACATTTTCCACCCACTCTGCATGCAGCAGCGATGCCACTCTCATGCGCAGGAGTGATGTCACTGCTGCCTGGCCACTCAAGCGACCGAAGATTCCGAACCCAGAAGGAAGACCAGGTGAAGATGGAAGTGCCAGGGAGCAGTGACAGCACAGCACTGGAGGGCTGCGTTTGTCGGTAACTCTGTCATAATGTGCTAGTATGCCGTGCATACTACCAGTAGTATATTATCACTTAAACCTGCAAGGGCCCATTTTTGTCATTTATAGTTGGGACTTTACTGCTGCTTTAAATGTTCTCTTCCAGCTTTGTTAATAGTTTCACATGAAGGCATATGCAGTATACACAAACAACATAACAGTTAAACTGCTTATGTTTCTTAGAAGAAATGGGTGTTTTACGTTCTCTTCTGGTCATGTGATCAGAAGCCTAGGCATTTAGCTTTGCTATCTCTGCTGAAGTAAATTTAACCAAGTTGAACTCTGAAACTTCCCCTCAGCAATGATCACAGGACCAAATGCCTAGGCTTCTGAACATGTGATTGAATCTGGAGGGGGTCCCCATTTTTACTACAGAAGATAAGCATTTCAGACCTTCCTATTTATCTTTATTTATCCACTCAAGCATGACTAGATCAGAAAAAAATAGCTGTCCTTCTCTAAAATAACACTGATATATTTGAATGCAGCTAGCTGAGATTATCACATACAGAAACAATGTGGCTTCATGAGCATATTCCGGTCTCTTCCAGGACAATAATTTCTAATTCAAGCAAATGAAGCCTAGAGACATGGCTAACATCTTATATAAAGTTGCATGCTAATCGCTTCATTCCATTAAGGAGTAGAAACAGCCTTCAATAATTAAAAGGGGAATTCCAGCTTTCAGCAAAATCTTCTCATTTTCAAGAATGTAAAAACTGTAATACAATTACTTTTCTTGATAGACTAACAAAAATCTGACATTTTTTTCTTAATTTGGTCTCACAAAGCATATATCTTACAGAAGTGTAATTCTGATTTGGCTTTGTAATCAGTCTGAGCAAAATAGCAAACATACTGTATGTCACATCATCTAAACTAGCAATGGTCAACTTTCTTGATATGGGAGGCCTCAAGTTCAGCCCTCTCCTCACCAAAGGGGCACACATACAATTCAGGGAATTTTCAGTGTCAGAGAAAGCAGGCACACAACAGGATATAATCAAAGACTATGGGTATGAAAGATGAGATGGTTAGACTCTGCAGCAGTGGCATAGAGTGGGGGTGGGAGGGCTGAGGGGGGCCGTGGCCTGGGGCGCAAAATTTAGGGGGCCTCTGTCCTCCTAATTTTTATTTACTGTGTCCTTGCGCTCCAGGCCGCCATATTTCATCTCAGGCTGGGTGGCCGACGCACTGTTATTGAGCGTATAGGGTCATGTGCGGCAGGGGGGCTGGCCTGTCTGTGATCGTGGGTGGCACATGCGCACTGGTTGCTCCTGGAGTCCCGCCTCGCTGTGAAATGCCACTGTCTTCTACTCCGGCCTGAATCTCAGGTACTTTCCCTTTGTGGCAGCCAATCTGGCAGTGCGTCAGAGGCAGCAGACAGACAGAGAGAGAGTAAAGGAGCAGTTAGGGTCACGCTGTGTAGTGATCAGTATAGGAATACTGTAGGTAGGGCAGTGTAGTGTAGTGGTTAGTGTAGTGGTCAGTGTAGTTGTCAGTAGTGTAGTGTAGTGGACAGTGTAGTGGTCAGATTAGTGCACAGTGTAGTGTAGTGGTCAGTGTAGTCTAGTGGTCAGTGTAGTGGACAGTGTAGTGGTTAGTGTAGTGTAGTGGTCAGCGTAGTGTAATGGATAGTGTAGTGGTCAGTGTAGTGTAGTGGTCAGTGCAGTGTAGTGGTCAGTGCAGTGTAGTGGTCAGTGCAGTGTAGTGGTCAGTGCAGTGTAGTGGTCAGTGTAGTGTAGTGGTCAGTGCAGTGTAGTGGTCAGTGCAGTGTAGTGGTCAGTGCAGTGTAGTGGTCAGTGTAGTGTACAGTGTAGTGGTCAGTGCACTATCCATTACACTACACTGACCACTACACTGACCAGCCTGAACAGTGTAGTGTAGTGGACAGTGTAGTGGTCAGCGTAGTGTAATGGATAGTGTAGTGTTGTGGACATTGCAGTGTAGTGGACATTGCAGTGTAGTGGACAGTGTAGTGTAGTGGACAGTGTAGTGGACAATGTAGAGGTCATTGTAGTGGTCAGTGTAGTGTACTACTACACTGGCACTACACTACTACAGTGACCGCTACACTACACTGACCACTACACTACTCTATCCATTACACTACGCTGACCAGCCTGAACAGTGTAGTGTAGTGGACAGTGTAGTGTAGTGTAGTGTAGTGTAGTGGACAGTGTAGTGGTCAGCGTAGTGTAATGGATAGTGTAGTGTAGTAGATAATGTAGGAATCAGGTAGGTCAGTGTAGTGGACAGGTAGGTCAGTGCAGAGGTCAATGTAGTGGCCAGTATAGGAATGCAGTAGGTTAGTGAAGTGGACAGGTAGGTCAGTGTAGGAATCAGGTAGGTTAGTGTAGTGGTCAGTGTAGGAATTAGGCTGGTCAGTACTATTGTAGGAAAGGACTCAGGGAGTGTTAAAAGTCCGCAGGTTGGGGGGGGGGGGGCGCAAATTACTTGCCTTCCCCCAGGCGCTGACAGCCCACACTACGCCACTGCTCTGCAGACATGGTAAAGGAGATGTTCAGAAACTGCAGACATGATAAAGAAGGTGGCCAGAGACTGCAGACATGAATCAGGAGATACAGTGCCATGTTAAGGTATTCATACCCCATGACATTTTCCACAATTTGTCATGTTACAACCAAAAACGGAAATGTATTTTATTGGGATTTTATGTGATAGACCAACACAAAGTAGCACATAATTGTGAAGTGTAAGGAAAATGATGAATCATTTTCAAATTTTTTTTTTTTTACAAATAATTATCTGAAAAGTGTGGCGTGCATTTGTATTCAGCCCCCTTTACTCTGATCCCCTAACTAAAATCTAGTGGAACCAATTGCCTTCAGAATTAAACTAATTAGTAAATAGAGTCCACCTGTGTGTAATTTAATCTCAGTATAAATACATCTGTTCTGTGAAGCCCTCAAAGATTTGTTAGAGAACCTTAGTGAACAAACAGCATCAAGAAGGCCAAGTAACACACCAGACCGGTCAGGGATAAACTTGTGGGGAAGTTTAAAGCAGGTTAGATTATAAAAAAATATCCCAAGCTTTTAACATCTCGCAGAGCATTGTTCAATCCATCATGCGAAAATGGAAAGAGTATGGCACAACTGCAAACCTACCAAGACATGGCCATCCATGTAAACTGACAGGCCGGGCAAGGAGAGCATTAATCAGAGAAGCAGCCAAGAGACCCATGGTAACTTTGGAGGAGCTCCAGAGATCCACAGCTCAGGTGGGAGAATCTGTCCACAGCACAACTATTAGTCGTGCACTCCACAAATCTGGCCTTTATGGAAGAGTTGCAAGAAGAAATCCATTGTTGAAAGAAAGCCATAAGAATACCTGTTTGCAGTTGCGATAAGTCATTTGGGGGACACAGCAAACATGTGGTGCTGTGGTCAGATGAGACCAAAATTTAACTTTTTGGTCTAAAAGCAAAATACTGTGTGGCAGAAAGCGAACACTGCACATCACCCTGAACACACCGTCCCCCACCGTGAAATATGGTGGTGACAGCATCATGTTGTGGGGATCCTTTACTTCAGCAGGGACAGGGAAGCTGGTCAGAGTTGATGGGAAGATAGATGGAGCCAAATACAGGGCAATGTTAGAAGAAAACCTGTTAGTCTGCAAAAGACTTGAGACTGGGGAGGAGGTTCACCTTCCAGCAAGACAATGACCCTAAACATACATCCAGAGCTACAATGGGATAGTTTAAATCAAAGCATAGTCATTCATGTGCTAGAATGGCCCAGTCAAAGTCCAGACCTAAATCCAATTGAGAATCTGTGGCTAGACATGAAAATTGCTGTTCACAGATGTTCTCCATCCAATCTGACAGAGCTTGAGCTATTTTGCAAGGAAGAATAGGCAACAATTTCACGCTCTACGTGCAAAGCTGGTAAAGACATACCCAAAAACACTTGCAGCTGTAATTGCAGGAAAAGGGAGTTCTACAAAGTAGGAATTTAGGAGGTCTAAATACAAATGCACTCCACACTTTTCAGATATTTATTTATAATACATTTTGAAAACCATTTATCATTTTCCTTCCACTTTACACTGATGTGCCACTTTGTGTTAGTCTAAAACATAGAATCCTAATAAAATACATTTACGTTTTTGGTTGTAACATGACAAAATGTGAAACATTTAAGGGGTGTGAATACTTTTTCAAGTCACTTTAGTTAGAGACTGATGCTGATACATGATAAAGGAGATGGTCCGAGACTGCAGACATGATTCAGGAAATGGTCCAAGACTGCAGACATGATACAAGAGATGGTCAGGGAATGTGGACATGCTGCAGGTGATGGTCAGAGACCATGAACATGCTTTTGCAGTTGTTGGAGACTGAAAACATGCTTCAGGTGACAGTTTTAGACTGGAGAAGTTTTACATAAGACTGCTGGAAATCAGCGCTATAACAGGGCAATAGGGAGGCACAGATTAGTGCCTGAAGAGGCCCCAAGGACTTCACAAAAAGTGTCTAGGGCAGCATGCTGCTCTTGGGCCACCAGTTGAACACCAGGGATCTAAAATAAATAGTTACAAATGAGTACAATTGAAGCATTCTGAATAACTAAAAATATTTTTCTGAGCTGACGGGGATATTATGCAATAGATTAAGTTAGAGTGCAGCCACCTTTTTTTGCTTTTTAGAGTGAAGTCAGGGCTTTACGAGGAAGAGGTCAATGACTACAAAATATATACAGTATCTCACAAAAGTGAGTACACCCCTCACATTTTTGTAAATATTTTTTTACCTTTTCGTGTGACAACACTGAAGAAATTACACTTTGCTACAAGTTCAACATGGCACCCCATGGCAAAGAACTCGCTGAGGATCTCAAAAAGAAAAAAAAAAATTGTTGCTGTACATAAAGATGGCCTGTTGTGAGGGGGGGGGGGGCAGGATGGATAAGCTGAGTTAATGTTGAACAGGAAAAACAGGGTGGGCTTAGCTGCTGAGTCATAGCTGGGAGGGGGGGACAAAGAAAGCTGAGCTGCTGAGCCCCAACTTGAGGAGGCAGCAGGTGAGCTGAGCTGCTGAGTGGGCAACTTGGAGGAGTTTAGTGCTTATGTTATGATATATAATTTGAGAATTATTTGCCCCACAAATTGTACAGCTACAAAGTGTCAGCAAGGGTTTTTGTTAAAGTTCATTAACTGCTTGTTAAGAATATTTAAATACTTGATTGTCCATAGACGGCCCACAGTGCATATTCATTAAATCATAAAACTCTTGTAAAATTGGTGTAGACAAAAGGAATGTAGTAAGCAGAACAGTGACGTGCAATGACAGACAACTGACTGGTGACATCAAACAGCTGTCAGGAACTATGGAAGCAGGCTTTGAGGTAAAAAAAAAAAAAAAAATAGTCTTTCGAATTCCATAAAGAAAAATGACTCATCAATATCATTAAGTTTATCTCGAAAATATTTGGCAGCCGTTATCCCAGACCTAGTCAGGAGAGCCAAACACTAATTCAAATAATGGATGAAGACAATTAAATTTAAGTATACTCTGTATTAGAATCAGATGCTTTATTCTTTGCTGTTCCTGCAATACCCACATTTAACAACTTACCAAACAGTTTAAAAGGCAACTGCAGTCCAACAGATAAAGAGACAGTCAATAAAAAAAAAAAAAAAAAAACAGACAGAAGAAGGCGGTATCAGCACTCAATCCAAGATAAATGCTTTGGTGCTCAACGCAAAATGATTATTATAACAACAGGTATAGGAGGCACCTAAGGAGTTTTAATGCAGTTTCCAAGAGTCACAGCCCCCAATACTCAAGGCATTGTGACTGTTAATTTATATACAGTGGGCAAAATAAGCATTGAACATAACATCATTTTTTTAGGTAAATATATTTCTAAAGGTGCTATAAACATGAAATGTTCACTACATCAGTAACACCACATGCAATCCATACATACAAAGAAACCAAAACAATTAAGTTCAGAGATTAAGTTATGTGTGATAAAATAGAATGACTCAGGGAAAAAGTATTAAACACACTAGCTGAAACTTAATACTTTGTACAAAATCCTTTGTTGGCAATGACAGCTTCCATATGCCTCCTGTATAGAGAAACTAGTCACATGCTTTGCTCAGGTGCGATTTTGGCCCATTCTTCCACACAGTCTTCAAATCTTGAAGGATTGGTGGGCCTGTTCTATGAACTCTGATCTTTAGTTATTTCCATAGATTTTCTATTGGATTTAAGTCAGGTGATTGGCTGGGCCATTCAAGCAGCTTTATTTTCTTTCTTTGAAACCAATTGAGGGTTTGCTTGGCTTTGTGTTTGGGATCATTGTCCTGCTAAAATGTCCACTCTTGTTTCATCTTCATCACCCAGCAGATTTTTATCAAGAATGTCCTGGTACATTCATCCTTCCTTCAATGACATGAAGTTTGCCAGTATCATATACTAAAAAACAGCCCCACACCATGATGTTCCCACCTCCAAACTTCCTGGGGGAACAGCGCTCAATGGATTAGATAATAAGGTGGAAAACCACAACAGTCAAAAATGCCATGGTTTGAAGACTGTAGTTTATTGTTGAAAACGCCAGTTAATAATTAAAAAGTTATGTAGAAAATGGCCTATGATACCACACTGGATCCTCACCAATCGGCCAACCAGATGATGGGGAATGGAGGGCGCAAGACCATGTGAAGTGATGAAGACCTGGTGCAAGGGGAGAAGGGAGAATCATAGAAGCTCAGGACCGGATCGCACAAGCGGGTCTGCAAATGCCACTGTCATCCATGATGATATTGTGTGTGGCCATCAGTTGAGACTTAACCAGCTGATATTAATCTGCTGGTTTGCAGGGGGCAGGATTGCATTGTAATTACCGATACATCTCAGCTGGTGTCTTGGCTTTCCATGCCTTCTTGCACCTCCCTTCATGTGTTCAATACTTTTTCCCTGTGTCATTCCATTTTATTACACATAACCTAATTCCTGAATGTATTTGTTTTGGTTTCTTTGTATGTATGGATTGCATGGGTTGTGACCGACATGTGATGAAAATTTCATGTCAATAGCCCCTTTAGAAATATATTTACCTAGAAAAATGTTTAATATTTATTTTACCTGCTGTATAGTAAACATCAGAACCCAGTCCTTGTCTCTTCTTCCTATTGGCTAATAACACTACCTCCCCTTTTCATACATTGACTTACAGAGTAGCTATTCCCACTGCAAGTGTGATGTCAACTGTCTAATAGTATGCAATAGCATAAAGACACATTTCAGGTAATCATGTTAGCTGGAGTAAAAAATTATTATTATTAGTTTTTTTTTTTAAAGGGACAGATAAAATAATGGGTTCTTTTTATCCCCTCAATTGCACGCTACACAATGTTTAAAGGGGTTGTAAATCGTTATATATACCCAGGGCCATCTTTAACACAGGGCAAAAGGGGAAGCTGCCCCGGGCCTACCCATTGTTGTGGGGCCCAAAGCAGCAGCCCCTTGTGCCCGCACCGCCCACAAATAGTTGATAAGTGCATTTGGTAGGGCCTGAGAAAATATTTGCCAAGGGTCCAATCAATACTAAAGATGGCCCTGTATATACCTAGTGAAGTGACTGGCCTCAGGTGATACACAGATATGAAACAAATCCTTGTACATAAGTTGTACCTGTATACCTGCAGTCTTCTCTTCTCTACAACCATTCAAGGTGCTGAATTTATAGGCTTGTCTGAGAGTTTATAAAAAGAGGGTGAAATCTCTGAGAGCTGATTGGAAGGAAGGGACACACCCCCTTCATTCAGCTCACCATCATGTCACCTTTCTTCTCTTAGTGTCATGAAAACTTGCCAGAAGTAATTCATGCTTATAGCAGAAAAATGAAGCAGCAGACAGAAATTACACTTGGTGCTCCTAACTCAGACAATAACACACTATAGAGAGAAAGGCTTTGTTCACATTTCATGTCAGGAGGTTTACCACCACTTTAAGTGTAATTTCCAAGTATTTATTACCTTCCACAGAGATCACAGTACTTTTTCTGAATTCTACATCTGTTTTTTATCCAAAAGGACACCATCAGGCATCAGGAATTATCCAGGGTCAACAGCTACTTCCTGGACTGAGATGCCTGCTCAGAGATGACACAATTAGGGCTGGTTCACACCAGCTTCTGCACTGCAGAACAATGGCTTTGTGTGCGGTGCCACCGGCAGTCATGAGGAGCTGAGCTTGGTGGATCCTTCTTTTTTCAAACCCAATTTATTGAGATGTCACACAGACATCTTATGAAGTTCAACTTCAAGTTTTTTTCCTGCAGATTTGTTATGGTACTAAAAGGTGCACTTTAAGTTTACATTTGAGTATAGCCCACCTTAATTGACTCAGTCCTTTTCTATAAGGAAACCTGGAATTTAAAACGTTTTGATTAAACAGGACGGAAAGTGCTTAAAAAATGGAATGGCGAGGAATAAAAGGGAACAGATAAAACTTTCTGGACCTCATAAACGGTTTTACAGAAGCATGAGAACAACAAGCTTTGGATAAGGAAAAAACGCCCTAACAATAAAAAAAACGATAACGGCTGCCACAGTGCGATACAAACAACTCCTTGAAGAACCTTTACAAGGCGGCCAAAAAGAGATTTAACTGCAGCAGAGTGGTTCCCGAAGTCTCCTCTCCAATTCCTGATTTTTTAATTAAATGCCAAGTTTTGATCGCAGCTTGGAAGGGGTTTCTTTGTGTAAAACATATCCAACAATCACACATAGAAATACCTGTGGCAAGGATGCTGAACTGTGGGAAATGGAACTCTATGGGCTATTCTGATAGTTCTGTGAACTCTGTATATCAGTGCACAGGGTTATATAGCTTAAGTAAAAGTCTCTGAATGAAGAACTGTATGAGCTGTGCCTAGCAACCAATCAGCTTCTGCACTTCACATTCTAGAGTGGGGAAGACCATCAAAGGGAGGGGCTGCTTTGGGCAACGGACAGTATTTCAGTCACCAGAATTATTCTGCATTTACGTACAGTTACATTTTTTTACCTTAAAGCAGAATCCAGAAAAAAAAGTAATTTAGCACCACTAGATGTTCTCAGTCATCCAAGATAAATGACAGCCAGTGTCATTCAACCCACTTCTAGTGAGCCCAGGCTGTCATGGGCCCGCCCTGGGCCTTGCTCCCAAATCATGCAGCTAAAACTTGGAGTATTACTCCATTGTATGAAGATTGGTTTTTTTTAATATTATAGAAGGTTACAAATTATTTATATTGTAGCTAATAAATAATAGGCATATACAATTTAATATATGCATAGAGTGGCAGTTTTTTTTTTTTTTACCCCATCTGAATGTAAATTTTAAATAATGCTTAATGGTGTAATTATCACATCCATCTCGATATGCACCCACTCAAACTGCATTTTTGGCTCCTATTCCACCAAGTGTTTCTTTAATATCTCATGCCAGGGCTGCTGTAAAACACCATACTGTTTTCTTAAAGCAAAACAGTGCTTTGAGCATGATAGGAAGGACAGTTTTGTTTAATGCTCTCTTCTCCACTGTGGGAGGCGAGGAAAAAAAGCTTGCGTAAGTAGCTCTAGTCATCACTGGCCATTACCCTAATGTCCATGCGATGGCTCTATGTGTATCCAGAAAACATTGCATCTTTGTCACAATCAAAAGATTTCCTTCTGTTGCCTTAATCTAAGGTCTGTAATGCACTGCAACCAGAATAGAGAGAGCACCTCAGGGGATTACTGGAAGTTTATAACCTGACCCTGCGCTGTGTAACGTACTTTCTGATCTCCCCCGTCAGTCCCTTCATTTGCTAGAGTAATCAGGAGGAAAAGAGTGTGGCTGGGAATGCAGGTATCGAACACTCTCAGAAGGGTTTTTCGGATGTGAAGATCTTTTGGGCGGCTTATCTTTGCAGCAGAGTGAAGTTTCTGTGACTGGGCACTAGACCAGGTCAATAAAGTCTTTTTACAGGTTCTTCTTGGCTAAATATTTTTTTTCAGGGGCAGAGCTGCTTTAAAGTGTATGTAAATGCTAACTTTTATTTAGTCCCTTTTGGTCAGGCAAATGTAAATTTCAAAGTATTTTGTTATATCAGCTAAAGCGGAGTTCCACCTAACAAAAAAAAAATACATAAAAATACCCCCGGGACAGTCAGGGCTAGTGCATTCCACAATGGATAGCCTCTGAACTGTCCCGGGTTGCACTTACCTTTTAGAACAAATACTTACCTTGAAAATGTATTGTCCAGCGCTGCCATCTCAGGTGTGGGTAGCTGAAGCCAGCGCGATCCTCTTCTGTCCCACGATGCACTGCACCGGCCCCGCCGTCACTTCCGGGGCTGCAGCGTCATCCCTGCACAGCTTCTGGGCATGCCCAGAAGCTGTTTAGCAAGGTATGATGCGCCTGCACCGGAACTGACGTCAGGGCCGGTGCAGGCGCATTGATTCCTGGGAGCGATGACGTTCAGCTCCCAGGAATCATTGCAAGCCAGGAAGTGACGACGGGCCATGGCCGCCGAGGGAGGAAGAGGAAGTAAGGTAAGTATATTATCTTCTAAAACAAGGTAAGTAAAAAAAAAAAATTGCGATTATCCATTTGTTTTTCAGGTGACCCGGAGCAAGAAGATGGAGGTAAGTATAATTTTAGGGTGGAACTCCACTTTAAGTGCAAAAAAAGTTGATTCTGCCAGAAATCTTTTGAACCTTTTTAAATCTTTTGCTGTGATCCCCTAACTTCCTCTGTTTTATACCTGTGCTGACTATTATCAGTTACATTGTTCTTCACCAACTCTGCGTACTGTAGAATCACACCATCCATGGTATCGAGAGGTGAGAATTCTGTAGCCCTTACCGGTTTCTGTTGTCCTAATTGAGGTAGGGGGTGGGTTAACATTGTCATCCTAAGAATAGGAAAGTGGTAATGGCAGAGTCACCAGATCAAAATTAAAGGGGAAAAAGCCTGAAAAAAAGGACATTAAAGTGGTTCTAAAGGCTGAAGGTTTTTTACATTCATGCATTCTATACATGAAGGTAAAAAACCTTCTGTGTGCAGCGGCCTGCCCCAATCCTTACCTGAGCTCCCTCTGATCCACCGATGCTCATGATAGCCTCGTCTGTCCCGGGACTCTCCCTCCTCATTGGCTGAGACAGCGGCGGAAGCTCATTGGCTCCCACTGCTGTCAATCACAGCCAGTGAGCCATTAAGGAGAGAGCGGGGGGGGGGCACTGCTCTATGTGTCTTATGCACGCAGAGCAGTGGCTCGGGAGTGAGCATACAGCAGTGCCCCCAGGGCAAGCAGCTTTCCTTGGGGGCACTGCTCGAGGGGAAGGTGCAAGGACCCAAAAAGAAGAGGATCGTGGCTGCTCTGTGTAAAACCACTGCACAGAGCAGGTAAGTATAACATGTTTGTTATTTTAAAAAAAAAAAAAACAAATTAAACAAAAGCTTTAATAACGCTTTAAAGTAACCACCACATCTAAGGGCTGCTAGGCTGAAATAATTTATATATTTTTTTCTGGGTTTAGATAAGCTTTATGGTAAACACCGCAAGACTAGCTTGTTCTTAAACATAATCCTATTGACCGTTCTCTAGTTAGCAGATGAAGGATACGGGTTGCCTAACCTTGTTGCAAAGGTCTCTGAGATCATCCAGAGCCACTATACAACACAGAAGTCTCGTCGCAGACTGCTTTACTCTGTCTTGGAGATAAAATAAGTTATTATTCCACTGTCAAACACGCAAGATAAATAGGGTATTGACTGTCTTGGGTTTTCTCTCCTGGCATCTATACATCACTGAACTCGTAATTCGTCATGGATTCTCATACTAAGGGAGACGTCCAGCACCAACAACTGTACACAACACATCGTTTCATCTCATTTAAAATGCACTGGACCATAGAAGCAAGTTGGCTACAGGGACGGTACACAATTCTCGGCCAGTTAAAATCCATTTCCTATTATAGTCATAGGAACTAAAGGAATATAAATAATCCACTGGTGAATACTGGAACTTTCAATTGCCTTTAACAGGGATTTTTGGTTCATGGTATTATATAAAAGAAGCAGAGTTTGACTCAAGAACAAGATGGCATTATTACAGTCAAGTAAAATTTGGACACACTCAGCAAGAGCTCTTTAAGGATGTCCAAGGATTCTCTGTAAATGGTTATCTTAATATAATTAGTTGTTCTTTGTGCTGCTTTTTTTCCCTGCTTTTAATGACTTCCAAAGAGTTACAGATTTCAATATGCCCTTTCCTAATCAAAAAGCCATTTTCCAAGAGCTCAATTAGATAAAAAGAGTTCTTCAAATTAACCTATGAGATCAGAGGTGACCTCACAAAAGTATGACAAAATTTGGCAAAAGTAGATCTCATCCTAGCATACAACTTTCAGCTTCTATAACACGTAAGATGTATGCAGAACAGCATAATGACAGAGAATGTGCTGACCCAGGGTTTTTTTCAACTATAGTTCCCCTAGAGGTGGGTAGGGGTTCCTGGAGCAATGAGCATTTTCTGCCTCTTAGATTAGTTCCCACTGACTCCACTGATCTTTTTAGTGATCTGTAAGGGGGTCATTTTTTCCCAATGAGCACAAGTGTAAGGAGCATTCTTCCCAATGACCATCACACAAATGTATCATAAGGGGTAGATATAGTCATTTTTAGCAGAGGTTCCCTGAAACCAGAAAGTTATTTCAAGGGTTCCTCTGTGTTGAAAAGGTTGAGAATGGCTGTACTAATCCAAGAAAATGTAATATATGAAATATGTGAAAGTGTACCTCCAAAAAGCATCCTAAAAAAAAAAAAAGAAAAAATTCCTTTAACCCCTTCCCACTGAGTGTACATGTATATATACACATCTCCTCTTGGAAGTCGATCTTTCTCTGTGTTTTACTGTATGCTTTACTTTGTGCTGAAAGTCTTCTTCAAACACAGACCAAGCTGTCGACAGCATGTGTTGCAATTATGGGAACAACTTAGAATTGATGGAGACACAGTTATGACAACAGCTGATGTCTCCTCTTTATATACTAGTATTGACCATGAGGGTGCGATTAGGGCAGTCAAGTGGGCGTTAGATTTAAATGGCGGATTGAGTTCCAAACATAAGAAATTTTTGATAAACAGTCTGACCTTTTGTTTGCAACACAATTACTTTTGGTATAATGATACCTAAACTCTGAGGACGTCACAGGAAGTGCCGAAACGCGCCAGTTTGCAACGCATAGCGGCATTACATCAGTCGGTTGGAACGCAAGCCGGAAGCACCGCTCGCCACTCTGCAGAGAGGACGCGCAGCACGCACCAGCCAACCACTGATGACAACTGTTGTCTTATTTGTGCATTCCTATACCTTTTAACCCATTATTGGGTAATAAACTATTCTCAGTGATACTGCACTATCTGGAGCTTCTTTTTTCCTTTTATAAATGGCCAATACCATGGTGTGAGGAGAAGCCAGGTACCAGTCCAGACCAGCCCAGAGGAAAAAAGGGGGAACCTATCCCAGCCCAGGGGGCACCAAAGCGCGAAAGGTCCTAGTGCTGTAAAGCATATAGGATCCACTGGTTCTGGTAAGTGATTTCATCTACCCACAAATCACCGCAGATCGGATTGATGTCACCAAATTATATGGACACTCATGTTTGAGCACTTGTACCTTTGAAAACGCTGAACCATACAGTCACTAAGGACTTTTGACCTTTTTGAGCACTAAAGTCACTTTAATATCTATTGGACTCTTTATAAATGACCAGTCACGTTTTATTATTTATTTAACATTGTTTGTCACTATGATTGAATTATTTATTTAATTATTTGCTATTTATTATTCATACAGTCACTAATATAACCATTGGGGTATATATTTGATATCATTAACCATTATTCAGCAAGCGCTGTAGTTAGCTTTTTGTCCCAAGAGCTAATCCCTTTTATAATGATACCTATTTGCAAATTAGAGGTGTTGCCATGGGCGCTAAATTCCCGCCGAGTGTTGCGAACCTCTATATGGCTAGATGGGAGGATGAGTGGATGAGAGACCATCAAAACCCAGGCTTAATTGTTTACAGGCGTTATACTGATGATTTATTGCTTATAGCGAAAGGCAATGAGACAGATCTAGAGGATTTGTTACAGAGATTAAATGTTAATGACCAGAATATCCAATAAACATGAAATATTAGTAAGCAACAGATACAATTTTTGGATTTGGAGATTAATATTGCAGGTCAGAAAATATATACTAAGACCCACTTTAAGAGCACGGATAGAAATGCCTATATACCATTGAGTAGCTGCCATCACAGACCCTGGGTGTGTAATGTACCAAGGGGTCAATATACTAGGATGAGAAGGAATTGCACTGAAATTGAAGATTACGATAATCAATCAGAGCGATTAACATGTTTATGGGTAAAGGGTACCAAGAAAACTTTTTGCAGACAGAGAGGGATAGGATTAGGAATATGAAGAGGGAAGATCTTATGATAGAGAAGGTAAAAGAGGGCAGTAGAAGAAGGAGGTTTTAAAATTAGCCTTGATTACAATATACAATTTATAGCAGTGGAGAAGGTTGTAAACAAATGTTGGGAGGTATTGAAACAGGATAATATATTAGGACAGGTATTACCGGATAAACCTCAATTTGTGTACAAATGGGCCCCTAATCTACGGGATAGGATTGTGAAAAATGAAGTCGAACCCCCAAAAATGGATCATATGTTTACATGGAATATTAAGAGTTTTTCGCGCATGCGGACACTGCTATAGCTGCGTAAGAGAACCTAACAATATTAAAAAGAGAACTACATTTGAAAACCCCCTAACTGATAAAATACAGGAGAGTAAGGATTTTATATCGTGTGACACGAAAGGGGTAGTATACGCTATCAGATGCCCCTGTAATATGTTGTATATAGGGAGAACTAAATACAATTTAAAAGAAAGGGTGAGAGAACACGTGTGTAACATTACGGTGGGGTTTGACAAACATTACCTCTCAGTTGCAGGGGGTTACAGTTTTGGGGGATTGAGGCCTCCAAGAAGCATTGGAGGGGGGGGGTAACTTTGTACGAGGTAATCCTGGTGGATATAATTATTAGGTTCCTTAGCACCTGGCGGTTTAAATAAAGAATTTGACCTGGGGTGTTTCATATTAAGTATTAGAGAGTAGGGTATAGGTAGATAGGGACCTCTGAATTTTTATTTGATCCAATTGGTCTTAATGTATTTCTATATGTGAATATATTTATATCCGGATGTGTGCGCAATTATGCGCAAATATATATAGTTTTATATACACCCTGTGGTGGTTTATTGATAAATATTTAAGTATTGGAGAGGAGGATGTATTTATATAGGGATCTCTGTTAAATTTATTAAGTTAAATGTTTTATTAAAATAATGGTCCTAATGAAGAGAGTAATATATTTATTTGGATTTAGATGTATTTTATGGATATACATATGTATACCCAGTTTTATTCTTGATATATATGCATGTGCATAATTATTTAATTGTATCTTTTAAGGTAATTATTTGATCTTTCATATAACATGGCTCATGGTTTATGTCTCTCTAGATGGTTTATACTATGATTATTCATTCTAACCTTTATACAACTATGTCTATGATTTACTCATTTTAGATGTTTCAGTGAGTTGAATGTCAGAAACCAATAATTAAACATTGTTCAATTTGTGATGGCAATGTGGAACGCGAATATCAACCTCCTCTGTCCGGTAAGGAATAGAGTTATGTTTTGATTACTGGCATCGCACTACTTCCTGGTATTCTACTACTGGCATTACATCATGTCCTGGTATTGTAAAAAAGGCGTTGTTCTCGGCCCATCATTGATGTGATGTCTTTCCATATAAATTCATTCAGTCTCAGCCGTCTGAGAGAGGCGGATTATTTTCAGATCCCGCCGCCATCATAGATTATTCACTGTGGAATGCTTTTAAATTTTGGTGCACTTGGCACCTTGGATATGCGAGTACATCTATTGCTATTAAAAAATGTGATTTTAAAAAAGATATAAGCACTATTCGAGATCCTTCTTTTTTTATGGTACATAGTTTGATTGGTATAAGGAGAATCTATCCAGGTCAGAATCCCCATCTGGGGGGATCGATTGTTCATCTCTAACCCGAGAAGGGTGACCTGGCAGGGGTACATTGCGCATTGGACCGATCCTAATTGCTGGGTCACTGGAATTGAGGTGAAGATCCATCCACTGGAGGTCTAAGGTTGATGGTGTCGCACATTATGGAAGATTTGCTTTGACACATTTTTTTCACTTTGAAGTGGATTATTCATCAGATCACTGGGGTGATCGTTCACAGGACTATTGAACACTTTTTCAGAGTATATTGTTTACCGTATCATTTGGACTTTTATGTATTTTGACACTTTATGTATATATGATCACATTACATTTCTGGTCACCGATTTTGCACATTTTTTAAGCACCTAGAAATGTTTTAAGCACCTAGATTTTTTTATATTTTTATTACATGATTATTATAGGACTTTTTTGACTAGCACTTGATATTTATATGTGTCTATTTATCACATATACACTGAAGGCACTTTAAATTGCACGGCATTATTGATTTTGTTTTCAACATGCGTTCCAAACTTTATACCAAAAAACCTGCATAAGAATGGTCTAGGGACAATATCAATTTTCTGATTATTTGATACTGCAGGCCCTGACTCAGAAGAAGGGGTAAAACTAATTTCAGCAGCTTAGTTATAAAACAATTTAATGTGGACACTGATCCCCAGCAAATGTCTGGGTGGCTGCTAGACTTTCATGGTTCTGTCTTTGGCATGGCTCCTCCTGAGAGAATTTCAGTGCAAGAGATCAAGAGGAAGACACATATTTTGTTCCACTTCACTATGAGCACAGGTGGTATATAGAGATACAGGTTTACCTTGGCATGATCGCTCATCAGTCAGTAACTTGTAGCCCTTCTGGCAGCTGCACTCAAAGCTCCCAACAGTATTACGACAGAAATGGTCACAGCCACCGTTATTGACCAGGCATTCATCAATATCTGAAAGAAGGGGAAGATAAATTAGTGCTTTATGAATCATGTAGGTTCCCATTACCTTCCTTACTGCCCTTGTAATTACTGGTTTAACAATCTGAATCACTGACCGTAAAGTTGCATAGAAATCAGGGGTTCTGGCTTTACTCTGAATTGTTACAAATCAGAGGCTCCGCTAGGCAATTAGCATTTTCAGAAGGTGCTCAACAATGGTAGAATGCAATTTTCTCTCATTACAGGTTTCCTTTAAAGGCACAGTCCGCCTTTTGAAAAGAACAAATGCATCCACACAAAAAAAAAAAAAAAAAAAAAAAAAAACAAATTTCTTCATTTTTTGCATTCCGCAGAGTACTGCAACCACAATCTGGATAGGCTCCAGCAGACTCTTTCTCTCTTTCTCTGACCATTATGGGGCTGGGGGAACTAATCAATGGACTACGAGTGTTCACTACACTTGGGCTCCATAGAGATCGAGGAGTCTCTCTGCCAGGGTGGCAGTGGGTCTTTTAGTCTTTCAATCACAGATCTATGTGAATGGATCTGTAAATGGATAACAAAGGTGAAGAAAAAGTTAATAAAATGCAGTGGAGATAAGAACCCGATAATTCAGGTAAAAGTTTGAAGGTGTTTAAGTTGGGGGCTGGAGAATGTGACAATATTTCAGGTTACACCCTAAACACGAAACATGGTCACAAAGGTGAGCTTTAGCCATATATAAAGCGGAACCCCAGGCAAACCGCTAAATGCATAGATTACATAGACATAAGTCATCAGTTTTAACTGCTAAATTATTTATATTTCTGTCCATACTGTACTGAGAGTTACACAGTTCTGTAACACAGCACAGTCCTGCTTGGCAGAGAAGAAGTAACACTTACAAGTCTTGTCCCTCCTCCACTCTGTGACTGAAGAGCGATGGAGAAGAAGCCAAACGATGAGCTCATCTTTTTTTTCTCTCCTACCACATTACACCTGAGCACTGTCATAGTAGGTCTAATTCAGGCACTTGCACTGCTTGCACAAAAAACTAAATGTAATCATGAATTATGAATACAGTGCTAAATACTGCTAAATACAAGATTGATGCAGTATGCAATGATACCTTTTTATTGTACTAACCGAACACTTAAAAGACAAGCTTTCAAGAGTTTTCCTTTCTTCCTCAGCTATTGCTTCAGACCTGAGAAGATGAACTCTCAAACGCTTTTCTTTTTAGTTTAAAGCAATTTCAGCAAACAGTTTACGCAATAATAGCCCCTAGTATTGGTGCCAGTTTACGCAGTAATAACCCCTAATATTGGTGCCAGTTTACGCAGTAATAACCCCTAATATTGGTGCCAGTTTACGCAGTGATGGCTCCCAGTATTGGTGCCCGTTTATGCAGTAATAACCCCTAGTAATGGTGCCAGTTTATGCAGTAACAACCCCTAGTAATGGTGCCAGTTTATGCAGTAATAACCCCTAGTATTGGTGCCAGTGTACGCAGTAATAACCCAAAGAATTGGTGACAGTTTACATAGTAATAAAGCCTAGTATTGGTGCCAGCTTACGCAGTAATAAAGCCTAGTATCTTTGATGCCATGCTCCCAGCAACTTGGTAACCGCTGGCAGGCCACAATGAGTGGAGCAGGCAGATGACAGGTCCATGTCCACTCAGCAAATGCAGAGCAGACCTGGACATAGCCCGCTCTACTCTATGGGCCCTCCTTGCATGAAAGGGACCTAAGGCTGATATCACACGTGTGCACTGCGGTTTACCTGCACCTCAACTGACCTCAATCTTTACTTCTTCCTCGGGATACCTGCAGGTATCGCTGGCTGCTGCTGTCCCCCAGGCCAGTATGGCTGGTGGCTGCTGCAGGCTGTCCTCCAGGGCTGGTACTGCTGGCTAGTACTGCTGGCTGGTACTGTTGGTGGGTACTGCTGGCCGGTACTGCTAGTGGGTACTGTTAGCGGGCACTGCTGGCTCCTCAGTCCTGCATTTGGTATCACTCCGCCTGTGACAGGAGCCGGAACTATACAGGAAGCATCGGCTCTGCTTCCTCTAGTGCAGCTCCGTTTGCCACAACAATGCTCGGGGATGGCGGGTCGGTATTCCGCAATCTGGGCTTACCCACCCGCCATCCCAGAGCAGGAGGTGGGATCCTGTTGGGGCACAGCATAATGCTCGGGGGCTATGGCCCCCTCTGCCCCCCCCCTAGTGACGCCACTGCGTGTGATTCACACCGCACTGCTGTGCAGATCACATGCGATGTCTGAGTGATGCGATTTTAGCCATACAAACTGTATGGCTGAAATTGCATTGCACCAAAATGATGCAGGACCCTTTTTTGGGTCCGCACTGGAATCGGATCACATGGGTGTTCACACCTATGTAATTCAAATCCTGCATCATTTCACAGTTTGCACTGCAATCGACGAACCGATCTGGGGGTCTCATTAACTTTACACTGACACCCCCAGCGATTCGCAGATCTGCGATACAAGAACAGGCACTGAATTACAGGGTTTCCCTTATTACACCAGTGTGAACTGGGACTAAATGGCAAGGATATTATCAGCTATGCGGCCTTGTGTACTCTACCATCTTTTAAGCAGAACTAAACTACCCCGTTACATCCATGGGGGTGACTTCATTCCGCAGGAGTCGGTCATTCCGGCACAGCTGAATGCATGGTGAGCTGGGCATGTGCAGACTACATTCAGCAGAAAACTGCCAACAGGCAGGTAGAATGTGTTTTACGGCAGATAATAGAGACATAGCATGTCTTTTATGCAATAAAGAGCTGCCTGCTCAGTGTTCTGAAAGTTCGGTTTAGTTCCAATTTAAGATGCAAAATGAAAACCTTTGGCCACCAACCTGTCCCGTGATGTAGTTCGATGGTAAATTATTTAGTCTGCTAGAGCGTTCCTTTAAGTCTGTCCTATTGCATGAACAAGGCCTTAGCGTTAATGTACAGGAAAGAACATTGCACTTCAAGCAAATATCCAACCTATTGTTTTCTTTTGCTCTAATTCCCACAGAGAGATTTTGAAGAGTGGTCTACTATTTACAATAAAAACAGCATATTTTTTCCCTGCCAACTGATGTGTAATATCTCAAATTAAAGCCAGCTGAGTGATCTTGTGCTTGGTGAGAGAACGCTACAGCTGGCAGATAAAGTCTTCTGGTTTTTTCATTCATAATGAGAGTAAAGCCCAGGAAAATCATTTAACACTGCCTCAGGGGGTTATGGAACTAAAAGTCCCAGCAGGTTTCCTATATTAGATTACCAGAACTTTAGGGCATGCTGGGACTTGTGGAACAAGAGCAGCAATATGACTGTTGTGTACAGTTCTAAACTTTGACACATAAGATCTATAAATATACAGTACCTTGCAAAAGTATTCACCCCTTGACATTGTACCTATTTTGTTACATTACAGCCTTAAGTTCAATGTTTTGTTAATCTGAATTTTATGTGATGGATCAGGACACAATAGTCTAAGTTGGTGAAGTGAAATGAGAAAAATATATGCATAAAACTATTTTTTAGAAATAGAAAACTGAAAATTGTCATGTGCGTATGTATTCACCCCCTTTGTTATGAAGCCTATAAAAAGCTCTGGTGCAACCAATTACCTTCAGAAGTCACATAATTAGTGAAATGATGTCCACCTGTGTGCAAGCTAAGTGTCACATGAACTGTGATTACATATACACACCTTTTTTGAAAGGCCCCAGAGGCTGCAACACCTAAGCAAGAGGCACCTCTAACCAAACACTGCCATGAAGACCAAGGAACTCTCCAAACAAGTAAGGGACAATGTTGTTGAGAAAAACAAGTCAGGGTTAGGTTATAAAAAAAATATTCAAATCTTTGATGATCCCCAGAAGCACCATCAAATCTATCATAACCAAATGGAAAGAACATGGCACAACAGCAAACCTGCCAAGAGACGGCCGCCCACCAAAACTCATGGACCGGGCAAGGAGGGCATTAATCAGAGAGGCAGCACAGAGACCAAGGCCTCTTTCACACGGCCACTCCGTTTTTTTTGTCCGCTGCGGCACTTTTTTTTTTTTACGGACACGGATGACACTTGTGTCATCCGGTCCGTATGTCCGCATATCATCCCCTCCATTTGCGGATGATATATGGACATAATGTTAGTCTATGGGGATTGCGGATGTCAGCGGATGACACCGCTGACATCCGATTTTGCATCAGTTCCGTTTTTTTAACGGAGGAAAAATTGGATTTTTGACTTACCGTAAAGTCCTTTTCTCTTAAGCTCATTGACAGACGCAGACTTCTTGATTAATATCAGTAGGGATATACTGCCCTCTACAGGAGTAGGACACTAGGCAGGAAAAAAGTTCTGGCCACACCTTATGGGCAGTCCCAGGGGGTATATCCTCTCTCTCCCTGCTACAGGATGTCAGTTATGTAACAAAGCAGTGTCAGAGAATTCAACCCAAACCAACTCAAAAATAGAGGGGCAGGTCCTGCGTCTGTCAATGAGCGACAGAGAAAATTGGATTTTTGACTTACCGTAAAATCCTTTTCTCTTAAGCTCATTGACAGACGCAGACTTCTTGATTAATATCAGTAGGGACGTCCCAAAGCAGTGCCACAAATGAGGGGTGGGATAACCGAAATAAAAATCCAATCCAGAAGGCCCAACCGGAGCCAACCAGAAGCATCAAGGACTTATCGAACAAAAGGATGAGACCCAACTGAAAAAAACAAAATATCCCCGAGGTAGACCAACGGTCCCCTCAAACAGCGGCCTGCAGAACCTTGCGGCCAAAAGAGGCATCCGCCGATGCCAGCACATCAACTTTATAAAATTTTGTAAAGGTATGAACCGACGACCAGGCAGCCGCCTTGCAAACCTGAAGCACCGACAGGCGGAAGGCCCAGGAAGCACTAAGAGCCCGAGTAGAGTGTGCCTTAACAGGGAACGGAGGAACCCGACCCTTAATAGAATAAGCCTGCACCACCGTCTGTCTGATCCATCTGGAGATAGTCGCGGCAGATGCAGGCAACCCCTTTCTAGGGCCATCCGTGATCACAAAAAGTTAATCAGCCTTACGAAAAGAGTCAGTAGTAGCCAAGTACACCCTGATCGCCCGAACCACATCCAAGGAGTGTAACGCAAACTCCCGAGGATGACTGGGCTTAGGACACAGGGAAGGTAACACAATATCCTCATTCAAATGAAACTCTGAAACCACCTTAGGAAGGAAGGATGGATTCGGAGGAAGAACCACCTTATCCCTATGAACCACCAGATATGGGGAACGACAGGACAATGCGGCCAATTCCGAAACCCTGCGTGCAGAAGTGCTAGCCACCAAAAAGGCCACCTTCTGGGATAAGCTAAGCAAAGGAATCTCCCTAATATTTTCAAAGGGAGGTTTCTAGAGAACCAACAATACCAAATTAAGATCCCAGGGCTGCAAGGGCGCGCGCACCGGAGGAGCCAGGTGCCGCACCCCCTGGATGAAACTCCGCACCAAGGAATGAGTAGCCAGTGGCCTCTGGAAGAAGATTGCCAATGCTGAGACCTGACCCTTGATAGTGCTCAAGGCCAGTTTCTGCTCAACCCCCCGTTGCAGAAAAGCCAATATCCGAGCCACCGAGTAAGAACGTGGAGGAAATCCAAGGGATTCACACCACGCGATATAAGACTTCCATGTGCGATGATAGACCTTTCTGGAAGTCGCTTTCCTCGCTTTAATCAGAGTAGGGATAACTGAAACAGACAAACCCCTGTCCTTCAGCACCTGGCTCTCAACAGCCAAGCCGTCAAAGCCAGCGATCGTAAAGCAGGATGGACGATCGGTCCCTGAGACGGCAGATCCTCCCTGAGAGGAAGTCGCCAAGGAGCGTCTGCGACCAGCCTGACCACGACGGCATATCAGGCCCGATGAGGCCAATCCGGAGTCACAAGGATGACTGGAATTCCCTCCGCCTCTATCCTGTGAAGAAGTTTTGGTGACAACTTGAGCGGAGGAAAGGCATACAGCAGCTAGTACTGCCCCCACAGAGTATTCAGTGCGTCTGCGGCGTCCGCCAGCGGATCGCGGGCGCGGGCTACAACCCTCTGCACCTTTCTGTTGCGCCGAGATGCCAACAGATCCACGTCCGGGGTGCCCCAATGAAGGCACAACTGGTGAAACACCTCTGTCTGAAGAGGCCATTCCCCTTGATCCAGGGTCTGACGGCTGAGAAAGTCCGCCTGTCAATTTTCCACACCCAGAACGTAAACTGCAGAAAGAGCCGGAACAAACTGTTCCGCCCAAAACCTGCCGGCCACTTCCACGGCCGCCAGAACACTCTTGGTGTCCCCTTGATGATTGACATAGGCCACGGCCGTGGCATTGTCCGACGGAATCCGAACCGAGCAGCCCTGAAGATGCTCGGTCCGGTGAGCCAGGCAAAAGATGATCGCTTTCAGTTCCAACACATTTATCGATAACCTGGATACTTTCGGAAAAAACTGAGCATCGGAGACCGAGGCCCCCAAACCAGAAACTACCTGGTCCGCTCGCTCAGCCGGATCCGATTGTCCAGGGAATCGGAATTCCAGTTCCATTTGAGAAGGATCTCCTTTTGGAGAGTCCGCGTATGACACTGAGCCTGCGGAGACTCCGCACAGAAGAGAAGGTCATCCAGGTAGCCCAGGACCGATATGCCCTGCTGCCGCAACAACGCCAGGACTGGGGCCCAAACTTTTGTGAAGACCCAGAAAGCAGAGGCGAGACCAAAGGGTAACGCCACAAACTGATAATGGTCCGCTCCCACCGCAAAGCGCAGATACCGCTGGTGTCCTGCGTAAATGGGAACGTGAAGATAGGCACCCTCTATGGGCGCCCTTTGCATCCAGTGCTCCACTGCCCCCAACAGAACCATTAGGTGATTCGGGGACAGTGGCATATTGGAAGGGAAGAACCGCACCGGTAGAAGCGATCAGGAGGGGCAGAGACAAGACCAGTCGCCTTTCAGAGAGAGAGAACCCCAGTGGCCGGTCATTATATTGGATTAGTGCACAGATCTGGAAGGAATACACAAAACAAGTAAGAATAAACATGCATCTTGTATTTTGACCAGTCTTTTTCAACCAGGGTGCCTTGGGGTTTCTTAAGGGGTGCCTTGGCAAAATGGTTAACAATTGATCTAACAGTTGTATACAGATCAGCAGGTGGATGAAGCTTGTCTTAGTTACACAATGCCATGGGTTTTTTTTTTTATGCACCATTATGGCTTTCTAGACACTGGCATCCTAACAACCAAAGATATCAGTTGATAAGGAGGATGTCTGTTGCCCCCACAGCATCTTTGTTTGACCCGCCTCTGCCCCTTTCCCTCAGCACTGGGTTCACATTAGCTGACTGATGGAGTAAAATTAGGGGGAAGAGAAACATATACTAGTCAGTACCAGTGTGCATAAGTGTATTTGTTTTGGAAGAATAAATCACCTCTAACATTGGGTGTCCTACGTGTGGATCTGCTGCATTGTGTAAAATTGTTAGAATTGTTTTTTTACATTTTAGAATGGGTTGCCTCGAGACTGTCAATAATTTTAAAGGGTGCCTTAAAATTGACTATAATTTTAAAGGGTGCCTTGACTGAAAAAAGGTTGAGAAACACTGATTTAGACAATATTTGCTTATCCGGCTTTCACAGAGATTCTGACTCCCACTCACTTTATCAAAGATGGAGAAAAAAGTTTGGTCTGACATTTGACATTAAAGTGATTACAATTCTCCAGTAAGCAAATGAAGTTCCATGAAGCTAAAGCAAGAATACGACTTTAAGCACCCATTTGTTGTAATCTACACCAAGTTGTCAATCTACAGTATGTCTCTCAGTACAAACTATTTTGAAACGAAGGAAGTAACTGAAGAGTGGGAAAGTTAGTACTCCTGTTAAGTTTTATTGCCACCTGTGTCCCTAATTGGGAGATTTTTCCCTGCTTCATGTAAAGAGAGGAAGAATTTGGATATCTCTTCAAAGGTGTCAGACAAAATAAGTTATAGAACGTCGTGAAAAGCTTAAAGTGGAAATCCAGCATTCCATTCAGTCCCTTGCACAGTTATACAGGCTCCTCTCCTGTACTGAAATTCCTTACTAGGATTTCACAGCACACTGTGAGCTTCTCACAATGTGCATAAGCAACTTCACTAGGTCAGATAGAGCCTGTCCCATAGGAATAATTTAAAGAGTAACTCCACTTTTGTTGAGAAAAAAAACATTCCCCTCTGGATGATCTATGCACATTACAAGGATATAACCAAACATTGTTGCAGATTCCTACCTTTTGCTATTCTGACGAAATCCCTTTGTGTTTAAGTCCATGTGCTCAGAAAATCTGATGGGAGTGGTTTCATAATTATCAACCAGTTGCTGCACCTACGGGGCATTATTAAGGGAAATTGCAGGATCTGCATCTCTTTAGATGTGATTTCCTATTGGGAATGTTATTTTTTTTTGCAGGGGATGCCTGATCTGACTTGTATCTTAGTGCAGACATGGAAAAATCAGTGAGCCAATCACAGAAGCAGGAAAGTATGTTTCTGGGCAGCGTTCTGTACACCTCCAGGTAGCCATATTGAATTGCACTTTACATAAAATTATAGAGCTACAGATTGAAAAGGAAAAGTCATTTTTTAATAATATTCAATTACTATACGACTTGTGTCACAATTTTATATTCTTTATTTTTATTTTCCTATTTTTTTCCCCACAAAAGTAAAGTTAAACTTAGTTGAACTTCTGACAATGTTTTTATGGCTGTGTATACCTTTCTGTCCCACTGACACACAGCCCACTTCTTGCGTTCAAGTCACAATGCTAGGAGAGAAGAAAACATCCCTAATAGGTTCAAAGACAGAAATAAAAGCCTGACCTTTTAAAGTAATCTCCTGCACAGTCATACGTTAGAATGTACGTCTAGGCATTACCCAAATTTAAATCAAACCTCCATCTCCCCATCTCGATCATGTCCCAACCTCCTGAAATAGCTTTTATTATTCCCTTTGTCATCATCACCAGGTTCCAAATTTATTCCAGGAGCAACTGCTTGGGGGGGGGGGGGGGGATCATTTTTTTTGCTGTAGGCAAGCTCCTAGATCTCCCAAAAGGCCTTTCCCTACACACAATGTCTAGAAAGGCTCTTGAGAGTCAAAGCAGCACTTTTATTTTCCTGGTAAAGAAATCCATGTCTACATATGGAGAGGGACAGAAAGAGGCGGAGATAGGCAAAGTTCTGTAATTCAGCAGGCAGGGATGACAACACTTGTTTGAATTTTAGTGCAGCAAAATCACTGTGTTGACAGCTTGTACAGGAAGTTAAAAGCACATTGGATTTAATCTGCGTTTTTGTACTTTTTGGAATTTTTAAAGGGATAAAACATGGGGATATATATATATTTAATATGATTTTTTTTATTATTAATATTTTGTCATTACAAACTCTTTTAGACTGAATATTCACATTCCTGTATAAGCCTAATCTTGACTCCTTACTAATGTAAATAAACTTAAGGCTTACTCCCCTCTTCGCTCGCAGCCTTCTGGGAAACATCACAGGTCCCAGAAGACTGCAGGACCATTCACAAAGCACAGCAAAAGCAATTAGCAGTGGGAAGCTTTTACCTTAGTTAGGATGCCGGCGCTAGGGACCCAAAGCTCAGTGAAGACTGACTTGGGTGGGGATGGCAATGTTCCCTGGACAGGTAAGTTGTCTTCATATTATTTTTTCACAATAGAAGTTATCTTTATATTAAAGTATAAATAAAGGCAGAACTTTTTTTTTAGTTTTGGATAGAGTGGAGATGGGAGTTTTTTTTGCTGTTTGTGCCCCTGTTAAGAAGATTCACCCTCTCTACTTGTCCTGTTTAATGGTATAATTAAAAGAGGAAATAAAAGTAAAAGAAAATCCCAAATTTTGGGTTGTCTCCAGAAAAAGTAATAAAGGGGAAATCTTCCAACGTGGACACAAGTTCTAGTGACCTGGGGGTCCCAAAAAAAATCCCTTAATTTGCAGGGATTTCCTCTCACTTCCTGTTTGGCAACAGGACAGGAAGTGAAGGGAAATCTCCCCAATGGGACACAGATGGCAAAAAAAAAAAAAAAAATCTGACACTGGTTATAGCCCTTCCTTGTGCTATAAAAAAAGTGTGCCTATAGTTCTAATTTAAAAGTCAGCAGTTATAGTATTTTAGCTGCTGACTTGTTTTTTGGGGGGAGACTGAAGTTCCTCTTTAAAGCTGGCCATACACTGAGTAAATTGTGGACAAAATTGGCTGAAATTTGCTCAGTGGGTAGCCCTGTCCGCAGTACTCCAACCAACATCCTTCTAATGAAAAATCAAAGGAACCAGGTGAAAAATTGTCAACCAAGCAACACCTGCATCCAACACAGCCACTGTTTAGGTATACAATACAATAGCTAACAGGTGAGATCTGTCCATCTACACTGTTTAGCGTGGATCTAACATTCCAATAGGTATGATTCAAACCTGAATCCTACGGGAACGTGGTCCACTTTCCTCTGCAATTTCTGTGTGATTCTATGCAGTGTGATTTTCAGCCTGTGCAATGTTACTGCAGTACTATGCGATCCAATGCAGACAAATGCAATTTGTTTGCGATCTGCATTTGGGGTATCATTCGGGAAGACATTGACACCTGCAGCAGATTGCACCTTTGTGTGTTTTGAATGCAGTGTAGGTTTTCCTGCATTGTACTCTGGTGTGATCAAGCCCTAAGTGTTCTTTTGTTCAACCCGTAGGCTGAATTCAAGAAATGTATTTGGGTATGGCTAGCGTTTGAAATCTTTTCCCAAATTAATTTTTACACAAAAGTTTGGGTGCATACATTTTTATTAGTGGAAGAAGGTATTTAGAGGTGCTGAAAAGAACTTGATTTGGTAGTAAGTACCATAGATGCCTGTGGATTTGGTCGAGTTTAAAATGTACCTTGTATTGAGTGGTCCAGTGTTTGAAGCGGAACCCCATGGATTCTCTAGGAACTAATATTATGAAAGTCAAAGCTGACTCCCATTGGTTCAGCCAAAAAATATCTGCCTATCCTGTTAAAGATGACAGGTTCTCTTTAACCACTTGCCACCAAATCATGTACCTGTACGTCATTGGCTTCAAGTGGTTGTACCAGATTGATACCTGCTGCTGCAGGCATCACCCTGGCACCGTTTTTTTTGGAGCTGACGGTCAGCTCTCTAGTAACAACCGATGCGGCTAACTGCTTTTCTGTTATTACAAGCAGCCGGAGGGGACGTCCCCCCTCCTTCCGCGGCTCTCCTGTCCCTACCGGAAGACCTGAGCGAGCAGCCGGCATGCCCGCTGGCTGGCTGAAGACCCGAACTAAGGCAGAATCCGCTTTGATTGGGTCTTAGATGAAGTAACCCGAAAGTGACGTCATGACATCGTTTCCGGTTTACTCGGGAGCCAACGGCTCCAGTTTTCAAAAATTGAAAGGATTCAAAAACATCAATCTTGGCATCAGGGTCAGTGCGCAAAAAAAATAAAAATAAAGCGCCCCATCCCTCCATACTCGTGCACAGAAGCAACCGAATACGTAAGTTGCACTCGCAAATGTAAACAACAGCGTTCAAATCACACGTGAGGTATCACTGAGATTGTTAGAGAAAGAGCAATAATTCTAGCACAAGACCTCCTCTTAAACTCTAAACAAGTAAACGTTAAAACATTTTAAAGCGTTGCCTATGGAGATTTTGAAGTACAGTGGTTTGTTGTCATTCCACGAGTGTGCGCAATTTTAAAGCTTGACATGTTCGGTATCTATTTACTCAGCGTAACATCTTTCACAATATACAAACAAATTGGGCTAACTTTACCATTTTTTTTTTTAAAATTCATTAAAAGTGTAATTTTTCCCCAAAAAATTGCGTTTGAAATAACTCAAATATAGTTTAACATAAAATTTTTCAACCACTACTAATTTGTCAGAAAAACAAATGTCAGAAAAATGCCTGGTCTTCAAGTGGTTAAATGCGTTCAGTGAGGCTGGATACACACTATACAATCATCTTTAGATTTTTTCCTTACAACTTACCAAAACCATTCAATATGAGGTCAAAACCTAAACACTTTCAATTTGTATGCAAGCAGGCAGGCCCTTGCACTACATAGTTGACAGTAAATCTAAAGGAAATCAAACAAAAGTTGTATAGTGTGTATCCAGCCTAAATCTCAAAGCACAAAAGAAACCTACTGATAATCATTCTTTGATTGCCACTTAGTGTATCACAAAATTAGAAAAAAGCTTAAGTCAGCTGTTCTTGGGCTCGTTACTTTGTAGTAAAGTAAGGACAAGGACAGTTGTAGGTGTCCTTGCAACTCTAAACAGGAATTTCACAACTGTATCTTGACAAGTTCCCTTTAAAGATCCCCTGGACTCTAAGGGCTATTTTTTTTCCATCTGCAAATTGCTTTGGGTTTGAGTTTAATCTTCATTTTCCTCTCACTTCACAGCACTAATTTATAGGACTTGGGAGTCCCAGAGCTTTTTCCACAGCCAATGATCTCATTTTAATATCAGATTTTAATATCAGATTTTAATATCAGCAACTTGGCTCTTATCTAACACATGGTGAAAAACATTTTAGTCAGCTACAAGTAAGCAAAAGGAGCTGCATTGTAAGGGATAGGATTGGTGTGTCTGACAGTACGGTCTTGAGACAACTGAGCTTGGTTTATCACATCATATAGCAATTGCAACCCTGTATACAGTATCTCACAAAAATGAGTACACCCCTCACATTTTTGTAAATATTTAATTATATCTTTTCATGTGACAACACTGAAGAAATCAAACTTTGCTATAATGTAAAGTAGTGAGTGTACAACATAAAATAACAGTCTAAATTTGCTGTCCCCTCAAAATACCTCAACACACAGCCATTAATGTTTAAACCACTGGCAACAAAAGTGAGTACACCCCTAAGTGAAAATGTCCAAGTTGTGCCCAATTAGCCATTTTCCCTCCCCGGTGTAATGTGACTTGTTAGTGTTACAAGGTCTCAAGTGTGTTAAATTTGGTGTTGCTCTCACTCTCTCATACTGGTCACTGGAAGTTCAACATGGCACCTCATGGCAAAAAACTCTGAGGATCTGGAAAAAAAAGAATTGTTGCTCTACATAAAGATGGCCTAGGCTATAAGAAGATTGCCAAGACCCTGAAACTGAGCTGCAGCACGGTAGCCAAGACCATACAGCAGTTTACCAGGACAGGTTCCACTCAGAACAGGCCTCGCCATGATCGACCAAAGGAGTTGCATGCACATGCTCAGCATCATATCCAGAGGTTCTCTTTGGGAAAAAGACATATGAGTTCTGCCAGCATTGCTGCAGAGGTTGAAGGAGTGGGGGGACAGCCTGTCAGTGCTCAGACCATACATCGCACACTGCATCAGATTGGTCTGCATGGCTGTCGTCCCAGAAGGAAGCCTCTTCTAAAGATGATACACAAGTCTGCAAACAGTTTGCTGAACACAAGCAGACTAAGGATATGGATAACTGGAACCATGTCCTATGGTCTGATGAGACCAAGAAACTTATTTGGTTCAGATGGTACCAAGCATGTATGGCGGCAACCAGATGAGGAGTACAAAGACAAGTGGGTCTTGCCTACAGTCAAGCATGGCGGTGGGAGTGTCATAGTCTGGGGCTGCTGGCTCTGGGGAGCTACAGTTCTTTGAGGGAACCATGCATGCCAACATGTACTGAGACATAATATAGCATAGCATGACCCCCTCTCTTTGGAGACTGGGCCACAGAGCAGTATAACAAAAAAACTACCCCAAACACCTCCAAGACGACCACTGCCTTGCTAAAGAAGCTGAGGGTAAAGGTGATGGACTGGCCAAGCATGTCTTCAAACCTAAACCCTATTGACACTTTGGTCCCAATTTGGACATTGTCACTTAGGGGTGTATTCGCTTTTGTTGCCAGTGGTTTAGACAATAATGGCTGCATGTTGAGTTATTTTGAGGGGACAGCAAATTTATACTTTTATACAAGCTGTACATGCACTACTTTACATTGTAGCAAAGTGTTATCTCTTCAGTGTTGTCACATGAAAAGATATAATAAAAGATTTGCAAAAATGTGAGGGGTGTATTCGCTTTTGTGAGATACTGTAGGTGGGTGAATTGCAGACATAGACAGCAATAAAAACTTGATCAAATATCTAGCCATTTCCCAAAAAAACGTAAAATAATAAATAAATAACAAGGGTTTTGCCTTTTGCGCACAGTTTTTTATTTTATAGTTGTTCAATACTTTAAGACAGGGAAAAAAACATTTCAATCTGACAAAGATCTGGAAATTTAGACACACCAGGCAATTATACTTCACATGGGCTATATGATAATCATCACATTTTCCTGAAGGCAACCTTGTATTTTACTGCTAAATAGAATGTTTAAAATTGCTATTTTTGAAAGTTGATTGGCTAATATTAAAAACCTTTTTATAACAAACAGATCTATAATATCCAAAATTCACAAACACTGGTTTCTATGAACAAATAAGTTACAATAAAAACAAAGATGGTGGTCAAAAAATAAACAACTGTTCTTTCACTGTTGCATCTTTTCTAGCTGGGAATGTGAGTTGTACAATCCTGCACTACAACAGGGGTAAGGGGGGCTTATTTTGTGTTATTGAGGTTTTTGTAAATGAATTACATAAGAGGAGTCCACCCAAATCTGATACTTGAGTTTTTAGTAGACACTGGGAAGGTAAACCACCTGAAGTTTCATATATTTGCTGAGGACTATTGGTGAGACATCTGCACTAAGTTCTTGGGATTGTACACCTTCCGTGCTTCATTATGAGGGTCTCCCACCAGCTCTGTAAAGCCACATGGATGTTAAATTGGAAGCAGCGGCAGTGTCTGTGCAGCCAATCTGTTCCAATAGAAAATAATTGGACTTTTTGCAAGCGGATGCACAGAACACGACCCTTCGCATGGATGTACGCTTAAGTACACCCATTTGAATCATATATACTATATGTGTAGTAAAATTCAAAGGGGAGCAAACAACCTACAAAGTTCAGTCACTCATAGCATCAATGTCTTTGCAAGATGAGACCTAGTGTTATGAAGTACTGTTCCCTGATCTTTTCCTCAATATTTATATAATCCTAGTCACTGGGGGCTAGCATTTTGCTTTTTAATAATTTTATTATTTTTACCTCATAATTTCTGAAAAGTTAACTAATAATATGAAGTCTATGCACACAGCACGTTGATTGTTATAAACACGTCAGTGCTAGCACACGTATGTTATATTTCTCCCGTGCCCCAGCAGAGCCCTTCCTGGTAACCATGGCAGTGAGACAGCAGGCTCAAGACATGTTTTCCTAGCATAAGCCCTGGATATCACCCCTCTAGTCAAACAATGAGCCAGAAGATTAACAAGGATTTCACAGCGAGGAAAAGGGGACTCTTCCAAGTAATAAAAGCAATGTGCTTTCTTCTGCTTCATCAGCTAGGTATTATGAAATCTATCCATGCACGGGGTCAAATACATAGAAAGACGATTAGAGTCCGCAAGGCTCTGGACGCCTCTGTCATTGGTCATTGCAGCTACTGCTGTCACTGCTGTGCGGCTGTGGTTCAGGGCTCAGGTTCATCTTTGGAACATTTCCGAATCGTCTCATATTTGCCGCTGCATTCTGCATTTTCTCCGCTATACTGAGCCTGTGGCCTTGGCAGGACAAAGCAATGGATTTACCTGAATAATGCCAGCCCAAGCCCTGCTTCTTGTCCACCCACCACAGTCTTGTGTAAGCTCCAATTAAGCCTATTCAGAGCCCAAGGCCAATATACAAGACTGGATTCTTTCTTGTTCAGCCCCAAAAATCTAATCCATTCCCTCATCCACAGTGACAGCATAGATCAGACTTTTTCATCCTTTTCAGCACAGAGGAACCCTTGAATTAACTTTCTGGTCTCAGGGAACCCTTGCTAAAATTACTATAACCAAAAGTCATGATACATTAGTGTGATGATCAGTGGGAAGAATGCTCCTTACACTTATGGTCATTGGAAAGAATTGCCACCCTTACAGATCGCTAAAAAGAGACTTGGTGTCAGTGGGGACTTATCTGAGAGGCACAAATTGCTCATTGCTCAACAACCCCTAGCAACTTTTGGAGAAACCCTGGTTGAGAAATCCTGATGTTAAAGGAGAAATCACCACTGCTGGCTATTGTATTTAAAATGGCTGTAAGTCCCCATTCACACTAGCGCGACTTGTCAGGCGACTTGGTCACCTGACAAGTCGCGGTGGGTCGCCTGCCATTGATTAGCACAGGACCGGTTCTAATAAGAGTGACACAAGCTGCTCCGACTTAGAAAAAGGGTCCTGTACTACTTTGGGGTGACCTGGAGGCGACTTGCATAGACTTCAATGATATGAAGTCCGTGCACCGCGACTTCACAGGTCGCCCCGGCAAGTCATGTCGCCCCTGTGTGAATGGGCTCTAAAGGCTTTTTTTTTTTAATTATTGTATTTTTTAGTAAATTTTGTAAATAATGGTATACTTACCTGCTCTGTGCAATGGTTTTGGCCCTGAACCTCCTCTTATGGGGTCCCCTGATGATGTGCTAGGCTTCTCCTCTTTTCAGTGCGCCACCATAGGAAGCATCGTCTTGTTGCTAACATTCACTTTGCCAGCAATGCTCTGTCTTCCTCTCTCGCCTCCTGGCCTCTGAAAGACAGCCAGTCAGAGGGGCCAGGACTAGAAATCATCTGTCAGGTGGGGATCACTGACAGAATGTATTACTTTCCACACTAGTGCCAAGTGCAGAAATGCATCCGGCATCCCGTTGCAGCTCTGCATGTGTGCTGTGTGATGTGATCTGGGCAGTGGCTTGGCTGGGCTGTTGTAGCTGACAATTGGCAGGCAGGACCAGGATGTCGGGTCGCGATCTACCTGTCAGATAGCCATAACTGACAGGTAGATTGCGATTAACGGGTTGCTGACCCCTGCTTTAGAACCACTTTAGGCAGTTTGGCAGCTGCCTAAATACCCAAAACAGAAACTGCATCTGATAGGATGCAGTCACTTATTCAGCCTAGGATTTTCCACCACCTTAGGGGATTTTTTAATCGACTTATTTTGAGCCAGGTGGTGTTTGCAGGCCCATCCATGGCTTAAATTGCAGCTGCTTTACCATGAATCAGCCAAAATTCAAGACATCCTTTACATGGAACTAAGGACTCCTCCCCACTGAAGCGTGGCAGACCTGGCGCTTGGAAGCTAACACTTTCAACACTGCATCATTAGGAGGGAAGGGAAAGTGGTAATACATTCCTCCATTCTCATTAGTGCCAGGAATAGGACTTTATGCTACAAGGCAAGCAGTGTAATGGGGTAATGAAGGGAAGGTGATTTTAGGGAGGATAGAATAGGCACACCACAGGTTCACATATTTAAAAAGAAACCCATATCGTAAGACCATTTATTTCCACAAAAATGTGTACATAATGTCTTTTATGCATGTTATTACCTGTAAAAGCCTCCCTTGTGTAGACATCTATGTAGCACAATTCCCAGCCGTTTTGCTGGATATGGGTCCCCCTGGGTTACTGCTAGCAACAACAGCACATTTAAGCATGTTTCTCCAAGTGTGAGCACTGAGACAATGACCAGTCCAGTATCTTTGAGTTTTTGTATTTATTTTGTAACATGGATAAGAGAAGAGATGTGTGGGATACTCCTTGAACTGAACTATGCACAATTTAGCAGGGACACTAGAGAAAAATGGATTTTTGTAAAATCTTACCGTAAAATCCTTTTCTCTTAGCTCATTGACAGACGTAGTCCTCGGTGATACAGCACCTTCGGGTTATGTTGCCTCCACAGGAACAGGACTAGACAGGAAATTAAAAAGCTCTGGCCACACCCTAGGGGCAGTCCCAGAGGGTATATCCTCTCTCTCTCTGCCTCAGCAAATCAGTTATGTGAAAAAGCAGTCTTTAGAGATTTTAACCCAACCCAACTCAAAAAAACAGAGGGGCGGGGACTACGTCTGTCAATGAGCTAAGAGAAAAGGATTTTACGGTAAGATTTTACAAAAATCCATTTTTCTCTAGCGCTCATTGACAGACGTAGTCCTCGGTGATACAGCACCTTCGGGACGTCCCAGAGCAGTATCACAAATGAGGGGTGGGAAAATGAAAATCAAATCCCAATCTAGAAGGCCCAACCGGTGCCAACTAGAAGTTTACAATGCTCATCCTTAATGATGAGACTCAACAAAAAAGAGAAATTTTTTTTTTTTTTTTTTTTCAAACAGAAAAAACCCTCGAGGTAGACCACCGGTCTCCTCAAATTGCGGCCTGCAAAACCTTGCGGCCAAATGAGGCATCCGCCGATGCCGTCACATCAATTTTATAGAATTTTGTAAATGTATGTACCGACGACCAGGTGGCCGCCTTACATACCTGGACCACGGACGCCTGATGGCGAAAGGCCCAGGAAGTACTGAGCGCTCGAGTGGAGTGCGCCCTAACAGGGAACGGAGGACTCTGACCCTTAATAGAATAAGCCTGTACCACCGTTTGTCTAATCCATTTGGCAATGGTCGCGGCAGATGCAGGCAAACCCTTTCTGGGGCCATCCGTGATCACAAAAAGTGAATCCGTCTTACGGAATGATTCCGTAGCTTTCAGGTATACCCTGATTGCCCGAACCACATCTAAGGAATGCAACGCATGTTCCCGATGATGCTTGGGCTGAGGACACAAGGAAGGTAGTACAATATCTTCATTCAGATGAAAATCTGAAACCACCTTAGGAAGAAAAGATGGCTTAGGATGAAGTACTACCTTATCCCTATGAATCACTAGGTATGGGGACTGGCATGATAATGCAGCCAGTTCTGACACCCTGCGAGCAGAAGTAATAGCCACCAAGAAGGCCACCTTCTGGGATAAAGTAAGCAAGGGAATCTCCCTGATGTTTTCAAAGGGAGGTTTCTATAGAACCGACAAAACCAAATTAAGATCCCAGGGCGGTAAGGGCGCGCGGACTGGTGGAGCCAGGTGCCGCACCCCCTGGATGAAATTCCGCACCAAGGACTTGGTAGCTAAAGGGTTCTGAAAGAAGATTGCTAATGCTGAAACTTGACCCATGATGGTGCTCAAGGCTAGCTTCTGCTCAACCCCTTGTTGCAAAAAGGCCAATATTCGAGTCACCGAATAGGTACGTGGAGGAAATCCTAAAGATTCGCACCACGCAATATAAGTCTTCCATGTGTGATAATAGACCTTGCTGGAAGTCGCTTTCCTTGCTTTAATAAGGGTAGGAATGACTGAAGTAGACAAACCTCTGTCCTTCAGTACTTGGGTCTCAATGGCCAGGCCATTAAAACCAGCGACTGTAAAGCATGATGGTAAATTGGTCCTTGAGACCACAGACACTCCCTGAGACGAAGTTCCCACGGAACGTCTGCGACTAGCATGTCCAAGTCGGCCCGGCCGGCTTGAGGAGGCCAGCCTAGAATTTCTAGGACCACTGGCGCTGATAGAATCTGAACCAGGCGTCCCTAGAGGTATCTGGCCCCGACCATCCGAGAAAGTCTGGTCGTTTTCTGTTCCCACACATTTATCAGATACCTGATTGTTATCAGGAAGGGTGATCTTTTCTGGTTGAACCTCAGGGACCGAAGTCACCCGACTAGAGGCTACTTGGCCTATCTGGTCAACCAGATCCGATTCCTGTGAGGTATAGGGACTAATCTTAGGAAAAGGTAAAGGAAAAGATCTATTCAGGGAACGATAACTACCGCTTCCTGTAGTACTTAAATGTTGGAAGGGAAGAATCGCACCGGTAGTAGTGGTTGATGCTCGATCTAATGTCCTGAATACCGGTGAAAACGTCCCCCCACCCTGAAACCGGGTGGGGGCGCACCTTCAGGCTGTGTACTCCTTTGCTTCGGGTTTGGCTGGGTTGGTCCTCTGCTTGTCCGACCAGCCCTTCTTGAACCCTCCTGGAGGAGTCTTGCCTTTCCCGCTTGTACCAGCCGGGCGCCCTTTATGGGCGGTAAAGAAAGGTCCTCGCTTGTTGCGAGGTCCCTTAGCTTTAGCAGCCTGTGGCAAAAAAGTGCTTTTGCCCCCAGTGGCATCCTTAATGATTTCATCTAGGTTGGCCCCAAATAGACGATTCCCCTGAAAAGGGAGATTTGTCAAGGTCTTTTTGGAACCTAGGTCAGCTGACCAGCATTTTAACCACAGCACACGTCTGAGGATAACCGCTGTCATAGATGCATGCCCTAATAAGGGAGTAGTGTCCAAGGCTGCGTCACAGATAAACTGTAGCCCTTGTATAATCTGTTCCAGCAAATCAGATGTCTCCTGGGGAATATCTTTTCCCCTAAGGTCTTGGCGTACCAATCTCGCCCATTCCGTAAGTGTCTGGGAAACTAGACCAATAACAATTACTGGTCTAAATGCTGACCCTATCAGAGAGAAGATGGTGCGGGACTCTGCTTCCATCTTTCGATCCACCGGATCCTTAAAGGACGAAGTGTCCTCCACTGGGATAACCGTGGCTTTATTCAGCCTGGAAATAGGTGGATCCACCACTGGTGGTACCGTCCATTTCTTAATGATGGATTCCTCAAACGGATAGCGTCTAGCAATACGCTTGGAAATAGTAAAGGTACGTTTAGAATGCTCCCATTCTCCTTTAATCTGATTACCGAAACACTTGGGTACAGGAAAAACCTTCACCGTTTTGATGGGCTTATTATTACCAAAAGGAATCTCTGTTTCAGTTGCCTCTGCCGGTAAAGCCTCAAGTTTTAAGGTTTCCTGCACTGCCACAACTAGTGCGTCCACCAATGCTTCTTCCTGAATTATAGCGGGAGAAGAAAACGTCCTCCTCACTGTCTGAGGGGGCTTTACCTGAGACAACAGCCCTTGCAGAGGAACCTGCAACTGCAGTGACCATCTCTGAATCTAAGTCAGAGGTGTCAGATAGTATAGGGGTAGGCGGGGGTCGCTTCCTTGACCCCCGTCCCTGACAGGCCGCCTCCACCCGAGCCACCATAGACTCCAAAATTGCTGTAAATGACTCTACACTCTGTGCACTGGCGGGTCCCGTGGCCCCCTCGAGGGAAACAGGTGGGGGAATATGTGTGGCAGGGTCCATGATAATTCCAGTCACTTCCTGGATAATATAATTCAAAAATAAAAAACTTTTTTTTTTTTTTTTTTTTCAGACCCCCAGCGCCACAAAAAGCCCCTTAGTGTTACCTGCTAGGGATCCCTATCGATCGAGAGAGAGAGAGATAGACCCCCAGGCTCACCACTTGATGCTCAGAGTTTAACTGCAACAGGTTACAGCGCTGTCTTGACAAACAGGAAGTCTTTTGGCTGGCTGCCCAGGAAGAAAGGAGGCGGCTCCGCCCCTCTGCACGCCTTCCGGCGCCTCCCCTAGCTCCACGAGGTGTTTGGATCACCTCAAACATGGCCGCCCCCATGCTGGAGACACGAGGCTACGCCAAAATGGCGGCTCGTGCGATCCAGCAAAAAAAAAAAAAAATGCCGGCGGCCTGTACTGAATTGCGGTGTGCTGCAGGGCACACAACACTCTCTCTGCATGGGGATTTGGCGTGGTTGGCGGTACCGGCCCTGGCGGACCGCATGGCCATTCGGGAGGCCTGCTAATAGCTGGAGATCTGATTAGGAAGGCAGTCTACATGTCCGTGGCTTCTGACTGGTAGGTAGCTTATTTTTATCACCGTAAGATTCCCAGAATGCCACTGATTACAATCTTTTTAACATGTATACAATTAGATTGTTAGCTCCCAAACCAAGCCTCCTGGCTTTTTGCACATAAAATCACACTCAAAGTAGGAGGATCTGTGTCATTTATAGGATAGAGAGGGACTCTATCTTACCATACAGAGAGGGGCCCGCGTTCACCACAAGACCCGTCAGGGGAAAAGGGGGAACATACTACTCACCATACCGGAACCAGGCGGGCACCAACTCCTGACAGTACCCCTCTCCACCGGGGCGGGAGGGCTGTCGACCGATATGGATGCCGTGACTCATGGTCTTTGGCGTTTCAGCGAGACGTTTAACTCGCGGGGTCAGTCCTTTAATGGGACTTTGTCGCGGCCGACCCAGCGCGGAGCTATGGCCTGCACGCGCTCGTAGGCTGAACTGGGGTGACCACCGGATCTCAACATCCAGCCCGTCGCCCAGTTCAGCTTTCTTGCTTGAAGATCTCACAGGAACACTGGAGAAAAAAGGCTGTCTAAAAAAATCTTTTAAGAAAAAAATCTTGCCAGGACCTAGGATCCCAGCAAGGTATCTAGGTCCTTACTCCTAACTAGACAGAAAATAACTGATTTGCTGAGGCAGAGAGAGAGAGGATATACCCTCTGGGACTGCCCCTAGGGTGTGGCCAGAGCTTTTTAATTTCCTGTCTAGTCCTGCTCCTGTGGAGGCAACATAACCCGAAGGTGCTGTATCACCGAGGACTACGTCTGTCAATGAGCGCTAGAGAAATGCTATTTGGCGCTGACTTGACGCTGGCTGAATGCCTATCAATGCTGGCTTGACGCTGGTTAATTCTGGCCGGATGCCTGTTAACGTTGAACTGACTTGTGACTGCTTTCTGAATAAAGAAGTCCTCTTTGAGCTCCCTTAAGCACTCCTTGCTGAGGTAGCTACTTGTATACTACTGCACTGCTGAACACTTCAGGGCCCACACCGGCGCCCCCTTTCTCTCAGTTATCTTGAGGGCATAGACACTGGCACCCCCTTTCTCTAAGCCTCCTCTTACTGGTTAGCTGTCTCCCGGATCCCTTTGACCTTCTGGAGTGGCCCCCTCTCCTAGGCAGACCCCTGGGCAGTTTTGAGTACTCACAACACTGTTTTTCCTGGAAACTTCGGCCCAGCAGCTCCACTCAGTCAGCAACACACTGGATCCTCTTCCTGCAGCCCAGCTCAACCTCCGGTCCTCTAGGCCGAATGCCCAGGACATCCTCACTTGCTCTGACAGGAGGAGAGACAGCCGTCAGCCTCCTCCTGGGACTCTGCTCCCGCCAAAGACTCCCTGTCATATGCTCCCCTCAGGCTTATATCCAATCCCAGGGTGCATTGCGGCAAACTCCGCCCACTGAGACAGCTATAAACTCTGATGCGCTATTGGCCAGGCTTCCTCCACTGTCCAATAAGAGCCCTCATTGGACACAGTGGGGAGACTCCCCAGACTCAACAGACCACACCTGGAAACACATGACAGCCTCACTACCTGAATCAGGCCCCCCTGATAAGCAGACAGGGCCACATATATGCTTTTCCTAGCACCTACCTAGGAGGGTGCTACATCTAAAAAAATCATAAAACTGCAGATGGGTGCTGCCATCTTGGATGGGATGACAGAAACCTCAGCAGACTAAGTATTCATTCACAAGAATACTTTTAAGTTTAGTTTTTTTAAATGCAGAAGTTATCTGACAACTATAAATGACTTGTATGCCTCCTAGAAAACATTTTCCTGCATTTAGATGTTCCTGCTATAAAGGATTCTAAAAGGGTAGGGGCTGAGGAGCTGGGCCAGCACAGAGAACAATTAGACTCTCCCAGAAGAGGAGAAGGCTGTGACATGCAAAGTGGGAGGGGGCTGTGTTAGGGAATTAATTCCTCCTAGAGTGGCTAAAGCTGAACTCCAGGAATAATCTTTTTAAAACTTAGTTCAGCATGGTTACATCTAATCCTTCATAGCTCACATCTGGAGGGCTGCTGGGGATACAGAAATATATATTAGTAGTCTGTGCTTCACACAGTCAGAGCTGGTCTCTTCTGGGTGCTACTTGAGTGATTGGTGTCTGTATACAATGAATGAACGTTTTCTCATTGGAAACGGTGGAGAGGAGATGTGGCTGATGTAACACAAGATGTTATTTGAATTGTAGAGGTGCTTAGCTGTGTTTAATGTAAAATTGGCTAACCCCTTGATCATCTACTAGTATTATTATTATTATTTTAACATTGTACAACTGATCATTTCATTTTGGCATAACTCATTTATGTTTGGAACATCATAAAATATAATGTACATTTTTAACTATACATCTGTACTGTTCTTAAACAATAAACTGTATATATCTGAAGAAGTGGTCGTAACATGAAATGCGTAATTGTTCAACAAGTATTACCTTTTAGCAAAGTTTCTATCCTGTGAGGTTTCATTTTACACTTCTACTGCTTGGTTTTTCCCATGAACTTATTCACTGCTAAAGAAGAAGTCCTTGTTTTTTTTTTTTACACTTATACATACTGTGGATACAAAGCCATACAAAATGGCCAAAAATCCGTCTTTGGATTGTCTGATGTGATCTTTGAGGATGAATTTTTTCACAGTACACACAGTTTTGGAGGTCATTGATGGCTTGTTTTAAAGCCTCATCACTGCTTATTAACATTATATAATTACTTTAATGTCCATAGTCTGGAAACAGATGCACTTAAATTCACACCCCTTCTGACCATACCCAGGTTTCTACAATTATAAAAAAAAGTTAACAGCCCCCTTATTACTGGCTAAATAGAGATTGTTGTTGTCATTAAAACTGGAATCCTTCTTGAAACAGGACAGACTTGGCTGTGGTCAGCCTACAGCCTAGGACGCACACACAGCAGACTACACAGGAAAATAATACAGGTAACAGGAAAACAAGGATTTTTCTACATTTAACAGCAGTTTCTGATTACAGGGAGGCAACGACCGCATACCTTTACCATTTCTCTGTCTTGCTGTGTTTAATTGCTTTTATAGACTTTCAGAGTCACTACATGTGAAAGCAGTCTGCTAAATATTTGTGTGCGGTTTTTCCATTTAATTAGCAATGTGTGAAGGCTTTATCCATCTGCAGCACAAGATGGAACAAACAAACATACAAACAGGACCCCACTGTCACCTCAATAAATCTCCGCAGACGTCTGCTTGGAGCCCAGGAAGGATGAAGGAAAAGCCACACACTTCCTGCTGCTCACTCACTTTTTTGACTATTTAAAGCACAGAAGTAGTAAGTCAGAAATAAAGGAAAATACAAGTGAAGGATGTCTGGAGTGTCCTCAATAGATATACACCTTCTGCAGGACACAAACTACTAGAGCAAAAAGTGCCCCAAGGATAAACAGGTTAGACTCTGAGTTTCCTGTTCAATAGATACATTTGCCACCTGAAGTCCCCAACACAGTACAAATGCTATCTGCAGACTCTACACAAACCACCTGCATTGGGCCACCTGTGGGCTCCTGTACATAATTATGTGCAGCACCTGTGCATTCCTGTGTAGTACTATACGTGCCAACTGCGAACCTCCCTGTAAAGCAGACACCAGTGGATTCCTGTAGGCACAGCCACCTGGGGAACCCTCTAGAGTAGATACAGTCATCTCTTTACTCCTGTAGAGTAAACCGTCATCTGAGGACTCCTGTAGAGTACACACAGTTACCTGAGGACACCATTAAGACAAACACACTGTCACCTGTGGACTCCTGTAGATTTAACACAGCCACCTGCAGACCACTGTAAAGTCGACAAAGCCAATAAGGGACTCCTGCAAAGTACAGCCCCATGTGGACTCCTGTAGAGTACACACAGTGACCTGAGGACTCTTGTAGAGTACACACAGTGACCTGAGGACTCCTGTAGATACACACAGTGACCTGAGGACTCCTGTAGAGTACACAAAGTCGCCTGACTCCTGTAGAGTACACACAGTCACCTGAGGACTCATTTAGAGTACACACAGTCACCTTAGGACACCATTAAGACAACACACAGTCACATTTGGACTCCTGTAGAGTACACACAGTCACCTCAGGACTCCTGAAGAGTACAAACAGTCACCTGAGGACTTCTGTAGAGTACACACAGCTACATGTGGTGTCCTGTACAGTAAACAGTCACCTGTGGACTCCTGTACAGCAAGCAGTCACCTGTGGACTCCTGTGAATTAAACAGTCACATGTGGACTCCTGTGAATTAAACAGTCACCTGTGGACTCCTATGGATTAAACAGTCACCTGTGGACTCCTATGGATTAAACAGTCACCTGTGGACTCCTGTGGCTTAAACAGTCACCTGTGGACTCCTGTGGCTTAAACAGTCACCTGTGGACTCCTGTGGCTTAAACAGTCACATGTGGACTCCTGTGGCTTAAACAGTCACCTGTGGACTCCTGTGGCTTAAACAGTCACCTGTGGACTCCTGTGGCTTAAACAGTCACCTGTGGACTCCTGTGGATTAAACAGTCACATGTGGACTCCTGTGGATTAAACAGTCACCTGTGGACTCCTGTGGATTAAACAGTCACCTGTGGACTCCTGTGGATTAAACTGTCACCTGTGGACTCCTGTGGATTAAACAGTCACATGTGGACTCCTGTGGATTAAACAGTCACCTGTGGACTCCTGTACTGTAAACAGTCACCTGTGGACTCCTGTACTGTAAACAGTCACCTGTGGACCCCTGTAGATTAATCAGTCATCTGTGGACTCCTGTAGATTAAACAGTCACCTGTGATTACAGGAGTCCCCTGATGGCTGTGTTTAGAATAGCCACAGCCACCTGCAGACCCCTTTAAAGTGGACAGAACTAATTAGGGACTCCTGTAGAGTACACACAGCCATCTGAGGACTCCTGTAGAGTACACACAGCCACCTGCGGACTCCTGTCAAGTACACAGAGTCACCCGAAAACACCTGTAGAGAACACACAGTCACTTGAGGACTCCTTTAGATTACACACAGTCACTCGATGACTTATGTAGAGTACACACAGTCGCTTGAGGACTCATGTAGAGTACACACAGTCACCTGAGGACTCCTGTCAAGTACACAGAGTCACCCGAAAACACCTGTAGAGAACACACAGTCACTTGAGGACTCCTTTAGATTACACACATTCACTTGATGACTTATGTAGAGTACACACAGTCGCTTGAGGACTCATGTAAAGTACACACAGTCACCTGAGGACTCCTGTAGATTACAGGAGTCCCCTGATAGCCGTGTTTAGGCTAGACACAGCCACCTGCAGACCCCGGTAAAGTGGACAGAGCCAATTAGGGACTCCTGTCGAGTACACAAAGTCACCTGAGAACTCCTGTTGAGTATACACAGTCACCTGAGGACTCCTGTAGAATATACTCAGTCAACTATGAACTCTTGTAGGGTAGATATGGCCACCAGTTGACTCCTGTAGAATACATAGAGCTATCTGGGGACTCCACTATATTACACAAAGTTACCTCATCTACAGTTTTCTGCACACATGTGCACACACACACACACACACGTATATTTGATTTTAGCCTCACAATGAAAGTAATAACCATGTGTACACAGTCACACTTACCTTTGCAAGTCTTTTGGTCGGGCTGCAGTGTAAATCCTACAGGGCAACTGCAGCGGACTCCAGTGGCAGTATCCTTGCAGGTACGATCACATCCTCCGTTATTTACAGCACATGTTTCTGGGGGTATAAAACAAAGAGTTATTCCACAGTTAACAACACAGCTAGCTACTACACATTGATAGACATAATCACCTACACATTCAGATCAAACACTCAGGTCTGATAAGGTCTGGCAATGTAAATAACAAGTTCCATTTAACAGGAAGACAAAGCATAAAGATACAGTATAACAAAGAATATTTCATTGTGTGCCGAACCCAGCCAGGGATAAGATGTAAGGGGTTGCAGTAAGACAGTGCACACATCAGTACAGTGGGGATCTTCCACAAATGATCTGTCTATGTACCTCAGGGGGAATCACTTACACGAGATATCACTGCAGCATTGAGATCAGAGGCTGCAGGCACTTTTGAGCAAAAAATTGGACCTCAATTTTCCCCACTGTATGAAATCTTGAGTTTTGTTTACATTTTTTTAACATATTTGTTCTCTACTTGTAACACAATTAAAAAAAAAAAAAAGGCTGATTAAAATGTAAAGATGATAGAAACGGAGACAATCATAAAGAGGGAAATCAATAGTGCTTGGTATATTTTCAGAAACACAAAATTCCAGTGGACAGTTTTAGAACTTTGAACATACAGGCTTTTTAAATGAACAGTTCTGGTTCTTAAGTGCTGTGTAGTAAGCCTCCATAACCAATCGGAATAAACTCCTCTGAATTCAGAACAGAACATGGTGATTTCTGGATGGTTATTATGGATCCCTGCACTTAGTTATGAGAACCAGCTACTATGAATGCATACAAGCCTAATAAACAGTACAAACTGCTCTAGGTTGCTTAAAAGGTGTTCATTTTTTACATTTATTTAGTACATAACCTTTGTTTTTCATCGGTTTCTTTGGTATAGTTTTTTCATGGCCACTGCTATTTCTCAGTGTCAGTGAGAACCTTCCCATGCTAGGACTTTTTTGTTGATATCCATGTTCTGTCTCTTTTGATATGCAGTCCACAGGGTAGAGCTCTTGGCCCCTTTTCATGTTTTCCAGGCTCTTCATCTCTGTTCTGTTTCTTTGTTTTTAAGATGTTAAAAGAGCTCAACAGCTAAAACGGATATGTACACACAAACATACACAGCTAAATGAGCCACAGCAGTCAATTATCTCTTCTCTCTCTTCTGTAATAAAGTGTCATTAAACCCACAATATTAAAAGGTATTCAATAAATGTTGTATTACATGCTGTTTTTACTCGCTCACTATGAGATTTGTTTTCTGTAATCTGCAAAAAAACTGCTATTCTCTGTCTTCCCCTCCTGTCCATGTGCCCACGGCAATTAGGGATTTTGCAGTGCAGTGTTGGCAGCTAGCGGACAGTTTTCATTTTCTTTTTCCCTGAGTATTTTCTCCCTGTCACATCTGAGCATGCCAAGTGAATATAGAATCTCACATGTGGGCGCATACACAGTGGTAAATGACAGCCCACTCCCTCCCCCCTCCCCTACTGCCATTAACCAGCTAAAAACAATGGAGGAGTCAAAAAAAATTCCACCCACATCATATTATTGCCAAAAAAATAATTAAGATTTAATTTCAAATATATATTTGTATGACAATTTGAAACAGGTTATTGATATTATTGAACATGTGACCAGCAGCAGAGGACCAGAAGCTCTTCATGCCACTGTTTCCCTGCAGACAGGCTGGGAAAGAGCTGGGTCATGTGGCAGCTGTACATTGATTATGAAAAAAGGTTCTTAGATTTTTTTTTTTATTATTCAAATAATTACAGTGCCATTATCCACAGACAGAAATAGAAGGGATAATGTGAATTAAACTGTGTGTGCTTAGTTTTACATTAAGTTTTAGTCCTTGCTTTGCTCTCTCCTTAGAAGACACAGGATGCAATAGGACCCTTCTCGTGGGGACACCATAAAATATCAGTCTATAAATGCATAAACTTGAAATAAATTAAACAGCGCGATTACAAGAAAACCTCCCCCTCTCCTGTTTTCCATAACACATTGCGGCTGGATTTTGTAGCCCTCAAAGATAACTGGGAACAATAGGGGACATTTATAAAAACCATCTTGGTTTGCTTTTGTTTTGTCACTTTTTTTATTTTAGGCACAATTTAGGAATAGATTTATTGTGCGCATTTTGATAGATAGTATTGTGATACTGTGAAGTAATGCTGTGTACATTACAGAATTGGATATACAATACACAAATCCTTTAGCTCCCTTATAAAGAATTCATCTGTGCATTTAGCTTTTTGCCTGGAGTTGGGCTAGAATATATTTAGGAAGGCTTATAGCTTCGATTCCCAAGTAGATCTCTGAACCATGTTTGTCTTTTTGGTACTACCTCATTCATCGGACTCTGGTCCGACAAAAGCTTTATAATTTGTGAGCCGAACATCAGCAATAGGACAAGGGTTTAAAATCATTTTTGACTGCAATTTTCTAACTGTTCCAGAAGCTACATCTTTGTTTGACATCTCACATCCAACACATTTTTAAACGCAACGTTACAAGTCTGACCCACGGAGAGACATTATTGGCTGGTTCTTTCCAGCTGACCTAAAGCAGAGGGTTTAACTAAACTGTTTGAGTATTCAGGACCATTCGCTACTATAAATGCCTTTGAACAGATACTGGCAAAACACAGAACAGAGCACTAAGCAAAGAGATCCCTCGCGCCCAGCTTAGGATGTATTGAAAAAGTAGGCTTTTCTGAGTGATCATGGATGATGGGAATCTACCTTTTAGCACTTCTCAACTCTTTAAAGACGCAACACAAGTGTCACCAGAAGAATCTATTTGATTCCATTTCATTGACATGATTGAACATATTTTCTTGGGCAGGAAAAGTCTCGTTTCTGGATAGTGTCCAGAAAGTTGAAGAGACACACCAGACTTACTTTCCCATGTCATGGCTGACTGGTTGTATAGGGCAAGGGTCAGTTACTTAGCACAAATAGTCTGAAAGAGGCCATGTTTTGTGTTTCCATTCACAGGGATTTAGCAAACTAAAAGAAAAAAAAAGGTTAAAGAAAAAAAAAATGGAAATCAGGAGCCTTAAAAGGGTAAAGCCAGATTGTATTAAAAAATCTAAGAAAGTTGATTTTTGCACAAATTTATTTTTTGCACATATTTATTGTTGATTTTTGCACTGCCTAGTCTGGTTCATTTTAGAGAGTCCTTTTAGTTTTTGTGGATATTTTAGAGATAAGAGTAGCATAAAAATGAATTATACTTTTACCAGTTCTATAGCTAGTAGAAGTTTGGCATATTTAACTAACTTGTTACTAAACAAGAGAGGCTGTGCTCCCTGTATGCATATCAAGGCTTAAAGAGTATCTAAACCCAAGAACAAAAATATATTATACTGCTGCTTACAAGTTCTTAGATTTGGTAGCTGCTTTCCTTTTTTTAAGGCTCAGAACATTTTCAGCATGTGCTGAAAAATACCAGTTTATCCTGCCAGAAATTCTGTATCCTAGTAACTTCCTTGTGTACTGGACTGCATTCTCAAACAATCTAAACCAGTGGTCCTCAACCCTGGTCCTCAGGGCCCACTAACAGGTCAGGTTTGCAAGATAACTGAAATACATCCCAGGTGATATAATTTGCTGCTCAGTGATTGCAGTACTCTAGTCTGCATCTCCCCAAGGTAATACTTAAAATCTGGCCTGTTAGTGGGCCCTGAGGACCGGAGTTGAGGACCACTGATCTAAACAACTCTCCGAGTTATCTTATATTAACTACAAAACCACTCCCATCTATGTAATAGAGATTGGGAGGGGTTTGAAGTATATGTCAGGCGAGCAGCGTAGGGACAGGACAAGAGTGTAAAGCTGGATACACACTATACAATTTTCTTTAATTTTTTTCTTTAGATTTACCAAAACCATATAATATGAGGTCCAACCCAAACACTTTTAATTTGTATGCAATCATGCAGGCCCTTGCACTACATAGTTCAAGGTAAATCTAAAGAAAATCTATCAACAATGGTTGTATGGTGTGTATCCAGCTTAAAACTCACCAATGGGTACACAGACAAAAAATAGCTACTTAACACAAATTGCTAATCAGCCAATCACATGGCAGCAACTCAATGCATTTAGGCATCTAGTTGTGGTGATGAAAGCTTGCTGAAGCTCAAACAGAGCATCAGAACAGGGATGAAAGGGGATTTAAGTGACTTTGAACATGGCATGGTTGTTGGTGCCAGACAAGCTGGTCTGAAAATTTTAAAAACTGCTGATCTACTGGGATTTTCATGCACAACCATCCCTAGAGTTTACAGGGAATAGTTCGAAAAATAGAAAATATCCAGGGTGTGGCAGTTGTGTGGATGAAAATGCCTTGCTGATGTCAGAGGAAAATGGGCAGACTGGTTCGAGATCGAACCTTGAAGCTGATGGACTACAGCACACCGGGTGCCACTGCAGTCAGCTAAGATCAGGAAACTGAGGTTACAATTCGCACATGCTCACCAAAATTGAATAATAAAAGATTGGAAAAATGTTGCCTGGTCTGATGAGTCTCGATTTCATCTGCAACATTCAGATGGTAGGGTCAGAAATTGGTGTCAACCACATGAAAGCATGGATCCATCCTGCTTTGTATCAATGGTTTAGGCTGATGGTGGTGGTGTAATGGTATGAGGGATATTTCTTTGGCATACTTTGGGCCCCTAAGTACTAATGGAGCATCATTTAAATGCCATGGCCTACCCGAGTATTGTTGCTGACCATGTCCATCTCTTTATGTCTACAGTGTACCTATCTTCTGATGGCTACTTCCAGCAGGATAATGCACCATGTCACAAAGCTCAAATCATCTCAAACTGGTTTCTTCCACATGACAATGAGTTCACTGTACTCCAATGGCCTCCACAGTCACCAGATCTAAATCTAATAGAGCCCCTTTGGGATGTGGTGGAACAAAAGGTTTGCATCATGGATGTGCAGCCGACAAATCTGTGGCAACTGTGTGATACTATCATGTCAATATGGACCAAAACCTCTGAGGAATGTATCCAACACCTTGTTGAATCTATGCCACGAAGAGTTAAGGCAGTTCTGAAGGCAAACGCGGTACTGGCAAGGTATACCTACTAAAATGGTCGGTAAATCTATATATATATCTATATACACACACAGTGGATATAAAAAGTCTACACACCCCTGTGAAAAGGTTAGATTTCTGTGATGGAAAAAAAAATTAGACAAAGATAAATCATTTCAGCGCTTTTTCCACCTTTATTGTGGCCTATAAACTGTACAACTCAGTTGAACAACAAACTGAAATCTTTCAGGTAGAGGAGAGTAAAAATAAAAAACTAAAATAATATGGTTGCATAGGTGTGCGCATCCTTAACCAGTTCTGGACCAGAAGGATTTGCCCCCTTAATGATCAGGCCATTTTTTGCGATTTGGCACTGCGTTAATTAGTTTAGTTAATGGGAAATTACACAGTTGGGCAACGCTGTACCAAATAAAATTGATGTCCTATTGTTCCCACAAATAGAGCTTTTTTTTTTTATGGTATTTGATTACCTGTGCGATTTTAAATTTTTGCACTATAAACAAAAAAAGAGCAACAATTCTAAAAAAATATACAATATTTTTCAATTTCTGCTATATAAGATTTCCCCCCCCCCCCCCCAAAAAAATGTAAAAATCGAATTTTTTCGTCCTCTTAGGCCAATTTGTATTCTGCTACATATTTTTGGTAAAAAAATAAAAAATCGCAATAAAGCGTATTTTGATTGGTTTGTGCAAAAGTTATCGCTACTATAAACTAGGGGAAAGATTTGTCTTTTTTTTTTTTTTTACTAGTAATGGCCGGCGATCTGCAATCTTTAGTATGACTGTGACATTGCGGCGGGCAGATCAGACCCCTTATTGACCTTTTTGACACTTATGGGGGGACCAGTGACATTACTACAGTAAACAGTGCTAAAAATAAGCACTGTTACTGTAATAATGACACTGGCAGGGAAGGGGTTAACCTAGTGGGTGATCAAAGGGTTAAATGTAAGCCTAGGGGAGTGTTTACTAACCGTGGGGGGAGGGGCTTGTGAAATGACCATGGAGACCTGTGATCCTATATAGAAGGATCACAGGCGCTATGTGATCATTTCTGAGAGAAGAACAGTTAACTGTGTTTACAACAGCGCGTCCTTCTCTCTCTGCGGGGAGCGATCGTACATCCACATCCCTGTTGCCTAGTGGGGGCGGGAGCGTACTCACCCCCCAGCACCACGCGCGCGATCGACCTAGTCCTATGTTGGTTTGCGCAGGAGGGGCTGCCTGCCGCAGTAAAACTGAAGCAGGCGGTCCGGAACTGGTTAAACGAATACTTTGTTGAAGCACCTTTTGATTTTATTACAGCACTCGGTCCTTTTGGGTATGGGTCTATCAGCGTGGCACATCTTGACTGGGCAAAATTTGCCCACTCTTCTTTGCAAAAACACCCAAAATCTGTCAAATTGCGAGGGCATCTCCTGTGCACAGCCCTCTTCAGATCACACCACAGATTTTCATTCGTATTCAAGTCTGGGCTCAGGCTGGGCCATTCCAAAACATTAATCTTCTTCTGGTGAAGCCATTCCTTTATTGATTTGGATGTATGCTTTGGGTCATGCTGAAAGATGAAGTTCCTCTTCATGTTCAGCTTTCTAGCAGAAGCCTGAAGGCTTTGTGCCAATATTGATATGTGTAAAATTACTGCGCCACTGTCTGCAAAAGCAGCTGCTGACACTACAATACAACAATATTGTTAAACAACTAAAATAAAAAAACAAGTGCTGTGCTATGAAGAAAGTGTCAGAATGCTTTAACACATAAAATGTTACATCACAATAACATTAATATGTGCAAAAAATTAATAAAGTGCAAATAAATATATGTGCAAAATTCAGTTAATGTACTACTCATAAACATCACAGTTAATGATGAAATGAAAAAAGTGTCAGAAGGCTCTAACACATAAGATGCTTCATCACGACTGTATGAATCTGTGCAAAAGATATATAATGAATATATATAATAAAAAAATATATATATATATATATATATATATATATATATATATATATATATATATATATATATATATATATATATATATATATATATATATATATATATATATAAAGTGCAAAATGCTATATGTGCAAAATACAGACAATGTGCTGCCAATACACATCAAAAAAGAAGAATATTGAAAAAGTGCAAAGTCCCTAAAATAGTGATCAAATCAAGTGTAAAGTCCGTATCCAAAAAAAGAACAATCCGTGTTCAGATGTAAAAGGATGTCACCGCAGGTGCGACCGTCACCATAAAGGGAAGTTAGAATTGCTTACCAGAAATCGTGGACTCTACTGCGGGTAGCAAAGAGTCAAACATGCAAGAGGTTATTAGCCTTAATGGTACATCATCATTAAAAGATTGGCAGCTTCTCTTCAAATCTTTGATACCCAGAAAAACAAGAGGTCGCCACATAGTGTAATATCATCAAAACCGGGCTTTATATAAAAGTAGAAAATGTACACTTTCTATGCAAATCGTAGGCAACTCAATTGTGATCACAAATGGTCTCCAAAGGGCGCAATGTCATGGGATAAACTCACTCCAACCCAATGTACATTTTGTCCACATTGGCTTCATCTGGGGTATATGCCAACATTAACTGGTATTTGAAACCGTTCATAATTCCCTCTACCTAAGGCCACTGTTCCAGCTGAAGAGAAACAGCCCCAAAGCATGATGCTGCCACCACCATGCTTCACTGGGGGTATGGTGTTCTTTTGGTGATGTGCAGTGTTGTTGTTTTCGCACCAAACATGTCTTTTGGAATTATGGCCAAAAAGTTCAACCTTGGTTTCATCAGATCATAACACATTTTCCCACATGCTTTTGGGAGACTTCAGATGTGTTTTTGCAAAATGTACCCGGGCTTGGATGTTTTTTCTTCGTAAGAAAAGGCTTCTGTCTAGCCACTCTACCCCATAGCCCAAACATATGAAGAATACAGGAGATTGTTGTCACATGTACCACACAGACAGTATTTGCTAGATATTCCTGCAGCTCCTTTAATGTTGCTGTAGGCCTATATATATATATATATTACAATACATGGCCCAGTACAGTGCAGACTGTGAGCCAGGCCTTCTCTCCAACATCAGTGCCTAACCTCACAAATGTGCTTCTGGAAGAATGGTCAAATATTCCCATAGACACACTCCTAAACCTTGTGGATAGCCTTCCCAGAAAAGTTGAAGCTGTTACACCAGCAGTGGGTGGGTCAACCTCAATATTGAACCCTACGGACTAAGACTGGAATGCCATCAAAGTTTATGTGCGTGTAAAGGCAGGTATCCCAATACTTTTGACAATATAGTGTGGGTGTATGTATATATATATATATATATATATACATACACACACACACACAAACACAGTATATATATATATATACAGTATATACACACACACACACACACAGTATCTCACAAAAATGAGTACACCCCTCACATTTTTGTAAATATTTTATTATATCTTTTCATGTGACAACACTGAAGAAAGGACAATTTGCTACAATGTAAAGTAGTGAGTGTACAGCTTGTAGAACAGTGTAAATTTACCCCCGTAAATAGTTTTTTGACATATGTGTCTTTTTATGGAGATGTACATTTATTTACTCACTTGTACTCACAAAGATCCTATTAACATAATCTTGCTTGCTGCATCTTTGAAGCATGTTTATCAAAACTCACAAGATATTGAGTCCAATTGTGGCATATCTAAAATGCTTGTAAATCGCACAGTGAACCAGACCAAAAGGAAGTGAAAGAAGATTTGACCAGAATAAAAGAAATTTATTTTTACTTGTCACTGGAACATGTGTCCCCCATGGAAGATTGTCTCTCTATTCCTGCTCTATTCCCTCATTTTCAAATACACTAGCCATGGCCACCGGGATAAATAGTGAAGGTAAATGCCTTAGTGAAGAAACAGAAATTATTACAAAATCTGCAAGGGGTCCTAACTGGGGATCGGCCGATATATATCGAGGGCCGATATGCACTTTCCCAGATATATCGGTATCGCACCCCGGAACTAGCTGATATTGCCAATATTTTCGTGACGTCATTCTGCCTTCTTAGGCCGCCTCCCTTGCCTTGGACAGCCTTGTCTAGAGTCAGGACTAGTCTCGCGGGAGTGTCTCACAGCCATATACCCACCCACAGCAACCCGGTGACAGCCAGCCACCCACACCCACAGGCCCTGTACCAGCCAGCCACAGGCACTGTACCAGCGAGCCAGCCACCCACAGGCCCTGTACCAGCCAGCCACCCACAGCCCCTGTGCCAGCCACCCACCCACCACAGGGTGCCAGCCAGCCACCCACCCACCACAGGGTACCAGACAGCCAGCCACTCACCACAGGGTGCCAGACAGCCGCCACCCACCACAGGGTGCCAGACAGCCAGCCACCCACCACAGGGTGCCAGACAGCCAGCCACCCACAACAGGGTGCCAGACCGCCAACCACCCACCACAGGGTGACAGAAAGCCAGCCAGCCACCCACCACAGGGTGCCAGCTAGCCACCCACCCACCACAGAGTGCCAGCAAGCCAACCATTAAACATTAAACAAAAATTAACATGTTCAGTACCAGATTTGTGTCAAAAATTGTCTTTATTTTTCAAAACTTTAAATGTACAAAATATCGGCCCATATCGGCCGATACCGATATGCAATGGCCAAAATATCGGTATCGGCAACGAAAAACCGATATCGGACGATCCCTAGTCCTAATAATACTATACAACAAAAATAGGCTTGTTGTACTTACTGTAAAATAATTTTACGTAAGATCATTGAGGGAAACAAGAATTCAGAAATTTTGAAACAGGTTATATGTTGCTGCCAATAGGAGATTTGGACACAGACAAACCGAAAAAAAGTTGAAGGCCAGCTCCCATAAAATCTTACGGAATAGTCATGCCTTAGCTTCGTGAGCAAGCTGTACACCAGACCAATAAACACAGAACATCAGGACTGTCCCTCATTGGACTTCAATAAAAAGATTTTATAGTAATGACAAAAATCTTATTTTCTTTATCTATTGAAGGACACATGAATTCAAGAATTCTAAAACAGTCAGGACGTCCAAAAGCAATCCAACTGGGAAAGAAAACAACCACTGATTTATCTAAGACAGAACCAGGGGCTGTGTGCAACAACTAAAGGAGCCAATGTCTGAATCTGAACCATAAGAGGTGAGGTTCCCAAAAGGACAGGGGAGCTGCCAACAAGCAGGTAGGTCATAGACTTTCAAATTGATACTCAGACCAGGACAAGGATTTTTGCCAGTGGGAATGACTACCTTGGAGTTTGCACCAACAGAAGTTGTGAGCCAAGAAACCACCAACAGGTGGAGTAATTTAACTACTCGAATAGGTAGAGCAGACCAAGGACAAGAATGATCTACTAAGGGAATAATGGAAGGTTTCCCAGTCTTACAAAAATCCCTAAGGGAAAACTGGATAAAAAAAAACAAGGTGAGACCAGCCGGTCTACAGAGGACAAAGATCCATGCCTTAAACATCAGGGAAGAAGTGTTCCAAGGAGGAGTAGGGCTGTCTAGGAAATCCATCCAATCTCATATGAGATAATCAAAATAGAGAACTATCTATCACAACAACCCAAGGGGATGGACAAGGACCTACAAAGCTGGTGACAAACCTTATAAAACCACTTTAAATCCTTTGCAGTCAATTACAGCCTGAGGTCTAGAACGCATAGACATCACCAGACGCTGGGTTTCATCCCTGGTGATGCTCTGCCAGGCCTCTACTGCAATTGTCTTCAGTTCCTGCTTGTTCTTGGGGCATTTTCCCTTCAGTTTTGTCTTCAGTGAAATGCATGCTCAATCGGATTAAGGTAAGGTGATTGACTTGACCATTGCATAACATTCAAACTCTTTGGTTGCTTTTGCAGTATGCTTTGGGTCATTGTCCATCTGCACTGTGAAGCGCTGTCCAATGAGTTCTGAAGCATTTGGCTGAATATGAGCAGATAATATTACCCAAAACACTTCAGAATTCATCCTGATGCTTTTGTCAGCAGTCACATCATCAATAAATACAAGAGAACCAGTTCCATTGGCAGCCATACATGCCCACGCCATGACACTACCACCACCATGCTTCACTGATGAGGTGGTATGCTTTGGATTATGAGCAGTTCCTTTCCTTCTCCATACTCTTCTCTTCCCATCACTCTGGTACAAGTTGATCTCGGTCTCATCTGTCCATAGGATGTTGTTCCAGAACTGTGAAGGCTTTTTTAGATGTTGTTTGGCAAACTCTTATCTGGCCTTCCTGTTTTTGAGGCACACCAATGGTTTACATCTTGTGGCGAACCCTCTGTATTCACTCTGGTGAAGTCTTCTCTTGATTGTTGGCTTTGACACACATACACCTACCTCCTAGAGAGTGTTCTTGATCTGGCCAACTGTTGTGAAGGGGGTTTTCTTCACCAGGGAAAGAATTCTTCGGTCATCCACCACAGTTATTTTCCATGGTCTTCTGGGTCTTTTGGTGTTGCTGAGCTCATCGGTGCATTCTTTCTTTTTAAGGATGTTCTCAACAGTTGATTTGGCCACACCTAATGTTTTTGCTATCTCTCTGATGGGTTTGTTTTGTTTTTTTCAGCCTAATGATGGCTTGCTTCACTGATGCTTTGTCCTTATGCTCACAAACTTTAATGGGCCTTATTGTTGATTCCAAGACCAAGGAAATTGTTAGATTGCAAAAGGAAATTCATGATATACAACAAAATTTGTTACCATTGAAAACGCCATCTCAATTCATGGATTTGGATAAAAAATTAGATGACAAAATGACCCATTTAGAAAAGAACATTGTTTCCGTTAAAAAGAAGATACTGCGTGATAAATGCGATTACGACACAGATAGTGTATACACCTGGAAAAATCACAAATCATGGAGCCGACACCAACGTTTTAGCATCAGTTTCTCTGATACCGATAATGAATATTTTGATGATACTATGGCCATTACCATGTCTGATAACTCTATTGAACAGGGTGATCGTCAGACCGGTTCAACTTCTAGCACCCCTGCTCCCCCAAAAAAACGGGAAACACAAAACCAAGTGGGGACGCTTGGAGGAAAGGAAAAAGATCAGGAGAGGAGGCCAGAAAAGAAGGAGGAGGGGGAGGGGGGCATACTCCTTCAGACCCCAGACACGCAGGAATTGAAAAATTTCATAAATGTGTCACAGCATGTTCTGACTCCAGGAGAAATGTCTCTTTTATCCAAAGGTTTGGGCTTTTGTCCATCTCAACACTTTGATGTTTTTGGGACACTTTTGGACATTAATAGATTAATCAGGAATATTACTATCAAGAGACATTTTTCAACAGGTGATGAGAACATCCAAGAAAGTGCAGTCTCCAGTCTAGTACATGAAGGATCACCTGATCTTTTTTCTTTTCGGGAACTCTGTTCACTTAGAGATCTTACTGATCTAGCACTAGAAAGTGATGGTACTAGTTCCATTGGTCAAGTAGTTAATGATAATATAATAAGAGTGAATATTAAAAACAAATCAGATTTCGACCCTGTTAATGCATGTACACCTGGGATGGACAGATTTAAAAAATGTGTAGAGAGGGATTTGTTACAATTGACTAATAATCTTGACTCTGATACTGTTGGTACCCATTTTGATAATCTCACACGAGATGAAAGGATTGCTTTACGCAGTCTACAAAAAGATGACACCATAGTTATTAAAAATTCAGATAAAGGTGGTGAGATTGTCGTTATGGATACCGACCTGTATCCCGATGAAGCCATGAGACAACTTTCTGACTGTGACATTTATATACAGCTAGGTGGTCATCCGACTGTGTCATTTAGGAGCACTCCGTATAGTTTAATTCAAAAAGGTGTATATTTAGGTGTTTTCAGCATTGGAGAAGCTGAGGCCCTCATTCCTGAATATCCCATCACACCCATTTTTCATCACCTTCCTAAAACTCATAAAGGTTTAGACCCCCTTGTTGGTAGACCCATTGTAGCCGGTATCGGATCACTCAATGAGAAGCTGGGACAATGGCTAGATGGCCAATTGCAGCCTTTGGTCAGCTCTTTGACCAGCTTTGAATAAGCTCGGGTGTCCCCATAGCAAGCCGCCTTCTGTGGGGGCATTCAACAGGAGGGAGGAGCCAGGATCACAGAAGAGGGACCAGAGAAGAGGAGGATCTGGGCTGCTCTGTGCAAATCCACTGCACAGGGCAAGTATGACATGTTTGTTATTTTTACCTAGAAAAAAAAAAGAAAAAGAAGACTTTACAATAATTTTAATGATGTCTTGCCAGGTGTGTAAGCTGGCCATTCCATATGCATTAATGCACTCTCATACCATCAAAAGACGCATTCTTTTGGACTGAGCGTGGATAACAAGTCAGAATGTCCCTCTCCGCTTTAGCTCGGAGGACGCGGCGCCCATGGATGGCAAAAAGAATGTCAAATTAGGCAATGATCTGCAATGTTTGACAGCAATCTTTTTCTAATATTCCTGAGCCTCTGTCAAAGTATAATGCATTTTCTCCTGAATTTCTTGTAAAGTAGTTAATTTGTCATTACAGCAGGAATTAAAGTTGAAAAAAGGAGATCTGGAATAAAAACTGGATTGTGCCCGTGTTTAGAAAAAAAGGATTTTGAGAAGTAGAGCTATGTTACTGATCCAGAGTTTGATTGGTCCCCTTAGTCTGACCATTCGACTCACCTTTAGAGTCACACGTAATGCTGAGCAAAAGCTTTTTCAGGATTAATGAAATAAACCGTACTTCTCTGTCAGGCACTACATTATGAGGAATTCCATGGAGTTTAAAGACTTCTGGAATCATCAGTTCCACAGTTTGCTCAGCAGAGGAAAACCCTTAAACTGGTATAAAATGAGCCATCTAAGTAAGATGGTCGACAACTACCAAGAAACTACCAAGGGAGGTAGACCAACCACACAAGTCCACTGATTGGAGTTACCCCAAAGGAGAAGATCAGGTTTTCTTACTGCGTGCACATTTCAGACATGAGGTCACATAGCTATTGACATTCTTCTTGTAACTGGTCCACCAAAAGGATAGTATTAAAAGTTATTCCGTCTTGGAAACCCAGAAATGCCCAACAGAATTTGTGTCATGAACCAGCCTGAGAGCTTCTACCCGAGCAGATTCAGGATTGTAAGATGATGCCCTATGATCCAAAAGCCATTCTTATAATCAAGGTTAATGTCCTTAGAAGGATGATTAAGAAGTGGGTCATTATTATATACCTCTTTCAGAAGACTTAAAAATGTCTTTGAACACGTTGTTCCTAAAAAGTTCTTTTGAGGCAGGATTGTACATTCAGACAACATCCACCATAAGGCATCAGCCTTACTATTTCTTGTTTCAGGGCAATACAAAATAACAAAATTGAACATGGAGAATAGGGTCCAGCGTGCCTGTCTATAAGACAATCTTTTTGCAGAACAAATAAATTCTAAATTTTTGTGATCAGTAAGGGCAGTTAAAGGATGCTTAGCCCTTTCCAGCAGAAGCTTTCACTCAGAAAATGCTTCCTTAATTGCCAGCAACGCCTTATTTCCAATGTCCTAATTCTTCTCAGCTAAAGACATTAAAAGCAACATTGTTTTAAATAAAGGCCTGGATCCTTTCCTAGATACACATAATATAACTGGATACTAATATTTAGAGGTAAAGTTGATCCAGGGAATATCCGATTGCCTCTTGAAGGATCGGGAAGGAATTTTTCCCAAGCTGGACCAAATTGGATGATGCTTTAATGCAGTTTTTTGCCTTCCTCTGGATCAACTGAGTATAGGATTGTGTATAAAGGATTGTATAATTTTTTGTTTTTTTCTCTCTTGGAACTTGGATGTTGGTTGAACTGAATGGACTTGCGTCTTTTTTCAACCAGACTATGTAACTGAGAGAAATAAGAACACTGATGAAGCAGCATCTTTTCTCCAACTCAATGAGAAAGTACAGCTCCCACAGCCGAGTCTGAAGCATGAACTACCGCAATGAAAAGAAGTTCAGGATCAGGATGTACCAGTATTGCTGCAGAAGTATAAAAATAATCTTTAGCTTATTAAAAGGCAGCCTGTGCCTCAGATGACCTTATTTAACAGTTGTGTAATTGAAGCAATTATCTTGGAAAAATTCCTTTTGAATCTTTTGTAAAAATTGGCAAATCCAACAAATCAATGTCATATTTCCTTAACTACTACTTTGATTTTTATAGGGATCAATGCTAACTCCTGGAGAAACTATGTATCCAAAGAACTGGATCTGTGTTTGTTCAAACTCACATTTCTCCAGGTGTATTTACAACTAATTCTTCCTTAGTCTTTCGAAGACAACACAGCATGCTTGAGATGTTCCTACAAGTTATCAGAAAAAAATTAGAATATCATCTAGAAAGGCTTTCACAAACTGGTCCAACACATCTCACAAACCATCAATGATGAAATGTTGAAAATTTGCAGGAACAATGCAAAGTCCAAAAGGCAGGAAAATGTCCATATTTGGTTCTACAAGCAGTTTATTTGTTTCCAGGACATATGCAGATAAGATTATATGCCCCCCCCCCCCCCATAAATCTAAAATGGTAAAGATTTTGGCAGATTGAAATCTTTCCAGCATTTGAGGAATTGGGGGAGTGAATAGCAATATATAATAGTAATCTTGTTCAAGTACCTAGTCGATGTATGGACTCAAGGTGGGGCCCTTCTTGACAAAAAATAAGGCTGCTCCAGGAGGAGAGGTGGAGTGCCTGACAACTCCCCTCTCTAAATTCCCCTCAAGCCACTCACTCCCTGAGCACCTTCAGTTCAGGTTCTAATAGAGCAGGGGTAGGCAACCTTAAAGAGGTGAAGATCTACCTGAACAATATGGGAGAAGTCAAAGATCACCGGGCAAAGTGTTGCCTCCTCACAACTATTTAAAAACTCAACTTGACATACTAGCATGTTGCATTAGCATGCATTGCAAGGCAATCATGGGTTTAAATCAGGTGGTGAGGAGGCAACATATCGCCCTTTACCATCTGTCAACCCTCCTGGCTTATCCTTGCATTGCTCTTCAGGGGAGCAGCAGTGCTTGCTGCACTTGTGAATGAGCCCTTAGTTGCATTTGGCAGTGGCACCCTTAGTGCTCGTTCACACAAAGTTGAGGGGTGGCAAAATCCTGTGGTTGAGTTGCAGTTTTACCGCCCCCAAACCCTACCCCCTTTAGCTGCTGAGGCAGCAGCCAACGGTGTGCACATGCCGCAATGGAAATTAGGCCCACTTTTGCTTTTGTTGGGTGCTACCACCTGCCAATCTTGACCTATTCAAGTAAATAGGGCCACTCTGCAAGTGCAGTGTAACTGCAGCTTCCCTGTGGGTTTGCTGCACTTTTTCATAGACTATTATATCCTGCAGGTGTGGTGCACTTTCTGAAAGCACACCAAAACTCCTGAATGCAGGAGTTTTGGTGCGCTTTTAGAAAGTGCACCAAACTTGCAGGATATAGAAGTCTATGGCTAAGCGCAGCGAAACCTCAGGAAAGCTTCAGGTACACTGCACTGCACCCACAGTGTGGGTATACTGCAGCGCATCAGTGTGAATGCAGCCCTATACTATTATGTCCAGTGTATTACTTCACACTGACCTGAAGATCTCTTCTTTCCTGCAGCTGGCATCACTCTGGAGACCGCTAGCCGGTATAAGAGATGGAGTGCAGTTAATATTATTCCACATGGGACAGGAGCGAGCACTACAGAGGAGGCATCACCAGCTTATGCGGCTCTTGCTCCCTACTAACAGCTCCAACTTAACAAGTAGTCCCTCTGCATTGCACTCTGATGCTGTGGAATGGCAAGTCAAACCGCAATCTACTATTGCGTGGGTTGCTGACCCACGCAATAATAGATACGGGCAAAGGGTATTTCGAGACTTTCATGATGCTTCTTATCAGTGTTTACTATTAGTTAAATGTATTGATACCTCTTACAGGGATGTACTCCACCGTTGTCCAGCCACTCCCCCTCCCCCCTTCCTCACCCCACACTCTCCATCCCTTTCACCTCTTCTATGCTCTCCCCCCCCCCATTTCTATTAGTTTCTTGCTCATCTAATCTCTTCCTTTATTCTATCTTTTACTATTTCCATTATACCTATACCACGACTATTACTTGACTGTTTTATCCTCGTTCACACTATAGATTTCATTACTGCTTGATACTATTTTACTGATGTTATACCTGACTCGGTCCCAGGAAATTAAACAAAGCCACATCTTTGCCTCTATAGATAGAATGTGCGATCCTAGTGTTCTGACTCATATTTGTGTCACCTTGTACTCTCAGAAAATTTTATTTTCATTGTTTAAATGAGCATTTGTATTCAGCCCCCCTGAGTCAATACTTTGTAGAAACAAATTTTGCTGCAATTACAGCTGCAAGTCTTTTGGGTGTCTCTATCAGCTGTGCACATCTAGAGAGTGAAATTTTTGCCCATTCTTCTTTGCAAAATAGCTCAAGCTATGTCAGATTGGATGGAAAGTGTCTGCGAACAGCAATTTTCTAGCCACAGATTCTCAATTAGATTTAGGTCTGGACTTTGACTGGGTCATTCTAACACATGAATATGCTTTGATCTAAACCATCCCATTGTAGCTCTGGCTGTATGTTTAGGGTTGTTGTCCTGCTGGAAGGTGAACCTCCATCTCAGTCTCAAATCTTTTGCAGACTCCAACAGGCTTTCTTTTAAGATTGCCTTGTATTTGGCTCCATCCATCTTCCCATCAACTCTGAACAGCTTGCCTGTCCCTGTTGAAGAAAATCATCCCCACCTGGTGTGTTCAGGGTGATGTGTAGTGTTAGTTTTCCATCACATATAGCGTTTTGCTTTTAGGCCAAAAACTTCCATTTTGGTCTTATCTGACCAGAGCACCTTCTTCCACAAGTTTGCTGTGTCCCCCACATGGCTTCTTGCAAACTGCAAACAGGACTTCCTTTGGCTTTCTTTCAACAATGGCTTTCTTTTTGCCACTCCTACATAAAGGCCAGATTTGTGAAGTGCACGATGAATAGTTGTCCTGTGGACAGATTCTCCCACCTGAGCTGTGGATCTATGCAGCTTCCCCAGAGTTACCATGGGCCTCTTGGCTGCTTCTCTGATTAATGCTCTTCTTGCCCGCACTGTCAGTTTAGGCAGATAATCATGTCTTGGTAGATTTTCAGTTGTGCCATGCTCTTTTTACGGTTCTCTAACAAACCTCTGAGGGCTTCACAGAACAGCTATATTTATACTGAGATTAAATTACACACAAGGGGACTCTATCTACTAATTAGGTTACTTCTGAAGGCAATTGGTTCCACTAGATTTTAGTTTGGGGTATCAGGGTAAACGGAGCTGAATACAAATGCACGCCACACTTTTCAGATAATTGTAAAAAAATCTGAAAACCATTTATCACTTTCCTTTCACTTCACAATTATGTGCCACTTTGTGTTGTTCTATCACATAAAAGTCCAATAAAATACATTTACGTTTTTGTAACTGACATGTGGAAAAATGTCAAGGGGTGTGAATACTTTTTCAAGGCACTGTAGTTTATTTCCTATTTGAATATTATTTATTTTGGTAAATTCTGTGTCTATAAAGTCCCCCCTGGTCCCGGATTGCTGAGCATGGAATTTTACGGTCTTCAGTGATAAGTCTTAGAAAATAGGGAGGCAGGCTGAGTATTGAAACTTATTTGTTCAGGCACTATAACATCAGTGGCAGCAATTGTTCTTTTAACCCTGTTGGGACAATTAACTGCGTAATGTCCAGAGACCCCGAAATATAACCATAGGTTCTCTAAACGCCTTCTCTGTTTCTTCTGAGTAGAAAAAGATCTTCTAATAGCATCCACCTGCATAGGTTGAGGAATGTCGGAATCCAGAAGTTGTGGACCCTTTTGAGCAAACTGCCTGGTAGAAAAACCGCATGCTTCCATTACTTCCTAGAATTCCCAGTCTCTTCTTCCTTTTTTCCATAAGCCTTTGATCAATTCAAATGCATAAATTAAAAAAATGGCTTAAGATCTTCGGGAGCCTCTAATCTAGCAAAATCGTCTTTCACGTATTCAAAAAGTCCTTTCCATAACACTCTGCTGAATTCCAAGTGGTATCTGAAATCCATCATTGGATTTAAGATGTACTCTGCAAGTGAGCATCTACTCTACTGTAAATGGCGCAATTTTGCTTTGGCAGTAACACAGCAGTTGGGAGCTTCAATAAAGTGATCCATCGCAGTCACAAAATAATCAAAATTATTCAGGACAGCATTGTCAGAAGTAAATGCAGCAGGCTGCATCTGAAAGTATACAGTATATACAACCCAAATTAAGGAAACCACTGTAATGGCGACAGTCTCTGATGAACTTGAGAGGCAGAAGCATTCGTGTGCTAATTAGCGATGGGCTCGGGCATGTTCGGATCAAGCCCACCAGAAAGCCAGCACACTGCCAATCATAGGCAGCATGTGTATGTGCAGCTGCTGGTCAGGAATTGCCTCACTGCTTATGATTAGCAGTGTGCAGTGACGGCTTCCTGGAGGGCTCAATCCGAACATGCCAGAGCCCATCACTAGTGTTAATATCTATAGTATCAGTATAGTACAGTATCTCAGGACTGTAACTCCCGCAATTGTATAAACAGATCAAGAATGTACTCTTGTAACCCATTTAATTCAATTTAGAATTCAGAAAATCTTTCCTGGTAGTTAACACCAAACTCCTGCAATTCAACAATTTACTGTATGAGAGAAGCCACGGCAGCTGCTACAAGGTCTAAGCACTAACCCTTATTTACCAGAGCTCCTGATGGTAGAAATTGGTTTTGCTACATGTTAGTACCAGGCTGTGGTCCTCAGAGGTGAACAAGCCAGGGTCCATTAGCAGTTATAGCAGGTGGGGATGAAGCAGAAGCAAAGTCAGGAAACAAGCCAAAGGTCAGTAACAAGTAGTAGCTGGATGGGATCAGGCGGAAGTGTAGTCAATGAACAAGCCAAAGGTCGGAAACAAGAAGTAAAGAAAGATAGGTACAGCAGCAAGTATGCAAGGAGCAAGATATCAGCTGTAAAGAGCACAATTTCCTGGCAAACAGGAAATGCAGAAACATGACTTAAATCAAGAAGTTTATAGTATGAGCAAAGGGTTCAAGGTTCAAGAGAAACAAGACACAAGGTAAGGCTGTCCAAAGAAGGCAGTTCCCATTGCTTCAGCCTGACTGACCTTCAGACACAGGGTCACACTAGAGGCTGTGCCAAGGTTCTACACCAAGGAAGCGCTCTGCGGCTAACACACAAGGGTCTGAAAAGCACCACAATGCAGAAGCTAGCCTCTCAATCTCCCAGTCCAGCAGGGTCTGGGTATGTCCAATAGAGCCTGGCTTAAGCTGCATTTTAGAATGAAGTCAACAAAGAACAAAATGTCTACGTTGTACTGAGCATCTTGATTAAAGGAAAATTGGAATAAAAAGGCAATCAAAAATATAATTAAACTTTCACAGCAGAGTGGAGGGAAAGGCTCCCAGCCTCCAAACACTGAGGCATGACGTTTAAAGAGGGTTAATACAGAGGAAGGCCTTTAACATTTGTGTCCAAACATTCTGTTAGCAGCAGCATATAACCCAACTGAAAAATGTTTTGGAACTTCACACACTAGTTAATACGTTTTTAGTAATCTGTGGCAGGAATTACAGTGTTTAATATATTTATGTAGGATATATTATAATTTGGTATGTTCTTCCTATTAATAGCACTGAGGACAACACTGATGTGATGTGAAATTACTATTAATAATAAGAGAAATAGCAATTTTAAGTATTAAAGTGTATCTAAACCCCCCAAAAAATGTACATTGCAGCTTACCAAGCCTTGGACATGGCAATTGAATTAATTTTCAATTTTTAGGTAGTTTTCCTTTATTTTTATATGGTAATCCTACAAATAACACACTTCTTGTTCTATGGGGGTTCAAATACTAAAACTGGTGAGTGCAAAATCTTGTGCAGCTGTGCATGGTAGCCAATCAGTGCTTAACTTTGGCTTGTTCAATTAGGTTTTAAAAATTAAACTTGGAAGCGTATTGGTTTCTATAGAGAGCTGCACCAGATTTTACACTCTCTAGTTTTAGTAAATCATTCCCATGGCGACAATGCTCATTCACTCACTCCACTGTACCTGCGGAGAAAACATGGCTGCTACTAAGCTGCTCTCTTGATTTGGACTAAAAGCATGCCTTCTTCTCCATTCCCATGAAATAGAGGGGAAGGGGAATCAGTGGTCTAAAAAAGAAGCAGCCCCACTGTGAGAAACTAGGAGTGGGCAGTGAAGTTAGCATAAGCAATTTCAGTACATGAGAGGATCCCCTGCAAAACCGAAGCCTTCTATAATCTCTTTTTCATAATGGTGATACCCATCCGTGAAGATGAGGTATATAGCTGACACTGGGTGATTTATTCCATCCATATATAATGTGGACATCCAGGTTATCCATGTTTTGGTGGTTCTTCCAAGCCCTGCCTCTCTGATCCATCCTGGTCATTGAAAAGCTTTCCATAATTTGGCTTCTGGTAAGCAGATCTACAGTTGGTGGCGGATTGAGCACTGGCATTGGACACCATTAAGCTAATTATTTGCACCATTTGTCACTTCATTTGGGACTTTTTGTACTATCTTTATTTATACTTATACTGAGTTATTTATTGGTCACTTAATTTTTCTCAATTGTTATTCACCTGCACGGTTTGATATTTATTATTGATTTGTCACTTTTTTATTGTACTGTATTTGTGCATTTCATTTGCACTATCATTTTATTATTCCTTAGCACAGTTTATTTCGTTTATTTGTTGTTTTGGTGCCATCTCACTGGAAGCTGCTGCTTTTATTATTTATTCATTTTCACTAGCGCGGTTACACTTTGTGGATATCTAAAAAAGATATTGTGGAAGAAAGAGAACATTGTTTGTGGTTTCAATTCAATTTTGAAAAGATCAACAGGTATTTTCTGTACTTACTAAAATATTTTTAGTTTTAAAACAAACTAATGCAGCCATTATATCTGTAGACTGGTATGCAGTCATTATATTTGTAGACTGGTATATATTACATTTGTGTTTCTGAGTTTAGATATCCTTTAAAAGTTTTTTGTTTTAGATTTTTTAACATGTAGGAGTTTTAGAGTCCTAGATATAAAATGGGGTTAAACTACCAATAATGGATACAAACTATCTGCAGAGTTGAATAAGTTATGCTTTGTTAGAGCCAAAATATAGTTTGCTTTCCCCATCAATAGGCTACATTTTTCCTTGAAAACCATGAATGCCTCTCAAGTCAACAATCCTTTGAGGAAGATCGACAACTGCAGCCTTCTATAACAACTTGCTAAAAAGGGAAATAGACAATTTCATTGTACAAATTGTTTTCAAGACTTTCCCCGCAGGTTGTTTGAAAGCTTCAATCCATCCTACCTTGCTGTACAAACATCTTTACATCCTAATTCCCTCCACATCAATAGCTGCAAAATAAAGCAGTGACCTGAAAGCAAAACATTAACCGCACAGAAGTTCATTTTTGAAATCCCCCAACATGGCCGGAGGGGGTGGCCAGCTTGATCTGCGAACATGACAAGGCACTTATTGAAGAAGGGGGGTTGAGTGCAAATTACATCTGTGGCAGGAATATTTCTTTTATCCTTTTCAAATGGGAGCCAACAATGAAGAGGGGACATCAAAGATGACGAGTCACAGAATTTTCACGAGAGTAAACACAGAGTTTTGTCTAAAAAAGATACTCCATGAGAAAAAGAACTTTCGGTAAATATGGCCTAACAATATGTTTGTCTTCTGTAATGGAAGCTGAACTAACACGCCACTTATTTATCTTTGGATAATACAGTCACACAAGGCATAGGGATTATTTTTGAAATTCCATCTTCTATTCTGGCATTCCACATCTCCTGATTTTGCCATAATATATTACTGAAAAAAAAATAGGTTGAAGCTCAACTCCAATGATTTATTTTCAGATTTTAAAGTGGTTGTAAAGCCTTAGGGTTTTTCACCTTAATGCATTCTATGCATTAAGGTGAAAAACCGTGTGTGCTCCAGCGCCCCCCCCCCCCCCCCAGATCCCTCCTCCATAAGCTCCCGAACCTTTCCTGTCTCCCCTCACTTCTGTTTGTTTGGAACATACAATTCATGCTCATTACAGTCATATGCTTTGCTCTAAGCACACTACACATCCCATACACCATAGTCCCTAGTCCATTTCAAGAGGGAGGAAGAGAGGATGGCTATGTTTCAACATACAGTGGGGTCATGCAGAATAAATGTATACACCCTCTAACAGGATGTTGGAACACAGCAACAGAAGAAAAAGAATGGGGAAATCTGAAGGAGGATGAGAGCAATGGAAGGTACTTTTTTGAGTTAAAAGAGAAGTACAGGCATAGCTCGTTTGGCTGTACTTCTCCTGTGGATCACAGGAATGCAGTTCATTCTGCACTCCCGTGACCCATTTTCCACCAGCTGTCAGCAGATGTCACAGAACTGGTCCAGGCTTGGGCAAGATTGTGACAAAGTCAGGATCCACCCACATGCCTGGACCAGCACCCCGGGTCAGCCTCTCAGTGATCCCGCCCTCTCCACAACCCATCGCTCCAGTGAGCGCAAGGGGGTGGGCAAAGCAGAGCGTGGTGACTGACAGTTACCAGCTTTCTGCTTACAGAGGTCTGAGAACTGAGAGATCAGCGGTCGTTGATCACTCAATCTTCAGTCTTAGAGCTGGCAGGGGACAGATGCAGCATCGGACCAATGCTGCATCCACCAAAGTAAGTATGATTTTTGGGGAAAAAAAAGCCCAACTTCTCTTTTAAGTGGTTGCAAAGTGACATCTATGAATTACTCTGTTTTAGGTCCATGTTTAATACAGTTTGTGTATTTTCTTAAAATTATAATGATAAATCGCTACTTTGCACAGTGTTGCTGTGCAGTCATGTGTCCCTCCCTCTGCTTCCCTTCCCAATCTAAGAGACTAGTGGGAGGAGCGGAGATTCCCTTCTGTAGTATGCAAGATAGCAGAAGGAGGACGCATGACTGCTCAAAGAAGCTATGTAGCATTAAAATTTTAAGAAAACACACACACACACACACACTGTACTTAACATTGACCTAAAACAGAGAGGATCAAAGTATAGAATGAATAGATGTTTCTTTACAAGCACTGGAGCAGCAGCAGAGAATAGTATTACTCAAGGCAGAAGGGGGTCAGGGCCGCTGATAGGCCAGTACAACTGGCCCTGTTGTACCGGGCCCGGAGTCCTCAGCTCAGTAGTTGGGCCAGGCGAAATCTCAAAACAGTGCAAAAAAAAAAAAAGCCTTACTGCATCTTAGGCTGGGTGTTATTTTTTTTTCTTTTTTATGGCCCCTCTGCGATGTTGTGCTGGTGGGTGTGTGTGGGGAGTCTGGGACTATTTTTCCTATTTCGGCGCATGTCATTCCACACCCGCTCCGTTCTTCCAGGCTGACTGAGGGCGCCGTCCGGTCCAAGTCCCGGCCGCCTGCCTGCACCTTGCCTTCTCTGGTGGAGGGATCTATTATCCTCCACCCATGGCCAGCACTCCACTCAGCCTGCGAGAGACAGAGACTGCAAGGGAAGCTGCCTGTGAGTGTGACAGGCTCAGCTTAGAAGCTACAGCGGTGTAGCAGTCAGAGGAGAGGAGGCAGCTGCTTTTTGAAGTGTCCAGTTCAACAGTCCAGACAGAAAGAGGACGTGCCAGTGCTTTACAAGCCAGAACAGCAGGAGATCAGCGCACTGTGTGAAGAAAGAGCAGCTGTGGACTCTACCTGCCCCCTCCTTCTCCTCTTCCTGCTGCTATACTAGGGAGAGGCCAACAGCTGCCAATGTTTCTCCCCTCTTCTACCTATTGGCCAGGAAAGAAAAATGGAAAAGGAGCAGAGAGGATCATGGGAAATGTAGTCCCTAAGACTGGGAAAACTGTCTGCAGCCCCCAGCATGCCAAGCTGAAGGGGAGAGAGAGAGCCAGGCTATAGGTGAAGTGGAACACTGCAGGCTGCGGGTGGCAAGTGACAAACTGCATCTGGTGACAGGCAATGGTGACAAACTGCATCTGGGGACAGGCAATGGTGACAAACTGTATCTGGGGACAGGCAATGGTGACAAACTGTATCTGGGGACAGGCAATGGTGACAAACTGCATCTGGTGACAGGCAATGGTGACACGCTGTACCTGGTGACAGGCAATGGTGACACGCTGCATCTGGTGACAGGCAATGGTGACACGCTGCATCTGGTGACAGGCAATGGTGACACGCTGCATCTGGTGACAGGCAATGGTGACACGCTGCATCTGGTGACAGGCAATGGTGACACGCTGCTTCTGGTGACAGGTAATGGTGACACGCTGTATCTGGTGACAGGCAATGGTGACACGCTGCTTCTGGTGACAGGTAATGGTGACACGCTGTATCTGGTGACAGGTAATGGTGACACGCTGTATCTGGTGACAGGTAATGGTGACACGCTGCTTCTGGTGACAGGTAATGGTGACACAATGCATCTGGGGACAGGAAATGGTGACACGCTGAATCTGGTGACAGGCAATGGGGACACATTGCATCTGGTGACAGGCAATGGCACTTGGTGGGGCACTTTCTCTGACCGCAGCACATATGGGGGCGGGGGCACTGTCTCTGGCTGCAGAACATACATGGCATTGGGGGGGGGGGGCACTGTCTCTGGCTGCAGAACATAAATGGCATTGGGGGGGGCACTTTCTCTGACTGCAGCACATATGGGGGCGGTGGCACTGTCTCTGGCTGCAGAACATACATGGCATTGGGGGGGGCACTGTCTCTGGCTGCAGAACATACATGGCATTGGGGGGGCACTGTCTCTGGCTGCAGAACATGCATGGCATTGGGGGGGGGGCACTGTCTCTGGCTGCAGAACATACATGGCATTGGGGGGGGCACTGTCTCTGACTGCGGCACATACATCATATGTGCTGCAGTCAGAGACAGTGTCCTCCCCCCATGCCATGTATGTTCTGCACTGCAGTCAGAGACAGTGCCCCCCATGCCATGTATGATGCATAGCACGGGGGGCACTGTCCCCATGCCATGTTTGTTCTGTTTGTTCACTGCAGTCAGAGATAGTGCCCCCCATGCCATTTTTGATGGGGGGCACTGTCTTTTACTGCAGCACATACATGGCATGGGGGGAGGGCACTGTCTCTGCAGCACATACATGGCATGGGGGGAGGGCACTGTCTCTGCAGCACATACATGGCATGGGGGGGGGCACTGCCCCTGACTGCATCACACACATTGGCGGGGCACTTTCTCTGACTGCAGCACATATATGACATTGGCATGGGGGGTGGGAGGCACTGTCTTTGATGCACATACATGCCATTTGCATGGGGGGGGGGCACTGTCTCTGCAGCACATACATTTTTTCCCACCTTTTTCATTTGTTTAATCTCCCTAATTTTTTCAAAATACTGTTTAATTTATTCATTAATGGTTTTTATTACATATAGATATTAAAGAGGTATGTTCTCATCTGCAATCAGTATTCCTTTTGGATAATGAAACTTAAAACTGGCTGGAGGAAGGTAAATATCACTTGAAGACAAAACTGCACTTTGTTTAAAGGTGGGGCCTAGGAAGGGGCCGGAGGTGGAGGGCAGGGGTGAGTCTGGGGTGTAACCAGGGGCGGGGTTGGGGTGGGACCATGGGTGGGGCTTAAGGGGGCCCCGTCAGCTAGGCTGTACGGGGCCCCATGATTTCTATTAGCGGCCCTGGAGGGGGTGGGCAAGGAGCATGGCAGGGAGAGAGGGAGGGGGAGAGGAGAGATGCAGAGACGCTGAGGAGAGCAGGATGACGGAGGCGCGTAATCTGACCACACTATAGGGGAACAGCAGCCATTATCAGCATGGTCAGTACACACTGGGGAAAACAGAAACAGGCAGGATCAACCAGGTATTGTACAACAAGGAAATAGCCAACTAACAATGCAAACGCACTATGCTATATAACATATCTTAAAGGGACAGTTTTTTTTTTTTTTTTTTTTTTAGAGTTACAACTACTTCAAGAATACTTAAATTCATATTTTTTACTAATGTCACTTTAAAGAGATGCTTGAAACTCCTTGCTCCCCCACAGTAGGTAAGAGTACCTGGCACTTCAGATTATATTGGAGCATGTCGCATGCTTATACACTGTCCCAATGATGGTGGCAGATCCTAGCAAGCAGTTGTAGGCCTGAGCACTGTAAGGTCCAAATCAAACCTATGCATGTGTATCGGCTATGTTTGAATGGGCTGCCGTGCCTTCGTTTCCCGCAGTAAAAGGTGCATGTACCTTTTTCAAAATGCGGCCTGCAGGGAATGACTGCAATTGGTCAAAATGACCATGCAATTTCCCAGAGGTTCCTGCACCGACAAATGCCCTGCATTTTTACATGCTTGGGGGTGTCATTCAGAATGAATGGCAGCCCTGCCCCTTTTCACTTCTGGTGGTTGCAGTTGCAGGAATCACTGGAATTCCCACACCCGCAGTCACCCACATAGATGTGAACCGAGCATAAATGACTAGGACTAATGTCACCCCTCACTCTCGCTGAAAGTTGATTTCAGCACTGGCTGTGTTGGATGAAAGAGCTGCCAGAGAAGAGAGGTAAAGTGCATGGGCAATGTGACAGCGTCTCTTTACCTTTCCTACTGCTATGCTGCAGAACACTGTTCCACTGAAGATAAATCTTCCTACCCAACATACTGTACCTAGTATCCTTTTTAAAAAGATAATAGAATCCGCGCTAAGGAATCAAAGGATATAAATAAGTACTAATAAGCTGCAGCCTCACTTAAACTATAGCCAAAAGACTATATAAATAGATAAGAATGGAGGTGATGGCGCTGCTTATATTATAAGGTGTAATTAGGTGGATATTCCTATGTAAACATATATCATCGGATGAATTGTATATAAAAAAGGCTATGGAGAATAGCCACCAGGTGGCGAAGTGTAATGTGCAAAGAAGTGCGGAGATAAATAAATATGTGTATATATACAATATGCAATAGTGATAAAAATAAATAGTCAACAGAGTGAATCTATAAACAACATTAAATAAATCAATCAATAAATAATATAAAATGACTCAAAAATCACGATGATAAAAATTAGTAAAATAGTGCGGGAAAAGCTTGACCAAACAGAATAAATGTGCAAATATACAGGAGAGTATTATTCAAAGTGTACAAATAGGTGATAGTACTAAAAATATAAAAATTATTATAAAAATTAAAGTTCGTGATCAAAAAATTGTGCAAAAGCAATAAAGTGCGGGAAACTTCTTTCCAAAGTGTGCCAATACGTAATAATCAGTCAATTCATATACTAGAATACATCCATAAGTAGGTGAGTGTACCCAGTGAGATAGGTGGGCAGTGACTTACGGTGACCCCCAAGGTGGGTGACTGGTGAGCTGCAAAGTGGCTACTGATGAAAAACCTACTCACCAGATATACCCACCCCACACAGGGGTATAGAGTGGGTATTGTAGATATGCCTCGCTGGTCCTTACTCTGTGTAGTGGTTCCCTTCCTGGGGGAGAATGGTGTGGGGTCCGCGGGGTATCGCAGATATCCTAGCGTGGGGTCCAGTACTAGGGTCTTGTTCCAATATGTCCGATGCTCCGTGGAGGGATCTAGTATGGCCACTCACAAGTATATGGATGGGAGGGTCATAGGAAGTGGAAAGACTCGATAGTGTGATATCGTAGGGGATATTTTATTCAGCAGTATACAATAAATGAATACTCACATTCAATCATATGGAAAACAGCGTGGTATTGGCGTCCCGGAACGCAATGCGTTCCAACTGGAAACCGGAACCGGAAATGACGTGACGGCGCTGTACGCGTTTCGTCATGTGACGTCTTCTGCAGCGTCGCATCATTTCCAAGCCGGCCCTTTTATATACGGTGGTTACCAAGGCTACGGGACTCGTTATGAAGCATAACGAGTGCTGCATGTAAGCCCTGCTGCGGCTCATGCTTTCCTATGTAAGACAAAACCTATGCCTTACAGTCAGAAAACCGAATTGATTCATATTGATGGAAATATTAATAGAATAAATAAAATGATTAAAGACTGTATATATATATATCCCGTGCCAAAATTAAATCATGAACCACCATATATACATACAGGGAGTGAGTGCAGTATATTAAAAACATAGTATACATTATTTATTAAACATACGTTAAAAATAAAAAAAATGTAAAAATAAAGATAAAAAATAAAAAATAAATAATATAAAAGTAATAAGTGTTAAAAATATAATAGGAGGTAATCTTATGTAGTGCGCCATCTTGTGGCTAAAAATATGTATGGTAATAACAGATGGTGAATGTATATTATTACGAACCGAGGATGAGGATAATAATGTATATATATATAAATAGTGTGAGTATGAATAAAAGAATGTACATATAGGAATGTGTATAAAGAAAGAAAATTTAGTGGATATTATGTGTACTTACTTAATTGATAAATAGTAACTGTTAAATTTCATGTAAGTATAAAAAACGTGAAATAAATGAATGAGAACAAAAATACAAAAATACGTAAATTAAATGAATGAGAACAAAAATACATTGTGTATACTCAAAAAATGTGTATGTATAAAAATGTATACATATAAAAAAGGCGACATCTAGTGGAGATTGTGTAGATTGCACAAACCATATGTATATAGATATTAACGATATGTGACCTATAGGCTCAGATACCGTTAGATCATGTTGGGTATTATGCAATATATGAATAGAAATGGTAAATTGGAGTTAGTATTATAAAAATTGGTATATATAGGATGGGATGAATAAAAGACAGATGTTGTGGCATATATAAAAAATAAAAATATAAATATAAAACATATATAGAGAAAGGAGGGAGGATTTAAAATTTAAAAATTGGAGATGAAGCAGTTAAGGTCTATGTCCAGGTTTAACCCCTTAGGCTGGAGAGTATTGAGTCGATAAATCCAGCTCGTTTCATTTTTAGAGATTTTAATTTTCTTGTTATCACCTCTCCAGTGTCCAGCAATAGAGTCTATACCCACAAAGGTGAGTCCCCTTGGGTCCTTATTATGTACCTCTGCAAAATGTCTCGGGAGACTATGCTTTGGAGACCCCTTTCTTATATTCTTGATATGCTCCCTGATTCGTACGAACAGAGGTCTGGTGGTCCTGCCGACATACTGAAGTCGACAGGGGCACTCTATTAGGTAGGTTACATGGGTGGTCTGACACGTAATTAATTTATTAATCTTGAACTCTTCTCCACTCCATCTGGATTTAAAATGCAATGTCTTCCTAGGTTGTTTATTCGTAGTTTTACACGGTAAGCACCTATTACACCGAATAAACCCTTTTAAGTCAGGGAACATTTTCACTGGTTTGGGGGGATCAATTGCATTATGGACAAGTTGGTTTCGTAAATTAGGGGCTTTCCGATATATAAATTTCGGTTGTTTGGGTAACAATCTCGACAAAGTTTTATCGGACTTTAATATAGGCCAGTATTTTTTCACGATCTTTTCAGTCTGTCTGAAATTATGATGGAATCCTGTGATAAATGCTAATTCTTTGGGTTTTGCTGGCTTCTTACTCTTATATAAATATTCATCTCTGTCCGTATTTAGTATTTTGTTTCTGGACATAATCAATTTCTGTCTGTCATACCCTTTTTCCTCAAATCTCTTTATTAAAATATCTGTCTATGATAAATAGTCCTCAGGGTTGTCACAATTTCTTCGGATCCTCACGAATTGACTTCTTGGAATTCCTTCTTTCCATATAGGATGGTGGCAACTACTAGTAGGTATATATCCATTCCTGTCTGTAGGTTTAAAATAAGTTTTGGTTTTAAGTATGTTATTTTCTTTAAAAATATTAAGATCCAAATAATTTATCTGATTAAAACTCCAATCTCCTGTAAACTTGATACCATATGTGTTCTCATTCAGTTTTGAAAAGAAATTGTTTAAAGATTCCTTTGTTCCCTCCCATAAAATGATGATGTCGTCGATATAACGTCGGTAGAATTTTAATTCCGGAATATTTTGGGTATAAATGGTCTTTTCTTCTAGGAGATCCATAAATAGATTTGCTACGCTAGGTGCGTAGCGGGCTCCCATTGCGACTCCTTTGGTTTGTAAATAATAGTCATTCTTATGCCAAAAGAAGTTGCTGCTCATAGTAAGTTTTAGACCGTCCAAAATGTATTTAATTTGTGTTTGTTTTAACTGGGTGCGTTCATGTAAAGCAACATCTACCGCTTGTAGTCCATCTGTTTGTCTTATGCTGGTGTAAAGGGAGTTGGCGTCTATTGTAGCCAAGATGCAGTCTTCTGGTAGCTGTAGCTGAAGTACAGCTACCAGAAGACTGCATCTTGGCTACAATAGACGCCAACTCCCTTTACACCAGCATAAGACAAACAGATGGACTACAAGCGGTAGATGTTGCTTTACATGAACGCACCCAGTTAAAACAAACACAAATTAAATACATTTTGGACGGTCTAAAACTTACTATGAGCAGCAACTTCTTTTGGCATAAGAATGACTATTATTTACAAACCAAAGGAGTCGCAATGGGAGCCCGCTACGCACCTAGCGTAGCAAATCTATTTATGGATCTCCTAGAAGAAAAGACCATTTATACCCAAAATATTCCGGAATTAAAATTCTACCGACGTTATATCGACGACATCATCATTTTATGGGAGGGAACAAAGGAATCTTTAAACAATTTCTTTTCAAAACTGAATGAGAACACATATGGTATCAAGTTTACAGGAGATTGGAGTTTTAATCAGATAAATTATTTGGATCTTAATATTTTTAAAGAAAATAACATACTTAAAACCAAAACTTATTTTAAACCTACAGACAGGAATGGATATATACCTACTAGTAGTTGCCACCATCCTATATGGAAAGAAGGAATTCCAAGAAGTCAATTCGTGAGGATCCGAAGAAATTGTGACAACCCTGAGGACTATTTATCACAGACAGATATTTTAATAAAGAGATTTGAGGAAAAAGGGTATGACAGACAGAAATTGATTATGTCCAGAAACAAAATACTAAATACGGACAGAGATGAATATTTATATAAGAGTAAGAAGCCAGCAAAACCCAAAGAATTAGCATTTATCACAGGATTCCATCATAATTTCAGACAGACTGAAAAGATCGTGAAAAAATACTGGCCTATATTAAAGTCCGATAAAACTTTGTCGAGATTGTTACCCAAACAACCGAAATTTATATATCGGAAAGCCCCTAATTTACGAAACCAACTTGTCCATAATGCAATTGATCCCCCCAAACCAGTGAAAATGTTCCCTGACTTAAAAGGGTTTATTCGGTGTAATAGGTGCTTACCGTGTAAAACTACGAATAAACAACCTAGGAAGACATTGCATTTTAAATCCAGATGGAGTGGAGAAGAGTTCAAGATTAATAAATTAATTACGTGTCAGACCACCCATGTAACCTACCTAATAGAGTGCCCCTGTCGACTTCAGTATGTCGGCAGGACCACCAGACCTCTGTTCGTACGAATCAGGGAGCATATCAAGAATATAAGAAAGGGGTCTCCAAAGCATAGTCTCCCGAGACATTTTGCAGAGGTACATAATAAGGACCCAAGGGGACTCACCTTTGTGGGTATAGACTCTATTGCTGGACACTGGAGAGGTGATAACAAGAAAATTAAAATCTCTAAAAATGAAACGAGTTGGATTTATCGACTCAATACTCTCCAGCCTAAGGGGTTAAACCTGGACATAGACCTTAACTGCTTCATCTCCAATTTTTAAATTTTAAATCCTCCCTCCTTTCTCTATATATGTTTTATATTTATATTTTTATTTTTTATATATGCCACAACATCTGTCTTTTATTCATCCCATCCTATATATACCAATTTTTATAATACTAACTCCAATTTACCATTTCTATTCATATATTGCATAATACCCAACATGATCTAACGGTATCTGAGCCTATAGGTCACATATCGTTAATATCTATATACATATGGTTTGTGCAATCTACACAATCTCCACTAGATGTCGCCTTTTTTATATGTATACATTTTTATACATACACATTTTTTGAGTATACACAATGTATTTTTGTTCTCATTCATTTAATTTACGTATTTTTGTATTTTTGTTCTCATTCATTTATTTCACGTTTTTTATACTTACATGAAATTTAACAGTTACTATTTATCAATTAAGTAAGTACACATAATATCCACTAAATTTTCTTTCTTTATACACATTCCTATATGTACATTCTTTTATTCATACTCACACTATTTATATATATATACATTATTATCCTCATCCTCGGTTCGTAATAATATACATTCACCATCTGTTATTACCATACATATTTTTAGCCACAAGATGGCGCACTACATAAGATTACCTCCTATTATATTTTTAACACTTATTACTTTTATATTATTTATTTTTTATTTTTTATCTTTATTTTTACATTTTTTTATTTTTAACGTATGTTTAATAAATAATGTATACTATGTTTTTAATATACTGCACTCACTCCCTGTATGTATATATGGTGGTTCATGATTTAATTTTGGCACGGGATATATATATATACAGTCTTTAATCATTTTATTTATTCTATTAATATTTCCATCAATATGAATCAATTCGGTTTTCTGACTGTAAGGCATAGGTTTTGTCTTACATAGGAAAGCATGAGCCGCAGCAGGGCTTACATGCAGCACTCGTTATGCTTCATAACGAGTCCCGTAGCCTTGGTAACCACCGTATATAAAAGGGCCGGCTTGGAAATGATGCGACGCTGCAGAAGACGTCACATGACGAAACGCGTACAGCGCCGTCACGTCATTTCCGGTTCCGGTTTCCAGTTGGAACGCATTGCGTTCCGGGACGCCAATACCACGCTGTTTTCCATATGATTGAATGTGAGTATTCATTTATTGTATACTGCTGAATAAAATATCCCCTACGATATCACACTATCGAGTCTTTCCACTTCCTATGACCCTCCCATCCATATACTTGTGAGTGGCCATACTAGATCCCTCCACGGAGCATCGGACATATTGGAACAAGACCCTAGTACTGGACCCCACGCTAGGATATCTGCGATACCCCGCGGACCCCACACCATTCTCCCCCAGGAAGGGAACCACTACACAGAGTAAGGACCAGCGAGGCATATCTACAATACCCACTCTATACCCCTGTGTGGGGTGGGTATATCTGGTGAGTAGGTTTTTCATCAGTAGCCACTTTGCAGCTCACCAGTCACCCACCTTGGGGGTCACCGTAAGTCACTGCCCACCTATCTCACTGGGTACACTCACCTACTTATGGATGTATTCTAGTATATGAATTGACTGATTATTACGTATTGGCACACTTTGGAAAGAAGTTTCCCGCACTTTATTGCTTTTGCACAATTTTTTGATCACGAACTTTAATTTTTATAATAATTTTTATATTTTTAGTACTATCACCTATTTGTACACTTTGAATAATACTCTCCTGTATATTTGCACATTTATTCTGTTTGGTCAAGCTTTTCCCGCACTATTTTACTAATTTTTATCATCGTGATTTTTGAGTCATTTTATATTATTTATTGATTGATTTATTTAATGTTGTTTATAGATTCACTCTGTTGACTATTTATTTTTATCACTATTGCATATTGTATATATACACATATTTATTTATCTCCGCACTTCTTTGCACATTACACTTCGCCACCTGGTGGCTATTCTCCATAGCCTTTTTTATATACAATTCATCCGATGATATATGTTTACATAGGAATATCCACCTAATTACACCTTATAATATAAGCAGCGCCATCACCTCCATTCTTATCTAGTATCCTTTTTGTTTTCATTTTTAAAGCCCAGATTAAGGAAATACAATACCACTAAAATGGTTTTCAAGGTAAGAGTGAAGTCTTCAGAGAATAGCAAACTTTGTAAGAAAATGTCAAATTTTTATTGTGTTCTAGTACTGCATGTCTGTGTATAGTCTAGAAAGGAAGTGAGGGGAAGAAGTCACGTCTCTGCCTCATTTACTTGTGTCTAAATTTCAGTTTTTGCTACTGAGCTACATAAACAGTATGTAAGGAGAAACTGGAAAATGTAATAGTAGCCAAAAAGTTAGATTGCATAATATAAATTTGTGATATTTCACTTTTACCTAACATGAAAGTTTTTGTGGCCCTGTCTATAATAAATACAACACACACTACACAAACCACTATACCAAAAATAAAACAATAAATATCAAATACAACAAATTAGATTTATTATAAATACATTATTGGATAATATTAGCCTTTCACAGGGAAAACCCACATGCTTGTGCCCTCTGTGTTAGAATTGTACTTAAAGAAGAGGGGTTAGGAAGACGATCGGAGGCCTCGATGTACCAAGCTTTTGATTTTGTATCTTATGTACTATGCAAACAAAGCTATACTGTTTAAGTAAAATGCATCCTCTACCCCCCCCCCCCACCTGTGGTCTTATGGGAAAATACCATAAACGCTGTCTTACCAATGTATCAGTTTACTAATATGAATAGGAACTGTCCCAAGAAATAGGACAGGGTTTGACAACCGTGGACGGCATAGGGGGAATGTCTTGCCCTCCACTATGGTGGGGTATTTATGACTGCGGTATGATCGTTTTTTGCTCGATACTACTACAGACCTTAAACTGGTATATTGTCTGCATTGTCATTGACAACAACTTCTCTATGTAACCTAATTACCTACTTGACATTTATTGTATACTAATCTGTCATGTTATACCTGTACCATACCTATGTTCTCAAACTATTATTCTGACTGTGAAAAAAGAAGAGGGGTTTGAAAAGGACCCTTACTAGCTGATACACTCCTTAACCACACTGTTTTCGCCTGGTGATCTGCCCAGTAACACACCTCCTCTGTATTAGAGTGCCCCCACTATGGATGAAGGAACAGAGGGGCACCTTTGGACCGAAGCATTGCTATTCTGGGGGAGGTAGTGTTAGATGTGCTATCTGATTTAGATGCACTCACAAAATAAAGCTGGACTCCAGCTGATATTATTAAGCCGTTACAGCAAGCAGTTTTTTTCCTTTTGGGATAAATGCTGATCATTGTAAGCACCCTTGTCAGTGGTAAATGGTTTGTCTCAACTCTCAAACTGCTATATCTGCAGGACAGCTTGTTCTGCTGAACAACAACAGACATACTGGCCATATCACCAGGCAAAAATAAAAGAAAGTAAACTTGAAAAAAAAAAAAAAAAAAAGGAAAAAAAAAATTACAGCCATCAGATCTAAGAATTTATGAGCTGCAAAATAATAATAATGTTTGCTTTTGGATTTAATACTGCTTTAATCACTTCCTTCCCAGCCAAAGATGCTTACCCTCACCCCACCCCCACAACAATGCAAGCTTTAATTTAGAGCTTACACAGAGCTTGTTCTTATCAGTTCTGTGGGCAAATGGGGTGATGGCAGAGTGAAGGAATGGCAAGTATAAGCAGCTGGCAAGCCAGCACTAAAGTGAACCTGTTGCTTTTCCTAGCATGCAGTTCAGGGGGCTCATGAGCATGTTGTTCAGTTAAGGCCCACTATAACCATCATACTTGCTTAGAAAACTCTGGATCATTTTCAGCAAGCTTATGTGTACCTGACAGTTAAACTAATACAACAAGAAAAAAGTTTCTAAGCAACTGCCCTGCCTCAAACAGGACAAGAAAGCCCCAAAAGTACATTAAAAAACAGCAAAGGTTAAACACCCCACACAAGAAATGCTGCAGCAATGCACTCATTAAAAGATTTTATTTTCACTAATCAGGAGCAGATGCCTTTCAGAATTTCATAAGTAAAGACAGTGGCTTTTAAATGTGACAGTCCGCAGAGCATGGCCGATATTAATGACTTGCAAATGGAACAATACTCAGGGCCATTAGTGCTTGGCATGCTGCAAGAGTTTGCCAGAGAGGTGAAACGAAGTTTATGGCTTGCAGGGGAAGAAGAAAAAAAAAAAAAGAAAAAGAAATAGACGAGTTTTATGCAAGCTCATCAATAAATAGCGATCAAAGGAGTGCTCTGCTCAAAATACAAAATTCATTAATTTTTTTTTTTTTTATAAACAATTTATTGAAAAGAATAAAAAAACGCACATTAACAAGTGATGGCAATATAGTACAGTCAACAGACATAAGTACAAATAACAGTGTACATCCAAAATAACCACAAACCGTATCAGGGCGCAGAGAGATGCCATCTGCGGAAGATACTAAAAAATAAACAAAGTAAAAGTGACCCAGCCTCGTACAATACATGGCCAAAAATTCAGTATAGTATTGCAAATACAGAGGGCCACTGCGGCGTAGATTAACATCCCCGCCGCATGGGCCGAAACCAATGCGTTACGGGGTTCAGTGCAATCATCTGGGGTATTGGGAATCAGGGGGTAAGGGAGTACTGATGAAGGGAGAGAATTCCGACCCCTCAAACATGGGAAGTGAGGATGAGGGCAGACAGGAGGCATGAGAATGAATGTCCTGGATGGGGCACCTCCGAATCGGACACCCCCAAGGGGAACTCACTGTGTCCAGGGCCGGGGGCGCACCACCCACACATGTAGATAGACCGCCCAACGCTGCACACGGGTACGGTAGGCAACAGGAGGTAGGGGAGAGGGGGGTCACAGGGAGAGCAGGTGGGGGTGGAGGACGCCGAGAAAATTCATTAATAAATATATAAAGGGGAAAGCTATTTACCTGCATCGTCTCTTTGTTTTTTGAAGGAAGATGTCAGAGCCTGCAGCAATGGGTTTCTGACAACATAGTAGCTTTTTATACACACTGTAGACTAGTTCAGTACTAAATCTTTCTTCACTCACTTTACAAAGACTGAGCAGTTCCTTACTGTTGTGAATACATTTTCAGCAATCAATATCTTATATGGGGAAAAAAAATAAACAGTTATGCGCATTAAAGGATCTGTTTGCAGCCCAAAATGAGTGTGGTAATGACCTGACTGTAAGGGTGTGAATCAAGCATTTGTGGGGAAAAAAAAAACATAATATGACACCTGTGCAAAAGTTTGCACAGCCTTCCGGTTAATCAGCTATGATATTTTTCTTAATTTCCCATTGTCATAATTGTCCCATTATTGTTCCTAATGTGCTTTCTGACCCCTAAGATCGAATGCTTACACCAAGCAGCCATTGCCTTTCTAGGCAGCTCAGTACAGTTCTGAAAATGAAAGCAACAGAGGCTATAAAAATACACCTCAGACTGGAGTCTGTGCAAGTATATTTTTGACAATTATCTATATGATCAGTGTTTATTGGTCTTTAGCCTTAATACTCCTAAAACGGGTGGATAATCCTTCAACGACCCTTTTTTCAGGACTGTTGTGCTATACTATTCATACTCCAGAATGTACTTATTTTCATGTTCGTGTACTGGATTCTGTACCTCAAAATGCTCATGTTGAGCATATTGGATTACTGCAATGCTTTTAATCTTTGTCAATAAAAAGCGTTAAAAAAAAAAAAAAAAAAAATTACACCTCAATGCTTCCTGCTTGCAGTTTCCACTATCTAGAATCTGAATAAAAAAGAAAGATAAATTGACTTGCTGAAGTCAAGAAAGGATGTAGAAGGCCAAAAAGCATTCAAACTGTTAGTGGACTTCTTGGGATGCAAAGCTAAATCCTTGTATCACAAGGGCAGTGGGGATGTTTAAATGTCGTTTAAAAAACACTGCAGTGGTCCACCCTGACTTTCACAAATATGATCTGCTTTGGGAGAAAGATACCTTACCTAGATATTAAAATAAAAATCAACATCCACATGCATAAGAACACCTAGATAAGACAGAGGCAATTTGGGACAAAGTGCTGTCATTACACAAAACCCAGATTGAGCTCTTTGGCAACAAAAGGTATATTTTGAGAAGAAAAAAATTGATAACTGTTTAGAGAAAAGGACAGTTCTCTAACTGTTAAGCATAAGGAACCTTTATGTTATATGGCTCTGTAGCAACTAGTGGCACATAAAACATTGTCTGTGCAGAAAAAAATATATTTCCTAAGTACAAAGAAACTTTAAAGGAGAACGTCCCACGGTCGGTAAAGAAACTGAAGGTGAAAAGAGGGTGGATTTTCCAACAAGATAATGATCCTAAACCTCAAAATTCTATGAACCAGTAATTATTTAATTGAAAGAGTAAAAGTACAAAAACAGCCTCCAAATGTCTCCAGACAATCATCACAAATCTGTGGGGAGATATCAAGCATGCATCACATGCAAGACAACCTAGGAATATCCCTGAGCGTGAAGCATTCACCAATGACAAGGAAGACTACAACATTACTAAATATATTCCCTCTACAAAATAAAAAAAAAAAATAAAATAAAAAAAAAATAAGAATAAAATAGCTGATAAGGGTGCTGTTAGGGGAAACGATTTGACTGCCCTGTGTTAGCAAAGAACAGGATGGTATTAAAGCTTAACTGTAAGCAAAAAAAAAAAAAAATCCAAAGATCCATCTTACACTCCCATTTCTGGACTGCATGTGGCAAGACTAGCAAGTCAGACACAGCAGAACCTTAGATCAGTGGTCCTCAACTCCGGTCCTCGGGGCCCACTAACAGGCCAGGTTTTCAAGATAACTAAATTACATCACAGGTTACATCACATTACATCATTTGCTGCTCAGTGATTGCAGTATTCTAGTCTGCATCTCCCCAAGGTAATACTTAAAATCTGGCCTGTTAGTGGGCCCCGAGGACCAGAGTTGAGGACCACTGCCTTAGATGAGCTCGAACTGCAGATATACAACAATGAAGCTCAGATATGAGGCTCAAGGCAAAGGGCTGACTAAGCACAGAAATGCACAACAATTTTATAGGACTTCAAAACAAAAAGTAAAATTTTTAGAATACTGCTTATGCAAAGCTGACCTTTCTCTATACTTCTAATATGATAACAATTCTTCATTTCTTGAGTTCAAGTTCACTTTAAATAAATAGCTCATAATTCCAGTCATGCCAAAGTGCCAACTTGCTGTTCCTTAGGAAAGACTTCAATGAACAGAAAGCATGACAATAAATAGGAATCTATGACTTGCTACAAGATCCGCTTAAGAATATAAACGGAAAAAAGACAGTCATTAGCTTCCTTGGAGGACCCAACTGTCCGAGATTCCTAAGCTGGTGAATCACAGCAACGTCAAAGCAAAATTCTTGGTACGCGTGTTCAAATAAACACTCTAAAAAAGGGAGCTGGCCAGAGCCCATTGAGGAAAACTGCAATTCTTCCCGCTATATTTCCACTGAATAGCTATCACTGTTTAACTTTTCTGGTGTACAAATATTCCTTCCAGATGCAGGAGTTTTTCCACTTATGTGGTTTAAAAACGTCCAATCCTTCTGGAGCATTACATTAAACATTCCAGTTAAGAAATCATGCAGTCAGGTAACTACTGAAATGGGCACCTTAGCAAAATAACCTACTGGCTCTGCAGATTTTAGATTTACATTTACAATAATTTCAAACTAACCAAATTCATCAGAAAATGGTTCCTTGTCATTTTCTCAGCAGCGAAAGTAGCTATTATTAACTCTTGGAAATCCCACTCAACATATTTCAGTCGGATTATCTCCTATTTGACAGCAACCTGTTAACATTCCCCAGTACCATGCTCTGTGCTGGGGATACAATAATTAACAACCCATAGTTCTCCATCCTGGCTGTCACTGACAAGTATGGTCCCACCTTATGGTTGGAAACCAAGCAATCATGTGAACACTGCTTCAGCTACGACAGAGCAACAAAGATGAAGATAAAAGCCTCAAAACCTGGCCCTACAAAAAGGTCAGCTACGGTATCTTCCATACAAGACCTGTGGCATTTATTCTTGTGTATGCATTTTTTCCTGGCAAAAAAAATATATATTTTCCAAACACAAACCTAGATAAATCTTAATTTAGCCAGATAAGTGTAAGACAACTGTGCTCCTTTACTCATAGCTAGATGTTGGCCTGAGATGGTTATAGATATACTATATGGTCAAAGGTTTGAGAGCATACGTATATGAGACATATCATTCCAAAATCATGACATTTACCACTGTTTGTGACTATAACAGCCTCCACAATACTGGGAATGCTTTCAGCAAAATTTTGAGAGAGTCTATGGAAAGAACATTTGTGAGGTCAGGTACTGATGCAAATAGAGAATACCTGGCTTGCATTCTGCATTCCAATTCAACCCAAAAATGATCAATAGATTTTAGGTCAGGGCTCTGGGCAGACCACATGGTATTCTTCACATCAAACCATGTCTTAATAGAATTGGTTTTGTTCACAGAAGAACAGTAATGTTGAAACAGAAAAGGGCCTTCCCCAAACAGTTACTACGTTGAAAGTACACCATTGTCAAAAAGGTCTTTGGGATGTTGGAAGATTAACAGAATCCCCTACTGAAACACCTTAACTCAGTTTACAGATGTGTCTCAACATATTTGTGGCTATATAGTATAGGTGTGATAGTTGTTCAAAAACTTTTGCATTCATAGTGTAAATCTTAATGACTTTTAAATTAAAAAAAATTTCTAATTTAAATTAGTATTTACAGGTCTTGGGAGCTGTGTGAATAAAACTTTTATCTTGTGTATTAAATTAGATTAAATAGTACTGTCAGGATCGGTGTCCTTACTTGGGTCACCTGCTGGTGGCACTGTTGTTCCTGAAAACTGAAGGGTGCAGTTCCGGTTGCCACAAGCAGGTGTCTCCCAGGACCTGGTCTATGCAAGGAATTAGGCTGCACCAGGTGGACTGCTGGAGGTATATAAGCCTGCCCTTCACTGAGGTTCAGGGCTTCTGTATTCTTCCTGCAAGCCGTGTTCCCTGTTTGAGCCTGATCTGTTCCTGATCCTTGTACCCTGATTTTGAGACCTGTTCCCTGTACCCTGCTCCCAGTTCCTGGTTTCCTGTTTCCCTTGTCTCCTGTCTTGCTTATGTGTGCTCCCTCCATTTTGTATGTAGTAAGTTAGGTTATTATCTGGGTTTCGCACTGTCGCATTTTTTTTCCAATTACTTTGTTTATGGTTTACTGGTGTTGGTATTGGAGTGTGGCTTTTTAAACCTATTTCAACCCTATTCAGTCTGGGTTCTGATTTATTTAGTGCCAACTGATCACCCTTGCTTGATGCCTGCATGTGGTATCCCTGACAAGTCTATCCAAAATTACATAGTAATACTGAAGGAATCTAGCCCAATGTTTTATACTTTATGTCGTGTTCAAAGTCGGGATAGCAGTGCTTATATTAGCAGAATATTAGCATGCATAAAGGAAGGTATGTATTCCAGAGATAAGTCTATAATCCTTCCACTTTATAAAACTCTGGTCCGACTGCATCTGGAGAATTCTGTCCAGTTCTGGTCGCCAGTCCTCAGGAGGGATGTGTTGGAGCTGGAGAGAGTCCAGAGAAGGGCAACTAAACTGATTAGGGGATTGGAGGACCTTAATTATGAAGAGCGTCTGCAATCGCTTGATTTAGTCTCCCTGGAGAGGAGACGCTTGAGGGGGGACACGATAGCAATTTTTAAATATCTCAATGGGGATCTCAGCTTAGAAAAAAAGCTGTTCAGTCGAAGGGATTGCATGAGGACTCAAGGACATACAATGCGATTAGAGGAAAAGCGTTTTAACCTCAGGCAACGTGGGGGGTTCTTTACTGTTAGGGCTACAAGATTGTGGAATTCTCTACCACAAGAGCTGGTTTCTGCGGGTAGTATGGTGGCTTTCAAAAGACTCTTAGACGTACATCTCAAGGATCAGAACATTCAGGGCTATGTGAGATGATTACAGCCACACACACCTACACAGGTTGAACTGGATGGACTATTGTCTTTATTCAACCTCACCTACTATGTAACTATATGTAACTATATCTAGTAAAATGTAAGAGTATTTCCAAGAAAATTAAAAAAAAAAAAACTCACATTTGACTTTACCAACACAAAAAGGATTCATCTGTTTACCCATCCCCTTTGTGAAAAACTGGAACCCCATTCTGCTTTTTTATGATACCTGATGGACTGGACTACATTTTGTGGTCACACGATAATACCAGAATTCCCCACTGGCTGAATTTACAGGGAATAAGTACATTTAAGCGCTCTGTCTTGAGAACTCCCAAGAGTTGTAGAAGTAGGGGGAAATATCTCTGTATAGAAAGTAATGCATAACAATTGTGGATTTCCAGGTTTCCATGCAAAATCGCATTTACCAACATGGTGGGTGATCAACATTCCAAAGTCTACCCATAGCCTAATAATTCCTTCTGAATGGATATACCCTTTATTACTGTACAGGGATGGAATAGCCCTTGAAGAAACAAGCCAAAAAAAAAAAAAAAGAATATGAGTGATCTTTGGAGAAACAAGGCTTAAATTTAAGAAAACTTGATCCTGGAAAAAAAAAGGTGGTTATATCAAGACAATTACATCACAGACAACTCTGTCTAAAGCACAATCTTTTAGTATTGCTTCTGTGATGTCATATACACAAACACACTCACACACAGAAATAGAGCACAAATTTTTGAAAAAGCAGAAAAGTGGAAGAAAATTTTTACCCATAAGGAGTCGCCGTTTCACCCGCTTGTCCACATCAGTTACTGACGTGGAATTGTACTCAGAACTCTCAATTGCAGCCTCATCCTTTTCTAAAACACAATTAAGGAAAAACATGGAGTATTTGGTTAATCAGAAAGCCCGAATCTACTAACCAGAGCTTCTTGGCAATGTGCACAACTGTAGCTGAAAAAAGCCAGCAGTGAAGGTATGAAAACCGTTTCACAAGAGTGTTAATCCCATCCCTCCCACCCTGCCAAAGCCCACCAGGAATATTATTAGTGGCTGCAGAAATATGGATGGAGTTATACACATGGAAACAAACCTATTAATAACACACAAGGCAGTGGACAGAAGTAGAGACATCTAGTTTTTCAAGAACCAAGAGTGAAACCACAGTGTGAGTAGCAAAGTCCGGTGATGGATGATTATGAAACATTAAAAGATGAGACCTTTTAATAACGTGACACAGGAAAAAAATAATAAAAAAAAGGCACACACAGCATGCACTTAAACCAACCATGACAAAAAAAAAGAGAAAGAAGAGAAGATCGTTTGGGCAGTGCTGGTTGCCTGTTGTCTATGGATACATTTAAGTAGACATTCAGATGTCGCAAACAAATAAGATTTTTATAATTGGTTGACATGCAGTGAAGCAAGAAAAATCAGCGTAAGGAAGAAAAGTAAGTTTTGTTTTTAATTTTTCGTTTAAATGTGCATACCGCAACACGAGAAGGAAAATAAGCTTCCTATAATCTAGAACAAGTTAGGAATACATAAAACTAGCAAGAGTAATTTAAGATCAATAGATTGTTATAGACAAGGAAGGAAAAGACAAAATGAACAGTTATTGATGGGAAGAAAAGGTGGTTTGTAGCGGAAAAAGTATTTCAATACCTTGCTTAAAGGACTCCACACATTTTTTTTTGTCACAAAAATTCATATAAACCATTAAATATTAAGATGATTTGCAATTATGCTGTTGAATGGATGCCCATGGTGAAAAAAACATCTGAATGTTTCTAATCTTTTTGCTTGTGAACCAAAGGTTTTAGCTAACACTGAAAAGATGAATGTCTTGGCTATTAGGTCCTACCCGCTGCAACAATACTTGGCAGTTAGCCATAAGTAGTTTTGTTTGCTCGTGGGTTGACGTTTACACACACTGTCACTATCCCCTTTGGTGACAAGGTGAGAATGTCTCCTGTGCTCAAAAATGCTGAAGGTAAACCTTTTCTAAAATAATAATGGTGACCATTAACCATTTCTGACCTTCCCTTTAAAAAAAGTGCTAGTTGTCTGGGTGCCATGCTGATCCTCACTGACCCCCAACACATATGTAGCTACTTTGACTTTCCTGATTTGCATACTTTTTCAGAATAAGACAATAAAAAGTAATGAAGCCAAAGGGTCAGTAACTGACCAGGCAGTGTTTAAAAGGAGGTCTGCAATGGCAGGCCTTATATTTCTATTAGAAAATGTTCCCTTTAATTGCATATATAAGGTGCTCAGGCTTGGAACAGTGACATTCATAGTAACATGGGTGGACCTACCACATCCCCCAGTCAGTTTTTCTGGCGGACCCAATCGGACCTTCCATTCTCCTCTATGGAGTTGCGGGTGTCAATGCAAGTGTGTTCATTGACACCCGCCAACATTGGATCCAATCCTGTCTGCTAAAAATAGACAGAAGGGGATCTGTCCTCCCTCCGTCTGGTGGACCAGATTTGATGGCAGTCTGGTGTAAACGTAAACGTGGTCCATTTACATCCAACCGTCCATAGAGGGGAGCAGGCTGTGTCTGTGTCTGCTTGGCATAAGTGGAGCAGACACCGACCTGTCATCCGCCGCTCAGTAGGGAGCAGCGGACAGATTGTGTAATGGGTCAAAGTTTCTCTAGTTTTTATGTTTAGTTTTGTTAAAAACTATGTTTGGGAATGCTTTTTTTTTCAAGAATTATACCTACCTAGGTGGTGCATCTGTCCCCCGGCGCCTCTGCACTGAGAACCAAGCGATCGAACACCACTGATCGCTCGGTTCTGACAGCGTCCCAAACAGAGAGCTGCTGACTGCCAAGTCAGCAGCTCTCTGCACCGCCCTTCTTGCTCACTGGAGCGCTGGGCTGTGGAGGGGCGGGGAGTGGCCGGCTCAGGCTCTCAGAGGCTTTCTGAGAGGCTAAGCTGGGTGTCGGACCATGCACCTGCCGGATCCCGATTTCCACTGTCACGATGAGGTGGTGCCTGGACTGACTTCTGTGACGACAGGAGAGAACGGACTTCAGCCCGCTCTCTGCTGAAAACAGGTCACAGGAGTGCAGAACAAATTTTACTCCTGTGATCTATAGGAGATGTACAGCCAAACAAGCTTTAGCTGTACATCTCCTTTAAACATTTGCTGACTGCCTCCTGTATATTTACTGCGGCAGGCTGGCTCGTACAGGCAAAACAACGTAGATTTACACCGCTCACCTGGGAAGAGCTAGGGGGCGAGTGCGCACCGCCGACGGCGCACTTCCGCCGACGATCAGCAGAAGGGAAGCCGATGAGAGTGTCAGGCGGCTCAGATTGCCGACTTACACCCTTGATTGCTCCCCGCTGAGAGAGAAGGACGGTCGGCTGTTGTAAAGGATAAACCAAAATTAATAGTCTTTGACTCATCCTTAATGGGCTTCTTATACCTCTCTCATTTTGATGGAGGGATAATCACTGCAAACCCCCAACCAAATTAGAAGGCCAAAAATATACAATCAATGATGTCAACCTCCCCCAGTGGGCTATAACACCTTCATTATAACTTTCCAAGAGGGGATGGGACTATGAATTACTCTACTGAAATCGAGCAGTAGAAGAGCTTTTAGTAAACCCATAACTGACCTCCGTAGCTGCAGGTACCATAGAGAAATTCATTTTCCAGGATCACACCACCAAGATTTTGAAGTTGGGTTTCTAAAAGTGTACAGCACTTGCCATTTGTTTATGTTAGTAGACTGCCAGGCTGTCAAGTCCCTGCTTCTACTGGAAATTAGGAGGAGGAGCTGTTTCTGCTACAAAAATTTAAAGATAAAGCTCTAACAATTACCTGCAGCTACAGAGGTCAGTGAGGGCTCATTTAAAAGGTTCTTTACTGTCTGTTAAGAATATATAAATAATTTACTGTCCATAGTCTGGTCACAGGTGCTATTTAAGAGATATAAGAAGCGAATCAACCCACTGGTAGCCAGCCAAAACTGAAATTATAATTTTTTTTGGAGAATTTAAAGTTTTTTTTTACTTTAAACATATGATTAAAATTTTGCAAGTCATCTTAGTATGATCTGGTGTATAAGGATTTGAAAATAAATTGAGTGGAGATTGCCTTTAAATGTAAAATATGATTGATGGTAGAGAGTGGTCTCATGCACTACATAGAATAACAATCAGGGGAGGATAGTTGAGCAAACAGACAAATGCATTAGACAAAATTAACAGATGTACAGTACCTCACAAAAGTGAGTAGTCCCCTCACATTTTTGTAAATATTATTATATCTTTTCATGTGACAACACTGAAGAAATGACACTTTGCTACAATGTAAAGTAGTGAGTGTACAGCTTGTATAACTGTAAATTTGCTGTCCCTTCAAAATAACTCAACACACAGACATTAATAGCTAAACTGCTGGCAACAAAAGTGAGTACACCCCTAAGTGAAAAAGTCCAAAGTGGGCCCAAAGTGTCAATATTTTGTGTGGCCACCATTATTTTCCAGCACTGCCTTAACTCTCTTGGGCATGAAGTTCACCAGAGCTTCACAGGTTGCCACTGGAGTCCTCTTCCACTCCCCCATAACAACATCACGGAGCTGGTGGATGTTAGAGACCTTGTGCTCCTCCACCTTCTGTTTGAGGATGCCCCACAGATGCTCAATAGGGTTTAGGTCTTGGACATGCTTGGCCAGTCCATCACCTTTACTCTCTTTAGCAAGGCAGTGGCCGTCTTGGAGGTGTGTTTGGGGTCATTCTGATGTTGGAATACTGTCCTTCGGCCCAGTCTCCGAAGGGAGGGATCATGCTCTGCTTCAGTATGTCACAGTACATGTTGGCATTTATCGTTCCGTCAATGAACTGTAGCTCCCCAGTATCGGCAGCACTCATGCAGCCCTAGACCATGACACTCCAACCACCATACTTGAATGTAGGCAAGACACACTTGTCTTTGCACTCCTCATATTGTTACCGCCACACGCGCGTCACACCATCTGAACCAAATAAGTTTATCATGGTCTCATCAGACCACAGGACATGTCATGTCCTTAGTCTGCTTGTCTTCAGCAAACTGTTTGCTGTTTTTCCTGTGCATCATTTTTAGAAGAGGCTTCGTTCTGGGACGACAGCCATGCAGACCAATTTGATGCAGTGTGTGGCGTATGGTCTAACCACTGACAGGCTGACCCCCCCACCCATTCAATTCTGCAGCAATGCTAACAGCACTCATACCCTTTATTTCCCCAACGACAACCTCTGGATAGGATGCTGAGCACATACACTCAACATCTTTGGTCTACCATGGTGAGGCCTGTTCTGAGTGGAACCTGTCCTGTTAAACCGCTGTATGGTCTTGGACACCGTGCTGCAGCTCAGTTTCAGGGTTTTGGCAATCTTCTTATAACCTAGGCCATCTTTATGTAGAGCAACAATTCTTTTTTTCAAATCTTCAGAGTTTTTTGCCATGAGGTGCCATGTTGAACTTCCAGTGACCAGTAGGAGAGAGTGAGAGCGATAACAGCAAATTTAACACACCTGCTCCCCATTCACACCTGAGACCTTGTAACACTGAGTCACATTGCACCGGGGAAGGAAAAGGTCTAATTGGGCCCAATTTGGACTTTTGTTGCCAGCGGTTTAGGCATTAATGGCTGTGTGTTGAGTTATTTTGAGGGGACAGCAAATCTACACTGTTATACAAGCTGTACACTCAGTACTTTACATTGTAGCAAAGTGTAATTTCTTCAGATTTGTTACATGAAAAGATATAATAAAATATTTACAAAAATGTGAGGGGTGTGCTCATTTTTCTTAGATACTGTATTTGTCTAGCATTGCACAGGTTTGCAGACTTGTCATGAGGCTTAAATCATAGCAGCATCATTCAAATTAATTTGATAGTGTAAGGCAGGCCAGGAAACTCATCGGCTCCAGAAGCAGCACTTTTTCCCTTTCTTTTACTGTTATAGCTGTAGCAGCTTTTAAAGTAACCATTGCGTACAATGAGATATGTGGACATTTTCCTCATGATCATGGAGGAATTATAAACACTGTCTGCAGTTTTGTAATAAATAAGCTTAAATAGAATAAGTCACCCAGAGCTAAGTGGCAGGTTCTTTTAAAAGGGCACCACCTTACCCACAGATATTTACTGTCATTGTGCTTCCCTGCTACTCTGTTTATCCACTGGAGCATTCCAATAACCAAGTATATGGTACCAGGGTATGTGGGGGCATGTGGCTTTTTCCCTGGATGCAGTACTTGGCTCTAAGTGGCAAATCGCCAGGCATGGTTACTGTCACGTGAGGGAGAGGAGAAGACCATTAACATTAAATGAGGCCTGATGTAGAGCAACAAGCAGATTACATAGGAATCAGGCTCAGGGTTCCTGCAAAGCAAACAGAGTTGAGAGTGGGCAGATGAGATCTGTGGGTGGTGGATGAACCACAAGGAGGTCCTGTCACTTCGCCCTGAATGGGTATAGCAAGAGGTCTCTTTAAAGTTGTATTAAACCCAAAATAAAAAATGTTATGTATTGCAGTTTACGATCATTGGATATGGTCACTGCATTCATTTTCTTGTTTTTTTTCAGGCTTTTTCTCCTGGTTATCTGGCCAGTAACCCTATTCTTGTATTAGCATGCCCCCACTCTGGATGACGGAGCACAGGGCGCAGCTTTGGACAGTCGCACGGTCAGTCTGGAGGGGGAGGAGAGTTTTAGATTCACTAAGAGATTTGAATACACTAACAAATTGAAGCCATATTCCAGCTCACACTCCAGCAACTTTTTATTTCCTTTTGGGATACAGATTTTAGATAAATAAAAACTGATCACTGTAAGCACCCTTGTCAGTGTTGAATAGGTTGTCTCATCCCTGTAACTGACACATCTGCAAGAGAGCTTGCTCTTTTTAAAAACAGTCTTATTGGCCAGATCCCCAGATAAAAACAGAATAAAGCCAAAAAAAATAAAATAAACGAATGCAGTCATCACACCCAAGAATTGATAAGCTGCAACATAATAAATATTTGCTTTTGGGTTTATTACCACTTTAAGTATCAATACAGGTGTCTATAGTCCCCCCATGTCAACAAGCACAGTCTAAACTTTTCACACGGAAAAGAATGGATACTTCAAGAGTCTGCACACTGAATAAAAATGCTTATTGTGCTCTCCTACCTTGCAATCAAATTTTACTTGCATGTTTGAAATTTGCATTATGTAAGCACCACACAAGTCCGCAAGATGGGGAGGGAGGATCATGGGAGTGTAGAGGACAGCTGCCTATCTCTGCAACACTACATGGTTGAGTGAAGACATTCGACACGTTCTAGATTAGATCAGGCTGCAAACGAGGCTCTTTTTGAGTTTGTTTCATATCAGCATATTTTTTATTTTTTATTTTTTTTTAAGACAAGACAGGCAATCAGGGACCATCACCAGAAAGCAGAGTTTTTCAGAACGAAAAAAAGGATTAAAAAACATTAAAATCACAGAAAAAAAGCTTTTTCTAATTTAAAACAGATTACAAGGAACCAAAACAACCAAACAGAAGAGGAGGGGGGGGGGGGGGCGGACATAGGGATTCCAATGGGATTGACAATAAAGATGTAAACATGTATAAAACATTACTAATTGACGATACAAAAACAGCACAGCTTTATTTTTCTTAAATACAACTACACTGCATTACCAATAAACAGAATGCTGCTGTGTATATTTAAATAACCATTTAGTTTAAACACCATTCAGTGCAGTTCCCCTTTTAACAGGATCTGTTTTGGCAATTTAAGGAAAACACATGTCAAAAAATTGTTTTATAATGTAAAACACAATTTCATGGCCGTTGTATTAACAATTTGCCGGAGCAGATCTGAGAAAAGTTACCCTCGCATAGTGAAAAGCAAATGCATACATTAACAGATAAAATGATAAACAAATGGCTGTTTAATCAGCATATGGACATGACCCTCCACCTGTTCTTGATCTACATTGTCCACAATCCGCATCCAGAGCTGGAAACGCATCATGGGAGGTAAAAGCTGCCATTTTCTGATGGCTCAAAGTAGCCTGTTTTTGGTTTGATACATGCAAATCAAACGACCATTTTACACAAAACTGAAAATATAAAAACTGGCAGATTCTGGTGAGATGGAGCACCCATTAGCTTATGTTATTTGTACTGGGATCTCTGCACTGTAAAAGAAAAATAGGAAAATTTTCCTCCTAGACTGCTGTCACCGAAAATGGTAACCCTACTGGAAGATTTACCCTCTCTTTACTTTTCCTTTAGGCAACAATGATTATAAGGACAAAGAGAGAGAGCAAATCTCCCAAGCAGTGACACAGACAGCAAAAAAAAAAGCCTGCCAGAGGTTTCAACCCTTCCCTACATGTACATGTTTCAGTTACAGGTATACTAACACTTTAAAGTGGTTCTAAAGTCTGAAGGTTTTTTTATCATAATGCATTCTATGCATTAATATAAAAAGCCTTCTGTATGCAGCAGCTCCCCTCAGCCCCCCTAATACTTACCTGAGCCCCCTCTCTATCCAGCGATGTCCAAGAGTGCCTAAGCAGTCCAGGACTCTCTCTCCTGTTTGACTGAGACACAACAGAGGCACCTTTGACTCCCACTGCTTTCAATCAAACGCAGTTAGCCAATCAGGAGAGGGAAGGGGCGGGACTGAACAGCAGTTCTGTATCTGAATAGATACACAGAGCTGCAGCTAGGCTCGGGTGCCCCATTGAAAGCTGCCTGCTGTGGGGGCACTCAACAGGAAGGAGGGGCCAGGAGCTCCAGCCAGGGACCCGAGCTGGGCCTGGGCTGCCTTGTGCAAAACCACTGCACAGAGGAGGGGAGTATATCATGTTTGTTATTTTAATAGTAAAAAAAAAGAGAGACTTTACAATCACTTTAAGCTCCTGTCTCTACTCACATACTGATACCATTTTGTATATTGTATATTTTGTTTGGATTTGCAGAAGTGACATTACATTCCTACTTCTGAAGCAGAAAGAGTAAGACTACATAGCAGGTAGTGTAAGGAATTACATAAAGGAAGATCTTACACAACAAGCCTAAAAAAATTTGAAGTTGGGGGTGCCATCCCAAGAGAATGTACCTAAAATCTAAAACAAAATTAAAATAAAAAAAAGCATAAACAAGAGTAATCATATTTTAAGACCTAAAACAGAAAACAATACACATGCATGTATAATACATAAAACAGAGCTTCCAATAATGATTGGCTTGATATATATATAAACCAGAAGAAAGTGAAGCGCCCACTGTCCATATAAACCATACTTTTTTTTGTTCCACCCAACAGAACAAATACAGTTGCAAGCTCGTATTGTTTGTTGTATGGTCATTTTTTTAAAGCCTAAATATCATATTGGATGAAATAAAAATTTTTCCATGTAACTAACTGAACTTACAGACCAAATTAAGTCACAGAAATAGATGTGTTGTCAGATAGATGTTGTATGAACAACCTCCCTTTTTGTAGTCTTACTTCCACTTTTTGGTTGCAGCAGTTATGAATGGTTTCGAAAATGAGAGTGCAGTAAAACAGGCACCAGAGTTAGACCCCATACTCTCAGCGATCGTTACTCAACAGTCCTTATGAGGCACACTCCTTCTCTTTCTCTGATATACAGGTCTGTGGTGAAGGGGTGTGGCTGTTACTCAGCTATACTAGCACACAGCACTGCAATGTGAGGGCTAAAAGGAGCATTTCTAGTCAGAGGAAAAAGTTATCAAAGACATTTCCTGGTGAAAATCAATCACAAATTATAATATGGATAGTTACAGAACTATAAAATGACAAAAAAAAGTGAGAGACTTCAACTGGGCTTTAGATCCAAACTACAAGATTTTTGAACTACCATACCTGTTCCTTTTTTTGTAGTACAGCACAGGATCTTTAGTCTTAACCATGAGTTTTATGCAACTAATTACAGGTGATTGGACACTGGCAAACAAAGCTGCAAGAACAGCTCCCATATAACCTCTCCCACTCCCAGCTTGTCTCTATTGTATAGCAGCAATATGTGAGAGCAAAGCTGTCTTTGAAAACAGATAACCAGGGCTGAGACTTACACCTCAAAGAGATCAGACTGGAGGAAGGATAGGATTCTTCCTATGGAGTACTTCTCAGGGTGGAATTTCCTAGCCTTGCACTACCAAATGTAAGCCTTCTTTTGCGATGGTAGACTTTGCAAGAATCTGACGTCCTAGCTTTTAGAAGTGTAGAGATGAGGGGCAAGTGACCCCTGCCTCTCATAACAGCTTAGACAATAAAGCCAGTGACCAAGAAGCAGCATTGTGGACCAGCCACTGGGACCAGAGGTCAGGACAGATCAGAAGGGCTCCGAGAGAGTCTGTCAAGAGTCTGAATACAACATCCTCCTGGGTCAGTTTAGTGCAAGAAAGATCACTGGGATGCCTTCCAACTCCATATTGCAGAGCAAACAAGGGGGAAGCTTTGGAGGGGGAAAAGCATAGATAAGGCTGAACTGATCGCATGGAGTCATCAAAGCATCCACTGTAAGGGCCCAAGGATAATGGAGCTTGTGTCAAACTTGTTCAGTTTGCTGTGGAGTCTGAAAGAAAAAAGATCCACGTCTGGTGTCCCCAAACTGTGACATAGTGCTTGAAATACCTACAGGTAAACAGACCATTATAGTGGATCCAGATGAGGAAGCCCGCCTGCCAATTAACCATACCAGGGATGTGCACAGAGGTTAGGGCTGGAACATGGAGTTCTGACTAAGCCAGAATGAGATCCACTGAGTGACTTCTAGTGCCTCCCTGATGGTGGATGTAAATCCCTGCTGTGGCTCTGACTGACTGCAATCTGGTTGGGTGACCCTGCAATCGAGGGGTCCGGCATTGGATGAATTGTTCAGCTAATGGGAGATTGAGCTTTCACCAGTGATCAAGTCACCTGTACAGAGATGGTATCTAGGAGGGTATCCAGCCCAACAGACTGACATCCACTGAGTACCTTCAAAGCCCATGAAAGTAGGATTTTCCAAAAGGAAGCATCTAGTATTGCTGGTCAGGCTCATGAGGTGATCCAGAGTCCGCTTGTTCCATGCAGCCAAATTGTTGAGTTTTAATGGCCTGGAGTGACACTGGGCATAATTTGACACTACCATCAGACTCAGAATGAGATTACCATCAGACCCTGAACTCTCATGCGAACAGAGGAGTGGGTCTTAGACCAAAGTGGTCAAACATGTGAGCAGAGGGACAGGAGCTTGCCCTGAGGAAAAAAGACACAGCCCAGATTTTTCAAGCAATGAGTCAGATCCAGCATAGACTTTTGGAAATTGAGGATCCATGCATATCTCTGCAGAGTCTGCACTATCCTTTTGACATTGTCTGACAGAACCTGGACCGACTGTTCCTTCAGCAGGAGATCATCCATATAACCAATTATGTGGACACCTTAAGAGCAAATCAGAGCCAAGACAGGTGCTAGGACCTTGGCGAAGACCCAAGTTGTCAAACAGATTAAAGGGAAAAGCAACAAATCAGTAATGTGTATCCACAGTAAAACGTGATGTGGAGGGAACATAGGGATGTATAAGAAGGCATTTTTGATGTCCACGGAGGCCAGAAGGTCCCCCCTGTTGAAAAGGGAGGCAATTACTGATCTGACAATTTCGATGCTGAATTTTTGTACCCAAAAGAATGTGTTAAGAATCTTCAGGTCCAGAATGAGGCAAAACGCTTCCTTTTGTCTTGGCAACAGCTAATAGGTTAAAATAGAACCCCTAGAATCTTTCTTGATATGGGACAGAGGCTAAGACTCCTGCTGGAGAGTAGTGTATAGATCCACCTGCTTTGGCAGAGGGGATGGCAAATTTGAGAGCATGAAGCAGGGTGGAGCTAGAGATTGGAACTCTTTTTTGCAGCTCCTAAATCCAAAGCTATGAACTGTCTGAAATGTCTTGGGACCAGATGGCCAAGAAGAGTAACACGAGCTTCCCCACTCTGAAAATTGGGAGTATACCACATCAACGGGGACCGCATTTCATATCCTTCCTTTATAGAATCCTCAGAATCCAAAGCAGTATCATCCTCCTCCTCTAGGAGAATAACCGTAGAAAGTGGAAGATCGTAGACAGACTCTGGAGGAGAGGCTGTGTAATGGTTCTGGAACCTCAATCAGGCTCAAAATGGATTTCTGCTGCTGGTTCTAATTAAGTAATTTTTTAGTGCATGCACAAGAAATACCACACTGAGACATGTTCAGATAAGTGATACTTCTGTTTATTTCTACCGCATATGTGGGTTATATATTGAGTAGGTTCTGTCGTCATAAGCATTATTTGATTATTTGCAGCTTTCTGGTTGGTTATGTCCATTATAAGGTTAACTCCCTCCAAGTTATGAATGTTATCTTTGTGGAAGGGCTCCGTGTGGAGGCGCCATCTTCCTCACAAAAATTCCATCTCGACGGAGGGGGTGTTTAGTAACGGCCATTTTAACTAATACAAAAAAAAGCATATTTACATGTATAGAAAACCAGACATAGAAAAATAGACATTTTGCCTAATTCATCAGTGTTCATTACTTTCTTTCACAGTTGGGGGGAATTTTTGCAGCCCTTGCAATCTGAGGCCCCAAAAAAGGCTGAATGACTGCCCATAAATATAGACATAGTGGCGGAAAACGCCTATAGCACTTTGCAGTTAAGTCAGCATGATGCGCCACATTCCAAGGTGAGCAGCCATGCAAGAGCCAACATTACAGGCTGGCACCGCATGTTCTTTCAAGGTAGGTTCTGGGTATGGTCCCCAAGGCTCAGCTAGGGGCAACTGATCTGGGTAATTGCAAATCAGGAGAGCCACAGTAACTATGGAGAAGATAGAAAGTTGCTAGAAGAGTCTTGAGCAAAATATAGTAATAAAGGAGTGATGTGCTTCTCTCAATAGAGAGAAGCTTTCCACCATCTGAGGACACTAGAAAAAACTGACACTTGCTGGGAGCAGGAGGGGTTATATTTGGCTTGCAGCTCTTTTTGCCAATGTCCGATCACCTTAAGATAGCTTCTTATAACCCATGGTTAAGACTAAAGATATTGTGTCCTGTATGCTTAAGAAAGATATTGTGTCCTGTATGCTTAAGAAATGTCATTATTGCTTTACCAGACAAATTATTTGTATTTGGTACAGCCAGTTTTACGATTTACACACCTCTGCCACATTGCATGGTAATACAGGTGGCACATTTATTTCCAGGTTCAGTAATGCAGTTTTAGGTGTCAACTTTCCTTCTTCGGCCTGCATCATCACCCCTGTCCAGTGAGCATAAAAGTGACCGAGGGACAGAGCTGGCTTACTGCCTTCCCATGAAGCCAAGCAATGAAGTTTATCCAGGGGGTAGCAAAGAGATCTTCCTGGCTGTGCTGCCTGGCACAGCATGCACATCTTAAGTGTGGCTGAAATTGAATACTTTGGCGGGTAAAACTGTAAACAGTCATGTAGGTCAACTGAGTATTAAGTGGATTGCTTAGAGTTTCACTTTAGTGAAGAAAAAAAATATTTTTTTTGAATTAAGTTTAATATGTTCCATTGGCAGATAGACAAGGGTTTCCTACTCTTAAAGTAATTGGGCTAACTGCTTCCCCCCGCCCCCTCAATGTAACATTTAGCCCCACTGGAAAACACAATGGGACCTACATCCAGTTGCCATTTAGGATGCCTCATAATATGGAACCTCTCTCTTAATATGCATTTGTCAAGTATGACAAAGGGCAGCAATGCTCAGCAGACAATCTCATTTTAGTTAAATTTAGAAAATGCAAAATGTATTCTTAATGACTGATTGCTCTGTGATATACTGTACTTGTATGGTACACTGCCTTTCTGATTCATCTTCACTTATGTAACAGTCAAAATAAAATTAGGTTGACTGCTTTGTATTACTGTACTCTGCAATGTCTATGTGAGTCCAGAAGAGTAACGATATACCTCAAAGAACCATGCCATATTTGCGTATATAGCTCATTTTTTTTTAGCATAATATATGAGCTAGAACTGCCTTAGAAAATAGTGTCACCACAATAACAATTCAATTATTTCTCTCTTACAATGGAGTATGGAAAAGAAAAAGGACAGCACGTACTTTAAAAAGCAATCATTGCCCAAACATACTGATAAAGAAAACAAATAAGGCAAATGTGACTGCTGTGGGAGCGACTTGACTACCTTCCTACAATGTTGGGTCTCTTGCTACTCCACCTTTTATTATAAACCGACAACCCTTTAAATAGGACAATAATATTTGCCAAACCTAAATCAAAGGAATCAAGAGACAAAAAAAATGTTATCAATTATTTAAATGTTTTTGCATTGCATTATGAATAATTTCCTCAAGAAGGTAATGCCAGACACTGAAAAGTAGCTTTCTCCTGATCATATTTTACAACAGTCCAATACATCTCTAAAAAGGAGTAGCTAAACTGTAACAAGAGTTAATGTCCTTGCTGTCATTAATCAAAAATTTACATTTCCACTGCCTGGTTATATTACAGTGTTTATATATGGATTCCTTTAGGCCGAGTTCAGCCTCTAAACCCTGTCTCCAGAATCACAGGAAAAGCAATTTTAGAATACCACACAACCAACATAAGGAATTTGGATTTGTCAGTGTGATCTGCTATCAAGTCATTAGAGACCTGAAAGGAATTAGAGAAAACATTTTACTGACTCTATGCATAAATAAATTATGGATAATTCAAAAAGGGCTCTATTTTGAGTAGAATGTGGCAAGAAGCAATACCTAGCAGTTATTCACTGCTATTCGGGGAACAGATGAACATCACTTTCCTCTGTGACAATTTTTCAGTGAGCTACTGTTGTCACTATCCTCAGTTCCATATACAGTACAGTAGGACGGTAATGCTGTTGAGGGTCTACTATGGTGTAACATATTGTTAAGCGACCCGTGCATTTAGCTCTTAAAGAGTGAGTTCACCTTTACCAAAAACTGCCTAGGCAGCATGTGAGGGAGTTTGAATCAGAGAAAGCGCTTACTTCTGTGATTGTGGAGGTGAGCAGTATTGACTAGGCTTCACTTAGCAATGTGCTGGGAGTTTTCTAATTAGGCTTTAGGAAGTACATAAAATGGTCTACACCCATAGCAAGGGCATTATTCAACTTCAGTCAAAGCTGAACTAACCCTTTAAATACCCCTTTTTGCAAAATAGCACAGGTTTAAAAGATTTGTTTGCAAATGGAGAGTAAATTTTTACCTCCTGCTGCCTGCCCTGTCCAACGCTGCTCCACTGATGAGGAATCATCCCTACAAGTCTGCTGGGAAACCAACACTTCTAGGAGTATTCCTCTCCTATATCCCCTGAAGCGTTCAGTGGTTTCGCCACAGATCCTTACAGTGGTTGTTCCCACAGATCCTTAAGCCCCGTACACACGATAAGAAATTCGGAAGGGAAAATTCGTCCGACGACCGATCTGCCGATTTTCGGCTTGTTAGTATGTTGCTTTCGACAGCCGACTCAGACTTTTCGGCTGACAAAATCCTGATGTGCAGGCTATAAAATTTTTGTCCTCCGTCAACACACGTCCGATTTTCGTCTCATTAGTACAGATTTCAACGGGGAAAAATCTTATGAGCAAGACAAGGAATGCTCAGAGAGAAAGAACACATACAAAGCAATCCAACACATGAAATCACTTCTGAAGTAGAATTCTGTCGTACGGGAAAATTCGTGTGCAGTCTAGAACACATTCCAACCAAAGGACACGCACTCTGGACAAAAGACGGACGACCGGTCGGGGGAAATTCGTAGCGTGTGTACGAGGCTTAACTGTGTCAATCTGAACAGCACCAAAATGTGCATGCACTGCAAAGCACAAATGGGGGAGATTCCCTAAAACTGGACCAATCAGCATCTATCTTCAGCTTTTTCAAGTAGGCTTTGGAGATAAAAGACAGACACTGATTGGCTGCCATGCACAACTGCTCCAGATTCAGGCTGCTACAGTTTTACTAAATTTACCTTAATGCACAGTGGACTACAAAGCACTAAAATGCCTCATTGACAACATTTTTTGTGCCTTGAGAGACAATACATTTTAACAGGCCGCATCACAACTCCGCTTTGTGAGTGGAACTGAATGAAATGTCAAATGTGATATTTCAATAAAGTTATAACAAAAGATTGTCGCATCGGCACAATTGCAATCAGTAGGGCCTGCTGTTGCGAATTAGTCCTAAAGGTCTTTCTCATGCTGTGGCGTAGGAAAATCATAAATATTTGAAACTGTCACAAATCTGTGATCAGTAGATACAGATATTATTGGCAGCTAAAGTGTATACTTTAGATACAATACTTGACTTGCTCAAGTCAAGCTTTGTTGAGCCCTGCCATCTAATATTTTGGCCAGTAAAGTTGCCTATTGCAACTAAGGACGAGCAACAGGAAGGCTTAGGAAGCCAGATTGGGAAGGGACAAATGGAAACGAAAAAACCCAAAAAGGGAAGTTCGGCTCCCCCTTCCCCCGCCACATTTGGTTTGTATTTTTTGCTGAGGGGGGGTACCTGTCGCAACTAGACAATACAAGCCAAAGTTATCCCTTTACATCACAGGTCTTGGAAGGCTGTGGGACCATTCACAAAGTGCAGCGTGGCTCACCCATCAGCAGTGGGCAGCCAGCAGTGAAGTCGCAAGGAGGCACAGCCGGCTGCCCACAGCTAGCATGCCGGCACCGGGGACTAACGAACGGTGAAAAAACCAGCTCAGATGAAGACAGCACTGGATCCTTGGACAGGCAAGTGTCCTTTTAATAAAAGTCAGCAGCTACAGTTTTTGCTGTTGCTGACTTTTACTTTTCGCACATCTAACTGAAACTCCTCTTTAAAGTGAAGCTATCATAGGATTTACATTTTGTTAAACATGTAGCATGTTTAAATGTAACACTGAAAAGTATTTATTACTTCTCACAGCGGTGACAATCCACTTTACTCTCCAGAAGTAAGGTGGCATTTTCTGTCTATGCATCATCAAGGGTCATCATTTGATTTTCTGGACTGGGACGCTGGTTCAGTGAGGTCCCAATCATATAAAGCCTTGTGTCTATGCAGTTCTTGGCTTTGTTCTCAAATGTCTGACACATATGAGCCCCCCCTGCCGCTTTTCACCTTGTGACTGTTCACTGGGGGAAGAGGAAACTGAGTAAATGCTTCCTCATGAATGCAACAGGCAAAGTCTCTGGAGTGGAGCTCAAGGAAAACTTTTTAATGATAAAAGATGGAGCTTTTCTGAAAAATGATACTGGGGCTGTACAGTGCCTTGAAAAAGTATTCACACCCCTTGCGATTTTCCACATTTTGTCATGTTACAGACAAAAATGTAAATGTATTTTATTGGGATTTTATGTGATAGACCAACAACAAAGTGGCACTTAATTGTGAAGTGGAAGGAAAATGATAAATGGTTTTCAAAATTTTTTACAAATAAATATCTGAAAAGCGTGGTGTGCATTTATATTCAGTCCCGCCGAGTCAATAATTTGTAGAACCACCTTTCGCTGCAATTACAGCTGCAAGTGTTTTGGGGTATGTCTCTACCAGCTATGCACATCTACAGAGTGACATTTTTTTCCCATTCTTCGTTGCATAATAGCTCAAGCTCTGTCATATTGGATGGAGAGGTACAGCAATTTTCAAGTCTTGCCACAGATTCTCAATTGGATTTAGGTCTGGACTTTGGCTAGGAAATTCTAACACATGCATATGCTTTGATTCAATCCATTCCATTGTAGCTCTGGCTGTAAGTTTAGGGTTGTTCTGCTGGAAGGTGAACCTCCACCACAGTCTCAAGTCTTTCCAACAGGTTTTCTTCTAGGACTGCCCTGTATTTGGCTTCAAACATCTTCCCATCAACTCTGATTAGCTTTCCCATCCCTGCTGAAGAAAAGCATCCCCATTAACTAGATTTTAGTTAGGGGTATCAGAGTAAAGGGGGCTGAATACAAATGCATGCCACACCTTTCAGATATTTATTCAAAATTATGTGCCACTTTGTGTTGGTCTATCCCATAAAATCGTAATAAAATAAATGTATGTTTTTGGCTGTAACATGACAAAATGTGGAAAATGTCAATGGGTATGAATACTTTTTCAAAGCACTGTCTATTGTGAGTTCAGTAATGGTTCATAAAGACTTGCAAAGTTACTGAAACATACACTTAAAGGTGAAAACTATTACAGGAAAAAAAAAAAATCAAGATTTACATTAACATACAAATTCTTCTGCCTATATATCTGGATCCACTGATCATCTTAATAAGCGGTTTCACTGGTTAGTTTTTGCCTCGGAGCAGAGATATGATACTATCATTTTGCACAGGGCAACAAAGACCCAAAGCCCAGCCCTGTTGATATACTTCTCAGAACTTACGCTTCTCTCAAGCCAGCTTAGTGTTCTGCAATCGTGAGTCTTTAGTCTGTTAATGAGCTGGATTCTGGGAAGCTGTGTGTTTATTGGACCTCTAATTACTATGGAATCTGTACAGTAGTACAGCTCGTTATAATCAGCAGTAGTAAGCTGCAGACAACTGAATTACAGTGTAATACGGTTATTAACACGTTGACTGAAACTTGGGCCAGTGTCAACCCTGTAAATAAATAACTTACTGAAATGGAATTCGGACAATTTTTAGATAATCCTGAGTATATTTATAAAATATCTTGGAAAGAATTGTTAACTGTGCTGCCAACAGCAACCTGGCCACAGCAGCCAACCTGCATAAAAAAAAAAAAAAGACAGCAGCAGTCAGACTGGTTGCCATGGGCAACACACACATTCCTTTTCTCCATCATAAAAAAGACCCCTGCAATTCAGTTAGCTGTAAAATATGTTCCTTAAAGGGTTAGTTCACCTTTACAGAAAAAATGTCAGGTTAAACTAACACTGCACACGCTTCCCCACCTTCTAGTCCCTGCTGTACTTACTCCTGGGGTTGCCAATGTGTCAGCACCCCCGCAGCCGGTTCAGCGGTATAGGGAACTGAAATCTCTGCTCTTCTCTTTCAGTGCTTCTGGAACGATACAGATCGATTCTGATTGATTAGCGCTGTCACTGAAGTGGGAGAAGGGCATGGATTTCAAATCGCTGGACCAGCTGACAGCTCGTGAACCCTGGAAAAATGTACAGTGGGCACCGGGGAGGGGGGGGGGGTGAGGATTTAGGAGGGTGTCTGTTAGTTCTCCTTTAAATTTTGATTGTATAGGTGAACTGTTATTTCTGTCAAACAGAACATCAAATTTAAAAAATATATATTCGTCTTACCTTCTTTGGCTGCAGACGGAGGAGCTGAAGCTGAGGCACACAACCGGCCATAGAAGTGAAATGGCTGTCTGCCCCTGTACTCATGTACGACCTAATTTCCAAAACTCAACACTTTTTCTTTTGGTAAAATACATTGTACATGCATGTATGGTTAAATTCCAAAGCATCGTCATTTACATGCAAACAGGGACAAACAGCCATTTAATTCTATGGCTGGCTGTACGCCTCACCTGCAGCTCCTTGGCAACAAGAAAATAACACGTTTTTTACACTAGGAATATTTTAAGCATAGCTACATCCGTGTGCATGTAGCTTAAGGGTCAATCTACCCCAAAGTGTAATTTCAGTAATAAGAGATGGGTGGTAGGCAGAATCACAAGCAGGTTCCCTAATGCCCAGCTGAAGTCTCTTAGCTTTTTACTTAATAGTCCTGTAAATGTTGTATGTTACTATCCACAACTAGTTTTGGATAGGAAAGGTTTTAAAATACAGTGAAACTGTTATCTGCCCTCGAACTACAGAGCTCTGAGCTGGCAGAGCTGAGTAACAGCCACACCCCTCAGCACAAGTGTCTTGCATTGCATAAAAGGGTCTTTCTGGTGCCTAAAGGACTGCACAGTCATACAGGCACCCTGCATAGCTGCTGTAACAGGAAAGTGGAGGTAAGCTATAAACATGAAGGTTGTTTGTACAATTTCTATCTGTCTGCATATCTGTTTTGATGCATTAATTCTCTTGAAATGAGATCTCACTGTCATAGCTAATGACTATTGCAGTCAGTCACGGAATTGGAGGTGTTGCCACCTTCACTGAATCTATCCTACTCCTCTTGTTGCATTTTCTTTAATAAAAATAAATTCAAATCTTATAAGAGTGGGACAATTACAGTCCATGTGAGCTGAAAGGAACCATTAGGTGGTCTAACTCTCCAACATTTGAAAACTAAAACAACAGAGCCGGCATATGGACTGACCCTTTAACCCCTTCCTGGTGGCCTTTATGTGTCTCATAATGACAGAAGGCAGGACAGACTTCCCGATCACATGATCATGGGGGTGATAAGGCATAGCCTTCTTGCTGCCATTGTTTTACGTGGTCGGCAAGAGGTTAACAGAAGTAACATCCAATACAGAGTATTTCCACATGGCAACAGTTTGGAACTCCAACAGCCCTTTCTCAAGTCACAGATAGTCAACAGCACATAATAACACACTAATAAAGGTAAAATATAACATAATTTCACTGAGGGAGTAGTTCAAGTTATTAATGCGAAGTAAGAAACTCTTTAGGTTACTTTCAGATTTTGCAAGTTTCTCCATATTTTTATTATTGTATTAACACATATATAGAATTGTGGATTAGCCCCTAACTCTGCATTGTTACTCAATCTCCCTCTACCTAAACAATTATTCACAGGGGAAGACATTTTTTTTGTCACTTGGCCAACTTGTTGACTTTTAATTGAAAAAGCACCACTTTTACTACTTTATCTCTTCTGCCTCATGTCTGAAAACACAAATTTAATTTTTTTACATTTTTTTTTGTTATTACTTTTAAAGCCCAGCTCAGCTTCCCTTTCATCTTCCCTCACCCTTTCCTGCACCTAAACTTTAAAACAACTGACAGCATACAAACCATAATTCCAAGTGTCTCAATTGAGGTCACCTTACGAATGCGGTCCTTCTTCATCTCTGTCATGCAGTGGGCAGTTTTCAACGCTTTCTAGATGACATTCTATGCAGCATTACACTGAGCCCAATTATCATGAGGACCCTAGGCTCCGAAGGAGTGTGCAAGACAGCCTAGGCTTACCAGAAGGGGTTAATGATGCTGAATTTCAGGTAAGTAGCGCAATTACAATTTTTTTCCCCCTCATACAACAGGGCATACATGTTTCAGTTGTAAAAACAAAGCTAGGTTGGCTTTTAAAGTGTACCTATATTTTTCTTTGGCACACTAGTTAATAAAAGCCTAATTTTACTCCTCTGTAGAGGCCCGTCTCTTACACGTCCTAATGATGGTCAGCATCTCCATAGGGAAAAAAAATGGGATTTTTGTAACCGTAAAATTCATTTCTCTGAGTTCATCGAGGGACACAGGGCTCCATAAACCACAACTAGTGGGTTACATTGCCTCTTCCAGGAGAAGGAGTAGCAGAACAAAAAACACCTGTCTACACCCATGGGCTGTCCTCAGCTGGTATATAACCCTCATCTCTGCTCTAGGTAATTAGTTTAGTAGCAAGCAGTATTAGAAGTATCAGAACTCCATAGAGAGGTGGGTGCTGTGTCCGTCAATTAATTTAGAGAAGTGGATTTTATGGTAAGTACAAAAATCCCATTTTCTCTTTCATTCATCGATGAACACAACGCTCCATAGGTAACTAATGGGACGTCCAAAAGCAGTGCCAAATGAAAAATGAGGAGTGGGGAAAATAACCCAAAGCTAAACATAGGAGCCCTTAACCAGGACACAGGAGCCTTAACGGCGTCAAAATTGCCCCATCTGAAAAATAAAGGTTTAAAGAAAAAACACCTCTCAAGAGGGAACAGCCCCTCTTAACCACTTACCGCCCGCCCGCCGTCATATGACGGTGGGACGGTGCGGCTATTATCCTGGGCGGACGTCATATGACGTGACCCAGGAAATGCACGGCAGGCGCGCGATCGCGGGCGCGCCGCCGTGCACTGCCGGTGTCGGGGTGTCCCCGGGACACCCCCCGTCACCGGCAGGGGGGAAACAGCCACTGGGCGTGGCTGTTTCCCACGTGATCGGCTGTGTTCCAATGACACAGCCGATCACAATGGAGGCGGCCGGGAGATGACTGCGCATGCGCGATCGGGAGCGTGCAGCGCGGTCATGTCGGTGGCACTGTGTTCCGTAGGAACACAGCTGTCACCGGCAGTAGTAAACAGTCACTGACAGTGACTGTTTACTATGTGATCGGCTGTGAATACATTCACAGCCGATCAGAAAATGTAAACAAAGAGCAGTAACTGACTGTTACTAGCTCTTCTCCCCTCACACAGTTTCCAGTATGAGGGGAGCAGAGCTAGAAATAGTGAGTTACTGCTCTGTACACAGGTCAAAAGTAAAATCACACTAATAAAGGTCCCCCCCCGCAGTCCTCAGCCCCCCCCCAATGTCACCTGTCACCCAACAGTCACCTCATCAGTGCCCAGAAATTGACACCCATAACGTTCACATGTGAGCGCAGCGATCGCGGGCAGAATCACAGCGATTCTGCCCGCAATCCGGAAATCATTGCAAATTGCGGGACGCCTGTGCGTTGCCCGTTTTTTGCAATAGCACCCCAAACGCTGTGCAATGTTGCCACCATTTCCACCTGCCAAATCGCTGTAACATCGCGCAAACAACGCATGACGCCCAAAAAAGGTACAAGAGCTTCTTTGGGGCGTCATGCGTTGTTTGCGTGATGTTACCTCGATTCGGCAGGCGGAAATCGCAGCAACATCGCACAGCGTTTGTGGTGCTATTGCAAATCACGGGCAACGCACAGGCGCCCCACGATTTGCAATGATTTCTGGATCACGGGCAGAATCGCAGTGATTCTGCCCGCAATCGCTACGCTCACATGTGAACATAGCCTAAAGTTCACCGGTCACCAGAGACTGCCATCAGTACTGCCGTGCACCAACGCCCGTCACCTGTCACCCATCAGTGACCATCGCCCGTCACCCCATCAATCACCGTCACCTGTCACCCCATCAGTCATCGTCACCTGTCACCCCATCAGTCATCGTCATCTGTCACCCTATCAATCGTCGTCACTTGACACCCCATCAATCATCGTCACATGTCACCCCGTCAGTGATTGTCATCTGTCACCCCATCAATCATCGTCACTTGTTACCTCATCAATCATCGTCACCTGTGACCTCATCAGTCATCGTCACCTGTCACCCCATCAGTCATCGTCACCTGTCACCCCATCAGTCATCGTCACCTGTCACCCCATCAGTCATTGTCACCTGTCACCCCATCAGTCATCGTCACCTGTCACCCCATCAGTCATGCAATCACTTACTGACCGCCTAACGACTATATGCGTCGGCCATTAAAAGCTAAATACTGGGGTTATGGCAGCAGATAGCCCCCATAACCCCGGTATTTTTTGAAACGGCGGGCGGTCGGCTTTCAGATAAGGGTGGTCCCAGTGGCGGATTCGCCGCGGAATTACCCTTACGGTGCAGGGGAAGAGGTGCCCCCCCCCCTCCTGCCGCGTCCCAGACGTTTTCCCAGCTTACCGGACCCGCCGGCAGCGGGGAAAACTATCCGGTCCCGGATCCTCAGAGACAGGAAGTCGAGTGAGGGCAAGATGGCCCTCACTCAACTCTATGGTCTTGGAGGACCGGAGCTACGTCAAAAGACGTTGCCTAGCAACCGGTTTAAAGGGCCGCTTTTTTTTTTTGCTTTTTTTTTTTTCCTCTTTCAACAATTTTTTTTTTCTTTTCTTTTTTAGTGTAGTTGTGAGGTGTGAGGTCTTTTTGACCCCAGATCTCACAATAAAGAGGACCTGTCATGCCTATTTCTATTACAAGGGATGTTTACATTCCTTGTAATAGGAATAAAAATGATCAAAACATTTTTTTTTTTAAACTGTGTAAAAATAAAAAAATAATAAATAAAATAAATAGGAAAAAAAAAAAAAAAAAAAATTAAAGCGCCCTGTCCCCATTAGCTCGCGCGCAGAAGCAAACGCATACGCAAGTCCCGCCCACATATGTAAACGGTGTTCAAACCATACATGTGAGGTATCGCCGCGATCGTTAGAGTGAGAGCAATAATTTGAGCCCTAGACCTCCTCTGTAACTCTAAGCTAGTAACCTGCAGAAATTTTTAAAATGTTGCCTATGGGGATTTTTAAGTACCAATGTTTGGCGCCATTCTGTGAGCATGCGCAATTTTGAAGCATGACATGTGGGGTATCTAATTACTCGGCATAACATTGTCTTTCACATTATGGAAAAAAATTGTGCTAAATTTACTGTTTTCTTATTTTTTAGTTAAAAAAAGTGAATTTTTTTCAAAAAAATCGCATCTGGAAGACTGCTGCGCAAATATGGTGTGATAAAAAATATTGCAACGATCTCCATTTTATTCTCTAGGGTCTCTGCTAAAAAAAAATATATAATGTTTGGGGGTTCCAAGTAATTTTCTAGCAAAAAAAATGATTTTAGCTTGTAAACACCAAGTGTCAAAAATAGGCCCAGTCTTAAAGTGGATAAATGGACAACTTTGTGTAAAGCGCTACTTGGATGTTAGGCCTATGTGTGTGGCCAGGCTGTGAAAAAGTGTTACACATGTGGTATCGCCATACTCGGGAGGAATAGCAGAATGTATTTTGGGGTGCAATTTTTGCTATGTACATGCTATGTGTTAGAAATATTGCATAAATGGACAGCTTTGTGTAAAAAAAAATGTGTTTTCATTTTCTTTCCACATTTTCCAAAAACTTGTGGAAAAAAATGACATATTCAAAAGACTCATTATGCCTCAAAAATTATACGTTGGGCTGTTTGCTTTCCAAAATGGGGTCATTTTATGGGGGTTTCCATTGTCCTGGTGCTCCAGGGCCTTCAAAAGTGCGATAGGTTGTCAGGAAATTATATGTGTAATTTGTGCTCCTAGAATGCCGGACGGGGCTACTTGAATGTTAGGCCTCTGTATGTGGCCAGGCTGTGAAAAAGTCTCACACATGTGGTATCGCCATACTCAGGAGGAGTAGTAGAATGTGTTTTGGGGTGTAGTTGCAAGTATACATGTGCTGTGTGAGAGAAATAACCTGTTAATATGGCAATTTGTAAAAAAAAAAAAAAAAAAAAATCTTCATTTTGCAAAGAGTTGTGGGAAAAAAATGACAACTTCAAAAAACTCACCATGCCCCTTATTAAATACCTTGGAATGTCTACTTTCCAAAAAGGGGTCATTTGGGGGGTATTTGTACTTTCCTGACTTTTTAGTGTCTCAAGAAATGAGATAGGCCTTCAGTACATCAGGTGTGGTCAAGTGTGATCAGTTTTCAATGATTCGCACCATAGCTTGTGGACTCTATAACTTTCACAAAGACCAAATAATATACACTTACTTAGGTTATTTTTACCAAAGATAAGTAGCAGTATAAATTTTGGCCAAAATTTGTGAAGAAAAATGACTAATTTGCAAAATTTTATGACAGAAACAAAGAAAAATGCGTTTTTTCACGATATTTTCAGTCTTTTTTTATTTATAGCACAAAAAATAAAAAACCCAGTATTGATCAAATACCATCAAAAGAAAGCTCTATTTGTGTGAAAAAAGGACACAATTTTTGTATGGGTACAGTGTTGCATGACTGAGTAATTCTCAGTCAAAGTGTAAGAGCGCTGAAAGCTGAAAATCGGTCTGGGCAGGAAGGGGGTGAAAGTGCACTGTAGGCAAGTGGTTAAACAGCTGCAGTCAAAAGAAGCATCCGCAGATGCCAAAGTATCTACCTTATAGAATTTTGTAAAGGTATGAATGCACGGGGGACCAAGTGGCCGCCTTGCAAACTTGAGATATTGAAACCCGACGATGGAAGGTTCAAGGAGCACCCAGCGCCCGAGTAGAAAGCGCCATGACAGGGAAAGGTGGACCCTGACCTTCAATGGAATAGGCCTGAATCACCGTCTGTCTGATCCATCTGAAGGTGGTAGCTAAATAAGCGGCCAGCCCTTTTCTTGGTCCATCCATAACCACAAAAAGCAAGTCTGACCTCCGAAAAGACTCAGTAGCTGCCAGATACACCCGAATCGCACAAACCACATCCAAGGTATGCAAAACAAATTCCTTGAGATGAACCAGCTTGAGACACAAGAAAGGCAACACAATGTCCTCATTCAAATGGAAGTCAACTTTGGGCAGGAATGATAGACAGGGACAAAGAACCACTTTATCCCTATGAACCACTAAATGAGGACTGTGACAGGATAATGCCGCCAATTCCGAAACCCTGTGGGCCGAGGTAATAGGCACCAAGAATTTAAAATTCTGGGATAATATAGGCAAGGGAATCTCTTGAATATTCTCAAATGGAGGTTTCTGGAGAACCAAAAGCACTAACTTTAAATCCCACGGGGGCAAGAGAGACCGTACAGGTGAGGCCACAAGTCGAACCCCCTGAATGAAGGTACGAACTAAACAGTGCTTGGCTAGGGGTTGCTGAAAGAAGATTGCCAAGGAAGACACCTGGCCCTTGATGGTACTCAAGGCCAGCTTCTGTTCAACGCCCTGTTGAAGAAAAGGTAATACCTGAGCCAGAGAAAAGGAGGATGAGCGCCAATGGACTCACACCAAGAAATGTACGCTTTCCACGTACGATGGTATATCTTGCTGGAAGACGACCTCCTCGCCTTCACCATAGTAGAGATCACTGATCCAGACAGACCTCTATCCCTCAGTACCTGGCTTTGAACAGTTAAGCCATTAAAATCAGCAACTGTAAAGCAGGATGGTAGATCAGCCCTTTGGACAACTGGTCTTCTCTGAGAGGAAGTTCCCAATGAACGTTTATAGCTTGGAAAATCCTCGCTCTTGATTCCTCACAGGAACTGCGGAAGAAGCCTTAGCCGAGGATGATACTGACCTTACCGTGGCCCTTGGATGCCTGCGGAGTCTTGCAGAGGACCCCGTGACCCAGTCATGAAGTTCAGTATCCTCCTGTGAAGTCGAACCTGCTAAAGGAGCTGCATGTAAGACTGTGCAGGTGGATACCACCAGACACAGAACCTGTATGCAAAATGGGAGAGAGAACTATCTGTGTGAGAGCAGCCGGTAAATTAAGGCCTGGGTTTCCTGAAGTTTGTGCAAAGGAAGGACCACCCTGGTCAGAAATAGAATTAGACTTGGGTAAATCAATTCCTTGGACAGGGATAGGGGGGGGGGGGCCTTAGGTAGTTCAGACATCACCTGAACCTTTGCAGGAATAAAATCAGCACAAGGCGACTCAGGAACTATAAAACCTGAAAATTACAAGCTTTGTCCCCCTTTCTGGGTGCCCCCAAAATAAACATTTGGCGGATCTTGTTGACGCTCTCCAAAGACGTTTACGGGGCCGGAAACCAGCAAAGATATCCCCCCACCCCCATAATGGAATGAGTCTTGTCTGCTGTTCCGGGGAAGCTAGCTCTAGGCTAATCTGACCAAGGTTGCTTGGAACCTCCCGGAAGACTTAAAAGATCTATTTCCCCTATTCTCTGTCCCAGAAGCACAAAACAATTTTCTATGGGCTAAGAAGGAGGGCCCCCGTCTTCAGCGAAGCTCCTTCCCTTTCCTTGACTGTGGCAGGAAGGTACTCTTCCCTATCGTGATACCCTTAATTATGTCATCCAGGGTAGCCCAAAACAAGTGATCCCCTTGAAAGGGCAGATCAATGAGAGCTTTATTAGAGACTTGGCCTGCAGACCAATTCTTAAGCCACAGCATGCGCCTAATCATCACCGCTGAAACAAAGTTTGGACAGCACAGGAGCTGTATCCAAAGCTGCATCACAAATAAATTGCAGCCCATGGACCAACTGGTCTGCTAAATCAACATAAGCAGTGGGAACCTGCTCATTCCTCAGACCCTGGCGCAAAAACTTGGCCTATTAAGTTAGGGTCTGAGACACCAGGGCTGAGGCAAACACTGGCCACAATGCCAAACCAGTCATAGTAAACATGTTGTGTGCCACAGCCTCCACTTTCATGTCAGCCGGGTCCTTAAAGAACGGGGATTCCTCTACTGGGATCATGGTTGCTTTATTCAACCTGGAAACAGGAGTGTCCACCACTGGTGGACTAGTCCACTTTTTTAAAAGTGACTCCTCAAAAAGGGTAACGTACAGCAAAACGTTTGGGGACCACAAAGGGTAATTTTGGTTGTCATCATTCCTTACAGGAAAACCTGTCAAAATAAGGCACATAAGAGTACGATGCCATTTATGCAAATCAAACGACTACATCAGCCTCATCCTCCATCTTTAAAGTCTCATGCACCGCAGTAATAAGTGCATCTAACAGCAGCTTGTCATTCGCTGCTGCGATCATGGAGGAATCAGCCTCACTATCGGATGGATCAGGGGGAGTGATATTAAGTCCCCCTAGACGGGCTGCGTCCACAGCAGCATTCGGTTCAGAATCAGATGAGACAGACTGAGCAGGGGAAGGCAGGGGACACTTCCTCCTGGGCCTTTGCCCACACGCCACTTCCACCCGGGACACTAAGGACTGAAGGACCACCATCAGTGCAATTATGGGAAGCTGGGGTTCCGAGGGATCTGCCACCTCCATGGGTGGGGGTCAGTGGGGGAGATGTGACCCTGAGGCTTCATAAGGAAAGAAAGACCTTGCAGTACAAAAAACAATCTTTTGGCACCACTAAAAGGATCCCCTCAAGGCACAGGGTACCTATCAGCAGAGATAACAGGGACCACCAAAGACTCACCCTACTGTCCAGAGGAGCACCGAGAATTCGAACCCTGCATCATCATGGATGCTATCCCTGTTCATATGTCCCGGGCACAGGAGGAGGAAATTAAGGAGGAAGAGGAGGAGCTTCGGCATCCCCATGAGGCTTCAGTTGTTTCCAGCATCTCCCAAACTAAGGGAAAATGGCCCTCATTACATCATCCAGCTACACAAACATGGCCGCCAACCAGAGACGAGCCAGACTATGGGAAAAAGGCCACCATCAGCTACAAACACTGAAGCATGCTGCCAGGATCTTTCCTGCACCCTCTGCAATGCTGCACCCTCTGCAAGGGGACCCACCCTGAAGGTAGGACACACGTTTAGGGGAGACTCTGCTGTGCAATCTCTGCACCAGGGCCCCCCCTATACTATACCCACACTGCAAACAGCATGGCATGCACCTAGGGGTTTCCTACACTGGAAACCCTCCAGACTACCAGGGCGGGACCCTGGAGGTTACCCACATCCACCTAAAAGAAAACCACCAAAAGGGGAGAGGGGGGACTTTACTTACCCTTCTGTGGTGCGGGAAACGCTCCAGACAGAACTCCTCGCCACCGAAGTAGGGGAGCTGTTGGCCAAGGGGCCGATGCGACTCAGACCCAAGCCCGGTCGTATGCGACTCTGGGAGATGTTTAACTAACGGGCCAGCCTCTGCCCTTGAGGCTATGTCGCAGCCGACCTAGCGCGTAGCTGTGGTCTGCACGCGCTCGCTGGCTGGGCTGTGGGGACCACTGGATCTAAATTGCTCAGCTCGGCAGATGATTGAAGATCTCCTGAGAGAAATCAAAAAAAGATGTATGGAAGGAGAAAATTGCCGGGAGCCTAGGTCCTTACTCCTGACTAGACAGAATACAACTGATTACCTAGAGCAGGGAGGGGGGTTATATACCAGCTGAGGACAGCCCATGAGCGTAGACAGGTGTTTTTTGTTCTGCCTACTCCTGCAGGAGGCAAACTAACCCACTGGTTATGATTTATGGAGTGCTGTGTCAATCGATGAACGAAAGAGAAAGGAGACTTTCAACACACACACAGAAGGAACAGCTGCCTAGCCATGTTCCTGAATTTAGGTCCAATAAGGGCTGCTAAAATCTTAACTACAATTGACTGTCATGGACTGATGCATCTCATCATCACACTGTGATTATAACATAACCAAGAAAGGAAAGATAATATCCCACCAAGTTTTTACTCCATTGTCAGGAATTATGTACATTTGGCAACTGTGAAGATGTAAGATATCTTTGACAACATTTTGATTTATATTGTCTCCCCCTCTTACATCTGTGCTCCTTCCAAGGTATAAAGTCACATATGCAAGGTAACAGTGGAAAAAAACATATACAGCAATTATTTTTTGCAAACACGACCGTCACATCTGTCCTTATTATACAATAAAGGTTGTTTGTTATTAACATGATGCTGCACAAGTGCAAAGTGATTCTGTTGATGAATGATCGAGAGAAGTGAACTTACCAATGCAAGTTTTGCCATCGGAGTGAAGAGCGTATTTCTGGTGGCAACCACACACGGGGCCAGTTTCTGTGTCATCGCAGGTGTGCTGACAGCCTCCATTTCCATAGTTACAAGTTACTACATAGGCCCAGAAAAATACATATGCAAATATAAACAGAAACTTTAATTAAAAAATACTACAAAATCAGCTTTGTACTTTTCATTTGAGCACAAGCCAAACTGCTTGATTACATTTCCAGGCAACGCACTCCATGTTTGTTTTGCTTAAGAACATTAAGACATTTTAAAAGGAGGAAAAGTTAATATCTTCACATAAGGCAAAAAAGTATAACACAAAGCCATCCTGACAGAAGGTGTTAGAGTAAAACCTTGGATTGAGAGTAACTTGGTTTGAGAGCGTTTTGCAAGAAGACCAAACATTTTTTATAAATTTTGACTTGATAAAAGAGCGATGTCTTGATATACAAGTAGCGTCATGTCACAACTGAGTATAAATGAAAAGAGAGGTGCCTCTAAGTGTAGCAATATGGTTACATTTATTGCACATACAACATTTAGCAACTCACATACTTGACAATTAAAACAGGTACATCTAAGTGTGCAGGCATCCAGGGTAAAGCTGTCCACAAAGACCATCCTCCGCACCGCCATTAACGTCTTCCCTTCCACACTGCACTCCACGAGTGCTTCAAGGCTCTCTTTCAGGTCGTTCTACTGAAGGGTAGTCTTCCCGGTCACGAATGCAGACAGGATGGTCTATGTGGACAGCTTTACCGCGGATGCCTGCATAATTAGATGTGCCTGTTTTATTCATCAACCATGTGAGTTGCTAAGTTTTGTACTTTCATGAAATGTAACCATATTGCTACACTTAGAGGCGTCTCTCTTCTTTTTTATAAACTGTAGTTCCTGCTGGATTTTGCATCTAATCTCCTTGTGGAGGCTGCCATTTGTGAATGGACATTTTATGGTTACACAATCTATCACATTGCTATAATCTTTTATTATGGACTATAGACTGAAGGACTTATGAATAAATGGTTGTGGAACAAATCACCTGATTTTTCATTATTTCTTATGGGGAAAGTTACTTTGATATAAGAGCGCTTTGGATTACAAGCATGTTTCCAGAACGAATTATGCTCGCAATCCAAGGTTTTACTGTACTGGTAAAATAGAGAAAACAGCAAAAAAAAAAACACATGGTGGACACGCTTTTCAAAATTGAAAGGGTTGCTTCACTAAAAACTGATATTTCAGAGATTGGTAGATGCTGGAGAGTGTATAGCAGAATGAAAGTATTTAATTAGAAAATTGTTAAAAATTGGATTTTTGACTTACCATAAAATCTATTTCTCTGATGTTCATTGACATAGCTCCTGTCATTCTTGACCATTGGGTTATACTGCCCCCTACAGGAGTATAACACTAGGCAGAAAAAAACATCTGGCTACACCCATGGGCAGTCCCAGGGGGTATACTTCCTCTCCCTGCTATAGTCACTAAGTTTTGTTACAAGCAGTGTCAGGAGAATTATAACTCCACAGAGGGGTGGGCGCTGTGTCCGTCAAAACATCAGAGAAATGGATTTTACGGAATTCAAAAATCCTATTTTCTCTTTCAGTAATTGATGGACACAGCTCCTGTCATTCTTGACCATTGGGCCGTCCCAAAGCAGTGCTAAACATGAGGGGTAGGAAACAGCAAAAAATTCCCAAGGCTAAACATTAGCCAACTTGGCAACAGGGGCTCAACCAAAACAACTGGTGCCCAACTGCAAAAACAATGCACCCTCAAAGAGGATCAGATCCTTTTAAACAGCAGCCTGCAAAACCTTGCGGCCAAAGGAAGCATCCACAGATGCCAACACATCCACTTTATAAAACTTTGTAAAAGTGTGCACCGATGACCAGGTGGCCTCCTTGCAAACCTGCATCACTCACGCTTGATGACAGAAGGCCCGGAGGCACTAAGCGCCCTAGTAGAGTTCGCCTTGACAGGAAAAGGAGGAACCTGACCCCTGATGGAATAGGCCTGAACCACCGAATGTGATAAATCTGTAAATGTTCGCAGAGGAAGCGGATAACCCTTTGCGAGGTCCATCCGTGAGCACAAATAGAGAGTCTGACTTCCTGAAAGATTCCATAGCTGCAAGGTACACCCTAATTGCCCGGAGCACATCCAAGGTATGCAAGGCAATTTCCTTCAGTTGTTTAGGCCTGGGACACAGGGAAGACAACACAATGTCTTCATGCAAATGAAAGTCAGAAACCACCTTAGGAAGGAATGACGGACAGGGGAGAAGCACCACCTTATCCTTGTGAATCACCAGATAAGGTGAACGACACGATAACCCCGCCAGTTACAACACCCTGTGCGCAGAGGTGATGGTCACCAAAAAGGCCACCTTCTGGGACAGCATAAGCAGGGGAATCTCCCAAATATTTTCAAAGGGAGGCTTCTGTAGAGCTGAAAGCACCAAATTAAGATCCCAAGGCGGCAACGGAGCCCACACTGGAGGAACTAAATGTCGGAAACCCAGAAAAAAAGTACACACCCAGGGAGTGTGTGGCCAAAGGTCCTTGGAAAAAGACTGCCAAGGCCGATACCTGGCCCTTGACGGTACTCAAGGCCAATTTCTGTTCAACCTCCCATTGAAGGAAGGTTAAGATCTGAGCCACCGAGAAGGAGCGCAGATGAACCCCAAAAGACTCACACCACGCAATCTACATCTTCCACATATGATGGTAGATCTTCTTCAAAGCAGATTTCCTAGCTTTTAACACCGTAGGAATCAGGCAGCGACTGTAAAGCAGGATGGAAGATCGGTCCTTGGGACAGCAGATCCTCCCTGAGAGTAAGCTTCCAAGGAACCCTGGCGACCAGGCATACCAAGCCCTGCGAGAAAAGTGCGGAACACTAAGATGACCCGAATCCCTTCTGCCTCGATCCTGTGTAGAGTCAGAGCAGAAGGAGGAGGAGGAAGGGCATAGCGGATTAAACACCTCCAGATGAAGGGACCACACCCCGTGGTCAAACACCTGCCAACTGAGGTAATCCGCCTTCCAATTTTCCATCCTGGGAATGTGTACGGTGGAAAGGGCCGGAAAGTCCTCGAGGAGTCCCTCCTTAAGAAGTGTACTGTCCCACTGGTGGTGAACCCCCCCCGTTTCCAGATCAGTGCATGGACGGTTGATTGGGGCCCGGCAGGCCCTGCAGCCTCAAAGAGGGGATCAGGTGGGGAAATTTGCCCAAAGACTCCATAAGTCACTAGGGGGACCCCACAAAAAGTGTAACACACTGCTAAGGGACAACCCCCACGGCGCTGGCAGTACCACTCGGTCACCTAGCACAAGGGACAGAGCTATCCTCAGCAGAGAGGGAGAGGACCCCACCAGACTCACCACCCGCCGACACAGGCCCCTGTAACCACCAGGAGAATCTGCACTACAGCTGCGGCCATTAGGAAGGTTAATGATCCAGGAGTCAGCACCAGGGGATAGAGAGGGGGCTCCCACCACCGAAATCGCTGCCCACAGTGCTCCACTGTCATGGCCCCAGCTATTTTCAATGGCAAACCACAAGAAAATGGCCCCTGGACTAAACAAACATGGCTGCTGTGTATAGGAATACACAGGCTACAACAAAATGGCGGCCCGCACAGCATTACGAGGCATACAGGGAGACTAGGCCTCAAGGACAGATCCAGGCAGGACGAGGGGCCCTGGCAGGAGCCCCACCAGGTACAAAACCCTCCCCCGCGCACAATCAATTGTCCGGTCGCCAGCGGCACACCCCCACGGCCCCCATCGCCAGTTAGCACCCTGCCCCCATCCCAGGCCAGTGACCAGACCACTCAAACAGAGCCCCAGTGTATGTGGAGGGGCGGGAAAGGCTGAGGGACTCAGCAAAGAAACAGGGGGGGGGGTGCCTGTGGGAAGGAGGGGAACCCAGGGGTCCGACCATTCCAAGGAGGGGCCCACGTCCACCCCAAAACCCTCCAGCGGCAGAGGGGGGACAGCTACTCACCATACAAGGAACCAGGTGGGCACCACTCCAGACAGATTCTCCTCCCCATCGAAATGAGGGCACTGTTGGCTAGGAGGAACGCTGCGACTCAGGCAGAGGCCAGGTTATATGCGACCTAGCGAAACGTCTAACTCGCAGGGCAAGCCCCCGCCCAGAGGGGCTATATCGCGGTCGACCTAGCGCAGAGCTGAGGCCTGCGCGTGCGCGCTGGCCAGACAGGGGTGACCACTGGATCTAGATTATCCAGCCCACCGCCAAATCTGGCAGTTGATAATAGATCTCACAAGAAAAATCCAGGAGGAAAAAATTTTCTATCTAAATATTTTTGCCAAGACAAAAGATCCCAGCAAAGAACTACTGTAGGTCCTTACTCCTGACTAGGCAGAAAAAAAATGAGTGACTATAGCAGAGAGAGGGAGTATACCCTTTTCTCTAATTTTTTTCTGCCTAGTGTTCTACTCCTGTAGGGGACAGTATAACCCAATGGTCAAGAATGACAGGAGCTGTGTCCATCAATGAAAAAAAGGGAAAGTAGGTTTTATGGCAGAAGTGACAATTTATTTTTCTGCCATTAAAAGACCCTGCTAGCATTTTTCCTTTATTTTTAATTTCAGCATGCCATGGATTTCAGGACAAGACACTCCTGCGCACAAGTGAACAATGCCCGCAGTCAGTTATGAGGGGTAGAAGGGATGTCGAATTGCAGAAGGAGAACATTTAAGGAGATAGGTGGCCCATAGTGTGCAATTATGCTGACTGTGGAGTTCAGTAAACATTAGTTTAGATCCATTTGTGAGCTCCTAGGTCTTCACACCCACTATTCCCACACTGAGTTTTCCTGGGTCTTCACACCTGATGTGCCCAATAAAAATGGATTTTTGTAAAATCTTACCGTAAAATCCTTTTCTCTTAGCTCATTGACAGACGTAGTCCTCGGTGATACAGCACCTTCGGGTTATGTTGCCTCCACAGGAGCAGGACTAGACAGGAAATTAAAATGCTCTGGCCACACCCTAGGGGCAGTCCCAGAGGGTATATCCTCTCTCTCTCTGCCTCAGCAAATCAGTTATGTCAAAAAGCAGTCTTTAGAAATTTTAACCCAACCCAACTCCAAAACAGAGGGGCGGGGACTACGTCTGTCAATGAGCTAAGAGAAAAGGATTTTACGGTAAGATTTTACAAAAATCCATTTTTCTCTATCGCTCATTGACAGACGTAGTCCTCGGTGATACAGCACCTTCGGGACGTCCCAGAGCAGTATCACAAATGAGGGGTGGGAAAATGGAAATCAAATCCCAATCTAGAAGGCCCAACCAGTGCCAACTAGCAGTTTACAATGCTCATCCTTAATGATGAGACTCAACAAAAAAGAAATTTTTCAAACAGAAAAAAACTCTCGAGGTAGACCACCGGTCTCCTCAAATTGCGGCCTGCAAAACCTTGCGGCCAAATGAGGCATCCGCCGATGCCGTCACATCAATTTTATAGAATTTTGTAAAGGTATGTACCGACGACCAGGTGGCCGCCTTACATACCTGGACCACTGACGCCTGATGGCGAAAGGCCCAGGAAGTACTGAGCGCTCGAGTGGAGTGCGCCCTAACAGGGAACGGAGGACTCTGACCCTTAATAGAATAAGCCTGTACCACCGTCTGTCGAATCCATTTGGCAATGGTCGCGGCAGATGCAGGCAAACCCTTTCTGGGGCCATCCGTGATCACAAAAAGTGAATCCGTCTTACGGAATGATTCCGTAGCTTTCAGGTATACTCTGATTGCCCGAACCACATCCAAGGAATGCAACGCATGTTCCCGATGATGCTTGGGCTGAGGACACAAGGAAGGTAGTACAATATCTTCATTCAGATGAAAATCTGAAACCACCTTAGGAAGAAAGGATGGCTTAGGATGAAGTACTACCTTATCCCTATGAATCACTGGGTATGGGGACTGGCATGATAATGCAGCCAGTTCTGACACCCTGCGAGCAGAAGTGATAGCCACCAAGAAGGCCACCTTCTGGGATAAAGTAAACAAGGGAATCTCCCTGATGTTTTCAAAGGGAGGTTTCTGTAGAACCGACAAAACTAAATTAAGATCCCAGGGCGGTAAGGGCGCGCGGACTGGTGGAGCCAGGTGCCGCACCCCTGGACGAAATTCCGCACCAAGGACTTGGTAGCTAAAGGTTTCTGAAAGAAGATTGCTAATGCTGAAACTTGACCCTTGATGGTGCTCAAGGCTAGCTTCTGCTCAACCCCTTGTTGCAAAAAAGCCAATATTCGAGTCACCGAATAGGTACGTGGAGGAAATCCTACAGATTCGCACCACGCAATATAAGTCTTCCATGTGTGATAATAGACCTTGCTGGAAGTCGCTTTCCTTGCTTTAATAAGGGTAGGAATGACTGAAGCTGACAAACCTCTGTCCTTCAGTACTTGGGTCTCAATGGCCAGGCCATTAAAACCAGCGACTGTAAAGCACGATAGTAAATTGGTCCTTGAGACCACAGACACTCCCTGAGACGAAGTTCCCACGGAACGTCTGCGACTAGCCTGTCCAAGTCGGCCAGGCCGGCTTGACGAGGCCAGCCTAGAATTTCTAGGACCACTGGTGCTGACTGGATCTGAACCAGGCGTCCCTAGAGCTATCTGGCCCCGACCATCCGAGAAAGTCTGGTCGTTTTCTGTTCCCACACATTTATCAGATACCTGATTGCTATCAGGAAGGGTGATCTTTTCTGGTTGAACCTCAGGGACCGAAGTCACCCGGCTAGAGGCTTCTTGGCCTGTCTGGTCAACCAGATCCGATTCCTGTGGGGAATTGAGACTAATCTTAGGAAAAGGTAAAGGAAAAGATCTATTCAGGGAACGGTGACTACCGCTCCCTGTAGTACTTAAATGTTGGAAGGGAAGAATCGCACCGGTAGTAGTAGTTGATGCTCGATCTAATGTCCTGAATACCGGTGAAAACGTCCCCCCACCCTCAAACCGGGTGGGGGCGCACCTTCAGGCTGGCACCTTCAGGCTGTGTACTCTAGGGTGGCCCCAAATAGACGATTCCCCTGAAAGGGGAGATTCGTCAAGGTCTTTTTGGAACCTAGGTCAGCTGACCAGCATTTTAACCACAGCACACGTCTGAGGATTACCGCTGACATAGATGCATGCCCTAATAGGGGAGTAGTGTCCAAGGCTGCGTCACAGATAAACTGTAGCCCTTGTATAATCTGTTCCATCAAATCAGATGTTTCCTGGGGAATATCTTTTCCCCTAAGGTCTTGGCGTACCAATCTCGCCCATTCCATAAGTGTCTGGGAAACTAGACCAATAACAATTACTGGTCTAAATGCTGACCCTATCAGAGAGAAGATGGTGCGGGACTCTGCTTCCATCTTTCGATCCACCGGATCCTTAAAGGACGAAGTGTCCTCCACTGGGATAACCGTGGCTTTATTCAGCCTGGAAATAGGTGGATCCACCACTGGTGGTACCGTCCATTTCTTAATGATGGATTCCTCAAACGGATAGCGTCTAGCAATACGCTTGGAAATAGTAAAGGTACGTTTAGAATGCTCCCATTCTCCTTTAATCTTATTACCAAAACACTTGGGTACAGGAAAAACCTTCACCGTTTTGATGGGCTTGTTAGTACCAAAAGGAATCTCTGTATCAGTTGCTTCTGCCGGTAAAACCTCAAGTTTTAAGGTTTCCTGCACTGCCACAACTAGTGCGTCCACCAATGCTTCTTCCTGAATTATAGCGGGAGAAGAAACGTCCTCCTCACTGTCTGAGGGAGCTTTACCTGAGGTAACAGCCCTTGCAGAGGGACCTGCAACTGCAGTGACCATCTCTGAATCTGAGTCAGAGGTGTCAGATAATATAGGGGTAGGCGGGGGTCGCTTCCTTGACCCTCGTCCCTGACAGGCCGCCTCCACCCGAGCCACCATAGACTCCAAAATTGCTGTAAATGCCTCTACACTCTGTGCACCGGCGGGTCCCGTGGCCCCCTCGAGGGAAACAGGTGGGGGAATTTGTGTGGCAGGGTCCATGATTATTCCAGTAACTTCCCGGATAATATAATTCAAAAATAAAAAACTTTTTTTTTCACAGACCCCCAGCGCCACAAAAGCCCCTTAGTGTTACCTGCTAGGGATCCCTATCGATCGAGAGAGAGAGAGATAGACCCCCAGGCTCACCACTTGATGCTCAGAGTTTAACTGCAACAGGTTACAGAGCTGTCTTGACAAACAGGAAGTCTTTTGGCTGGCTGCCCAGGAAGAAAGGAGGCGGCTCCGCCCCTCTGCACGCCTTCCGATGCCTCCCCTAGCTCCACGAGGTGTTTGGATCACCTCAAACATGGCCGCCCCCATGCTGGAGACACGAGGCTACGCCAAAATGGCGGCTCATGCAATCCAGCAAAAAAAAATGGCGGCGGCCTGTACCGAATAGCGGTGTGCTGCAGGGCACACAACACTATCTCTGCATGGGGATTTTTGGCGTGGTTGGCGGTACCGGCCCTGGCGGACCTCATGGCCGTTCGGAAGGCCTGCTATAGCTGGAGATTTGACTAGGAAGGCAGTCTACATGTCCGTGGCTTCTGACTGGTAGGTACCTTATTCTTATCACAGTAAGATTCCCAGACTGCCACTGATTACAATCTTTTAAACATGTATACAATTAGATTGTTAGCTCCCAAACCAAGCCTCCTGGCTTTTTGCACATAAAATCACACTCAAAGTAGGGGGATCTGTGCCATGTTATAGGATAGAGGGGGACTCTATCTTACCATACAGAGAGGGGCCCGCGTTTACCACAAGACCCGTCAGGGGGAAAAGGGGGAACATACTACTCACCATACTGGAACCAGGCGGGCACCAACTCCTGACAGTACCCCTCTCCACCGGGGCGGGAGGGCTGTCGACCAATACGGACGCCGTGACTCATGGTCTTTGGCGTTTCAGCGAGACGTTTAACTCGCGGGGTCAGTCCCTTAATGGGACTTTGTCGCGGCCGACCCAGCGCGGAGCTATGGCCTGCACGCGCTCGTAGGCTGAACTGGGGTGACCACCGGATCTCAACATCCAGCCCATCGCCCAGTTCAGCTTTCTTGCTTGAAGATCTCACAGGAACACTGGAGAAAAAAGCTGTCTAAAAAATCTTTTTAAGAAAAAAATCTTGCCAGGACCGAAGATCCCAGCAAGGTATCTAGGTCCTTACTCCTAACTAGACAGAAAATAACTGATTTGCTGAGGCAGAGAGAGAGAGGATATACCCTCTGGGACTGCCCCTAGGGTGTGGCCAGAGCATTTTAATTTCCTGTCTAGTCCTGCTCCTGTGGAGGCAACATAACCCGAAGGTGCTGTATCACCGAGGACTACGTCTGTCAATGAGCGATAGAGAAAAGGGACTCGCACCATCCCTGCACTAATTTGTGGGGACTGCACATCTGTGATGCTGTACTGAGTTTCTGGGCCTGCACATCTGCCGTGTCCAGTAAAAGTAGGTGTACCCATCATTCCTGTGCATGAACACCCTCTATGCCCATTATGAATGGTTCCAACCATCCCAGTGCAATGTTCCTGGGTCTGCACACCTGCTGTATTCATTATGAGGAGTTGCCACCATCCCCATGATGAATTCCTGGGTCTGAACACCTTCTGAACCCATTATGAGGGGTTACTACCATCCATGTGTTGAATTCCTGACTCTGCACACCTGCTGTGCCCATTTAGATGGACTCCCACTATTCCTGTACTAGGTTCCTGGATCTGCACACCTATGGTGCCCATAATGAGGGGTTCCCACTATCCCTCTGCTAAGTTCCTGGGTCTGCACATCTGCTGTATCCAATAAGATGGGGCTCCCATCATCTCTGCTGGATTGATAATTTGTTTTGTATTATGGAGAACATAGAAGAGAACAGAAGGAGCTAGAACACACACAGACAGACGGGAACACCCAAAACTTTCAGGTGGAAAGGAATTATGGAAGGGAGAACTCAGAGGCCAGGGGCTGACTCCCACCACCCATCCCTTCTACTAATACCTAAAATACTATTTTGATTCAAGAATCTTTCAATTTCCCTTCTGAACATACAATACACCTGGATAAAAAAGGGATAGGAATACTTGATCTCATACTTGAAGTTTATTTTGTATTTTACAGTGTAACATTTTTGAAAAGGACAAACCTTATTAAAGTGATATTAAAGCCTCATCACTTACTGAGTAAGCCATTTCTTTATCTTTTAATTTTTGCCTATATTCCTGATTAAGCTGATGCCATGACTTGTGCCCCAGGTTTCCGGTTTCAGGGTGGCTCTTTTCTCTTGCAGCATTCTATTCAGCCACCCTTGCATCCATGGAGTAAAGTTGTGTCTCCTAGGTTGGCAAGGCACATCCCTCCTCTTCCACCAGAAGTTCAGCAGCATTGAAAGTTGAAAACTGCAAATGCCTCTCTTCCAGTTGTGTCAGTATCCGCCTCCCATAAACTTTCCCAATATTTATAATGCACAGAACTAATCGTACGCCTACTAAACTATTTGATTGGGGCCAGAGGGATTCTCCCCTATTCCCAAAATGTACAGTCCACAGGGGAGAATTTATACATATGATATGGCATTGCCCGAAACGTACACGATATTGGGAAGAGGTTATGAAGACTATTTCTGATCTAGCCCAAGCAACTATACCTCTCACCCCGCTGGTGTGTCTGTTGGGTGTGATCGATGCGGAAATGTATCCAAAAAGGTATTTATATCATGGTAACCAGATTACTATAGCTTGCTAGGAAGTGGATTGCCCGATTTTGGTAGGCATCTACTGTGCCTACTAGGGCCTAGTGGGTTGCCTATGTTAACTCTATCCTTCTTAGGGAACAACTGGCCTATTGCCATCGTAATGCGGTCAAAAAATTCAACCTGGTCTGGCAGAACTGGCTAGATAACACTAGCCTTGCCCCTCCACAGCTAGTGATGGCTAGATTGTTACGAATTTAAACCCACCAAAAGTCTTAGTGATGTTTGCCTGAGCTTGGGACTTTTCCTATGTTCTATATATCGGCGTAGTTAAACTGATATCTTGAGCAGATGTCCATTAACAAGCTTGGGCGGTTTGATTAATCCTTTTTGTTTTCTGTTTTTGTACAAAAAACTGCATATGTGCTACATACCCGGTGACTGTCTTTTTATTTTTCTATCTGTTTATGTAATACTATATGCAATAATTGCATTCTGATTGTTCTGTATATCATATTAATGTATTCTTTGGCCACTTACAATCCTTGTCAATAATAAAAAAAAAAACTGCAAATGCCAGGGAAAGAATGTTAACAAATAGTTTACTGGGAAATTCTTGTGCTCTATTTGTAAAAAAATGCAAAAGGGTAATAATGGGATTTTTGTACTTACCGTAAAATCCATTTCTATGAGTTCATGGAGGGACACAGCGATTCATAAACCATAACTACTGGGTTATATTGACTTCTCCAGGAGTAAGGACTAGGCAGAACAAAAAACATCCTAAGCTTGGAATAGAACTCCTCCTTTCTGCTCTAAGTAATCAGTTTAGTAGCAAGCAGTTATAGAAGTATCTAGGGGTGGGGAAAATAGCCCAAGGCTAAACATAAAAGCCCTTAACCAGGACACAGGAGCCTTAACCGGGTAACAGGAGCCCCGTCTGAAAAATAAAAGTTTAAGGAAAACCACGCCTCAAGAGGGAACAGCCCCTACTAAACAGCAGCCTGAAAAACTTTGCGGCCAAAGGAAGCATCTGCAGATGCCAAAGTATCTACCTTAAAGAATTTTGTTAAAGTATGCACCGATAACCAAGTGGCCGCCTTGCAAACTTGCCATATTGATGCCTGATGACAGAAGGCCCAATAAGCACCAGTGCCCGAGTAGAATGTGCCGTGACAGGGAAAGGTGGAACCTGATTGTTCCCCATCTGTCTGATCCATCTGGAGATAGTAGCCGAAGAAGTGGCCAGCCCTTTTCCTGGTCCGTCCATAACCGGACTCAGTAGCTGCTAGAAACACCTGAATCGCACAAACCACATCCAATGTATGCAAAGCAAATTCCTTGGGATGAGTCGGCTTGGGACACAAGGAAGGCAAAACAATTCAATGGAAGTCGGAGACAACTTTGGACAGGAACGATGGACAGCGATGAAGAACCACTTTATCCCTACGACAGGAAAATGCTGCCAATTTCGTACCTTGCAGTCAAAGGTAATAGCCACCAAGAATGTCACCTTCTGGGATAACGTAGGCAAGGGAATCCCCCGAATATTGTCAAATGAAGGTTTCTGGAGAAGTACTAAATGTAAATCCCATGGTGGCAAAAGAGACCGTACAGGTGGAGCCACATGTCGAACCCCTGAATGAAGGTACGAACTAAAGAGTGCATGGCTAGGGGGCGCTAAAAGAATATTACCAGGGCAGACACCTGGCCCTTGATGGTACTCAAGGCCAACTTCTGATCCACGCCCTGTTGAAGAAAGGTTAAAATCCGAGCCACAGAAAAGGTTTGAGGATGAGCCCCAATCGACTCACACCAAAAAATGTACGCTTTCCACGTACGATGGTAAATCTTGCTGGAAGATGACTTCCTTGCCTTCACCATAGTAGGGATCACTGATCCAGACAGACCTCTATCCCTCAGTACCTGGCTTTCAATAGCTAAGCCAATAAAACCAGCGACTGTAAAGCAGGATGGTAGATCAGCCCTTGGGACAACTGTTGTTCTCCGAGAGGAAGCCCCCAAGGGATGTTAATGGCCACCAGCCTGATTGGCAGATCCTCGCCCTTGATTCCTTGCAGGAATTGTGGAAGAAGCCTGAGTCGAGGATAATACTGGCATTACCGTGGCCCTTGGATGCCTGCCACGTCTGCCAGAGGACCCTGTGATCTCGCCACGAACCTCGGTATCCTCCTGAGGAGCTGAACCTGCTAAAGGAGCTGCATGTAGGACTGTGTAAACAGAAGTGTCTAAAAGGTAGATATCACCAGACTCAGAAACTGTATGCAAAATGGGAGAGAGAACTATCTGTGTGACAGCAGCTGGTGAATCACAGCCTGTGGTTCCTGATGTTTGTCCAGAGGAAGTGCCACCCTGGTCTGAAATAGAATCAGACCTAGGTAAATCAATTCCCTGGACAGGGATAGGGAGGACCTTATGTAGTTCAGACATCACCTGAACCTTTGCAAGAATTAAATCCACACAAGGAGACTCAGGACCTTAAAAAGACAAGCTTTGTCCCCCTTTCTGGGTACCTCCAAAATAATTTTGTGGATCCCCTTGACGCTCATGAAGGAGGTCCACAAGGCCGGAAACCAGCAAAGATGTCCCCCCACCCCAATAATGGGTGAGGGCAGAACTTCATGCTAAAGGGGTCTTGTCTGCGGGTCCGGAGAAGCTACCTCTAGGCTTACCAGACCAAGGATGCTTGGAACCTCCCAGGGAAGATTTGAAATATCTATTCCCCCAATTCTCCATCCCAGAAGCACAAAATAATTTTCTATGTACTGATAAGGAGGGCCCCCGTCTGCGACAAGGATCTTTCCCTTTCCTTGACTATGGCAGGAAGGTACTCTGCCCTGGATGATGTCATCAAGGGTAGCCCCAAACAGGCCCCTTGAAAGGGCAGATCAATGAGAGCTTTCCTAGAGGCTTGGTCTGTGGACCAATTCTTAAGCCACAGCACGCGCCTAATCACCACCACTGAAACAGAATGTTTGGACAGCACAGGAGTTGTATCCAAAGCTGCATCACAAAACTGGTCCACTAATTCAACAAAAACAGCAGGGGCCTGCTCACCCCCCAGGCCCTGGCGCAAAAGCTTGGCCCATTCAGTTAGGGTCTGAGACACCAGGCCTGAGGCAAAGACTGGCCACAATGTCAAACCAGCCATAGTAAAAATGCTGGGTGCCACAGCCTCAACTTTCCTGTGAGCCGGGCCCTTAAAGGACGGGGATTCCTGGTAGCTTTGTTCAACCTGGAAACAGGAGGGTCCACCACTGGTGGACTAGTCCACTTTTTTAAAAAGTGAATTCACAAAAGGGTAACGTACAGCAAAATGTTTGGGGACCACAAAGGGTAATTTTGGTTGTTCCCATTACTTACAGGAAAACCTGTCAAAATAAGGCACATAAGGAAACACCTTTGGAGTGTGAGGGGACTTATGCCCACCAAACAAAACAGCCACATCCGTGGCTACATCAGCAGCATCCTCCATTTTTAAAGGCTCGCGCACTGCAGTGATAAGTGCGTCTACCAGCTTCACTGCTGCAACCATGGAGGAATCATCCTCACTATTGGATGGATCTGGGGGTGTAATATTAAGCCCCCTAGGACGGGCCGCGTCCTTGGCGGCATCAGAATCAGATGAGAAAAACTGAGAAGGGAAAAGCGAGGACGCTTCCTCCTGGGCCTTTGCCCACACGCCACTTCCACCCGGGACACTAAGGACTGCAGGACCGCCGTCAGTGCAACCATGAGAAACTGAGGTTCAGAGGGACCTGCCACCTCCATAAGGAAAGGAAGACCTTGCAGTACAAAAACTATCTTTTGGCACCACTAAGGGATCTCCCCAAGGCTCAGTGAGGGATTTTTAAGGATGGGAGGAGGGAACGTGCAGGCAGGTCTGACCATCCCTTGTGGTTACTCGCGTCCACCCCAAAAAAAAATGCCAAAAGGGGAGAGGGGGGACTGTACTTACCCTTCCATGGTGCGGGTAATGCTCCAGACAGAATCCTCGCCACCGAAGTAGGGGAGCGGTCGGACAAGGGACTTCTGCGACTCAGACTCAAGCCCTGTTGCATGCAACCCTGCAAGACAATTAACTCACAGGCCAGCCTCCGTGAGCCTACGTCATGGCCGATCTAGCGCATAGCTGAAGTCTGCACCCTCTAGCTGGCTGGGCTGGGGGGACCACTGGATCTAGATTATTCAGCCAGTCGCACAGCCCAGCAGTGTATTGTAGATCCCCCAAAAGAAAAAACAAAAAAGATGTAAGGAAGGAGAAAAAAATTGCTAGGACCAGAGATCCCAGCCGGCAGCCTAGGTCCTTACTCCTGACTAGACAGAATAAAACTGATTACCTAGAGCAGAGAGGGGGGTTATACACCAAGCTGAGGATGGCCCATGGGCGTAGTCAGGTGTTTTTTGTTCTGCCTAGTCCTACTCCTGGAGGAGTCAATATACCCCAGTAGTTATGAGTTATGGAGCACTGTGTCTGTCGATGAACGAAAGAGAAACTACTTTAACTTTCAGGAATTGTGTCCACCCCTTCCTGTGCCAAATAACTGTGCCATCAGTGTTACTGCCACACTGAATAATAAAACTCTGCACTGCAAACTATAAAGACAATGAATAGAGAACAAGGTACATTCATTCTTGTTAACTGTGCACTAACTGACATTGGTGTCATAAGTTAGTGATTGATACTGAAGGCCAGCTAGTTCCTGCAGCATTATCTACAAAAACGCGTCCTTCCTATTCAACCTCCCATTTGGCTTTGCTTCTGACAATTTTATTAGCACATAAGAAATGGGTACTTATATCAAAGTGAATCACTATTAGAGCAAACATTGATCTTGACCTGGCATATCACAAAGTGCCCACCAGAAATGAAAACACTACCGTGTATTATGCAATTTGGCTCAATATACTACTAGTATGCTTAATCCCAAAGAGCACTTGATGCCCAGAAGGAACACATACTAAGTAGTCCCTATTTTGCAGTCATATACAAATTAAATATATTTAATTAGATCTTCCTTCTCTATGCAAGAGAAGAACTTCGGCAAAGGCAATCTTTCTTAACATTGCAAAGCTCTGAGATTTTTCAGTATACAATATCTATCTATCTATCTATCTATCTATCTATCTATCTATCTATCTATCTATCTATCTATCCAGTGGCGGCCGGCCGATAGGGGGCGCAGGGGCGCCGCCCCCCCCCCCCCCCCCAGAAAAGAGAAGAAGAAAAAAAAGATTAAATAAAAAAAAATGTGTCTATTTTTCGCCCACTAGGGGCGCCGGACTTAGTGCTCGGTATGGGGGGTGGGGTTTTTGACCCCACCCTCGGCTGGCAGAGACACCGATTGGCGCTCTTCTGGGGGTCATTGGGGCGCAGAGCAATGCGCCCCGACACTCCCCACTTTCTAATGTCCGGGCTGTGATTGGTCCAGACTCCAGCCTGGACCAATCACAGGAGGACATGGACCTGGTGACATGACGCGTGGGGGCGGTGCACCGCCCCAGCGTCACGATCACCTTCCGGCTTCCGTTCCCGCCCGGCGCAGAGAGGAGTGTCGGACAGGAGAGGAGACGGAGCTGAGTGAGAGCCGCGTGAATCGGCACAAGACCAGCAGCGCAGCAGCCTTGTAACGGTAAGTAAAGTGGGGGGGGCGTGGTTTGACCTCGCTAGGAGATGGCCGCCTGATTCCAGCGCTCCCGCAGCCATGGACATTTGCCTACATCTGCTGGAGAATCCCTGCTACCTATTTGCCCGAAAAGTACTGGTCACTACATTGAAAGGGGGCATGTATACTGGTCACTACAGTGAAGGGGGCATGTACGCTGGTCACTGCATTGAAAGGGGGCATGTACGCTGGTCACTGCATTGAAAGGGGGCCTGTACTGTGGGGTTTGTGCTAGGGGGGCCTGTACTGTGGGATTAGTGCTAGGGGGTCTGTGCTGTGGGATTAGTGCTAGGGGGTCTGTACTGTGGGATTAGTGCTAGGGGGCCTGTACTGTGGGGTTTGTGCTAGGGGGTCTGTATTGTGGGGTTAGTGCTAAGGGGCCTGTACTGAGGGGTTTGTGCTAGGGGTCTGTACTGTGGAATTAGTGCTAGGGGGTCTGTACTGTGGGGTTTGTGCTAGGGGGTCTGTACTGTGGGATTAGTGGTAGGGGGTCTGTACTGTGGGATTAGTGCTAGGGGGTCTGTACTGTGGGACTAGTGCTAGGGGGTCTGTACTGTGGGACTAGTGCTAGGGGGTCTGTACTGTGGGGTTTGTACTGTGGGATTAGTGCTTGGGGGTCTGTACTGTGGGATTAGTGCTTGGGGGTCTGTACTGTGAGGTTTGTGCTAGGGGGCCTGTACTGTGGGGTTTGTGCTAGGGGGCCTGTACTGTGGGGTTTGTGCTAGGGGGTCTGTACTATGGGATCAGTGCTAGGGGGTCTGTACTGTGGGATTAGTGCTAGGGGGTCTGTACTGTGGGATTAGTGCTATGGGGTCTGTACTGTGGGATTAGTGCTAGGGGGTCTGTACTGTGGAATTAGTGCTAGGGGTCTGTACTGTGGAATTAGTGCTAGGGGTCTGTACTGTGGAATTAGTGCTAGGGGGTCTGTACTGTGGAATTAGTGCTAGGGGTCTGTACTGTGGAATTAGTGCTAGGGGGTCTGTACTGTGGGGTTTGTGCTAGGGGGTCTGTACTGTGGGGTTTGTGCTAGGGGGCCTGTACTGTGGGGTTTGTGCTAGGGGGCCTGTACTGTGGGGTTTGTGCTAGGGGGCCTGTACTGTGGGGTTTGTGCTAGGGGGCCTGTACTGTGGGGTTTGTGTGGGGATGGTGCTTGAGGGGTTTGTGCTGGGGGGGTCTGTACTGTGGGGTTTGTGCCACTCTCAGTGTATCCCATAATAGGGTGTCTCTCCCAGTATATCCCATAATAGGGCCCCTGCTCCCTATTATGGGATATACTAGTACTGATGGACCCCTTAATATGTGATATATTGGGAGAAATTTTTCATGCAAGCAAAATACAGGGGACAAAATGGGTGGAGTCAATAAGGGGAGGGGCTTCTGAAAATGGGAGGGGTCAAAATGGAATGGCGGGGTCTTGCGCCCCACCATCTTAAAACTTCACCAGCCGCCACTGTATCTATGTATCTATCCATCTGATCCCGTAAAACGAGTCAGCATATGGGTACCCAGAAACCTGTACCTGTAGTAGGAGAGTAAATACCTCCTCTACCGCCCTAGACCACAGAACACTGCGCTATTCAACGGAAATCATCCCCCAAACTTCCAAGACTGTTGATCTCTTTGGTCCCCTGTAGCTCTCACTGGTTCCTCCTGCTGGCCTTCATATCAAACAGGACTTTAAAACAAGTCCTCCCTAACCTCTATAGCTGCCAGCACTGTGGAGAAATTTATCCTTCGAGCCCCAATAAAATGACCTCCCTTGGTCTCTTGTAAAGATGAATTGCTCCCAAAGTTCTACATTTACAGAGATGGAGAAGGGTGTATTTTAAAGCCTATTTATGGCTTGTTAAAAACATTTAGGATGACTTCACAAATTAAATCCTTTAAAGCTTATCAAAGGGCAATGATTTAAAGCAGCCAAACAGATACTTAGTTTTACTTTGCGCTACCTAAACATATGTGCAGGTCAGGGTACATTTTTTCAATTTAATTAGGTTATCAGTCGATCCCTTATTCTGCTTATGTCACAAAAATATTGCCAGAGCTAATGCATGTGCTTGATATCAAAGGCTGAGGATATCTGAGGTAAGATCAGTAATTATTACACACCCGGGGCTTAGTGCATACCTGTCATAGCAAATCTGGATCAGTACTTTAGATATGAATTTTAAATACAAATGCAGGTCATTAAGATGAACAAGGAGAGGTTGAAACTAGAAAAGTGGCATGCTAAGGATATCTCACTAGTTTAAAACACTGTTAAGGGGAATAAGGATATTGCTACAGGTCATACAGTTAATTTTGTTTATTACAACTATTTGGTATGGGATTTTAAGTTATACCAGCCTGAAATATTAATGATTACTGCAAATTACTAGTTTTTATTGGCATTGCCCTTATTTAGACTTTATGTATATTATGTTCCAAGGTGAACTCACATCAGGTCAATTAGTAAAGACGCTAGTTGAATCTTTAATTGTTGTGCCCTATAATTATTTAAAAGGCATTTTTCATATTAAAGGATAAGTTCACCTTTTGACAAAAATAATAAATGTACATTTTTTTGCAGGTAAACCAAGCGCCGTGGTAGTTCATCGAGGACTTATAGCTGACAGCTGTTAGGGCTGCCGGGACTTGTAGTTTTCCATTCACAGAACACTGAATGAGTGACGTGGCCAGGCGAAGCCCTTAACAGCTGTGTTTTTTTTTTTTTTTTTTTAACATTGTGACAATTAGCAGGGGGGAGAAGATCTCCCTCTAGCTGCCAAAGCTGGGGAGCAGGGGCCAGTCTTTTCATAACATGCCACACCCTGAATATGGGTGTAACATGTTACGAAAGGTGAACTTATAGTGCATATACACTAAGTAATACAAAAGTTTAACGCTTCCATGTATTTATTACCGCACTCAGAGATCACAGTATTCCCCATGACAATGCATTTATCTGGTTTTCTTATCAGAAAGACCACACCATCTTTATTCAGACATCACCCAGGGTCACCACCTCATTCCAGGACTGAGATGCTCGTTCAGAGATGTGCAGAAATGTCACCAGCACACCAAGGATTCCTCAAAAGGGTCCAAAGCTTAATTACATGGTTACATTGCACATACAAAGGCAACAAATATGAGCCATGCAGAACTTGCCTGATGAAGGGGCCCTGTGTGGCTCTGAAACGTTGCCTTTGTATGTAAATCCGACCATGAAATAAAGCTTTGAACCCGTTTGAGGAATCCTTGGTGTGCTGGTGACATTTCTTCACATTGAGTGTCTACGGTTCCCAGTCTGTGGTCACTGCAGCACCCATTAATACTGTACAGCCATTTTAGGAAAGTGTGTGTTGGGAATATTGCGACTGGACTTGCTGGTCCAGAGATGACACAATTATGTAAATCATAATGACTGTCCTGGTCTTGGCTGTGTTCACATATGTCTGACACAGATCAGCTCCCGCTGCAACCTCTCAACTTGTGACTTGCTACAAAGTTACAACATTGCCATCTGATCACTGGGGGAGAGAAGACTGAGCAAATGCTTCTTTCTACTTGCAGAAGACTGATGACATCTCAGTCTAGGAAATGTCACTGGACCAAGCCAACTGTTCTATGAAGAACTCTGACTCATTTAGATTAGGCCATGTGCCATACTGTAACCACAAGTCAGCAGAGTGAGAATTCATGTAAGCAACCACCACACTAAGATCCCACTTGACTGGGAGTCTCCAGAAGAAATAAGAAATCACCCAGGATCCATCAAAAACTGAAATATCAGGGTCTGTAACAGTTACTTTTTATAGCAGGTAATTCTACTTTACTACATATGGCTAATAATAGAGGTGAACAAGCAGCACAGAAGAAGAGGGCTGAGGAGGACAATACATGGAAACATAGTTATATAACTATAAGCCATTGTGACATAACTCATATAATAACATAATAGTTATGTTAATGGTAAATGGAGTCACACTGACAGTATTATAACCATGACAGTATAAAGTGATGCAATGGAATTTTTTTTCTACAGAACAAAGCTTTTACCACTAGAAAGCAAGACAATGTTTGTAGTGATTCCCAAAAAATCATTAATCATTTGAAGATTAACAGGTGTCTCACTGTCAGTCATTCCCGGTGACACATTGTTGATGGCTACCCACACATTCGGGTTTAATAAAGAAAATGTGCAACTACCTACATGTACAGTCCCTCTGGTTCTTTGCAAGTTCAAAGCCCGGACGACACTCGCAAGCTACTCCCACTTTTGGTGTCTCTCGGCATATATGAGCGCAGCCATGGTCTTTGTTCATGCAGTTCATGCCTTCTGTAAAGAAACAAAGAAACATCAAGGGGGAGAACATCAATCAACTTATGTCTCTCATATTATCATCTAAAAAGAAAATCAATTCTGGAAGCTGTGATAAAAAAGGCAAAGGACTAGTCACCAGTATTGCCTGCGATTTCCTTGCAGCTGATCCTTTTTTTATTATGGACTTACCATGCCTTGTTCTGAACTGTGATTTTGTGTGGATGCAGCCATCTTGGTAGAGGCAGGGCTTTACTTCCTCATCAGAGACTCCAGTAAAAAGAACAGTGAGCAGCACAGTATTAACCTCATCAAATCTCACTCCAAATCTAATGGGATTAGCAGTCAAAGGCATAAGTGTCTTAAATTGAATAAACCTGCTATTTTATGAGGAATTCCAGACAATGGGTATTCACTATCAAAAAAACCCAAAGAAAATTCCCAGCTCAACTTACCGACCAGCCTGCAACCAACCAGGTTATCCTGTCTAACAATATGTGTTAAAAACAGGGGGTTTGCACACATTTGCAAATACATGCATAAACTGCAGAGCCACTTCATGGCACCCCAGTATTTAGGGCAGTTTTAGGTGGGGGCAGTGGCCATTTGTTTGTACAAAAAGGTACTCACTAAACTGTATCCATGTCAAAGCATTCTGTCACCCCAGCATTTCACTACAAACACCTCTCCCTCCCTATAACAGAGAGGTGGTATTCTGTAGTCTACAGAGAGAACAATAGAACTGGTAGCATTCAGCACAGTCAAAAAGCATTGGAAGTTATCAGGGGGACAAGATTTCTGGCAGAATCAAGGGCCAATTTTTGTACATACTGAACAGATATAACAAGGGGAGCAAATAGGAGAAAGTCATTGTTAGGGTTTACCCTTTAAAGTGTATCGAAAGCCAAGACCTTAGTATTGGATGGTGTGAGTGCCGAGGGCTTAGAACCCTTGTCAGATCCTGACTGGTGTCTGTTTATGCTAGGGAGATTCACTCTCTATATATGTCCTGGTGACCACTGTGCTGGGACTGAAAGTAATGGACAATCCAAAATCGCTGCCCTGGAATGAACATGTGCATATCAAGTGTACCGACGCCAAGCATTCATGCTCTTCTTTAGTGAAAGACTGGAAACTGGGTCTGACGCAAACATGACTAAATGGACCTTTTCATGTCAGGAGTGGTCCCTTTTGGACTAGAGAGAGTGGACCGCACAAAGTATGCCTCAGTGATTTGTGGCTATGGTGTAAGTAGGTGTTGTTTTAAAGGACATGCTTTACTGTAACACACCTTTTCTTATATTTCTATCCCAACAGGTTCCTTTTAAGTTGGGAATGTAAAAATTAATTTCATGCAATTCAGATGACTACTAGAAGGAGTATTTAAAAATCTGTAACTGAAAAAAAAAATCCAAATATGGTACAGCAAAAAAAAAAAAAGTTAGTCATAAATTCACATGTTAATTCCGGTCTTCTAATATGTCTTTGGATGTTCCCACGGTGATTGTGTCATCTCCGAACAGGTATCCAAGTCCAGAAAGTAGATGGTGACCCCAGATGATGCCCGAACAAAGATGAAAACATTGTCATGTGCCTGGCCTACTCTGGGTGCTTCTAGTGTTTCCTCCCAGCTCTGTGTGTGTCAGTTCCTGCTGTTACCCCTCATAATGGGTACATCAAGTGGGCAGAAAAACCCCCACTAGAGTCCCAAGGAGATCGAGATAGACTGCCAATTGGTTTTACACTTCAGTATCTACCAGACACTGAAATATCCCTTTTGGGTAGACTGATACTGTAAATTTCATGATGAATCAATTTAGCAATCCTTAACTCCTCGTAAAACTCGGTCTCTTCTCCTGACCCCTGCAATAGTCTATATAGAAGTTTAAAACTGTGCAAATAAACAAAAACTATAAGAAAACTGAGGCTTCGGCGGGGGATTTAGAGCATAGCGTGAAGTCTTAGCGATATCAGCCAGAGCCCCTTGGATGGCTGGAGACGTGACAGAAAAGATAGAGCAGGTCACATGTCCCTAGACAAATGAAAGTCTTCTCTGCGGGGACATGTGTTTTCAATTTTAGAACAAAACAGGCAAGGTCAATGGACAATCACCCCCTGCAGATGAGATTGTGGTCTGAAGCACATGGGATATTCCTCGCTCTGCATGCACATCTGTCATGACACCTCAGAGCTGGGCCCTGTCTGGAGGCTCAGGAACATACATGTGCGTCAGCATATACAGCTTTATCTTGTCAGCACCAGGAGAAAGATGATTTGTGGGACTGGGAGGCTTAGAGCCTGAGGGGGAGGCTAGAATACTTTATAACTGCCAAGCCGCAAACCCCCCCAACAACCTCCGCCAAACACTTCCAGTACAAGTTTCATGGTCAAAACAAACAGAATTTGGGAACGTGGGATTTTTTTTATTTCTTGTGTGTATTGCAATCTTAAAGTGTTCTTAAAGTGTATGTTAATCTTTAAACTGAAATGGCATGAATGTGTTCCTTTAAATAAAATAATAAACTACACTAACATGTTGCACCTTGTATCCAGTTGACCCTATACTATGAAATAAGTGTTGATCCCACCAGTTCTGCTGTCCTCCTGTCTAATCAGATTTGTGTCTGTATTCTCAGTTTACCTGTTTGATCTAGCTGATCAGATTTACAGGATGGTATGCCAAGGCATGCCCATACTCCTGTGGTTAGCTTATTCGCCATGCCTCCCTTCTCGGAAGATGGACAAATAGGGAAGCTGTGCAGTCGCATGAATAAATCCACTGTATTAAGTATGTAATAGATTTGCATTTAAAAAAAAAGGCTTGCTAGAGCTTGAGAAAGCAATCTGAAAGACTACGCTAAAAAAATTTCCAATTTACTTCACAATTATTTTAACCTCCATGTGACCAGTAGTATTTAGTGCCTTTATCAGCAAAAATGTTTCAATCTGACAAGCTGGGCTTTTATTTTTATATTTTATTTTTCATTGCCACAAGAGGAATGTGTAGGTTGCCATTGTCAAAGCAGTCAGTCGTATGTGTCCCTTGTGCTAATGTCTCTTCATTTAGTTGAAATCCTTCTCCATCCATGACCCACTTACTTTCCTGCCACAAACTTCCAATGTAGCAGGGGGTTAATACAGCTAAAAGGCTGTCAAAGGCTATCATCAAGAAAGTCCAACTATGCCTGCCCTTTCCGGAATTGTCAGAAAAAGTCAGATCATTGGAGAAAGGCAGGCAGAGGTCCAGCAACAGCTAGAGAACTGACCATGGTGTGCTCTCATGCCTAGTGTAGTCAGTTTTTAATAGGAAAGAAGAGGGATTGGCAGGAACACCAGGGATTTCATACAAAAGGAAGCAAAACACAGAAAACAGAATATTTTTTCATACAAGTACATGCTTCAGCAGGTACACATATAAATCCTGTGTTTACATACTCTTTAAATTCTTTTGAATTATTCTCTATGGAGATGGTTCATATCTCCACTACAAGTCGCCTAAAGCTCAAATAATTTCTGGAGCTTTTCGTTTGAATTGTGCAGATTGGTGCATTTTTTAAGTGTTTTTATTCCCGCTGACATACATAGAAATGCGCAAATCATTCATAAAGGCTGACCCATGAAAGTTGATATACTTTATGGTATTTTACCACAATTGTTACCTAATTCTGTTTTATATGTTTTTTGATACATTGGGGCATGGAATACTATTGTAATACCATCAGCATCTGGCACCTTGATCAGGGGTCAACAATGGGCGTGTGGGTGGTTTATTAATATATTTTTAGGGACATTCATCTCTCCCCCCTCCCCGTTTCTCCGTCCCCCCTTTTTTGGGGGTAGGGAGGGTCTTTATGCCCCCTTTGCTTCCTTTTATATTAATACCTTAATACCTTATCATCATCTTCTTTGGTGGGATCCAAGCTTTACTTATATTTATATTTTGTTCCCCCTTTTTTCGATTGCTCCTTGTCCTTTACATACATTGTTATGTCCCCCTTGGGACTTACAGGGTTATGTGGTCTGGCTTTCCATCACTTTTGTTCCTCCGGTCCGGCACATGTGGGCCCCCATACTTGGTTTGTTTCCAGTTGGGGGCTTGAGTATGCTGCATGGTGGGGTGGAGATATTCTCTGCCGCCACATGCGGCGCTCGATCATGTATCGGTGGTGATTAAGTCCTCTGTTTTCGCTTCCATCGGTAACCGGATGTTGACGTTTTCGTCACTTCCGGTGCGCCGAGTACGTCATTTCCGGTCTAGACGCGGGAACGCGGCCATTCTCGAGTGGCGCGAACCCGCGGGAGTGTAGGGAGGGCGTGTCCACGCCTCTCCTTAAACATAGGACGCCAAGGCTCACCATGGCGCCTCACTCCTTTGCTCCTCCACGTTGTGGGAGGTAGCCTTTTATCGTGGTGCCACAGATTTTGGTCCATCTGTTACTCAGCAGCTTCTTTCGGCAATTCCAGTGGGAATGGTGTGGGTTGAACCCACATCCCTCAAAGGATTTTGACCCTCCTTTTTGTTATATGTAAGTAATCCCTGGGCAATGGTTTTCCCCTCTTTTGGGGGGGGGGGGGTTTACAATACTTTTGGCTAGGCATTGGGGTCCATAGGCTCGATATATGCCCCCATTTGTGTCCCCACCTCTCTTTTGAATTCTTTGTGGTTTGGCCGATTGGGTCATAGACCCATTCTGTATTGCTGCTGCCATGTGTATAATATATGTTTTTTGTGACATTTTTTGTGATATTTTTTGCGATATTTTTGGCTCCCAATAATATATTTATGTACATATATATTTGTTTGTTTTCAGGCACTATATGTTAAAGGGTACCTTTTTGTTGATACATACCCCGTGAGTCTACTGGAGGGACATATGATGGGTACCAGACCTCATGCCCAGGACTATCTGTGAGCTATTCAGGCTTCCTTTTTTCCTTTTGAAAATTAGTGGGAGTTTATTATTACTACTTTTTTTTGCTGAAGCTTGTTTTCCTCGAGCAAGGACAACATTATGTTGCCATGAGGAGGCATTGGTGGGTATATTTTTACATTTGTATACAAACGTGTATATATAGTCACATGTTATTCTCATTTTCGCTCATTTTTTACATCCATGACCTTGGAAACAGGTGCAGGATGGGTCAAGTTATTCATGCCTCTAATGTATATTTTTTCTGTGTTTGTTTGTGGAATTTTCTTCTTTAGGTAAGAAAATAAAGGGACTAATAGACAAATCCCTGACGAAGATTGGAACTAAAAGTTCGTTTATTCTCTCGAAACGCGTTGGATTAGGATTAATGCTCTCCTTCACCTAGGGTTGTACCCCGGTGTGGGAGAGATATTATTTATCCCTTGCTTTCTTGCACAGTTTCACCATTTTTGTTTATTTCCATTCTTGTATGGCTTAGATATATGTCACATGTTTTTGTGATCCATGGCCTGCCGTGGTTTTCCACAATTGGCCAGGGAACCTGCTGTATTCATGTATTCATGACATGATATATTGTTTTTTAACCAATAAATTATCATATTTTATTTATTTTGTTTTTTCATATGTTATTGCCTTAAAAATCCCCCCCCCCTTTTCTCAGAGGAGATCAACACTGCATAGTGTTAGTTTTTAAGACCCATGAAAGGTTTTCTGTGAAAAAAAAAAATGCCTACATTTTGCCCAAAAAGTATGGATAAGCCAGCAGATGGATCAAGCCTGTCTTTTAGTTACACAAAGCCACAGGTTTATACTGTGCACCATTACAGCCTTCCAGCCAAAAGTGTCCTAAAAACCAATGACACCATCAGTTGATAAGGAAGATGTCGGGGATCTGCACAGCATCCTTGTTTGCCCCTCTCCATCAGCACTGAGGTCATGTTAGCTGAGCGAGGGAGAGAAACTGAGGGAGAAGACAATGCTAGAATACTAGCCAGTACAAGGGTGTATAGGTGTATCTCGGTTTTGGAAGACCAATGCAGCCCATCGGCGAGTCAGTTTTTTTTCATTCAAGCAGTGGGTTTAACAAAAAAACTGACCTGATTCCCCTATCCACACATTCCACATGGATAAGGGAATCCATGTCATTGTATTCAGACGGGGAGACTTCCCCATCATCGGAATACACTGATAGCATTACTTGCAGCGCCGAATGAGTGGACAAAATCCAACAGGGTGGTTGTACAGAAGTTGATCGGTAGATTAACTTCTGTACAACCACAGTGCCCATACATGGATCAAACTTCCGCTGGTCCCTGCTGAAGCGACCAAATTTTAACTGGCCTAAATAACCTCTTAGGCTAAGCGTCCTACATTTGTGGATGTTGCTGCATTATGTAAAACTACTGGTATAGTTTTTTACAATTTAGAATGGAGTGCTTTGAGATTGTGAATAATTTTAAACCGTGCTTTGACATAAAAAATGGTGAAAAACACTGGCCAAGAGAATGGTGAAAACCCCCATCTGCTGCTTTTTTTCCTATCTATGCCACCATTGGGGAGATTTCCCTTCACGTCTTGTTTTTTAGGCACAACAAGAAATCATAGAAAATTGGTGGCAATTCGGAATTTCGATTTTTTCACTCGCATTCAGTCCCAGAGGCAATGGTAACCAGGATAAATCAGAAGAGTGAAGCTCCCCTTGTGGGGACATAGACATCAATAGTGGTTCTAACTCCTTACAGTTCTAAACCCTAACCACACTATCGTAAAAAATGTAAACGGTTTTATGTTGTGGATATCTCTTGTTTTTGTCTGTGTGCCCATTTAATAAGATTTCCCATCCCCTCCTTGAGGAGAGATTGTGAGGATTGTTTAATGGGGCACAGTAACTGGGACTGTGAAGACGGACAGTGGGACAGAGTGTAACGGTCCCTATGTCCAGCATGTTAATGAGAAGGAGGAGATTGAAATGATGGTAATGAAAAAAACATAATCAACTCACTTTTTTCAGCACCTTGACTTGATCTAACTTTGGTAGATATTGTACATTAAGGAATGCAGCACCCCCCCCCCCCCCCCCACACACACACACACACACACACACACTTACCCAGGGCAGCCTACCTGCTCCTATATAAATACCTTTATTCTCGTTCCAATGATCTTCATTGGGTCCTCTTCGGCTTGCACATGTGCTGAGTGGCCTTATTTGTTCCTATAGGGAGAGTCGTACTCTGCAGGCCCCCTGGAGGCCATCATGAGTACTGTGTTCCTAAGGAACAAATGAGAATGCACATGCACTAGATCAGGGATCTTCAAACTACGGCCCTCCAGCTGCTGCGGAACTACACATCCCATGAGGCATTGTAAAACTGACAATCACAGGCATGACTAGGCATGATGGGAATTGTAGTTCCTGAACAACTGAAGGGCCATAGTTTGGAGACCCCTGCACTAGATCAAGGAAAGTATCTGACCCGGGGGTGTACGGGGGAAGGGGGGTTACTACATTTGTTAATTCATTCATCAATTTACATTCTCTCTTGGGAGGGCGGGAGGGGTTAAAAGAAACTATTGAATGTTTGTTATTCTCTTTGTATGTGATTTTTTGTCTATTGAAGGGAAACCATAAAAATATAAGAAGTCTAAAAAAAAAAAAAAAAAAAAATACAGCATCCTAGGTAAATACCCCAAATGGAGCTCCAATCACAACTTTAGCACATTTGGATAGGGCAGGGAAGAGAAATAACCTCTGTCTGGTTTGTATTACTTTCTCTATCTCTTGTATCTGGGCAGTTTTTTTTCTATTGTTTTCAGTGACCCAACAGAAGAGATAAGGGCAATCTCCCAAATAGGGATACAGTGATAGGAAGGCCAAGATTTCTCGCTCTAAAGCCTAGTACACACTACTAGGTTTTTTTCATTCAACCTAGCGGGCTAAACAAAAAACACTGACAGCTCAAGTTGGAGCCACTGTAATAATCTGATGTTAGTACAGCAATCCCCCCTGCTGTGCTATTGTGTTCCGACAGGCGGGCGGTCACCCCACCAGAACACTCCGGTGAGTGCTCTCAGCCACTGGCTAGGAGCGCTGCTCGGGAGTCGGTCAGCAGGCCTTTTTAGGTCATGCCCCTTTAATTGTTGGACCAGCTGCAGTACACACGCGCCAAATGTCTTTCTATTGCAATGGCCGATGCGGTCTGACATTCAACCTGTGTGTGCTAGGTTTAAGATAAAGAAGATAATAAAAATAATTAAAAAAGATAAATAAGAAGAAATGTATTTTCTGGTTCTGCTTTAGATGTACCTGCATTTTAGGAGGATAGGTCCATTTCACCATATAAAATATCCTTTTATCAAAAATATATAATTTAAAAAAATGAGTTATACTGCAGTTGGTCAGTTTGAAAGTCGGGGACAGAACCTGCGGCTGTCTTAGGAGATCAGGGTCAGCTGGCATGCATGCGGGTCATGTGTTGTAGCTTTGGTTCTTATTCCTTGACTGTAGGTATCCAATGAAGTGGCCAAAGCAATATTTGGTTGAAACAAAGGCAGAAATGACCAGTGCAATGAAGCCAAACATTTCTATCGAAAGATATCACTTGGACAGAGTCCTGTTCAGCCCTGGCCCTGAAAAACCACAATAATCACAAAGTAAATAACATCACTAGACAGCCACAATAAAACACGTACAACGCAATCCAAAATCAAGCTATACTCCTAATAAAATACATTTCCATTTTCTTCCAAACAACTGTACTTCCTGAATGTTCTGTACTGAGAACCTCAACTTCAGTTCAGTGCCAATGAATGAAGTAATAACTTGCAACCCTGATCAGGATTGAAAGGACATGAACCCCCAAATTACAGTGTCTTGAAAAAGTGTTCATACACCTTAAAATTATACACCTTTTGTCATGTTACAACCAAAAACGTAAACAAAACATGGCACAAAATTGTGAAGAAGAAGGAAAATGATTACTGGCTTTCAACCTTTTTTAGAAATAAATATCTGAAAAGTGTGGCATGCATTTGTATTTAGCCCCCTTTACTCTGATATACCCAAGTCTAGTGGAACCAGTTGCCTTCACAAGTCACCTAATTAGTAAATAGGGTCTGCATGTAATTTAATCTCAGTATAAATACAGCTGTTCTGTGAAGCCCTCAGACTTTTGTTAGAGAACCTTAGTGAACAAACCGCATCACAAAAGCCAAGGAACACACCAGACAGGTCAGGGATAGAGTTGCGGAGAAGTTTAAAGCAGTTAGGTTATAAAAAAAATATCCCAAGCTTTGAACATCTCATGGAGCACTATTCAATAAATTATTTGAAAATGGAAAGAGTGTGGCACAACTACAAACCTAACAAGACATGGCCATCCACCTAAACTGATAGGCCAGTCATGGAGAGCTTTAAACAGAGAAGCAGCCAAGAGGCCCATGGTAAATCTGGAGGAGCTTTGGAGACCCACAACTCAGGTGGGAGAATCTGTTCACAGAAGAAAGCCATTTTTGAAAGAAAGCCATAAGAAGTCTTGTTTTCAGTTTGCGAGAAGCCATGTGGGGGACACAGAAAATATGTGGAAGAAGGTGCTCTGGTCAGATAAGACCAAAATGGAAGGTTTTGGCGCAAAAAGCAAAACGTTATGTGTGGCAGAAAACTAACACTGCACATCACCCTGAATACATCCCCACCGTGAAACATGGTGGTGGCAGCATCATGTTGTGGGGATGCTTCAGCAGGGACAGGGAAGCTGGTCAGAGTTGATGGGAAGATAGATGGAGCCAAATACAGGGCAATCTTAAAAGAAAACCCGGTAGAGTATGCAAAAGCCTTGACTGGGGCGGAGGTTCACCTTCCAGCAGGACAACGACCCTAAACATACAGCCAGAGCTACAATGGAATGGTTTAAATCAAATCTTATACATGTGTTAGAATGGCCCAGTCAAAGTCCAGACCTACAGTATCTCACAAAAGTGAGTACACCCCTCACATTTTTGAAAATATTTTATTATATCTTTTCATGCAACAACGCTGAAGAAATTATACTATGTAACGTAGTGAGTGTACAGCTTATATAACAGTGTAAATTTGCTGCCCCCTCAAAATAACCCAACACACAGCCATTAATGTCTAAACCACTGGCAACAAAAGTGAGTACACCCCTAAGTCAAAATGTCCAAATTGGGCTCAATAAGCCATTTTCCCTCCTCAGTGTCATGTGACTCGTTAGTGTTACAAGGTCTCAGGCTCTCACTCTCTCATACTGGCAACTAGAAGTTCAACATGGCACCGCATGGCATAGAACTCTCAGAGAATCTGTAAAAAAGAATTGTTGCTCTACATAAAGATGGCCTAGGTTATAAGAAGATTGCCAAGACCCTGAAACTGAGCTGTAGTACAGTGGCCAAGACCATACAGCGGTTTAACAGTACAGGTTCCACTCAGAACAGGCCTTACCGTGGTTGACCAAAGAAGTTGAGTGCACATGCTCAGCGTCATATCCAGAGGTTGCCTTTGGGAAATAGACGTATGAGTTGTTAAAGGGGTGGGGGGTCAGCCTGTCAGTGCTCAGACCATAAGCCCCACACTACATCAAATTGGTCAGCATGGCTGTTGTCCCTTGAAGGAAGCCTCTTCTAAATATGATGCACAAGAAAGCAGTTTGCTGAAGACAAGCAGACTAAGGACATGGATTACTGGAACCATATCCTGTGATCTTGGTCTCAGATAAACATATTCGGTTGAGATGGTGTCAAGCATGTGTGGCGGCAACCATGTGAGGAGACAAAGACAAGTGTGTCTTGCCTACAGTCAACCATGGTGGTGGGAATGTTATGGTCTGGGGCTGCATGAGTTCAGCCGGCACTGGGGAGCTACAGTTTACTGAGGGAACCATGAATGCCAACATGTACTGTGACATACTGAAGCAGAGCATGATCCCCTCCCTTCTGAAAATGGGCAGCAGGGCAGTATTCCAACATGATAATGACCCCAAATACACCTCCAAGATGACCACTACCTTGCTAAAGAAACTGAGGGTAAAGGTGACGGACTGGCCAAGCATGTCTCCAGGTCTAAACCCTATTGCGCACCTGTAGAGCATCCTCAAACGAAAGGTGAAGGAGCGCAAGGTCTCTATAATCCGCCAGCTCCTTGTTGTCCTTATGGAGGAGTGAAAGAAGACCCCAATGGCAACCTGTGAAGCTCTGGTGAACTCCATGCCCAAGAGGGTTAAGGCAGTGCTGGAAAATAATGGTGGCCACACAAAATATTGACACTTTGGGCCCAATTTGGACATTTTGACTTAGGGGTGTACTCACTTTTGTTGCCAGCGGTTTAGACAATAATGGCTGTGTTGAGTTTTTTTGAGGGGACAGCAAATTTACACTGTTATACAAGCTGTACACTCACTACTTTACATCGTAGAAAAATGTCATTTCTTCAGTGTTATCACATAAAAAGTTATAGTAAAATATTTACAAAAATGTGAGGGGTGTACTCACTTTTATGAGATACTGTAATACAAATACAAATGCACGCCACACTTTGCAGATATTTGTAAAAAAAAATTAACACAATTTCTTTCACTTCATAACATACATTTAGGTTTTTGGCTATAACATGACAAGATGTGGAAAGTTTCAAGGGGTATAAATACTTTTTCAAGGCACTGTATAAAGATGTGTAAATTGAAATGTTAGAGCGTATTACACTTACAGATAAAAAAAAAAAAAAAAACACATACTGTGACGGTACTAACCGTCATTATGAGTGAAAGACAGTTAAGTAATGGTTTGAATTGCTTCAATATTTGTCAGCAAAATCTTCATATAGAAATATGAAGATTTAATACCACCTTACACAGTGTATTCCGTGCTTGGCTGTGAGAGAGACACAAAGACTGTCATTTGCAGACTTCCCGATTGTTTGTGTATTGGGAGGGAATGTGTATTGTGTTAAAGTTTACCTGTCTGTTCCATTGTTAAATGTTAATGACCTCACATTGTTCTGTCCAGATGGCTAATTAGTTTAGTTCCTGTATACACTTTTATCTGCATATGCTACTGTAATCAGCCAGAGGGGAGGGATTGTGTACACTGTATGGGAGTGTAAAACCCTGTTCCTATTGGATTGTGAATGTCACGTAACCCTTGCAATGGGAACTTTTAATTTTTCTGGAGTTGGGCTCAAAGGTGTTGGGCAGCATATTACAACAACAAAAGTTCTATATCAAACTATTTTGGTAACGGTTTAATGTGCAGGAGTAAAAGGTGTGCTAGGTGATCCGGTATCAAAAGGATTCATGCAGAGGTCAAACACCTGAAGGAATAGCTAAGACCCTAAAAAAAAAAAAAATCCAGCCTTGGAAAATTTGAAAAACAAGGGTTCCTGCGAGCTACCACTTTACTATAGATTTTTAAAATGCCGCAAACACTTCACTTCTCATAAGAGTGCAATAGGTCCAAAAAGTATTAAAATAGTGTTGCGCAAAGAAAAAATCTATTAAAATGTGTAAAAATAGTGATAGGGTATTTAAATAACTACATGTATTCCTCAAGGTTCGGATCCCATTACGATTTTCTTAAAATGCAATCACTTATATAAAATACGTCGCTATAAAAAAATTATTTTTTTGTGCCATGACATGCCCTTACAACTTTTTTTATGTTTTTCTTTAAAGTGCATAGATAGGTAATGTTTTTCAAACCCCCTATTTATGTTGTAGACGTGTTCCTTAATCCTTTCCCTCAAGGGTCTTTTGGTACGTCCCAAATACATTTTATTACAGGGGCACTTTATAGCATATACTACTCCCTCCGTGCCACATGTAATGAAGTCCCGGATTTCATATGATTTATTGTTTGGGGGGTTCTCAAATATTAATCATTTTCTGGTGTTAACGGGAATCCTCACACATCCATAGCATCGCCCGCATGCATGGAAACCTTTGAATTTCCATCCAAACATTGATGGTTTGGTGGGGGGTTCTATCACGTTTTTAATGATTTTATCTCTCAAGTTTGGAGCGCGTCTGTATATGAAATCCGGTTTTTCCTTCAATAGTGGGCCTAGGATTTTATCCTGCTTATCTTTTAAAAGGTATAAGCACTATTTTGAGTTTTTTACTTTCATGTCATGCGGATTACTTAGGAGATAAAAGGCTAAGGGATAAGAGCACCTGGAGCTCCAAAATACACAGCATTCAAGCTCAGTACTTAATGCAAGTTCACTGATGAGATAAATGGCCACTCTATGGGATAAGACCTCCTGGAATTGCTAGAGATCCAGCATTGGAGCGCAATTATATTGAATACAAGGTGAGCGCCCAATCACAAGGGGGTGCACGAATAGGAAAGAATAGTGACACCCTGGTCACCCACTTGGTTCTGGGATCACAGCCACACACTGGTGGCTTGAGCACAGAGGACTGTATTGCACTAATTGTCACTGGAATTATTGGACACTATTTATTTAATTCAAAATATTTAAAAAAAAAATATTTTTTATATATCTTTCATTATTTTGATATTGTATCTACATATATTTATACATATAATATTTTATCAGTGTTTAATTTTGAGGATTGACATTTATAGTATATTGATTATTATTTAGATTTCATGTAATAGAAATTACTGAGATATATCACAGCACACCAGCACTTTAACAATTTTTTATAGCACCATCATCATTGTACACTATTTATTAGGATCACCTATAGCACAAAAAATAATTTTTTTATAGCAACGTATTTTATATAAGTGATTGCATTTTAAGAAAATCGTATTGGGATCCGAACCTTGAGGAATACATGTAGTTATTGAAATACCCTATCACTATTTTTACACATTTTAATAGATTTTTTCTTTGCGCAACACTATTTTAATACTTCTTGGAAAATTTGAGTCTCAAACTCCAAAAACACAAAAAGTGGACAGCACAGGAGAACAAATAGGTAGGGAGAATGTTAGCCACTAGAAGACAGCTTTTGCCTTTTTTGATTGAAGTTCCTTTCACCTGTTGTAAGTTACAAGTCCACTTGTTTTCAAGCTGCTGAATCCAGCTGCTGCCTTGTAAAGCACGCCAGGCCTGAGCTCTCCAAGGCAAAGTTCATGGGTGCATGAACCAGGGAACAGACATTTGTGGTTTGGTAAAGGCTTTTTTTTCCCCTCTTCTGCAGCAACAATGGCAGATTGTACTTTGCTAAAGACACGGTTCCTATGGCAACACCATCAATAACATTTTCTGCATCACTTTGCTACAAGCTCACCATCAATGCCCAAAAAAGAAAAAAGAAAAACAATTATTCCACTGGCAAAAAGGAAAGTCAGTTCAGGCTCATCAATCGAAAATTATGTAAAAAGTAGGTGGAAAAAAATAAATAAAACTTTTTGGGGGAACTTTTCCCCCTCTTCCCTTCTTACCGTGAATAATTGTCACTGGAGGAGCTTTTAGTTGGCAAAACAAACAATTCACGTGGATAAAAGGGTCTGGGGGGGCTACACAAATAAAAGGAGTTTTGAATGACATCAAAAGAAGTTTAACAAACGTGTCAAGCATAAATCTGTCACTTTATAGGGCATTCAAGGGCCTGGACTTCACCTGCTCCTCCAATATATCCCATTAAAGAAAAGCCTGGGTCAAAATTAAGAACATTTCTATAGTCTTAAGCCCTCGTTCACACGGAGGGTGGGTTTGAAGTCATGCGAGTTCAGCTGAACTCGCACAATTTCATACCTGCATGTCAGTGCGAGTTCGGGGGCGATTTGCCAGACATCTGTGCGGGTTCCTGCACAGATGTATATTAAAGAATCGCCTCTGAATTTGCCAAAAGTAGTGCATAAACTACTTTTGGGAAACAGTGCAGCGCCGCAAAGTTGGCGACGCACCGATTTGGACGTTGCGGGCAGTAGGCTCTGATTAGGCATGCGATTTGACATGCCAAATTGACCCGATGTGAATGGAGGTGTAATGCCAGAGCTGTAGAGATACTTTTTTAGGCATAAAGGGGGGGCATGGACTAAAACTGAAACAAACAGATTCTGGAGCAGCTGAGTAAAGTAACCAATCCACTTCAGAAACAGCTTGTTAACTTAAAGGATACGTTCACTTTCGTACAAAAAATTAAAAGTACACATCTTTTCTCAATTAAAAGAATGTGCACTTATTATTTTTTGTATTAGGCGCCTGTAAAGCATTGCACCAGCGATCAGAAGATCGCTGATGCCATGCAGGTCTCCTCTACACTGTAAGCGCATCTGCTATCCCATACATCCTGTATGAGTAAGCCGATACTCACTGACAGGAAGACTCAATGAACTACCACGGCGCTCCACAGCAGCCAAGAAGCTCTTTGTATAAATGACGCGGCCGTGTGGGCAGAGCCTCGCACATCCGCGCTGCTTTCAAAAACTGGTAGCTAGTACGGGGAACTACTCCCCATATTACTTCCAGGAGGGGGGGGAGCGGGCGGTGGCAGCAGCAATGGGAACATGTTACATGTTCCACCCTAAAATCGTGTGGATCATGTAACATGTTCCCAAAGGTGAACTTATCCTTTCAACTTTCAAAATTAAACCTAGAAGCTAATTGGCTGTCATGCACAGCTGCCAGATACTGGCTGCTCCAATCTTAGTAAATTCCACTCAGATATTTGGTATCTTTTTGAGCTGTCAAATATTCAATTGAAAGGGTTTTGTCAAATTAGATGGTATCAAAAAGTTTTAAGAATAGCTCTGTTTACAAGAAAGTACTTTATCTACATTTACACACTATTACCTTCAAAATACAAGGTGGTATCAAAAAGTATCAAGAATATAGTAGTTCTGTAACACACCAACAGATGGCAGCACAATGCTGCATGCACAGTCACAGGGAGCACCCACCCTCATAAATCAGTGTGCCAAAAAACATCATCCTGTGTACATCGAGAACTGTGCAACTAGTGCTATTCTGACAACATGTGTTACCATGTCTGCCATTTCTTTATGTACAGCAATTTAGAACAAACGTGCGTTTCTGGCCGGAAACATGATCACACTTCCTCACCCACCCTACTCGCCAGATTTGACTTATGCGCACTTTGCCCTCTTCCCAAAGATGAAGATCCAGCTCAAAGGTCGCCATTTTGACACCACTGCAGAGATTCAGCACAAAAAGCAGAAGGTGCTTGACACGCTTCAAAAGGAAGACTTTCAGAACACTTTCCACTAGTGGCAGGAATGCTGGGAGCGCTGTATTGCTGTGCATGGGGACTATTTTGAAGGTGATAGTGTGTAAACATAGATAATAGAGTAACAGAGCTAGTCTCAAAATGTTTTGATACCACCTCGTACGGTGAGTAAGCATTGATGCTGGCCTGATCACTGGGTGAAAATAAAGAGAAAAAAGGAAGACAAAAGGAAAACTAACACAGCCACTACATTTAAAGACTGGCAAGCTTCAGCATATTTTTGTTCTTGGGTTTAGATATGCATTACCTACATCGTATATGATATCATCAATTAGTGCAGTAATGTATCCCTAAGTTTAGATTCAACTTACACATTTGTATGATTGTGTCATAAATGTGCACAAATATGTCGTAAGAATTGTTGGAACTGCTTGAACTGCTTAAGGTGATAAGGTCTAAGGAGTAGGGAGTTATGTTAATTCCAGCATCTCTGGATCATGTTTTTTTTTTTTACTATTGGCGTTGCAATATATACTTGATATATGCAATTTCCACCAATAGCATAACACACGTACGTGCTAATTCTTCTACTACTCTGTAAAGACTGGGTCAACTGGTCTGTGACTTGAGTGCACGTTAGAACATGTCAGAACACACTCAATTGTGAATGGCTGTGTGACTCATCACCGTAGTTCTACACTGCAAGCATTCCAGGAATTAAATTGTCACCTCATACTATCTAGTGGCTGAAGCAAAGATTTATGTCTCTGGGGTGGCAAGTGATACCTGATTTTATCTATTTATTACTCAGAGTTGCCTGCAATAAGTTGTAGAGTTGGAAGGAGAATTATGTATATATGCGGTGTGAGGCATGTTGAATTAGGCAGCTCATCAAAAATGAGACGGTTTTAGTAAGGACCTAGCAGCATACTTGGACAACATCTGTCCCTTGGTTACCCAATTTGGGCGTAAATTGAATTTCTGTAGGTCTCTTCCATTGACCCCAATTGGTAGAGTAAATTTAACAAAGATGGTCTTCTTGTCTAAATTCCTCTTTTTCTTTAGAAACACTCCAGTCTCTATACGGATGGCTATTTTTGCCAAATTGAAAGGAATTATAGTTTAATTTGCATTGGCTGGGAAGACCCCCTAAGCTAGCTAAGACGACCCTTCAACTGCCCCTGTCACACAGAGGCCTAGCTCTTCCAAACTTCACACTTTACTATTGGCCAGGAGTACTAGTTACAGTGCGCTGGTGGTTCTCCCAGCCTGACCACAACCCAGCAGTGGATCTTCGGAAGCGCCCTTAGGCTCTTATATAGCTTTGAGCAATTTGGTGTTTTGGGGACCCTGTGCCCACTCATCTGTTACCTGTTTGATGCAAATGACAATCCAATTATGGGACCATGCTAGGCGTATTTATCAAGCAGTTTCCACCTTCTCGCCGCCCCATCTCCCCCTATGGGGAAATCGATTGCTTTCCCATCTCTATCAGATCCCTGACCCACAGTTGGAGGCTGCCCGAGGGATTATGAGCTTAAAGCACATCATTTCTGATGGTAAAATCTCCTCCTTTTCAATGTTGAAGTCTAACTACCCTCTACTCAATACTATTTACTTTAGGTATCTACAGCTGAGATATGGTATGTACAGCTGAGTAAATGGCTTTAAACATTCTTGGGATGAGCATCGATCTATAGTCAGACAATAAAGTTAATGAAAAAAAAAAAAAGGCAGACTCAATGGACTACTCAATCTTTCTGCAATCACAGTTCTGTTTCCTTGAACCCATTACGCTGCAGTCTCACCCCATTCAACGCCAGCTTACCTCAAGTGTGATGGGGCAGACATGGTCTTCCCTCTTTCTCTGACTCCCTGTAGCCCATGCCTCTATAAAGACTTTTGAGAGGTGGAGGGGAACAGTATATCAAGCAAAAAGGAATGACCGCACTTCCGATGAAATTCAGAAAAAGGAGTGTCTTTATTCCACATCAATCAAATGGCAAATACAGGTACACACTGTGAGTGCAGGACAAAAACGGTAGACGCGTTTCACGACTGGATGTGTCGCTTACTCATTACCAAGTTCACTCTGCATGTGCATCGGCCATATATACACCCCATACATACAGCTGGCAACAATTGGAGTCATCAAGCTATTTGTTCATCCCATCGGTCAGCTGTTGGGAATCTACGGCTAGATTGCACAGACAGAGTGACCCCAACGAAATCCAAATTTAAACACACTTGTGCAGAAAACATTTTCATGTATATAAATGTAAATCGAATACAATAGATATCCTAGTGATAAGTGCTAAAGTGAGGGAACAATCAAGAGTAAAGGAACCCATATTCAATGCTTTGGTGCATTTATCATATATAAAAAATGAAGGTATATATATATATATATATATATATATGTAAAAAAGCATAAAATAAATGAAAAAATGTGTGTGGGAAACCTTTGATGGTGACATAAAAGTGAAAAAAATGTAAAAAGTAATCAAAATAATAAAAAATGATGAAAAAAGTGTATAAAGTGTCACGAGAGATTTCTTGATTTCTAAAAAACCGTTTTGACCGGCTGCAAAAAACGATGTGGTGTATTCAAGATAGGAGCAATATAAACATCAAAAAAAAAAAAAATTCAAAAAAATCAAAAAAACTCCAATCTGTGATTTCTGCCCAACAATCATATGTGGAACAATACAATAGTATATGTGGAAGGATGGAAAGTTCATAATACATGTAAATCACTGCATAGCTGTCTCAAAAATGCATTTTCCATAGACAACTATGAGTAGTGAACACTAATAAAATTGCATGAGAAAAAGTCACATATGTGTGAACCATGTATATTTAAAAATATACAAAACACAATTATTTCCATATATAAATGGGTATACCTGGTTTACATTAATCAAATATGACATATATAAAGTGCAGTGCACACTGATGTAGCTTGTGTTCTTATGTAATTATATAAATATGTGTATAGGCAGCAATAAGTGTCAATCAATGTAAACACATTGTAGCAACCCATTGCTGTATTGAAAGATGCTACAAATACCAGTATGCACATACTTTCTCATGGACTAAATTCCTTACATAGTGTTTAAAACCACAAAAACCTCTTTCTAGAAAGAACTTTCCAGAAAAGGTTTTCCGAAAAAGGAAAGAAATATTTGGGAAGAAAAGGAATACAAAAACAAAATCGGGTGCAGATCACTACATACCAATTGGCTAAATTTGGCTAAATATAGCTCTCCATCTATATTAGAGTGGCCAACCATTGTTATAGAGAACCCGATATATTAAAATCGGCCGGTCTATGGGTTAGTGTGGGAATTTATCTTGTCCAATTCAATCCAAGCAATCAAAGCAAAATAATTGTTATATTGTTGCTATAAAGACTGACATCACCCACAGATCCCAGAAGCGGGGGGAAAGAAAATTTGGAAACGAACCTCCAATGTGATGTTATATTTGTATATCTTATCACTGAGGATTCATGACAGTACAGATGGCTTCAGGACTCTTGATCAAATATATCAAATAATATGTCACATGTGCATATATCCCACACAAGCATATAGAGTTCGGAGTCATTTCTTTGATCATCATGGATCCTGAGAAAAACTTAATAAGTGCTATTGGAGCTCTTGTGTATATATATATATATACATCCTGGCTAAATAAATAAAAGCCTTGGATATTCCTGTGTAAAAAAAAAAAAAAAATTATCACAGGATATCTGGTATAAAATTACCAAAGTAGGGAAATATGTGCATTGTAATAGTCATGTTTCTGGACAATGTTTATACTGGTAAATATTAGGTGTAAAAGTGTGTCACGTCCCACTCAAAGTTCATGCCTTCAGGTATTCTTGTACGGAGTTTAAATATCCAGAAAACTTCACGTTTGCAAAGTATCTGAAAAATATCTCCTCCTCTTTTGGGTTTTAAGATTTTTTCAATGACCTGGACCATGACCAGAGAAGTGTCCCCTTCATGTAGGTCATTAAAATGACGAGCGACATTGGTTGATTTGAAACAACGAATGTCGCTTAAATGTTCTCTAAATCTATCCTTTAGTCTCCTAGTTGTTCTGCCCACATACTGGGTTAAACACTTTTTGCAGGTAATCAAATATATAATGTATTCAGAATTGCAATTGAATAACTTATCTATTTTGTAGATCCTGTCACTAATAGTGGATTGAAATTGGGGACTTTTTAGAATATGGGGACAGGTGACACAGTCCTGTGCCCCACATCTGTAGTTTCCTCTACAGTGTAACCACGTTTGCGATGAGGGGGTTGTTTTGGTTTGATACATGCTAGGGGACAATACATTTCCCAAAGTGGCCGCTCTCTTAGCTACAATATTGAATCCCTTCCCCAAAATTTCATTACATGCATGGTCTAGATGTAAAATAGGTAGATGTTTCCTTATTATGGATTTTATGTTGTTAAATTCTAGACTGTATGGGAGTGCCAATGTGACCAAAGGTGTAAATTTATCTTTTTTGTTTCTTATATATTTGTCACTAGAGGGACCCTTTCTCGCTTGTGCAAAGTTGGGATCGGACTCCGGAACAGTAGTCCGAGCTTTCTGAGGAGGACTGGGACAGTAGTAGAGCTACCTACATCACTACCATGAACTCTACTAAAGACAGATTTTTACAGTTTAAATTCCTTCACGGGGCCTATTTTATATTTCTCAGAGATTAAATAAAATTGAGCCTACTGTAGAGTTCAATGCACTAGGTGCAATTCATCCATTGGTATGTTCAAACATATGATATGAATGTGCCCCTTAGCTGTCCCTTCTGGGAGTCACTGGTTGATGCTCTGAATGATATTGTGATCTTCTCAGGTAGCCAGAGGTGCCATTTCTGCTACTGGGCGAAATGGAAGCAGATCCAGCCTCTCCCAGTCCCAGCCCCTATAATACCCCAGCCCACCCCTATACCACCCTAGCCTGCTCCTATCCTGCCCTAGACTGTCCAGATACTACCCTAGGCTGTCTATATACTACCCTAGCCTGCCCCCATACTGCCCTAGCCCGCCCCTTGGATTTGAACATAATGGTATGTCATATAATTTTTCTTATAATGGTATGTCATATAATTTTTCTTATAGACAAGGTGCTGTTGCATGTAAATATGACTTCTTGATAAATTTAATTTTAGTTTTAATTATCATGATATAAAATAATGAATGTGGGGGCCTTCTGGTCGGCGTGTTTTTTTTTTTTGGGGGGGGCAGCATTTCATTCTTGGACCCAGGCAGCACAATGTCTTGGTATAGCAACTAGAGAAAATGGAGCACTTCTGGTTCAGGCTATCAAACAAGGATTATATGAATGCATAGATGATTGGCCATCAGACATAGGTGGTGTGTATAGCCAACAAAGTGGCATGTGAGAGGGCTATAGAATCGGGGGGGGCTTTAATGGTACCCAATAAGAAATTGCATTCAAGGGCAAATAAAATCAATATATTAGTATATTAAAAAAAGACAAACCATACATATACATTGAAAAATCCATTGTACAGAACTGTAGCTATGATGCGTCATGATAATTTTAGATGACTATGCCGAAGAACGGCTAGTATCTACAAACAGCGCCCAACATGTTTCGCCGATGCTTCCTCAGGGCCGGATAACTGTAGTAGATTTAGTCATACAGGTTCTACATTAAGGCATAAACATAGTATTAAACACAAATAACAATGACATTTTGCAAAACATGAATGCATAGATGAATAAAGAGTTATTCCTGAGTTTAGGACACTCCATATAGGCACAGGTTCAAAAGTTAAAAACAAAGTTTTATTGTTCAGTAAAAACAACCATCAAGGGTTAAAACAGCGATGAATCACAGTTTAATGGAATCTCGGGCTAAGCCTGTCTACTTGCCCCTCAGCTTCCAGACCGCACAAATGCCGTGGGGAGCCGTGGAGGACATGAAGAAAACACATCAGCTGTTGTAGTGTCCAAAAAGGCAATAGGTCCGGTAGATGGAACTGTGTATCTGTGTGCATCAGCGTGGGGCTCAATGGAACCGGTGATGGCGCAGGTGATGACGTCAATCACCTGCGCACGAGAGACAGGCTTGAGCAGACAACCACCAATGGTGAACGACAAGCAGGAAAGAGAACGGTCCCATCACCAGGACGAATTGTTTCACGCCTCCGTGCTTTGTCAAAGTCGGGTGACAGGATGGACCGATTGATGTAATTTATAACAAAAAGGACACCAAATTAGGCTGTGTAAGGCTAAGCAGCTGTGAGTGAAGTAAACAGAGGTTTTCTAGTAAGAAACCATGAACACTATGAAAATCTTAAATATTATGGTACATAATTATAAAAAAATATAAACAAATAGAAATAAAATAATAATAAATATAAATAACAAAAATAAATAAAAAACAGGAAATAGAAATGAAAGCAGAAATAGGACAGCAAACTCAAACCATACAAAAAGACATCAACGAAAAGGGAAGTTCTCTACCAGTATTATCTGGGGGGGTGAATAAAGTAATAACATGAAGAAAAAAAGGGGGGGGGGATAAAGTAAACACATAAAGAAGAAAGGAGGGGGGGATAATGTCAGTATTAATTAAAATGATGCACTTCTCGATGATACACTGTGATTGCCTTTCGTGTTATCCCTACTTACTGGGTATGTTAAGAGACTATTGGGACTGATGTGCCTTAGTTTGATATCTTTGATACCTTTTTTGCTCTTTCAATAAAAACCATTGAAAACAAAATTATGCACTTCTATTTCCTTGTTTAACCCATTGAGAGATGTGTTGAGCTTAAAAATCCAGAACTCTTCGCGCTTGCAAAGCAAAACGAACCTTTCATTGTTAGTTAGAATTTTTCCAGAAACCTGTTTAATTGCCAAAACTGTCAAACCTTTAAAATCCTTATTATGATGAACCAAAAGATGTCTGGGCACACTATGTTTATTACCCCCACCTTTAATTTTCTGTGTTCGCCGACCTGTACCCGCAAAGTGCACGTGGTATGGCCAACATGCAAAACATTACAGGGACATTTTAGTAAATAAATGACGAACTCGGATGAACAAATGATGAGCTGTCTGATGTTATAGTCATGACCTTTATTGTCGGAAAAGATGGATGTGCCGTGAGGGATGGATTGGCACGTAAGGCAACCTTACACTGAAAGGTCCCTACCCTGTTGTCAAAGTAAGATCGAATGTCCATAGTACGCTCAAGATTACTATAGATTTTACTCGGTGCTATTGAGTTTTTCAAGTTTCTAGCTCTCCTGAACGTTACCAGTGGGCTGGGAGGTAAGATGTCTACCAATTTGGGATCTAGTTTTAAAATACTCCAATGCTTGTGAAAAATCTTAATCATTTTACAATATTCCTCATTATAATGTGTGACAAACCTAACTGATGTAGTATAACCCTTATCCTTGTTACTCCTATCACTTGTAGAGGATGGAAAAGATTGGTGTAATTGGAAAGCCTCTTGTTGTTAAGCCATGAAGGATGATGGCAGCTGGTGTAATGTAAATAGGAATTACTGCTCATTGGTTTGCAGTAATTCCTTGAAATAATCTTACCATCCTCGTGTGTTAACTCCAAATCCAAAAAGATGAGTTGGAGTGGATCAATGACGTGGGTAAAATTCTGATCCAAAGTGTTATTATTGCAATGGGCTACAAAGGAGGAAAACTGTTCCACAGTGCCGTTCTAAATTAACAGGACATCATCGATGTATATTCCATAAAAAATAATGTACTTGGCAAAGGGGTCAGAATGCCAAATATATAATTCCTCCCAGTAACCCATTGCAATACTGGCATAGCAGGGAGCAAAATTTGCTCCCATTGCTGTGCCTTGTAACTGAAGATAGAATTTGTCCAAAAAGGTAAAATAATTATGTTTAAGGCAAAACTCTGTACCATCAATTAAGAATTGGGCGGGTTATGAGTTGATGGTAAGATCCTTATATAGAAAGTATTGAAGAGCTCTCAAACCTACATCGTGGGAGATAGATGTATATAAGGAACATACATCTAAAGATGCCCACAGGTAACTATCCTCCCGTTTGTAAGGTTTTAATGTCTCCAGGACAACATTCCTGGTGGTCAATTTCGAAGGGTTACGCCGCAATTGCCTGAAAGTTAAAGTTTATATAGAACAGGGTAACTTACTTATTAATAAACTATCGGAAAAGGGTTTTCCTGATACACTTCTGGAAGAGGCTTTCCAATTACACCAATATTTTCCATCCTCTACAAGTGATAGAAGTAACAAGGATAAGGGTTATATTACATCAGTTAGGTTTGTCACACATTATAATGACGAATATCGTTAAATTATTAAGATTTTCACAAGCATTGGAGTATTTTAAAACAAGATCCCAAATTGGTAGACAACTTACCTCTCAGCCCACTGGTAATGTTCAGGAGAGGTAGAACCTTGAAAAACTCTATAGCGCCCAGTAAAATCCATAGTAATAAGATCGAGCGTACTATGGACATTCGATCTTACTTTGGCAACAGGGTAGGGACCTTTCAGTGTAAGAAGAGAGGTTGCCTTGCATGCCAATCCATCCCTCACGGCACATCCATCTTTTCCGACAATAAAGGTCATGACTATAACATCAAACAGTTCATCACTTGTTCGTCCGAGTTCGTAATTTATTTATTAAAATGTCTCTGTAATGTTTTATATGTTGGCCGTACCACGTGCACTTTGCGGGTACGGGTCGGCAAACACAGAAAATAATTAAAAGTGGGAGTGATAAACATAGTGTGCCCTGACATTTTTTGGTTCATCATAATAAGGATATTAAAGGTTTGACAGTTTTGGCAATCAAACAGGTTTCTGGAAAAATTCTAACTAACAATGAAAGGTTCGCTTTGCTTTGCAAGCGCGAAGCATTCTGGATTTTAAGCTTAACACTTTGTCTCCCAATGGGTTAAATTTAGGAAATAGAAGTGCATCATTTTAATTAATACAGACATTATCCCACCCCCTTTTTCTTCATGTCATTGCTTTATTCCCCCCCACCCTATTTTTTCTTCATTTTATTACTTTATTCACCCCCCCCCCCCCCGATAATATTGGTAGATAACTTCCCTTTTTGTTGAGGTCTTTTTTATGGTTTGAGTTTGCTTTATTTTTGTTTCTATTGGTTTTATATTTTTTATGTAATTATGTACCATAATATTTAAGATTTTCATAGTGTTCATGGTTTCTTACTAGAAAGCCTCTGTTTACTTCACTCACAGCTGCTTAGCCTTACACAGCCTAATTTGGTGTCCTTTTTGTTATAAATTACATCAATCGGTCCATCCTGTCACCCGACTTTGACAAAGCACGGAGGCGTGAAACAAGTCGTCCTGGCGATGGGACCGTTCTCTTTCCTGCTTGTCGTTCACCATTGGTGGTTGTCTGCTCAAGCCTGTCTCTCGTGCGCAGGTGATTGACGTCATCACCGGTTCCATTGAGCCCCACGCTGATGCACACAGATACACAGTTCCATCTACCGGACCTATTGCCTTTTTGGACACTACAACAGCTGATGTGTTTTCTTCATGTCCTCCACGGCTCCCCACGGCATTTGTGCGGTCTGGAAGCTGAGGGGCAAGTAGACCGGCTTAGCCTGAGATTCCATTAAACTGTGATTCATTGCTGTTTTAACCCTTGATGGTTGTTTTTACTGAACAATAAAACTTTGTTTTTAACTTTGAACCTGTGCCTATATGGAGTGTCCTAAACTCAGGAATAACTCTTTATTCATCTATGCATTCATGTTTTGCAAAATGTCATTGTTATTTGTGTTTAATACTATGTTTATGCCTTAATGTAGAACCTGTATGACTAAATCTACTACAGTTATCCGGCCCTGAGGAAGCATCGGCGAAACATGTTGGCGCTGTTTGTGGATACTAGCCGTTCTTCGGCATAGTCATCTGAAATTATCATGAAGCATCATAGCTACAGTTCTGTACATTAATGGATTTTTCAATGTAAATGTATGGTTTGTCTTTTTTTATATACTAATATATTGATTTTATTTGCCCTTGAATGCAATTTCTTATTGGGTACCATTAAAGTCCCCCCCCCCCCCCGATTCTATAGCCCTCTCACATGTTACTTTGTTGGCTATACACACCACCTATGTCTGATGTCCAATCATCTATGCATTCATATAATCCTTGTTTGATAGCCTGAACCTGAACCAGAAGCGCTCCCTTTTCCCTAGTTGACACGTGAAATTGTTCTCTTATCATGTGTCCTTCTATGCAAGGCGGAAATTATCTTACAATGGAAACTTCCTACCTGTGGCATCGGGAGGGGGGGGGGCTGATAGCTATAGCCCCGAGTGGGCCCCCATAAAGCCCCGGGTCTCATGTGGATCGTTTACTGTTATTAGCCCGAGTGTCCACTGTCCAATATGCTCCTCCTCCTCCTCTCCGTAGGGCCTCTACTGCCTGGCCTGCCACACTGGTTGCTAGTATCGCCTGGCATCTAGCAACCAGTGATGTCACTCGTCACGTGACAACAGCAGCCAGCAAGAGAGGCTCCCATTGCTCAGAGCGGAGGAGGATTTCAAATTCCTCCTCGGGGCCTAGAATTGGCTCCGCCTCCACCCACATCCCTCTTCTTCGGGCAGCAGTTCAGAAGTGGCGGCGGCGGCAGCAGAGGGAAGAAGGTGAGTGCCCGAGCAAGTCTCCCTATGTGACTGGATAGGAGGGGTGGTGAGGCAGCTGCACATAGAGGAATTGATCTTTCCATATTCCTCCTGCAGCCACTGGATGCCTGATTCCATATTCCTCCTGCAGCCGCTGAATGCCTGCAGAAGGGAGAGGAGGAGAAAGATCAAATCCTCTATATGCAGCTGCCCCACTGCCCCTCCTATACTTCTTTTGCACCCCCCCACTTTCCAACACCCCCCAGTGCTCTTCAGCCCCCCCTCTCTCCCCCCCAGGGCTCTTCAGCTCCCCACAGTGCTTTTCAGGTCTCCACCCCATGCTCTCTGGCTCCCCCAGTGCTCCCTGGATCCCCCCCTCAGTGATCTACAGTTTCCCGCAGTGCTCTCCAGTCCCCCCCTCCCCCCGTTCTTTCTGTCCCTCTGGGTTTCCCTGCCCCCCCCCCCAGTGCTCTCCAACCCCCACGCTTTCCAACAGCCCTGCAACGCTTTCAAACCCCCCCACCTTATTCTCTCCAGTACCCCCCTAATGCTCTCCTGTCACCCCCACTCCCGTGCCCTTTAGCTCCTCCAGTGCTCTCTGCTTCCCCTGTGCTCTCGGGCCCCCTAGTGCTTCTCTATCTTCTATCATAACTGCAGTCTCTGACCATCTCTTATATCACGTCTGCAGTCTCTGACCATCTCTTGTATCATGTCCACAGTCTTTGACCATCTCTTGTATCATGTCCACAGTCTCTGACCATCTCTTGTAGCATCATGTCCACAGTCTCTCACCATTTCTTGTATCATGTCCGCAGTCTCTCACCATCTCTTGTATCATGTCCGCAGTCCCTGACCATCTCTTGCATCATGTCCGCGGTCTCTGACCATCGATTGCATCATGTCCCCAGTCTCTGACCATTGCTTGCATCATGTCCCCAGTCTCTGACCATATCTTGCATCATGTCTGCAGTCTCTGACCATCTCTTGTATCACGTCCGCAGTCTCTGACCATCACTTGTATCATGTCTGCAGTCTGCAGCCTTTCAACCTAATTTACTGAAACTGTGCACTGTGCAAAGGCACCCTAAACCCTATGACAACCAATTAGAATTAATCTTTTGCTAGTGTAATGTCAGATAAGTAACTCTTAATATTTGGCTTTGTGCACGGTTTCTTGAACAAGCCCTTGATGTTCAACTTTCCCAGGAAGTCCTAGAGGAACTGACTCACCATTTTCTGGTTACAGCTAATTTGGAAAGATTTGGTGTTGGTGCTTCATCTAGGCTACTGGGAAATGAATTTCTCTTGTGTGTTGTGGATGTTCTGGGATCTCTGCTATTTCGAAAATGGCTGAAGCAGCTCCATGGGAGCCTCCAGAAAGGCTTCTACATGGGGCATCCTGATTGCCATAATTGGTGCTCTAAATTGCTCTTATGGGAAGAGTTACAAGTAAAAGTGGAGATTAGAAAGTTGAGAGATTAACATGCATGTGGTCTCATTTTATGGTGGGGCATTAGGTGGAGCTTGGGCAGGACTTTAAAATGTGGGCGGGGTCATTAAATTTACCTTCGTGCTGAAGCCCCTGGTCTTTTTCTCACCTAGCAATGCCCCTGCTTCCTACCCTTCCCACTATGAATACATGGAGAGCTGCAATTAATATGGTTTTGCCCTGGTGCAAGCGGATTTTTAAAAGTAAAAACTGTCCCAAAAAATCTGATCTGGTCATCTTGGATATGCACCCCTACACCCTTTCTCCTGTGCTTCCTCCTTCTTATCCTTCTGGAAAGATAACACAGTAGTGTGAACAGTGCTAATGGTGATCACACAGAAGATGGCTATGAGCATGGATATTAACAGTTTTTTCCTAGAGTAGATAGGTCAGTACTAGGAATCAGTCAGGAGCTGCAGCGCTGCATATGTGTTAAAAGGGCACATACCGCCAGTAGGACAAAGTTGGTTAATAACGCATTAGGGTGCCTGCTCCTTTACTGTCCAATCAGCAGGCTGGAGTTATGTCCTTGACCAAACTGAGCTGTTGCTATGGATGTCAGGACCTGGCTGTGTTGTGTGATGGGGAGGCTGAATTACAAGATTGAAGAATTGCTCATACCCATTTATCATAACAATAATCAGTTGCTTCTTTAACAAGTTACACATTTTTGTGGTTGCAGTCATTACCTTTTAAAATAACCCTACCAGGTGTGACACACTAACATTTTTTAAGAAAAATACGCATTTCCTTAAGCAAATAAATTTTGCCAAGCAACATTTATCCTTTCTACACACCAGTGCTGCTACTCGCATCCTCTCCCACAGTCCAGCATCAGTCTTCTTCCAGGTTCAAAGACGCCCAGCATTGTTCAACCTACCTATGGGCTGAGGGCATCACAGACATAATCCTAGGGGGAAATCAAGCTAGCCTGAGCATACAGAAGAAAGCTTTAGACTAGTGTTCACATTTTTTCTGTACTTGAAGCATTTCTAAAGAAATAAAACATAGGGAATGTGTATTTATGTCACACATGTACTACTACACTGTGCAAGCTCTGTGCTGCTCAATTTTGACCTTACTCAGGGTAAGCGACCTTGTCCCCCATGTAACAATGTTTGGACCAGGCTATTGGCTACTCAAGCCCAAGCATTACATCCTGTGAGAAGGCCACATGCTCCCCATACCCAGAGTCATCAGTATTTGCGAAGAGCAGGCATAGGAAGAGGGCATCAGGAGACCACAGGGAGCAAAATAATCAGGACAGGAGTTTATGGTTAAGCAAAAGAACCTGTCAATTTTCTCTTATTGTTGAACTCCTAAAAATGTTGTTCTCCCCCACCTAACTACATAATGTTACCAGCAAGCTCATACAGCAAAGTTTTAAATATCTGCAATGCAACACAGAAGCCAGAGTGGGCTTGGCACAAATTGGTTCAGCAGCAAAATTGTTGAATAGCACAGGCCCCAAAAACACAATGTTCTGCACAAGTTTCCTGACAAGGCCACAGAGACATCCTAAAAAGTTGCTTGCTGTCACAGGATGGGTTTTACCTTTCCGAACATTACATTGATTGTCATTTTACACACATACATTGTGCAGCAGAGCCACTTTTCAATAGTTTGACTCTATAGAGATGCAGGTAAATTGAGAGCAAGACAGACCAGGATCTGTTCCTCCGTTAAAGAGGAAAGAAAAACAGCATCAAGCTATTTATACCACAGAGAAAAAAAAAAAGAAGAGAAACATGGAATGGAAAATAAACATTAAAAACGTTAAAATCAGCAATTATGTCTCTGAAAAATACCTTCTATGTGTGAGTGAGGGGCCGTTTATTTGAAATGTAAGTACATATTTCATTTTAACGGGGACCAGGCTGACAGGAACAGCTGGAGTCAGGTTCAGGAAGGAATACCCAGACAGCAGTCCATGTTCAAGCTGCACAGCTATGCTAGTGATTTGCTGCCAAGATCATTTCCAGGGGACGCTTTGCACCCAAGCCTGACAACCTTAATTCTGTCTCGGATGGACATATAGAGATACATATTAAATCATTTTTTTCTCTTTAACAGAGAGCACCTATGGTGCTTGTAGAAAGTTTAGGAGCACTATGATATGAAAATAGCCACTTGCTCTTGGCTCACCCCTGCAATGTTAAATAATAAATACATTTATTCTGTATAACAGAAAGGTCCTAAGGGTTCTTTTCAACATTTTGTTGAGAATTCTGGAGCACTCTGATATGCAAACAGCAACCTGCTCTTGACCCACTCCTGGTCAGTGGAGTTTGCAGCCACCAAAAAAGGCAGGAAGAGGGTATTTTAAAGAATATGTAAACCAAACATTTTATATTCCTGATAGGTGCATTCTGTATCATGTACTTGTATGAAAAGGTATCTTGCTCTCTTTGTATTGTGAAATCCCTGGTGTTTCCTGGCAGTACCTTTGCCTTCCTAATACTGATCACCCTACGCAGGAGAACACAAGTTAGTCAGTTCTCTAGCTGTGTTGGGAACTCAGCCTGCTCTCCAATGATCAGACTTGTCCTGACACACACCCCTGAACGAACAGCCATTTACTGGGAAGATTAGTGTGCTTCTGTTTCTCCACCCCTACTACTCAAACAGCTGAGAACAGAGGGTATGTGATCACTAATAAAATAAAGAGAAAAAAAAAAAAGGATTTATAATTTTTTATGTATATACAAATATTTTGCCTTTCATTTCAATTTTAAACTGAATAGTGAGGGTTTATAATCACTTAAAGCATTTATTACTCCAGTACCCTGTTCTCTTTTTACTGCTTCCTTTGTGTGAAATCTCTGGTGTTCCTGCTTGTCCCCTTGTTTTATTATTAAAAACTGACCACACTAAGCAGAATAGCAAAACGTGGTCAGTTCTTTTGCTATGCTGGGAACTCAGTGTGCTCTCCTCCAATGATCAGACTTGTCCTGACACAAGACCATGCAACAAACCTCTGTACCTTCCTGTTGAGATGAAAGGCCAACAGGTCCACCTCGAGAGTACCCCACCAGAGGCACAACTGATGAAACACCTCCGGATGAAGCAACCATTCCCCTTGGTCCAACGCCTGTCGACTGAGACAATCTGCATGCCAATTTTGACCTAAAAGAAGCCTTTATAGCAATAATCAATAATTCATCCTTTATGCTAGTTGAAGCCTGGACTCCTTTCAAGGAAAGGCTGCCAATTCCACAGAATTTATTCATCAAGGTTTTAGAGCGTGGATGTCCGAGCTTAATTCTACTGAGGCTCTGAGCTTGCAAGCCATGTGGCTACAAGGTATTCCAGACAATTACTCAATAACAAACAGCAACTCTATGGAACAAATAAATACAACTAATGCACTGCTAATGGTACCCACCTCCTTAAAGTGGACCTAGCATCAGATAGATTTTGTTCATGTTAGGTTCCAAGTAATATGTCAATTTAACATGTACATGTATGACCTCTAACAGAGATATTGTCCTCCATGGCAATCCCTTAATTTGTTTGATCTCAAGGTTTGACCCATCACCCAGGATCACCATTTCTCATAGTTTTCTCATAGTTAGTCAGGTTGAAAAAAGACACAAGTCCATCCGTTTCAACCAAAAAAAAAAACAAAAACAGTATTGAAAACCCAACATACACAATCCTATACCCGCTGTTGATCCAGAGGAAGGCGAAAATAAACCCCAGCAAAGCATGATCCAATTTGCTACAGCAGGGGATAAAAATTCCTTCCTGATCCCCCAAGAGGCAATCGGATATTCCCTGGATCAACTTTACCTTAAAAAAATGTTAGTACACATTTATATTATGTACACCTAGGAAAGAATCCAGGCCTTTTTTAAAGCAATTTAGTGAGCAAACCAGAACCACATCTGGAGGGAGTCTATTACACATTTTCACAGCTCTTACAGTGAATAAACCTTTCCGTATTTGGAGACGAAATCTGTTTTCCTCTACACGTAAAGAGTGCCCCCTTGTCCTCTGTGTTGACCTTAAAGTGAACAACTCAACACCAAGTTCACTATATGGACCCCTTATGTATTTATACATGTTGATCATATCCCCCCCTTAATCTCCTCTTCTCAAGAGAGAATAAATTAATTTCCTCTAATCTTTCCTCATAGCTGAGCTCCTCCATGCCTCATCAGTTTGGTTGCTCTTCTCTGCACTTTCTCCAGTTCCCCAATATGCTTTTTAAGAACTGGTGCCCAAAACTGAACTGCATATTCCAAATGAGATCTTACTAATGCTCTGTACAGGGGCAAAATTATATCACTCTCTCTGGAGTCCATGCCTCTGTTAATACAACAAAAGGATTTTGCTTGCTGTGGAAACATCAGCTTGGCATTGCATGCTATTAAGCTTATGATCTACCAGAACAACCAGATCCTTCTCTGCTATGGATTCCCCCAGTTCTACTCCACCTAGTATGTATGATGCATGCATATTCTTAGCCCCCAAGTGCATAACTTTACATTTATCAACATTAAACCTCATTTGCCACATAGTTGCCCAATGAAACAGCGCATTGAGGTCAGCTTGTAAGTTGGAGAAATTCTGTAAAGAAGTTATTAAACTGCAAAGCTTGGTGTCATCTGCAAAGACTGAAATGCTACTTTTAATCCCAGACCCTACATCATTTATAAAGATATTATAAAGTAAGGGTCCCAACACTGAACCTTGAGGTTCACCACTGATAACTTTACACCATTCAGAGTAAGAATCATTAACCACTACTCTCTGAATTCTATCTTTTAGCCAATTTTCTATCCAATTACAAACCGATCTTTCCAAGCCAGTAGACTTTACCTTACACATTAGCCGTGTGTGGGGAACTGTGTCAAACGCTGTTGCAAAATTCAAGTATACTACGTCCACAGCCACCCCTCTGTCCAAGTTTTTACTTACCTCCTCATAAAAAGAAATCAGGTTTGTTTGACAACTTCTGTCTTTCATGAATCCATGCTGTCTGTTGCTTAAAATATTTTTTTCCAGTAAGAACTCATCTATGTGCTCTTTTATTAAACTCTCCAATATCTTCCCAACTATAGAAGTTAAACTAACAGGTCTATAGTTACTTGGCAAAGACTTTGATCCCTTTTTAAATATAGGCACCACATTGGCCCTACGCCAATCAAGTGGAACTATTCCAGTCCTTTACGAGTCCCTAAAAATTTGAAACAAAGGCTTAGAAATTATAGCGCACAATTCTTTTAGGATGCGTGGGTGGATGCCATCTGGTCCAGGCACTTTATCCACCCTTATTCTGTCTAAATATTTCTGGACCATATCACTTTTGAGCCATTGTGGATCATTTGGGGCTGAGTCAATACCGTCCTCATTATGGTCATGAGCTCCCCCATGCTCCCTTGTATATACAGAGCTAAAGAAAGTATTTAATACATTTGCCTTATCTTTGTCCCCAGTCACCCACTCCTGATTATTTTGTAAAGGTCCTACATTCCTGGACTGAGGTGCTGTCTCAGAGATATCAGTCATGTAAATCCTGGTGCCTGCGCAGTTAACAGTTCTTGGTTGTGTTAACAAATGTCTGACAGATTGGCCTCTGTTGCAACCTTCCTCCTGCAAAGTTGCAGTTCGAACACTAGGGGAGCGGAAACTGAGGAAAAGTTTCTACCTGCCTGCAGCTGAAAACAGCTGCATGATCCCAGATAGCAAGGACAACTTGGCACAAATTTGTGGCAGTGTTGAATTGTAAGTCTGTTATTTTTCTGCACATTTTCACTGGCTAGTTGTACACTTGCAAATCACTTAAAGCACAAGTTCTAGTTGACATTTTTCCAATTTGTAGCAAATTAGCGTGGCAAGTCTCTAGCAAGAGCAAAGTTGCAGTGGTGAGTCTATAGCAAGAGCTCTGCAAGTCTACAGCATGACAATTTATGCCACCATGACCCCTGTGGTGAGATGACTATTGCACAGCATAATGAACTAGAACTTGCAGCAGACTTGCAGAATGTTTGCAAAGAAAGTGTATCTAGAGTGCAATGTGAACATGCAATTGTGCAACAAACTTGTGAAGCCTGGCAAGTCTAGCATTAGCTTAGTAAATCATTTTCAAACTTGCAGCACAATTGCTTGCTATCTGGGATATAATCTCAGCCTAGGCAATGTCACTGATTGGCATTTAAAGGATAAGTTCTTTTTCAAGTTAAAACCACTCAGTTCCTCCTCCCCTTCCTCCTTCCCAGCTCTGTAAACTATCCAAAACTGAACATCCCCCTCCCCCCAACTTGGCTGGCTACTTAAGCAGCCTCCTGCATGGTTTTCATGACGGGCAACAAATGTAAGCACCATTCTATGGCACCTGTGCAGTAACGTCCTATCGATTTGAATGGGGTACTGCTTTAACAACACGGGCATGTCCCATTCAAGGTACAGGTGACCCAGGTAAAGGTTTTGTAAACCCTTCTCTTATTTGTCTGTTCAATTTACCACTGAAAATGTTTGTAATATCCGTTTGATAAACAAAAAAAAATCAGTTACATTACTTCCAACTCTCTATGTGGACTTCAAAACACTACACCCATATTTTATGTATAATGAGAGAGAGAGAGAGGAGATATTTGTAGTCCTGTACTATGATGACTCCTCTAGGACCACAGGAAGTGTGTTACTGGCAGGATCCCCAAGTGAAAATAAAGGACAAAAAAAGCTGGAAAGAAAACCTGATGCCGTCTGTGTATCTAAGGACAGGTGATCTGAAATGTATTTCCTTTTTGTTTTGGTGTTTTATATACACTTTAGGTAGGATCAGAGGAGAACACAGAAGAGGCTTTTCGGGCTAACACAAGCTATATGTAGGCAGGCTTTGGTTTACAAAAAAATTAAATAAAAAGCTAACCAAGTAAATTTAAGCAAAAGCATTCTGTTTTATGGCAATGAACACTGACCAGCCCAGCCAAAATGTAGAACACCTGGGCTAATAATAATAATAATAATGAAAATAAAATAATAATAGGGATAACAGAGAAAAGAGGTACTACATAAGCAAATTTTAAAACAAGATTTCATCAGTGTGGCACTCAAAGCATACTAGATGATGAATGACTTTGCAATGGATCACGGTTTTGGACAGTATGGTAGACCACCTGTCAGCATGAGATCCTGGCCATCTCACTATAAATTCCCCTCCGGGCTATTTGAGGAAATAAAATAGATAACATTCTGAAACCTAGAACACACTCATCAGAAAACAAGGTATAAATCAAGCCTGATGTCCACATTAACATCAGGAACCGATTTTCTACTGGGAACATAAAATCATCAGCTTCCAGACAGCTTACTCCAACTATCTGTGTTGGTTGGGATATTTCTCATCAGCTAGTCGAAGACTGCGCAGTTATGGCAACTACATACAACAAGTCGATGTACTCAGATAAAAAAAAGTACATCAATATAATTCAAACTTGTACACAGGCTCAAGACACTCATCTAGTATAGCTGCAGTAACTGCTTAAAGGATAACTAAACCCAGCAATAAAAAATGTAATATACTGCAGCTTACAGTCCTCAGATGTGGTGGATTCATTTGTTTTCTATCTTTTTCCATCTTCAAGCTAAGAAATACAGAAAATGCCTGCTGATCGTGCCAGAAATGTAGTTTTCATGTCACTTCCTGTTAACTGCACCAAATATCGCCCTTCCTTCCTAGCTGCAGTGGCGGGCAGCAGCTTCGTGTCTGAATGGACACACGGAGCTGTGACCGGATCTAGTGCCTCCATAGCAAGCTGCCTGGTGTGGGGGCACTCAAAGGGAGGGAGGGGCCAAGAGAGCCGAAGGGGGGCCAGAGAAAAGGAGGAACCAGGCTGCTCTGTGCAAAATCAACTACAAAGAGCAGGTAAGTATAACATGTTTGAGAGTCTTCCCCCTCTCTTTCCTCGTTGGCTAACTGTTTTTGATTGACAGCAATGGGAGCCAATGGCGCCGCTGCTGTGTCTCAGCCAATTAAGAGGGAAGACCCGGATGGCTGGATGGAAATGGGGCTCAGGTAAGCATTAGGGGGGCTGCTGCACAAAGAAGGTTTTATATCTTAATGCATAGAATGCATTAAAATAAAACCTTCTGATTTTTACAACCCCTTTAACTGCCCATGATCCTGGCAGATCAATGCTATATGCGTGGCACTGTACAGCTGCCGCTGGAACCTCTCTCTCAGATGGTCCTGAAGTCTTCTGCCCATTCATTCTTTTGGAGGAGTTGTCTATATTTGAGTCAGATGACAGAGGGCCTCTGATAGGAAGAAATGGGATTTGTCTGCGCAGAAGAATTTGGGACCAGCTAGAAGAGTTTCTAGCGTTGGCTCGCTCTGGGCCACACAGTGTGGACCTGCCAGGATAATGGACTGGCAAGAATAGGCTCTTTGGGAAGGGGATGTGGCGAAGGTTGGGGAGTCAGTTAAAGGATAACTGTATGAAACAGTAAGGCAGGCTGTACAAAGTTCGAATCTCAGCCAGTTCAGGAGGAATGGGACGCAATTCGAGCAATGTATGGGCAGCCTGAATGTACCAATCAATCAAATACTGATGAGCAGTGGCGGCTGGTGCTCCATGGACCGGACGGACCACACCAGGCCACACACCATACCCCCCCCGGACCTCCGGGAGACAGGGGAGACAGGAGAGGAGAGGAAAGGAGAGGAAAGGAGAGAGAGGAACCCCCCCTCCCCGCTCACTCACCCTGCCTGGATGGAGCAGCAGGTGGCGGCAGCTTCGACTTCTTTCCAGTCTTCTGGGTCTCCTCCCTCCTCCTCCATGCCCGATGGCATGGCTTCTCCTTTTGGCCAATTGGGAAACAGGTCTCAAAACCAGCTTCCTGATTGGCCAGGAGGAGGATCCGTGTGACAATAGCGAATTTTCATTCGCTATTGCCACACAACTGGGTGGGCTTGGGGCGCACTGCTCTGCGCCCCGAGCCCACCCTTTTTTTTAGCCTGTGAAAGCCTCTGGCTCTAATCACGTGGCTAAAAAAAAAAAGCCCCATTGAACTCCATGCGTCCAGCGCCCCGCATGTAGATTAGGTGGCCGGACGCATGGATAGGGGGGGCGGCGCCCCGTATGACTAGCCGCCTCTGCTGATGAGGAAAGTAACACTGCAAGCCTACATCAAAGCTGAGAGTCAAGACAACTGTTTATGAAGAAAGCAGAAGCTTTGAAGAGTCATCTCTAACAAAAGTAACAGTGAGATGAGCTTATCAGTTTGTTTCTCCTTTTACTTTGCAGTCATAGGCTGGGTGAAGGGACTAGACTTAAAGTCCTGCTGTAAAAAAACAGTGAATAGGCAGGCTTCCATTGCACAAGACACTGACACTGTATGTACTGTCTCTTCTGCAATAAAATGCCCCTACCTGCCTGCTCGCCATCTCCTCAACCCAGCTTACAGTGCTGGGCCAGTGTCTGAGTGCAGGGATGAATAAATCCACTGCCAGTCAATGAAGAGACCTGAAGACAGGCACTCATAAGAAGATGCTAGTGCTAGTGCTGGAGCAAGACCAGTGGACAGGTAAATACGGAGACTTTGGTTCTGCTCTAAGTGCTACTTAACCGCAGCAGAGAATTATCAGGTCTCATAGTCTGCTAGACAAGACAGAGCTGTGTAAATATGAGTACTGGATGGACAGAAAACAATTCTCGTCAGGTTAAACGGCTCTCAAATATGTATTTTATCAGTGTATTTAGCGGTTTTCCTGGAGTTCAGCTTTAGTACACCACAGCATCAAGATGCGACCCTTCATTGTTTCTGGGAAGTGCAGTCAATAGTTCAGACAAACCACAGTAACGCAATAAAATTCTGCCATTAAGTTCTTAGAGTTTTTTATTTCTTTTTTTTTTTTTTTAAGGCACAAATCCATCAGAAATATTTATTTTAAAAAGTAAAAGGTTAAATAAATATAGCCAAGCTAAAATACAGATAGGGGATAAAAATGAAACCGTTCTGCTTATATTTGGAGAAAGCAAGACAGATTGTGGGAAATTTATCAAAACTATCTGCCAGGCTACTGCCACTGGAAATCCCACAAAATCAACCACCACGGCATGCAATTTTTCAAGTTACTGCATTTTAACACAACTATAAGAACATAGACTGCCAGTGAGGTTATAAGTTCAAATACATAAAGACTTTTTGATTATATATCACTGATTATTATGCAACAAGGATTGCAAGTACTTCAGAGGGCTTTGGAGGAACAGAATAATTTACAACGCTAATATAACGTAAAATTGATGATAATAGAAGACTAAAAATCCGTATTTTTTGTCGCTGAGGTACTTGTTTAAATTCTAACAGTGGAAATGTGTATATTTGAGTTCATTAAGGATTCTAGGACTGCTTTTCTTAAACTTTTTACCCCAGGAAGCACCACTAGAAAAAAATTCCATTCTCATGGAATGGTTTAATTTTTATCACCTAGCTGCAAAGATAGGACTTTTGACTTACCAGAAAAATCGGTTTCTTGGAGTACAGTTCAAGACAAAAGATTTTAAGTTATTACAATGGTTTAAATGCAGTTACCTCCAGGAGGGAGTCAATGACTAATCTGGCAGCTTCCATGCAGAACCCACTACACCACATGGTTTCCATACCATAAAGAGATTTAGGTAGAAGCCCTAAAAGCTTTCTTCTTTTGGTAAAGGGGCATTAAACCCTTAAAATTGGAGCTGCTTGTTAAATGCCTGTCATGGTTATGACAATCTTCTGCAATGTAACTCACACGTTGTTATTGTTATTTCTTATTCTTCATCAATAAAATACTTGAAGAAAAATAGGAGCTGCTTGACAGCAGCAAGAAGAGTTGCTGCCTTAGCAGGGAGAGGGGCAAGTCTGAAATTGCAAAACAGGAAGGATCCAGAGTGTGAAACTCCAGTTTGTAGCCTCTGGAAATGACACTTAGAAACCAGGCCTCTAAGATTTTCTGGGACCAGAAGGCAGACAGGCATTCCCCACTCTAAGAAGTGGGAGCACCCCATCACTGGGAAGAAGCCTTACATCCACATTTACTGGTTTGGAGCGCCATGTCCTCTTACAAAATTTGGAACTGGAAGACTAAACCTGGATATACACGTTCAGTCTGTTTTGTTTCCGTGGGTTTGATAAAAAAAAAAACGGACAGATCTCTGCATTAACAAAACGATGTGTGGCACAAGGGGTCTCTCCCAATGTGCTATTGTATTCTGACAGGGAAGAGGGGGACTCATCCACCCACCAGAATACAATGATCAGCTGATCCTGCTGAACTGTTTGACTTTTGGTACGTGTGTGTACCGGGTTTAGAAACCATGAAATAAACCTTTGTTAACCTTAGTGTAGAGGTGCAAGCATTTTTCTTTGGGTAATAATTTGCCCTCTGAGGGTAAACACTCAAGACATTTCTTGCATGAGCGCTCAGCTGATCAGCATTTATGCACATATTAATGGAGAGCAGACCCAGCCTGGGGACCTGACAAAGTATGATGGTAGGCCATTCATTCAGTAGCATAAGGCCATTGGTAAAAAGTCTAACTGACTGTGGACTAAGGCATCCATTTAGATAGAATTAGAAAATTGGGTGTTTAACCCTGTCAGCAATGGTCTGGCAGACTGCCATTGAAGCCAGCACAGCTTTCATGGAAGGGCCCAGTAGGTAAAAAGGGCTTTAAACAGGTCCAGGAAAACAAGATTATACTGCATGTGGCCATGAGGGTCTTATTCAGAAAGGAAATGGCAGGATCAAGTACAGGAACCACCCAAGTCAACACTAAATTTTTCTCAACAGGATATTGCTGTTTATGTGGAGTACCATACGGGAAAGGCTCCGCCACCGTGTGGACTGGGAAAATCTTAGCTGGTTTTGGCAATCTGGCCCATGCTGGTGTACCTGGGGTGAGCAGGCTTGGACTAATCTAACACTAAGCAGGAGCGCATCAAAAGGAGTAGCAACAGTATTCTTAAGCCTGGAAAGAATCTTCGCCATGGGTGTGTCATCCTGATGTGATTCCTCAGAAGGAGAGGGGAGATCATTCTCAACTACTCTCCTTGGGTAATGTGCTTGGCTCAAAGTCAAAAAAACAATTCAAGAGGAGAGGATGGTCTCTGTAGGGCCTGAGATTCTGCACATGAATTCTGACACTGTGGCAGAAAAGTGGAAGATTGTGTGACCAATTGGTCAGCAGAATGGCCAGAGGGAGTCAGACGGTGGCCTCCAGGACATTTCATGTGGCCCTTGCATCTCTCATGCAGCTGTGACCCCCCCCCCCTCATCTCCACTCACCCCTCCTTGTCTCAGCAGTTTGCAGCAGAGAGGAGGACATAACTTCTCCGCCTGAACCTGCACTTATCTGTGGAGCCGCAAAGAGCCTCGTCTCAGCTCCCCCTTTGTCTCAGCAGTCAGCAGCACCTAAACTCCCTTCTAGGTTAGCCTATATGTCCATGCACACAAAGGCATTTAGAGACTGTGTCAAACACAAAGCCCGCAAGCCAAATCCGGCCTGCCAGGCTATTTTATGAGGCCCTCCCACCTCTCCTGTAGCTGTAACAACCCCTTCATCTCTGCCCCACCTTGTCTCAGCAGTTGGTAGCAGAGAGGAGAACAGAACTCCTTCTAAAGATTCTGCACCTATTTGTGCAGCCTCAGCACTCCATCTCTGCCTCCCCTGGTCTTAGCATTCAGCAGACTCCAGCAGCTGATTCCAGCCCTCCTTGAGTCCTCCTCTAGAATCTGCACTTTCTACTTCCCAGTTCCACACCAGCTTCTTCCCATCAGCAGCACAAGGTAAGGGGGGTGCATTATAATGTAAGGTAGGGTGGGGAACTCTTGACTTCTGATGATGGGGGGGCCTTGCTCTGGAAATATAGTCTTACAGATACAACCGGCCCTTTAACCACTTGCCGACTGCCTAACGCAGATCTACGTCGGCAGTCAGCCCCTCACAGGCAAAGCGACGTAGGTCTACGTCGCTAGCTTGTGAGGGTCTAGGGAGCGAGCACGCACCCCCCGCGCGTGTGACCGGCGGACCCGATGTCCGCCGGTCACTCTGCGATCGTCGGGGGAGAGGGAGAAAGTCAGGCGGCTTGTGTAAACAAGCTGCCTGTCATTCTCCCCTGTGTATGAAGGATGATCATACGGTTCTACTATGTAGAACCGTTGATCACTGTTCATACATCTGAAGCCACAGCCAATCACAGTAGAAAGCATGCCCCTAGGGACACACATAGCCCCTCCCTTTCAAAAAAAGTTAACCCCTTCACTGCCAGTGTATTTTTACAGTAACAGTGCATATGTATAGCACTGATTACTGTAGAAATGTCACTGGTAACCCCAAAAGTGTCAAAAATGTCAGTCAAGGGTCCGATCTGTCCGCTGCAATGTCGCAGTACCGCAAAAAAAATCGCAGATCGCCGCCATTACGCGTTAAATAAAAACAACAAAAATTACAAAAATCTTTCCCTTTGTTAGTAAACGCAATAACTTTTGCGCAAACCAATCAAAATACGCTTTTTGCGCTTTTTTTTTACCAAACATAGGTAGCATAAAACAAATTGGCTGAAAATGTTAAAAAAATTTAGATTTTTACATTTTTTTGGGGGGGAATTTCATATAAAAAAAATGTGAAAAATATTGCTATTTTTGCAAAATTTACGCTCTTTTTTTGTTTATAGCGCATGATCAAAAAATCGCACAGGTGATCAAATACCACCAAAAGAAAGCTCTGTTTGTGGGAAAAAAAGGACGCCAAATTCGTTTAGATACAGCGTCGCACGACCGCGCAATTGTCCGTTAAATTCACGCAGTGCCGAATCGCAAAATACCCCCTGGTCAGGAAGAGGGTAAAATCTTCCGGGGCTTAAGTGGTTAAGGGCAACCATAATGCTGATTCAGCGCGCAATGAAACCGAGTTTGACACTCCTGCTTTAGAACAAAGGGTACTGAAGCCTTGTGTGGACAGGCTACCACCCCTATTGGAGCTATGTGGTTAGCCTGAGCTTGCACTTGTGATCTGCCATGTGCTGCAAAATAGTATCCTCAAAGTGGTACTTCTGTGGAGAGGGAGGGAAAGTCCTTCAGTTCCAGGCATTGTCGATTGCTGTAAACCCCAGTATCATGGTGAAACCATTATCTCCTGCCAAAAAAGTGAGGGCCAGAAACGGTTTCTAGTCTGGAGATGCAGCCAGAAAGAGGAAAAGAGAGCACACAGTAACTTGATTGATAACGAGGTAGCATAAGCACAGTGAGTGGCAGTTTACAAGGCCACACTAGGTCACCATGGGGTAAATTAGCGCCAATACTACCTGATTACTCCAGACAGTAAAAATTACTACAAACTAAAATTAAACTGCAAAAGGGCTTTGTAAATATTCATGCCCAGGGTGTCCATATCCTTTCAGAGCCTCTGCCCTGCACACAGTGCTGAAGACTTCATGCAGGCAGGATTAGAGGGGGTCAGATGCCATTCTGGCTTCTTCCTTACACAAAGACCCTACCCCCACGAGGGTCTTCAGGGACAGGACTCTGCCTCTGACAGCCCACAGTCCTGTAAGGCACCCTGCAGCTCATTCCATGCCTTGCACTACATGCCAAGGGGAGTGACTATAGCAGGACCCAGTGCACACAGCATTACAGGATGTCTCCACTTCCTCCATCCTGCAGTCTTTGGGTTAGGTTTTCCAAGGCTTAGCCATGGAATCGACTCATTCCGAAGTTGCAGAAGGAACCCCAGTAACTTGGGTACTACGAGGGAACTTGGTAGAAGAATATTTAGAGAGAATATGTCATTACTAGATATGAAAGCTTCTCCTACTAAAGATAATAGGTGATATCACCTGGGGACACTAGCAAAAAAAACAAAGCTAGCTGGGGGTGGAAAGGATTTACACCGATCAGCCACAAGTTTTTGATCACTGACAGGTTAAGTTAACAATAAATATTTCCTAACAATGGCATCTGAAAATCAGTGGGATATATTAAGCAGCAAGTAAACATGTTGTCCATGAAGTGATGTATTAAAAGCAGAAAAAAAAGGGCATGGCAGTTTATTGCGTATGGGGCTTCGTAGACTCAGACCGGTCAGGGTGCCCATGCTGATCAAAATCCACAGCTAAATGCACCATCAATGCCCACGTAAGCATCAGAACTGGACCGCCTAGCAATGAAAGAAGGTGGTCTGATCTGATAAATCATGATTCCTTTACATCACGATGGCCAGGGGCACGTGCTTCCCTTAACTGGGGAAGAGAGGTCACCAGTATTTAGTATAGAACCGGCAGCAGTAGTGTTATGCTTTGGGCAAAGTTCTGCTGGGAAACTTTGGGTCCTGCCATTCATGTGGATGTTACTTGACATGTACCACCTACTGAAACATTGTTGCTAACCAAGTACACCCCTTCATGGAAATGTTTTTTCCTGATGGCAGTGGCCTCTCAGCAGGATAATGCATCTTGCCGCACTGCAAAAAAATGGTTCAAGAATGGTATGACCATATGAATAACTACATCATGTGTCCTGTGCTATGCGACTAAGAATTTTTTTTTTTATCTACAGTTCATGGTACAGTAAGCTAGCAAGATCAGTAAATTTTACTAAAGGAATAAATAAAAAAATAGACTTGCGCATACTACCTGTAATACAACTTATTTATATCACCTCTTATTCTCTCCATTACCTAGTCTCAACCATACTTCAGTTCTGTATTAACCTCTTACCATCAATTCAGCATTCTCAGAGACCGCGCGGAGAGCTGACTAAGCACACTGAGATCAATGCTGGTACATTACTAAAAGGTTTATTTCCGTGTTTTCTCTGTTTATAGGGTTCATAAAGACACAATACAGAATATGATTTAAGGGGGGTGTTTGTTAACCCCCAAAAATACGCCTTCATTTTATGACTATGTATCTGAACCCTTCCTATAAATGTTAATAAGATATTTTTTCTGTATTATTCTTACTTCTAATGACATTTTAACTAATTTGTGGTTAAGCCAAGCCAGCGACACTTCCCTTTTTTCTATGCAAACCATTTCCTGAATACATATGGTTACTAAAATATAAGCTTTAAAGTAGTTCTCCAGCCTTAGTTCCATAAAGCATTGCAAATACATGTAAATTATTAACTTATGCAGAAAATCAATATTCAGAGAGATTAATATTCTATCACCACCCAGAACAGATAATTTTTACCATATCTAATCAATACAACAGTATTTTCAATATTATGGAATCAAAAAGTCACCTTCACATTTGATGAGGCTTTCCTTAAATAAAGCCCCCAATCCCCTTAATGTATACAAACTGGGCTTTTTCTAACTTTCAGTCCCATTAAAAAAAAAACTTGAGCTCTAGTCAAGTGACTTAACCTAGTCTGAAATAATAGTCTGTTGCAGGCAAAAAACAAGCATATAACATTATCAAGTCATTGGTATGATAAGGTCTGGGGTTGCCATACCAGGCATCCAAAGATGAACAGATTGGCCAGTTTGGCTAAACTCAGGCAGACATCTAGGAGCTGCCACAATGCGGGTGGCTAATCTATTAAATTGAGCATATAGTGCAAGGCTTCTAGACCTGGGACTGCCTTCTAGGTTATATTATATATATTTTTTTTTATTTAATTTTTATTACATAGTTTTATTATATTTTAGTTGTCATTTACCTTGCTTGCACCAAAAATCTAAAAAGGATTCTACTTCTGCACAATGGTTTGCTGCTTCCCAGCTTTCCTTTGCATCTTGCTATACTGTCTAGGCATCCTAGACATCACTAGAGGGAACTATTAGAGACTAAAGTCCACTTTACTTAACTCCACTCCTAAACTGTAACATCCACAAGGTCCCCCATTGCTGCGGTCATCTTCACCCAGTCTTCTTCTGAATTTAGCATTTTTGGCAATCTTGATTTGCTGTCCCAGGCGGATTTAATTTCAGCACATGCGAGTTAATTCACCCCAGACCCAAGAATGCTGAGATTGGAGCTGCGTTTTATTTTACAATCTTTAAAACTTGCAATAAGTCTTTCTGCCATACTTTTTTTTAAAAAGCCAAGATCCCAATTTAAGGATGCCTAGATTTTGTCTAACCAGTAAGAAGCAAGGTTCTTGACAGTGACACCAATGCTGCCTTTAGAACAAAATATTTCAAATTAGTGCAGTCTAAAAGGACAAGTTGTTAACTGCCTTATTACAACAATTAGAGTAGATGTGAACCCCAACTAGATGACATTTAGCCTTCAAAATTATTGTTCATGATATACAATTTTTTTATTTTTTGTTTTTTTTCTCTCTTGTTTTTATGTTTTTTGCATCCTTTAAATAACACTTTAATGTTATTTCAAAAGTATTTTTCAGGATTTTTAAATATGCAGCTTTGCTGTGGATGGATGGCTAATGTGCTCACCTGGAGCAGCTTTCTCTTTATTGCCTGCATAATGTGTTGAAACAGCCATCAGAAGTCTGTCTGACAATGCAGGTACACAACTAGAAGACCGGGACAAAGTGTTGTAATTATATAACAGGAAGTTCTTGTATAAGGTCCTTCAAACCAGGGACCGGCTGTTTTTCACACACCTTCATTTATCCCATCTTGTTTTTCAATTGACACAGGGATGGAGACACTGAGCAGTGCTCGCCAGTTCTCACATAAAGTCCCAAATTGCCCATTTCTTGCATCGTACTAGGGATGGAGACGCTTGCTTTAAAGGCGGGTGTCTCACTCAAAGTCCCCATTTGCCTATAACCTCTTTACTAAAGGGATGGGGGTGTGTGTCTCCCAGCTGATCACATTTGGTTTGCACCCCATGGTTTTTTGTGTAGCCATGCGTTTTTCATTGCCAGTCATGGATTGGAGCAGGTGGGGGAGAATTGGGCGGTCTCCAATCCCATCTGTTTCCCATCCATCTATTAGCAAGCATGTACTTCCCTTTGTGAAGACACTTGAACACTCAGGTTGAGTAGTGTTATTTAGTGTTAGGTTCTGCAAGAAACGCAGGATGCCTTGTCGTTGGCCTTGCAGCTTCAGCATGCATTTGCAAATATGTGTTAACTAAACTCCTGCTTTTAACTTATATTGTTAGACAGGTTTATTTTGGTTTGTTAGCAGACTGGTGGGTAAGTATTTCAAACCAGGGACCGGCTGTTTTTCACACACCTTTATTTATCCCATCTTGTTTTTCGTATAAGGTCCTTCATGGCAGGATCACTATGTATTATTTCCATGAAAGCTGCAGATTTAAAAATACTGAAAAATAACTTAAAATAACACTAAAATGTATGAAAATTCTAACAATAAAAGGTTTCTTATTTGGTCCTTTTTGGTCTGTTAAATATACCATTGAATTTGTTTTATCACATCTGTTCAACTAGTGGATCCAGACAGAAATCGTGTGAGCTAATATCAGTTCAAAGACAGAGGGGTTGATTTACTAAAACTGAAGAGTGCAAAATCTAATACAGCTCTGAAGATAAACCAATAAGCAATCAGTTTTTTTGTCCAAACCTAATATAAGAAGTTGAAGTTAGAAGCCGATTGGCTACCATGCACAGCTGCACTAGTTCTAGCATTCTCCAGTTTTAGTAAATCAACTCCAGAGAGTCTAGGAAGTTACCAATTAGCTCTGTTTACTGCTATCTCCATGGACCACAACACACCTCCACCCATTAAGTAGAAGAGAGGGAGGTGTTAAATAGTCCTAACTTTACTTGCTCTGCTCTGCTCTAGGATAAAAATGCTGCTCAACAAAGTTTTCACCCTAGGAGAGGAAGTGAGTCGCTCTCAGGATTATCAGGGTAAAATAGGAAGAAAAAAAAAAAAGGTGTGAAAAACAAGATAAATTTATTCAGCCACCACATCTAAGATCTGGTAAGCTGCAATTCTATCAATTTTTTTTTTTTTTTGGCATTAGATACACTTTGTCATTAAAGCTTTTATGGAAATTTAGTGATTGGGTTTACATCTATTTTCATGTGCCAAGTACACAGCTATCCACACTGGGGCATGTGTCGCAGAAGAAGGGATTTCTTTGAGGGCCAAACCAACAACGACTCAGTACACGGTTTTCAAAGCGGTTCATTGACATCAAAACCTCCACGACGATGTGTGTTTATGAATACAGCACGAGGCACTTTTTTTCTGATGATATAATAAACACAAATCTCTATACTAAAGGCAGATTTCCTGTTTTATAAAAGAGGAGCATGTTAGTTTACACTAGGGATGCAGCCAAATGTATATGAAAGTAAACAGGCAGAGCTCTTACAAAAAAAAAAAAAAATGTTTTATTCTCTCTGCAGTTTATTAAAAGGTGCCATGACCATAATTACATTTTCCACGAACAAAGTTGATTGCACAGGCTTTTCATTCTTAGAACAAATAGGACAAAAAGTACACCACTATCTTTTCTCTATAAGGATATGGAAGTCAAAAAAGAAAAAAGTTAACAAACAGTTCTCCCTAAAAAGGGAACCCCAGCTCAAACTTTATTTTTGGATTGAAAAGGCTTGTCAGATTTTGTCAGAATAAACCTTTGTCAAATGTTTATGGTTGTTAGGAAGATTTACATTCACGTCCTGTCGCCAACAGGAAATAAGGGGAAATCCTACTTTTAACAGTTTTCAACAGTGGGGAGATATACCGGTTGTCGGAATACAATGAACAATGTTGCCAGCTATAGCTGGCAACACCCATTGGGCAAGAAAAAACATAAAAAAACAAACAAGCAAACAAACTGACTGGTTGTACAGAAGTCAAGAGATCAATTTCTGTACAACCAGACTGTCCATATATGGATTAATATTCTGCTGGTCCCAGCTAAACCGACCAAATTTCTATCCATCTATGGCAGTCTTAAGTTCAATTAATTTTTTTTTTTAATTTTTCTTTTCCCAAATGCAAAAAATCCATACAAGAAAACAAAACGATTTACATAAATACATACTTCTGAGTTTTACTCCCCTCCCCCACCTTTTTTCACAATTAAAATTAATACAGTACAGGCACAGACTTTCTATATATTCTCAAATTCGGGTATCAGTCCTAGGGTTTCAATACATATTTTCCATATCTTCTCAAATCTAATTTCATTACCCCTTCTTCTATAAGTTACTTTTTCCCTTACTATTGTATTATTGACCATTTTCAGCCAATCCATTACCGAGGTTGGCTAGGCTTGGAAGTAATCCCCTTCCTAGCCTGGTATAAACATCTAAGGACTGCAACTCATTTGGACGCTGATCCCACATTTTGTTCCATATATCCCAATATACAAAGTAATGGGTCCATTCTTAGATCTAATTTAAATACTAATTTTTTTTTGCTCAATACCCCTTCCCAATATTTGTATAACTTGGGGCACCTCCAGAGCATATGGATTAAATCCCCAACTGCAGCCCTACACCTAGGGCAAGATGCATCTGGACGTCTCCCAAATTGAGATCATCTTTTCGGTGTATAGTATACTCTATGAATAATATATAGTTGTGTGAGTTTCTGGGCTGCTGATAAGGACAATAGATCTATTGAGGTCACTATATCATTCCATTGAACATCTGTTAATTCTCCCATATCCTCTTCCCATTTTACCTTGCTATAGAGCTGGGAGTCCTTTTCCAGTACTTTTAAATGTATATTTTTATACAACTATGAGATCCTCCCTTTTAAGGAAAGCATTTGCAACAAGGGTGCTGCACTCTATTCTAACCTCCTTTCTTTAAATTGTGTTGTCAATGCGTATCTGTAAGTATTGGTAGAAATTCCTATTTGAAAGCCCAAATTCTTCGCTCAGCTTCTAAAATGTCTTCAATTTCTCCGCTACATATAATTGCGATAGTCTAACTACCCACCTTGGTTTCCAATTATTAAAATTCTTCAGCGCTTCAAACTTCAGTAGGTTTTTACTGTCCCAGATAGGGGCATATTCTGTATATCCTGAGTTTTGAAATATTAACTGTACTGTATTCCAAATCTTCAACACCAATTTTACTAAAAGGGCACTGACTTCCCAGTAAAAAACAACAAAAGAAACTCTATAAAGAGCGCTGGAGGATGTGAGTCTATACAACCCAATAGTAATCCATATGCTTGCACTTGCCGACTGTTACTTGTAGTTCCACAGAATGGATGCAATGACAATGGATGGTAATAGTAAAGCAGTTTATTAATAGGTAAAATAAAAACTTCCAAAGGACTGTGAACGGCTGTAGGCAATATGTAGCAAAGAAACTAATGTTCATGATCCATCATATTAACAATAATCACTGTAGGACTACACATACCAGAAATCCAAACACTGAATGGAAAACAGGAAGTGATCTAAATCAGGGGTGATGGATCCAATGCCTAACCATCCATTACAAAGCTGTCACCATAACGATGCGTTTCAGGTGTGACTCTTCATCTGGTCATGTGGTGTAGACAGCCAGTAGTATCATTACCTACCTCCCATCCCCCCCATTTGTTGAAGCTTAGCCGCTAAAAAGTAGCTCCAAGGGTGCGGTATTGCCAAATTTCCCCGATATCTTGGCAGCTGCAGAACTCTCAACCGATTTCTAGGTTGTTCTTTTGGTATTATTATGATCATTGCTTCTGTCAGGTACATAGATACTGGTAATTTTTCCTTTTCCATTGCCTCATTTAATACCTTCAATTAATTCTGGTAGCATTATATCCCCATATTCCTTACAGATTTCATTTGGTAATCCATATGGCCCTCGTGCTTTCAGGCTAGTTAAATTCAATGCTGCCTCCTGTAGTTCTTCAATAATAATGGGCGATTCCAAGAATGCCTTATCTTCCTCAGAGGTGTGGAATAGTTAGACCCGAAAAGAACTCTCCCATTTCTCTATTTACCTCCCCTACATTAGACTTGTATAAATCAGAATAATACTCTTAAAAACGTTAATTATTTCCAACAGACACATGGTCACCCCTCCAGCCTGAGTCTCAGTAGACACCAAAGCAGTTGCAGTAGTAGCCTGAGATTTTGCCAGGAGGGCCAGCATGTGTCTGGTATTTTCTCCTTCCTCATAATGGGATTGCTTAAAAAAAACCTTCTAGGGGGCGTGGTCTGGACGCGCTGAAAGATGGCAGCCTGAGAACGGAGCTCCCGCCGCCTCGAGTCCTCATCAGCCTAGCTCAGAGTCTACACTGCCGCTAGAAAGCCGGTAAGGATGGCAACGAATGCCCGATCCTCCTCGGCCACCCGTTCCCGATCCCCGCGGGATCCGGCGAGCAAGTTGAGCCCCAGCATCCCGGAGCTCTTCCGCACCCAGGCCGCAACCATGTCCCAGCCCGGGCTCTCCTCCACATCCCCCTCGCTCCCCTCATCCCCCGCCCGATCCGATGCGGCGGCCACGATAGGGGGAACGGAGTCGGCTTCCCCTCCTCCACCCGCCCCGAGGCAGCTCTGCATGGAGGATCTTCACCTCATCGCAGCGGACATTAAAAATACGTTGGGGGCAGCCATATTGGAGCTGAGGGGTGACATCCGCTCCCTGACAGGCCGGGTGCAGGAGGTTGAACACGCCACTGCTCAGCAGGATGTGGCCATAAGGGACTTGTACCTCAAATCTGACTCCCACCTCATGCAGATGAGGGACATGCAGCGCCACATGGAGGACTTGGACAATCGGGGTAGGCGCCATAATCTGCGGATCCGGGGCCTGCCGGAGTCGGTAGAGGGGGAACACATCACCCCCACTGTGACTGCGCTGTTCAACTCCCTGCTGGACAGACCCCCACTATCCCCCATCGATATGGAGCGCATTCATAGGGCCCTGCGGCCCCGGGGTCGGGAGGGTGACCCGCCACGTGATGTGGTGTGCTGCTTAGTGGATTATCGCCTCAAGGAGGACATTCTGCGGAAGGCCAGAAGCAGGCCACAATTGGAATGTGAGGGAGCACCCGTGCAACTTTATCAAGACTTATCTGGAATAACCTTGCAACGCAGGCGTGAACTCCGGCCCCTACTGGATGTCCTGAGAGCGCGAAACATTACATATAAGTGGAAGTTCCCTTTCTGCCTGGCTGCGTCCTTACAGGGCCGTACGGCTCTCCTTAGGGTGCCCGAAGACTTACCTCATTTTTGCTCCACTCTGGGGATTCCTTTCATGGCGCTTCCAAATTGGTACGCGGAATTCAGGAATGCAGCGGACCTTGAACCGCCTCAGGAGGGCGAACCGATGGATGCCCAGGAAGTGCGCTTTCGCAGACCCCGCTCACCCTCCTGGAACAGACCGGCGAATGGTGGAGCTGGTCCCGCTAACGCCCTCAGCCCTACCAAACCTCCCCAACGGAGCAGGGCTCGGAGAAATAACTGACCTGCCGCAACGACTGTGGGTTGACACCCTCGGGTGCAGCACTTAGTTCAACACTGCTCCTTGCTACACTGCCCCTTCTCTGCCGTCCTCTTCCTTGTCGAGCGCTGGATTGGCTATACCTTGTGCCGGTACCTCTCCCATATCGCTCAGGACTGCTGGCTAAGCCTAACGGAGCCTTGGGACGACACCATACCGTCTCCGCAACTGACAACGTGACTGGACCTGATCTACCGTTATCCACCTAGATTGCTGCTGGAACTGGTATTGTTTCCCTTCTACCTCTTTTTGCAATGTTTGCAGTACTTTACACCCCCCTATGGCTCTTTGCGGACTTTGTAGTTGTAGCCTCCCGCCCTCTCCCTTGTCGTTACCCTGGGCCTGCAACTGTTGCTCCGGGACTCTTGCACCGGGCCTGAGGTGCAGACACGGAGCATAGGAGTCTTTGCTACCCTCGGGTCGTCCCGGGCCTTCACCAGCATGCAGTGATTCAGTTTAGGTACTTTGGAACGAGCGGAAGATCACGATGGGTCCTTCATGGGGTGGGTTGGTTGTACAGGGATGCACTGCCGTATTCATTGTGGTTATATCTTTATCTACCTATTTAACAGTTTTTGTTTCCCGGATATCATTACGTTAGTTTGTGCTGGTGAACTATACGATACCACACGTTTGTCTGGACTGCGCGCTGCTGCCCACGGTGCCTACTGGTGTGGCCGCGGTGGCGTGCGGGTCAGATGTTCGTGTCCTACACATGGACTGATTCACCGGGATGTGGTATTCACATGTGCCTCCCGGGGGGTCACACTCTGAATAGACCTTGTGTCTCTGCACCCTCCGTTGACACTTGTTATTGCCCCGTGCCCGTGCCCCGGGCAGTACATCCAGCAGCCTCTGTTTGCCTCCGCCTGATTCTGTGAGATGGGGCGCGGTGCACGGGTGGTTGCTCCGGGGGCTACAGTTGCTTTCAACACCTGCTCGGTATGAGTTCTACCTCTTGATTCATCTGAGCCAGTTCTGGGCACTTAGCTCAGCTTAGGTTATTGTTATCTGATCGTTTGATTGTTTATCTGCTATGTGGTCCATATTTACGGTCCTTACTGTGTTTATAAATTTTTTTTTTTTTTTTTTTTAAGGTTTCCATCGGGTTCCCCTCCTAGTCTCCCCCATATTATAGCCCCCTTTAGGATCCCTTGAAAGGCGCTCCGCTCTAGACCTCTTCCTACCCGCCCCTTCCTCCTTCAGTTGGTAGATTGCAGTAGCTGGTTTAACAGGGGTTGGGAATCGGGAGGGGGGACCTCTGGAGGGCCGATAACCACTCATTCCTCATTCATCCTCACTGTTCACCTGCTCGAGCCCACTTCCCTTACCTTAGTTGGCGGTGGCCCATAAGGTTACCACTTCCCTCGGGCGGGATGCCTCTCCCTGTCCCTTTCTCGACATACTAGGCTGGGAACCCCCTGGGGAGACGGCCTTGGCCGCAAGGTTGTCGACACTATTTTTACTGTTGTTATTGTTGCACTTGCTGTTTTTATGGTTGCCATGACCTCTGTGTTTTCTTTTTTTTTTTTTTTTCTCTTTCCCTTACTGGTCTCCGCATGTTATAACACTCTCTGAACATGGGCTCCTGTTATTTTGGACTCGAGGACGGGCTCTTTTCGGTGAGTACTTGGTTTTCACTCCGTCTTCCGGTTTGTCCTACTCCAACCCCGCTCAGCGGTTGTTGCTATATATCAATTTGTTTAACAGTAGTGCTACTTTCCCCTACCGCTGAATTTCTTTGTTTCTGATCTCCCACTTGACCACCTCCCCCGGTCTCGGTTAGTTGAGTCTGGTGGTGGTCCCCTCCCGAACCTACACCGTCTCATCCCACCCCCCTCTTTTCCCCAGTGTATACTTGCCTCCCCCCTTTCCCTCCCAGTCGTGTCTGTCTGTCCACCCCATACGTCTTCCACTGTGATACTCCCCACCCTTCCCTTTTTTTTTTTTTTTTTTTTTCTCATTTTATACATCTCTGCCATGGATACTTCCCTGAAGGTTTACTCCCTTAACGTGAGGGGACTGAACATCCCTGAAAAGCGTTCAAAGCTTCTCCTTGCCCTTCGTCGGACGAAGGCTGATGTGATTCTTCTACAAGAGACTCATTTTCGCTCGAATAATATACAGAAACTTTTCACTAAACAGTATCCTACAGTTTATCATGCAACTTCTAAGGATTCTAAGTCTAAGGGGGTCTCCATACTCATGTCCAGGACCTGCCCCTTCGCGGTGTCTGAGTCCTTGGCGGATGAGAACGGACGCTTCCTTTTTCTTACCGGCTCCGTCCATGGCAGGGCCCTGACGCTGGCCAATATCTATGCGCCTAACAAACACATAGTCCCATTTTTCCGCTCTACCCTTCAACGGTTGACAGATTTTTACTCCGGCCAGATTATTCTGGGCGGGGACTTCAACGTTGCCTTGTCGCCTCTCTTGGACACTTCTCTGGGGTCCTCGTCCATTCCCTATGCGGCCTTGCGGTCTATTAAGACGTTGCTCACTACTCTGCTCCTCCACGATTCGTGGCGTACCCTCCACCCGGGCGTCAAGGATTTCACCTTTTTTTCCTCGCCGCACAACCGATATTCGCGTATCGACTGTATTTTCATCTCCCAGGCTTTGTTGCCGGCTCTTTCTTCAGCGACTATTGAACCTATGCTCCTGTCGGATCACCACCCCATCAGTGCTACCCTCTCCTTCATGGCTCTACCACGTCGCTATGGAGCGTGGCGCCTGGACGGCTCCCTCCTAAATGACCCTACTTTTGTTAAGGCCCTCTCTGACCGACTAAAGCTGTACTTTTTGGAGAATGCGGCCCCAGAGGTCAGTCCTGTCAATGTGTGGGCAGCACACAAGTGTGTGATCCGTGGTGAACTAATTGCCCTAGCCTCTAAACGGAAAAAGGAGCGTGTGGCTCACACGGAGACGCTCTTGTCCAAGATAGCTTCGCTGGAACGTTCTCACAAGCTGTCTTTAGCGTCTGATACCCTGGAGGAACTCACTAAGACCCGTCAGGAGTTGCTGGAGGACCTTGGTAGATCGGTTCGCAGGAACTTTGCTCTCTCTCAAGGCTTCTTCTACGAGCACTCCAACAAATCGGGTAAGCTCCTTGCCAGAGCTCTCAAAAAGAAAAGAGCGGCCAACACCATCCATTCCATTTCCGATTCCTCGGGCAAGGCGCACGCCTCTACCCCCGACATAGCGGCACAATTTGTCCGATATTACTCGGACTTGTACAATCTGCCACGGGCAAACACGCCTGAACTTGTACAATCTAGGGCGTGTGAGATTCGCCAGTTCTTATCCCAACACTCTCCCCCACCACTTTCGGAGGAAGTATTAGCTCCTCTCAACGCCCCTATATCTGCTACGGAAGTCTTGGCGGCCCTTAAGCAGTCCAAACCTGGGAAATCCCCCGGCCCGGACGGACTGACGGTTGGTTACTATAAGTCTTTCGCAGATCAACTGATTCCGCACATGGTGAGGGCTTTTAACGCTTTCTCTGATATACCTGCCTTGGGGCCGGACTTTTTGGAGGCACATGTCGCTGTCCTCCCCAAACCTGGGAAGGATGCGACGTTGGTACCGAATTACCGCCCCATATCTTTACTTAATGTGGACATCAAATTGTTTGCGAAAGTGTTGGCTAACCGCCTTCTTCCCTCCATCCCCGAGGTGGTGTCCCTTGATCAGGTTGGTTTTGTCCCCGGTCGAGAGGCCCGGGACAACACCACGAAGGCAATCCACTTGCACCATTGGTTGTCCACATCGCGTACGCCTGGCTTCTTTTTATCCCTCGATGCGGAGAAGGCGTTCGATAGGGTGGCTTGGGACTACATGTCTGCCACACTTGAAGCCCTTGGACTAAAGGACCGGTTCTTGCGATTTGTCTCTATCCTTTACTCCAACCCCTCTGCCAGGGTCAAGGTGAATGGGTCCCTGTCGGACGCCTTCTCCGTATCGAACGGTACCAGGCAGGGTTGCCCGCTGTCCCCCTTGATTTATATCCTCACTTTAGAACCCCTCCTGCGCCAGATCCAAGCTAGTCCAGATATCAAGGGGGTGACTTTGAAAGGCAAAACATACAAACTGGCGGCATACGCTGACGATATCCTACTCTTCCTCACCGATCCTCTGCTCTCAGTTCCAAATCTCTTATCCGTTCTTGCACGTTTCCAAGATCTCTCCAATTTGAAAATCAATTACTCTAAATCCCGGGCCCTCAACATTTCCCTCCCTCCCTCTCTCTTACAACTCTGCCAATCCAATTTTCCATTTGAATGGGACCCCCACTCTATCACGTATCTGGGTGTCCAATTACCTAGTTCTCTTTCCGACCTTTATTTCAAAAATCACTTGGCGATCTTGAACACGGTGGAAAGAGACTTGCACTCCTGGCTGCAGGGTCATTTTTCTTGGTTTGGCAGGGTCGCCATTGTCAAAATGAATGTCCTACCTCGCCTGCTCTATATCCTTCAAGCTCTACCCATACGTATACCGCCCGCCTTTTTTAAGTCTTTCCGGCTTATGTGCTCTAGATTTCTGTGGTCCTCTAAGAAACCCAGGCTTAGCTGGGATCTGCTTACACGTCCTAAACAGGAGGGCGGTTTAGGATTCCCGCATTTACTCAAGTACTACCAGGCATGCCATCTATCCAGAGTGGTGGATTGGCATGCCCACTCATTGTCTAAGGATTGGGTGTCTCTTGAGGGGGCCTTGGCTTCGTTCCCAGCACACCACTTGCCTTGGTCGGCTCTTTCCAAGATTCCACGCCCCACGTTAGCTAATCCCCTTACTGGAGCTACTGTAAGGGTATTTCATGCCCTCCGTGAGCAGTTGGATCTCTCGCCGAAGCGCAGCCCTTTGACTCCCTTACACTCCTCCCCTGATTTCCCCCCTGGCCTTCCATTTGTGCCTACCGAGGGCCCTTCCTCGGATATACCCTTTCAGGCTCGTCACTTTCTTGATAGCTCTGGACTACTCTCCTACCAGGATCTCTGTCAGCGTTTTCCGAAGGTTTCTATTCCCTTCTATTGCTATCTCCAAATTCGCCATTTCCTGACTCACACGCAGCCACTGCCAGAATGGGGCCGCCCCCTGACCTCTCTGGAACGTATTTGTGATGCCCCTGGTCCGCACCGGCACATGGTTTCGATTTTGTATTCCATGCTGTTCCCCCCCTCACACGCCCCCACGGAAGCTCTTCGAGCACGGTGGGCGCGTGAGTTGGGTGTGGACCTCACGGAGGAGGACTGGTCTCGGGTGCTTTTTCACATGCACAAGGGTTCCTTAAACGTGTTGACCCAAGAAACCGGCTATAAACTTTACTCTAGGTGGTATAGGACCCCAGACCTTTTGCACAAGTTCTCCGCCTCGAATTCCCCACAGTGTTGGAGGTGTCTGCAACATAAGGGGACTCTGCTGCACATATGGTGGGATTGCCCAGTTCTGCAACCATTCTGGAAGGAGGTTCACGCCTTAATCTGTCGTATTACCACGTACACACCTGACTATTCACCGGCGCAATTCCTTTTGCACCACACCTCCCTCTCCTATGCCAGCTACAAAAAGTCCCTGACCTTGCATCTGATCAATGCAGCCCGGATGTGCATACCGTGCCATTGGCTGTCCACCACACCCCCGTCGGTTGCTGACTGGCTTCGCAGGGTTCAGCGGGTGGCAGAGATGGAGGACATCGTGGCCCAGGCCAAGGATACTCACCACCAGTATCGTACAACTTGGGCGCCCTGGACTCACTTTCAATCCTTGCCAGATTTCCAACGATTGAGCATCTGAGACTTATAGTCCACCTTGTGGCTCTTTGAATCCTGTACTAGGGGTTAACCCCTTATCCTGGGGTGCTTTCCTGGATGTTCAGTTCGCTCTGCCTTTTCTGACGCTTGTATTATGCCAGAGTGTATTGCCCCTTTCCACACGTTGTCCTTCCCTTCCTCCTTTCGTGTATCCCCTATTTACCCTACCTGTCTCCTCCCTCATCCTCCTCCCTTTCATCCCCCCCCTTCCTCATTCCCTCCCTTTTATGCCTTTCAACAAATTACTCAGGGTTCTTTATTTCGCACTCGGTGGTGGCTCGGCCTCCACCGACAACAGCTATGGCGCCCACGTTCAGAGATGTGTTTACCGGATCGCCACCTGTATGCGGTGGACCCCCCACTCCTTGACACAGTTAGTTCCCTTTACGGGGTGTCGGGTATGGGGGCGCCACTATGCTTTATCATAGGAAGCTCCCTTGTTTCGGTTCTCATCAGGTGGATGGGCGCTCTACCCAGCGAACCCTTCCAATAGCCCTATGTCCACTTGGTGCTCCCACTGGCCCTCTGCTTTTACACCGAGTTATCACATGACACCTTGTGGGATTGTCTGTGCTCTTTTGTTGCTCCATGCATGCATTGTACTGTTTATATGTGTATCACTTTTGTATTTGATCACTTTTTGTGGGCTTTGTAACCTGCCCGTTACTGCTTTGTTCTTTTGTGCTATGTATGCTTTATTCCTTAATAAAATGTTTTTGAAAAAAAAAACAAAAAAAAAAAACCTTCTATTCTTGGCTCTTTTTAAGAAGAACGATTGATAGATCCTTTTGTGCTTCAGTCCATTTAGCTAGGTTATCTAGTGATGGATCATCTACATTTTTTTTTCTATTTCAGTCACTTTCCTAATTGCGTTTATCTCCCAGGCCTTAGTAGATTTATTCCTTTGCTGAATTATGATTCCCCTTAGGTAAGCTTTAAGCGTGCCCCATACTATGCCCTGCATTGCTGATTTTCTAATATGCTACAGAAATTCCCGAAGTGTGTCTATCATAATTTCTTTGGGAGTAATCAACTAACAGATTCACTCTCCATTCTCCCCTTTCCCATCGCTTTCCCAATCTTACTGTCAGAACTAAAGGGCAGTGGTCCGAAAATCCTCTAGCCTCACATCTAATATCTGTTATCTTTGTAGCAAGGGCATTGCTCCCTATTGCCACATCTATTCTGGAAAGTGACGAGTATGTATCGGAGCAGCATGAGAACATCTGAGCTGTTGGGTGGCGCTCACACCAAATATCCCTCAGCCCCGTCTCTCTAAATGTCTTATACAATAATGTATGTGGGTTTTGTTCATATCTATTTCCTGGAGGGAACTTATCCATCTGAATATTCATCATCATGGTAAAATATCCTACTATCAGGACTGGTACCCTTGGTTTATCGGCCCTAAATTCCAACAAATGCTTAATTACTTCTAGTTTGAAGGGGGGAGAGATATACTCATGCATTATTACATAAAACGTCCATGCCAGCATACAGTATAAAAATATGCATCGTCCCTTACCATTATCTTTACTTACCTACAGGAGAATTTCTTTGATCTATGTATTAGGATACTCGTTGTTCTTGAATATGATGTATGTACTAAATGGTACTGATAAGAGAATCCTTTACGTCTTAACAGTGAAACAGTTTATTTTTGTTAAATGTGTCTCCTGTAGGCAAAGGACAGCTACTCCAAAAGTTTAACAAACATAAATAAAGCTATTTTTTTAATTGATCGCCTAATCCTCGCACATTCCATTAGCAAATTGTAACTCCTTCATTCATTTTTACTAAAAAAAAAAAGGAAAAAAAAATAGAAATAAAATCAAAATGCCTATAAGTTTGTGAACCACCCTGTGTAAATAGAGGCCATAGGCTATTTTCCTTTGACCCATACCCTCTGTGCTTTTTTTACAATATCCTTATTTTTATTAAGCAATTCTCCCAACGTTTACTCATATTTAAATTCCACTGTAGCTTTTCCGTACCAAATAACTGTCTGTTTTTTCCATTCCCTTCTCACTATTTTGACCCCTTCCCCCAAAGAAGCAAAAAAAACAAAAAAAAAAACAAACTAACCCCTCTCCCTCCAGTCCTCCTCCCTCCAAAAAATAACAAAGCCAGGGGCATTGATTGTGACCCCCTAATCTTCATGTGTGAATATCGGATGTTCATTGATGGACACAGCTCCAGATCTTCTTGACCATTGGGTTTATGCTTCCCATTACAGGAGTAGGACACTAGGCAAGAAAAAAGTTGGACTACGCCTATAGGGCTGTCACAGGGGGTATACTCCCACTTCCTGCTATAGGTCTTCAGTTTTGTAACTGGCAGTGTCAGAAGAACATAAAACCCAACTCAATAGAGGAGTGGGTGCTATTCCATCAATGAACATCAGAAAAAAGGATTTTACGGTAAGACAAAAATCCAGTTTTCTCTTTCGTTCATTGACGGACACCGCTCCAGATCTTCTTGACCCTTGGGACGTCCCAAAGCAGTGTCAACATGAGGGGTGGGAAGTACACAGCAAGAAACAAACTTCCCAAAGGCTAAACATAGCCAACCATGAAAAAAAGGAGCTCAATCAGGAACAACTGGAGCTCACCTGATAAAAAAACAAAAATACCCTAAAAGATGACTATTCCTCTCCAACAATGGCCTGCAAAACCTTGCGGCCAAAAGAAGCATCTGCAGATACCTCCTGGGACTGCCCTATAGGCGTAGTCAAACTTTTTTCCGCATAGTGTCCTACTCCTGTAGGGGGCAGCATAAACCCAAGGGTCAAGAAGATCTGAAGCTGTGTTCGTCAATGAACGAAAGAGAAAATAAAACATTTTCACCCCATTAAGTCTTACGCCCTTCATTTCTCTTGCTTTTCGCAATACTGTTTCTCTATCCTTAAAAAAAATAAATACATTTCATAAGCATGGGCCTTGGTATCCCACCCGAGGGAGGGGTTCTCAATGGGACTCTATGAGCCCTTTCGATTGCAAACAAGGGGGAGAATTCTTCTTTCCCAAAAATCTCTGGGATCCATTTTTCTAAAAAATCTCTCATATTGTTTCCTTCACTTCTCTCGGGGAAAGCCACTATTCTAATATTTCTTCTTGGCCAATATTTTAGATCTTCCAATCTATCGTTCTGCCTTTAATCTCCTGTTTCATAGATGTTAATCCATTTTCAACCCCACTTGCTCTGCCCTCCAGTTCTGTAGTATTCTCACGCACTTTTTGGAAATCATGTATTACAAATTACATTTCCTCCATAATACCCTTCAGTTGGTCTATCAATTCTGACTGGCAGATTTACACCCATTGACCGCCATCAATACTTCTATCAAGGATGGTTCCTCTGCCAATGAAACTTCCAGGCAAGAGAGATCATTTGGGCCCGCTATGATTGGGGTGCAGGCGCTGCCTTAGGAGGTATACTATGTGGACTTAATCCCTTCAGAGCTAAGGAGGGTGGTGGGGATAATTTAGTTGTTGTCCCTAGAGAAAAGGTGGTGAGGATAATTTTATTTGTTGTCCCTTCCCGGAGTTCTTAAATGAATCACGGGCAAATTTCTCAATTTTTGCCGGCGCTTCCTTGCTTTTTTCTTTGTCTGCCTATTGCAACTGTAAGCTAGTGACATCCTATGATGCTGGCATAGCCCCCTTTTTTCGCGTCATCATTTCCAGATTAACAGTAATAATGGGGGGGGGGGGGGGTAAGAAAACAGCAACAATAAACCCTAACAGTTTCTTTTCCTCCTTTATCTCTCAGTAATATTTCATAAAATTTACAAAGAAGAGAAAAATATTTTACTTACTGTATCTGTGCCAGTTGATCTGTATACAGATGATCAGGAGTGAGCTAATAAAACACAGGAGTTCCGCCAAAGTTCCACCTGCACCATAGGGAAACAGCCAGCCCTCACCAGCAGACTGCAATGGCTAAGAGCTCTAGGACAGCAGTTCAGCAAACTCAGTAAAATCTGATAGCGACATACAGTATCTCACAAAAGTAAGTACACCTCTCACATTTTTGAAAATATATTATATTTTTTCAAGTGACAACACCGAAGAAATGACAATTTGCTACAATGCAAAGTAGTGAGTGTATAGCTTGTATAACTGTGTAAATTTGCTGTTCCCTCAAAATTACTCAACACACAGTCATTAATGTCTAAACCGCTGGCAACAAAAGTGAGTACATCCCTAAGTAAAAATGTTGATATAGCCAAAGTGTCAATATTTTGTGTGGCCACTATTTTCCAGTACTGTCTTAACCCTCTTGGGCATGGAGTTCACCAGGGCTTCACAGGTTGCCACTGGAGTCCTCTTCCACTCCTCCATGATGACATCATGGAGCTGGTGGATGTTAGAGACCTTGTGCTCCTCCACCTTCCGTTTGAGGATGCCCCACAGATGCTCAATAGAGACATGCTTGGCCAGGCCATGACTTTTACCCTCAGCTTCTTTAGCAAGGCAGTGGTCATCTCGGAGGGGTTTTTAGGGTGATTTTCATGTTGGAATACTGCCCTGCGCCCCAGTCTCTGAAGGGAGGGGATCATGCTCTGCTTCAGTATGTCACAGTACATGTTGGCATTTATGGTTCCCTCAATGAACTGTAGCTCCCCAGTGCCAGCAGCACTCATGCAGCCCCAGACCATGACACTCCCACCACCATGCTTGACTGTAGGCAAGACACACTTGTCTTTGTACTCCTCACCTGGTTGCCCCCGCACACGCTTGACACCATCTGAACCAAATAAGTTTATCTTTGTCTCATCAGACCACAGGACAAGGTTCCAGTAATCCATGTCCTTAGTCCATTTGTCTTCAGAAAACTGTTTGTGGGCTTTCTTGTGCATCATCTTTAGAAGAGGCTTCCTTCTGGGACGACAGCCATGCAGACCAATTTTATGCAGTGTGCGGTATGAGCACTGACAGGCTGACCCCCTCCACCCCTTCAACCTCTGTAGCAATGCTGGCAGCACTCATACGTCTATTTTCCAAAGACAACCTCTGTATATAACGCGGACAATGGCGGGGTATGTTCTGAGTGGAACCCTTCCTGTTAAACTGCTATATGATTTTGGCCACCATGCTGCAGCTCAGTTTCAGGGTATTGGCAATCTTCTTATAGCCTAGGCCAGCTTTATGTAGAGCAACAATTCTTTTTTTTCAGATCCTCAGAGAATTCTTTTCCATGAGGTGCCATGTTGAACTTCCAGTGACCAGTAAGAGAGAGAGAGAGAGAGAGCGATAACACCGAATTTAACACACCTGCTCCCCATTCACACCTGAGACCTTGCAACACTAATGAGGACAGCAAATTTACACTGTTATGCAAGCTTTACACTCACTACTTTACATTGTAGAAAAGTGTAATTTCTTCAGTGACGTCACGTGAAAAGATATAAAAAATATTTACAAAAATGTGAGGGATGTACTCACTCTTGAGAGATACTGTATATCGTCCATCCGTCGCTATGGCGAACTTGTAGGGTCCAGGGCAGACCAATGACAGTCGAAGCCCTCCGATTGTAGCCGAGGAAGGGAAACTAGAGCTGCTCTGAGCCAACAGTAGCTGAGGGAGGCCGCCAGTTCAGTAGCTTAGGCTGACTGAAAAGGCAGACACGGTTCCCACAACAACCCCCCAGTCTTCAGCTCCTGTTCCACCACTCCACACCGCTCCGTGCTATAAGCAGTCACCCGCCCAATCTCCAGGAACACCACGCAGACACACTGGTCAACTGTCAGGATGAAGGAGCTCCAGGTGAGTCACACACGCCCGCTCACATTGGCATGAGGCCACACCCCCATGGCCTTTTTAAGTTATGCTACTGGCTCAGAGGTTCGAATATTGGACGGATCTACAGGGAGAACTGGCTTAGATGAGCCTAAACTGGTGTGTCAATAAGGGCTTGCCAAGCATACTTCCAGGTCCTACAACTTCATTTTCATTTGAGGAGTATTGTTAGCCTGAACATTTATAGTCAAATTTCAGGAAGGTCACAGAGCATAAGTCACATAAACCTAAAACAACATTTAACCATATTCAACATCAAATGTAAGATTTTGAAAGTAAGCTCGTCTTAGACCTTGGCAAATTAAACTGAGCATTTGATGAAAAAAATAAAGTGCGGGTCACCTTTAATGACCATGACACTTGAAAATGATCAGCAACGTTAGGTTGGCCATACGCGGTTTGAATCACGGTTCAAACCATTAATGGTTAGGCTGAATGTACTAAGTTGATCAATCAAACTGCAGACAAACAGCCTGCCAGATTCACTTGCCATTATATCAAGCAGCTGCTATAGCTGATAGCTATAATCACTGTCTTCTCCTGGGGTGGGGGGGCGCTGATTTTAATAGATTTATTTATAATAGATAATATATTATTTTATTAGATTTTGTGGGTGTGTTCCCACTGTGTTCCTAAATGAGAGTGCCACATCCCAGTATGAAGAATATGTTTTGGAAAGATCCCCTATGGGGTGGGACTTTTAAGGTCACTCAAGATAAATGATATAAATATAAAGAAAATACTTAATGATGATTTTATTAATATATGCAAAAAAGAAATAGAAAATTGACATACAACATTATATCATTAAAAATGGACAGAACTGGTGTGTATAAAAAAGATGAACATATGAATTCAACCGACTATTTCAATGTGGTCCGACGTTTCGAGGTGAAGACCTCTTCTTCAAGGACTGTATTAGAAATAGTATTTATCTGTAAGTATTAAAGGGATATTGTAACAAATGGTTTGTTGATACAAAAGACAGCAGAGACAAAATATAAGTAAATGCGTCTTGAATATATATACATATTTGTTACATTAGATAATATTTGAACATATATACATGTTTGTTATGCTCAAAATCATTTTAGAGATAGATATAATATATATACATATAAAGATTGAAATTGAACTTACATGGTTGAATATTTATATTAATATTTAAAGGACAAAACAATATTGGTGTTCATATCTCTTTCAACCATGTAAGTTCAATTTCAATCTTTATATGTATATATATTATATCTATCTCTAAAATGATTTTGAGCATAACAAACATGTATATATGTTCAAATATTATCTAATGTAACAAATATGTATATATATTCAAGACGCATTTACTTATATTTTGTCTCTGCTGTCTTTTGTATCAACAAACCATTTGTTACAATATCCCTTTAATACTTACAGATAAATACTATTTCTAATACAGTCCTTGAAGAAGAGGTCTTCACCTCGAAACGTCGGACCACATTGAAATAGTCGGTTGAATTCATATGTTCATCTTTTTTATACACACCAGTTCTGTCCATTTTTAATGATATAATGTTGTATGTCAATTTTCTATTTCTTTTTTGCATATATTAATAAAATCATCATTAAGTATTTTCTTTATATTTATATCATTTATCTTGAGTGACCTTAAAAGTCCCACCCCATAGGGGATCTTTCCAAAACATATTTTATTAGATTTTAATATCACTGGACCTGTTGATCAATTGATATGTGGAGAAAAGTTACAATGCCATCACTTTTAACCATCACTCTATTGCCACTCGTTCTTCAATTACAACTGATCACAATACCTGTCTTTTTCTGGGTTTGGGAGTTTGGCAAAGTATGTGACTTTCTTTAATGCGACAGTGCTTAGGTCAAGCAGGCAATTGCTAAGAATAAGTGTCATCACACATCATCAGTCCCCTCTTCTCCATCCAACACTGGGGATAATAGTGTAAGCAGTGATAGAGGAAGGAGAAACAAGGGAGCACTGACAAGATAAGTATTAGTAGGTATCTTTATTTTTCAATCATATATCACCTGTATTTCTGATTAAATGCAAAGAGTTTTTTTGCACAAGTGTGTAAAAAATGTTAACTTATGGAAAATTTTAGAAAACATTTTAACTGTAAAGAACCGTATTGCATTTATTTCATAGTTTATTACATATAATTATTATTGGTATTTCAAATTTTCAGATAGATGGCAAAAAACAAGCTGCCTAAAGTCCAACAATTTCCTAAATTGAAAATATTCAGGCTAATCCAAGCAACAACAAAGAATTAATATAAAGCTGGAATAGGGTATAAGAAACTCCAATAAAATATACATAATGAAAAAGGAGCAGTCGATGTTGCAGTCCTAGGCTTCATCCTACCAATCCCCCCATACTTTACCGGTAGGTATTAATTATTAGGGGAATTTAGAATTCTGCAGCCGCAGCTGAATTTACAAAGTTTTTAAGATTGTTACTTGTAAAATGGCTGTCATTTTTACATTCAGCATTAAAAAGAACAGTGACATGACTGATACAGAAAATAATGTATGCATTACTGGTTATTGAATTAAGTCTGACAAAAGGAATAGTGATGCACCTTCATAGGACTGTAGGAATGGTCATGTCATATCTGATATTACACTTAGGCAGCTCAGATGTGGTAGTTATCAGCTTACCTGTCTTCTTTGGTGAATTATTTGTGGACACTTCTCAGCTGGAGCATTTTGAATAATAGTAAATGTAACTTCTAAATAACTACTGCAGGTTAATAAAGTGCCAGGCCTTAAAACTGGGAGGGGAGGAGAAGGATGGTCCAGAATTTTGCAATGCGCCCATCCTGTTTTATCTATGCCACTGAATACTGTCTTTGTTGATTGCAAGTTACATTTTTATGCATTTATATAAACACATTTTTTTTTTTTATACGTTACTAAATATGAAGCTGAAAGGAGCTATAAAATTCTACTTTCATTAAAAGCAGACAAAAACAAATTTATGAAGATTGCAAAAGGAAAAAAATGATCGTTTTGAAAGGAAAACTGGAAGAAGATTTTATTAGATCACTAAACCAAAACAAAAAAGAAAGTAGAAATATGCATATTATGTGCCAGGGGTAGTAAAAGAAATGGAAACAAAGTGTCAATATTCTCTGTAGTAAATATGCTGATCTTAAGGCACCATGTACACGTGTACTCGTCTTTCCTGCCCCTTTTAGAAGCGTCAATCGCTTTGTTTTTTTTTTTCTTTTTTGGAGCTTCAAAACGTCCCTCTATGTTATTCTATGTGTCCATGCACACTGTGGCTTTTGGAAGCTTTTAGTGGCATAGGAGTTTTGAAGCTGAAAAAAAACCCAGGGCCAGCACGTTCAGAAGACCAGCGTTAGAGCTGTAAAAACACTTGATGCAGCTAAAAGCTGTATACAGTGTTTAGCAGCGTTTAGGCGCGTCAAGTAGTTACAGTGGGTACGGAAAGTATTTAGACCCCCTTAAATTTTTCACTCTGTTATATTGCAGCCATTTGCTAAAATCATTTAAGTTCATTCTTCTTCCTCATGAATGTACACATAGCACCCCATACTGACAGAAAAACACAGAATTGTTGACATTGTTGCAGATTTATTAAAAAAGAAAAACTGAAATATCACATGGTTCTAAGTATTCAGACCCTTTGCTCAGTATTTAGTAGAAGCCCCCTTTTGATCTAATACAGCCAGGAGTCTTTTTGGGAAAGATGCAACAAGTCTTTCACACCTGGATTTGGGGATCCTCTGCCATTCCTCCTTGCAGATCCTCTCCAGTTCTGTCAGGTTGGATGGTAAACGTTGGTGGACAGCCATTTTTAGGTCTCTCCAGAGATGCTCAATTGGGTTTAAGTCAGGGCTCTGGCTGGGCCATTCAAGAACAGTCACGGAGTTGTTGTGAAGCCACTCGTTCGTTATTTTAGCTGTGTGCTTAGGGTCATTGTCTTGTTGGAAGGTAAACCTTCGGCCCAGTCTGAGGTCCAGAGCACTCTGGAGAAGGTTTTTCTCCAGGAAATCCCTGGCCGCATTCATCTTTCCCTCAATTGCAACCAGTCGTCCTGTCCCTGCAGCTGAAAAACACCCCCACAGCATGATGCTGCCACCACCATGCTTCACTGTTGGGACTGTATTGGACAGGTGATGAGCAGTGCCTGGTTTTCTCCACACATACCGCTTAGAATTAAGGCCAAAAAGTTCTATTTTGGTCTCATCAGACCAGAGAATCTTATTTCTCACCATCTTGGAGTCCTTCAGGTGTTTTTTAGCAAACTCCATGCGGGCTTTCATGTGTCTTACATTGAGGAGAGGCTTCCGTCGGGCCACTCTGCCATAAAGCCCCGACTGGTGGAGGGCTGCAGTGATGGTTGACTTTCTACAACTTTCTCCCATCTCCTGACTGCATCTCTGGAGCTCAGCCACAGTGATCTTTGGGTTCTTCTTTACCTCTCTCACCAAGGCTCTTCTCCCCCGATAGCTCAGTTTGGCCAGACGGCCAGCTCTAGGAAGGGTTCTGGTCGTCCCAAACGTCTTCCACTTGAGGATTAGGAGGCCACTGTGCTCTTAGGAACCTTAAGTGCAGCAGAAATCTTTTTGTAACCTTGGCCAGATCTGTGCCTTGCCACAATTCTGTCTCTGAGCTCTTCAGGCTGTTCCTTTGACCTCATGATTCTCATTTGCTCTGACATGCATTGTGATCTGGAAGGTCTTATATAGACAGGTGTGTGGCTTTCCTAATCAAGTCCAATCAGTATAATCAAACACAGCTGGACTCAAATGAAGGTGTAGAACCATCTCAAGGATGATCAGAAGAAATGGAAAGCACCTGAGTTAAGTATATGAGTGTCACAGCAAAGGGTCTGAATACTTAGGACCATGTGATATTTCAGTTTTTCTTTTTTAATAAATCTGCAACAATGTCAACAATTCTGTGTTTTTCTGTCAGTATGGGGTGCTATGTGTAAATTCATGAGGAAGAAGAATGAACTTAAATGATTTTAGCAAATGGCTGCAATATAACACAGAGTGAAAAATTTAAGGGGGTCTGAATACTTTCCGTACCCACTGTATATGATTGGCAGTGACGGCTGGTGCTCCATGGGGCGGCAGACGGACGGCACCATCCCCCCCCCCCCTGGACCACACCAGGCAGCACACCATACCCCGCCCCCTTGTCGCCGGCTCACTCACCCTACCTGGATATGTGGAGGGAGGGCAGGCAGCAGCAGCAGCAAACTGCGGCGGCTTTGGCTTCTTCCACCCTCAGTCTTCTGTGTCTCCTCCCTCCTCCTCCATGGCCAATGGCATAGCTTCTCATTTCGGCCAATCAGGAAGCGGGTCTCAGATCCGCTTCCTGATTGGCTAGGAGGACAATAGCGAATATTAATTTGCTATTGTCACACAACTGGGTGGGCTCAGGGCGCAGTGCTCTGAGCCCCAAGCCCACCCTTTTTTTTAGCCTATTAGAGCCTCTGGCTCTAATCACATGCTAAAAAAAAAAAAAAAAGCCCCATTTAACTCCATGCATCCGGCGCCCTGCATGTAGATTATGGGGCCCGATGCATGGATGGGGGGGTGGCGCCCCTGTGCCCCCAATGCACCAGCCGCCACTGATGATTGGTCACTATAACATCAGCCAAACCAGGAAATTTCTATCTGTACATTACCCAAATGTCCTTTGCTCAGCCATGTGGTTGTGTGGGGAGAAGAGCAGATGCAAGATGGCTGCCAATGTCTCACAGACAGAACTGATATATGCAGTGTTTCCCATGCCCTGTATAATGTCAGTTTACACAAAGTGAAGCTGTGGATGGATATCAGTTCATCGCTGACACCAAAAAGAGAGAGTTTGAGCAATTCACAGAAAAGGGAAAGAAGTCAATTTTACCAAATGCATGATATGTTTGTTGTAATGTTAATTAAGACTGCATATTACCCACTTCACTCCAATCAGCTGTTCACTCCAGTGCTCCAGTGTAACCTTGTAACTTCAGCTCCCTGTCCCCTGCTTTCTGGAAGCTCAGACAAGCTTCTTTGAATGGCTAAAGAGAAGAGATGGCTTAAAATAAGCAGATACAACTTAGGCAGACTATCAGTCAGCTGTCTGCCTGTACCTTCTGTATGACAGGCAGTTACTGAGCTGCAAGAAGAATCAATGAGCTATAAGAGCATTCACCAGCACCCTTTGTAGGTCATTGAGAACGACAAGTCATCAGCCGCAGTGGATGACAGTACTTGACACTGCCATCATTCATTCACGTATTTTTAAAATAGTTTTTAAATAGTGACAGCGGGTGCAGGGAGAAGATCCCCCACCCAATGTCACAGGGGAGGGAATCAGAGAGTGCGGACCGGTGCTGTATTGTAACATGTTACACCCTAAATACGGGTGTAACATAGTGGCGGCTGGTGCTCAAAATTTTTTTTTTGGGGGGGGGGGGGGGGGCGCAAACAGAAAAATTTAATATGCATTGCTTTGCGGCAAAAAACTCTGTAAAAAATTGCGTGACTTTGAGGTCGCAAAAGTGTGAAAGGGGCCTTCAGTACTTAAGGTATAGTCTGCCCCCTTTCAATGCAGAGAGACCAGCGTGCCCCCTTTCAATGCAGAGAGACCAGCGTGCCCCCTTTCAATGCACCGTGACCAGCGTGCCCCCTTTCAATGCAGTGACCAGCGTACATGCCCCCTTCAATGCAGTGACCAGCGTACATGCCCCCTTCAATGCAGTGACCAGCGTACATGCCCCCTTCAATGCAGTGACCAGCATACCATTCCCCCCAATGCAGTGACCAGCGTACATGCCCCCAATGCAGTGACCAGCGTACATGCCCCCAATGCAGTGACCAGCGTACATGCCCCCAATGCAGTGACCAGCGTACATGCCCCCAATGCAGTGACCAGCGTACATGCCCCCAATGTAGTGACCAGCGTACATGCCCCCAATGTAGTGACCAGCGTACATGCCCCCAATGTAGTGACCAGCGTACATGCCCCCAATGCACTGACCAGCGTACATGCCCCCAATGCAGTGACCAGCGTACATGCCCCCAATGCAGTGACCAGCATACATGCCCCCAATGTAGTGACCAGCATACATGCCACCAATGTAGTGACCAGCATGCATGCCCCCAATGCAGAGATCAGCGTGCATGCCCCCAATGTAGTGACCAGCATACATGCCCCCAATGCAGAGATCAGCGTGCATGCCCCCAATGTAGTGACCAGCATACATGCCCCCAATGCAGAGATCAGCGCGCGTGCCCCCAATGTAGTGACCGGCATACATTCCCCCAATGCAGAGATCAGCGTGCGTGCCCCTTACTTACCTGGAGCAGCAGCGGCGGCGATCGCGTCTCCTCCAGTCCTTTCGCTCCCGCCTCCTCCTCGGCCAATGGCATGGGGTTTGCCCTGTAGCCAATCAGGAAGCGCATATCGGACGCGCTTCCTGATTGGCCAGGAGGAGGATCGGTGTGACAATAGCGAATTTTCATTCGCTATTGTCACACAATGGGTGGGCTCGGGACGCACTGCTCTGCGCCCCGGGTCCACCCTTTGCATCGCCCTATTAGAGCCTCTGGCTCTAATCAGGTGATGCAAAAAAAAAAAAACCCATTGAACTCCATGCGTCCGGCGCCCCTGCATTCAGATTAGGGGGCCGGAAGCATGGATGGAGGGGGTGGTGCCCCTGCGCCCCTAACGAACCGGCCGCCACTGGTATAACATGTTACAATGGTGAACTAATCCTTTAAAGCCATCTTTACTTGCTAGTTTCTTTAGCTCTTTTGGGCAAATTTTAGCTTTGTGGTGGTGCCAGATATTTACAATGTTTACAAAAAAGGCACTACCTCAAAAATGAAGGCTCCTCTTAAATGCTAAAATTAACGAGCCATCTAAATTCTTACACTTTCTAGGCTCTTAGGAATCAATATTATTTGTAAAGCTTCCATAAAGATTCAAATGAAAGTACAAAAACAGCTAAATTCAAAACTTTAAAAATTGTATAGCACAACCCCCAAAGGAGCTGTTTGGTAATTTGGGTTCTCTGTTTTGCATCTCGATTTCAAGAAAACCCTCAGCCCCTCTGACACACTTGTTTTCTTACAGTTGAATGAAAATTACTGTATGAAAACAAGTGTAGATACCTTTAATTTAGCTGTGAATTAGCACTAGGAAATAGAAACAAGGCTGTTTAGTGGTAAATGCATTGATAAGGGCTAGAATAAATAGTTGTTTGAGCATAAATGATCACACAGATGATCACACAGAAAGTTGATTCAGTCACAGTCTGCTATAGAGTATAATAACTATGCCAAGGTATTATAAAACAGAGTTCAGTAGCACTAGACTGGAATTGAATCATGAATCAGCAAAAAACAGTGCAAATAAGCAAAGGTTGTGAATAATAATACTATAACTAGACTAGCGTGCACGCTAGGAGAATGGAAAGGATATGGTGCAATTTTCCAAGAAGTACCTCTTAGGATAATCAATAGGTAAAGGTCTCTGTGTAGCAGCTGTAAAGGGGCAGTCCCAACTCTACAGCTGGCTAACGTTAGGGCCCAGTTGTACTGTTTGTGCACATGACAATACTCCCAGTCAAGCCTGCAGGCAACAATAGGGCTATTGGATGGCTAAAAGGTCAGTTCCTAAAGGTCTTAGTCTGTCTAGCAGTAGGTAGTAAATCCCCACAGCAACAGCTCAACAGTCCCAGCAATATTGCAGCTCATCATCTGGTCACATACAGCGAAGAGTTCACTCTCTGCTCTGCACCCAGGTGACTCTGGCTGTCTGCACCCCAAACTCAGTACTCTGGATGCCACTCAGGTGATGGTGCACATTGGTTAGCGATGTATACTCTCCGGTCTCCCTAAAAGCAAGAGGAAATCCTGTACAGCCTGAGAAAATGCAGCTCTTCCCACCCAACTCCCCCCCCCCCTCCCACCCTCCAGGCAATCTCTCTCTGTGAAATGCAGTTCAAAAGCTCTTGATTACAGAAGAGTCTTTCTCTTCTGGGCTACAGTTCCCACAGTGCAGTGCTGCCTGACTCAGTCTTTTGAACTCTTTTTGCTCAGCAGCTTCTTCTCTTGCTGATATACCTGTTAATCAGTTGAGCACGGCTAGGCAGCAGTTACAGGAAGCAGCTGCAGCCAGTGATTCTTGCACTCTACATTTGAAAGAAAGCCAGTCACCAATGGACATTTGTAATGAATCTGTAATAATGTAAATATCCACTGAAATTGTTATCACAAAGAAACTTATTTGACACATCTTAGAGATTACCTAAACCAGTATTTCTCATCCTTTTTTTAGGCACCCTTTAAAATTCTTCATGGGGCCCCCCATTCTAAAAAGTAAAAAACGAAACTAATAGTTTTACATAACATCCACACACGTAGGGTACCTAACATTAGGGTACATTTATTTTTGCATCAAGTAGAGTTTGGCACACTGGTACAAACTAGTTTTCCAGTGTTTCTCTTCTCCTTCAGTTTCTCTCCCTCACTCAGCTAATACGACCTAGTGTTGATGAAGAGGTGCAGGAGACAGGCAAACAAGAACGCCTAATGCACTCCTTATCAACCAATGATGTCATTGATTTTTAGAACACCAGCAGCTGGTTGTAATGCTAAACAAATTTGTGACACTAGGGTGACAGAGTGGCATTGAGGGGAGATATTGGTGGCACTGGGATGACATGGGGGCAATTGGGGTACTAATACTTTTATGATGAGTGGCAATGTTGGGAAGCAGTATAATGTTGGCAGTATACCTGGGGAGGGTGGGGGGGGATCATTGTGCTTTAATTAAAAGGGGGGTTTACCTAGGGCTCTTCCCATGACCAGGCCAATTTTTACGATACAGCACTATGTCACTTTAACTGACAATTGTGGTCGTGTGACGCAGTAAAATTTATGTCTTTTTTCCCCACAAACAGAGCTTTCTTTTAGTGGTATTTGATCGCCTCTGCGGTTTTTAATTGTTTGCACTATAAACAAAAAAAAAAAACCTGAAAACTTTGAAAAAAAACACCTCACTATTTTTTACTTTCTGCTATAAAACACATCAATAAAAGTTCTAGAAAAAAACTGGATTTTTGTCTTACTGTAAAATCCTTTTCTCTGATGTTCACTGACGGACACAGTGTCATATTTGACGGATGGGTTATGCAGAGCTTATTGGTATTTTTTTTTACCAAGAATATGTAGCAGAATACATATTGGCCTACATTGATGAAGACATTTGATTTCGCTTTTATTCAATGACGGACACAGCGTCATATCTTCATTTGACAGATGGGTTATGCTGCGCTTCCTAGGAGTAGGACACTAGGCGGAAAAGGGTTAACAAAGTTAACAGACCTTTAACTACACCCATGGGGCAGTCTCAGGTGGTATACTCCCACTTCCTGCTCTAGGATCTCAGTTAAGTAACAAGCAGTGTCAGAAGAATAAATAACCCAACTCCACAGAGGAGTGGGTGCTGTGTCCGTCAATGAACATCAGAGAAAAGGATTTTATGGTAAGACAAAAATCCAGTTTTCTCTTTCGTTCATGGACAGACACAGTGTCATATCTTCATTTAACGGATGGGACGTTCCAAAGCAGTATCAGCATAAGGTGTAGGAAACAAACACAGCAAGAAACAATTCCCAGCAGGGCTAAACATAGCCAACCAGGTAAACCAGGACCAATTGGAGCTCACATACCAGTAAAAAACAACCTCAAGAGGCAGAAGTCTCTGCCACCGCAGCCTGCAAACCTTGCGGCCAAAGGCAGCATCTGCAAAAATATCCACTTTGTAAAACTTAGTGAACATGTGTACAGACGCCCAGGTGGCCGCTTTGCAAACCTGAACCCCCGACGCCTGATGACGGAAGGCCCAGGAGAAACTGAGCGCCCTAGTAAAATGCGCCTCAACAGGGAAAGGAGGAACCTGACCCTTAATGAAATAGGCCTGCACCACCATCTGCCTGGTCCACCTGGAAATGGTCGCAGCAGAAGTAGCCTGTCCCTTACAAGGATCCTCCATAAGAATAAACAAGGAATCCGACTTCTGAATTGACTCAGTCACCATTAAGTATACCCTGATGACCCAAACCACGTCTAACGAATGCATAGCAACCTCCTTCGGGGGCTTAGGACATAACGAAGGTAACAGAATGTCCTCATTCAAGTGAAACCCTGAAATGACCTTAGGAAGGAACGACTGATAAGTGCGAAACACCACTTTGTCCTGATGAACCACCAGATAAGGCGACCAAGAGGACAACGCAGCCAACTCCGAGACCATGCGTGCAGAAGAAATAGCCACCAAGAAGGCCACCTTCTCTGACAAGGTAAGCAAAGGAATTTCACGAATATTCTCAAATGGCGGTCTTAGGAAGACTGACAGTACTAGGTTGAGGTCTCACGGAGGCATTGGGGACCGCACTGGGAGAGCCAAATGGCGAACTCCCTGCACGAATGTGCGAACCAAGGAATTCATTGCCAACGGTCTTTGGAAGAAAACTGCCAAAACCAAAATCTGGCACTTAATGGTGCCCAAAGTCAAATGTTGATCAACACCTTTTTATAAAAACTCCAGAAATTGTGATACCAAAAAAGAGTGAGGGGAAATTCCCAGAGACTCACACCAAGTAATAAATGCTTTCCAAACTCAATGATACATTTTGGAGAGGTAGATTTTCTAACAGGGCTTTTAACAGGGTAGGAATCATCGATTCCGACAAACCCTTATCCTTCAGTACCTGGTTTTTAATAGCCAGGCTGTTAAAGCCAGTGACCGTATAGCAGGATGGAAGATCGGTCCTTGAGACAAAAGATCTTCCCTGTGGGGAAGCCGCCAGGGGCATTAGCTACCAACCTTACCAGGCCCACGTATCAGGACCGATGAGGCCAGTCTGGTGCCATCAGAATCACTGGAAACCATTCTGCCTTGATTCTGCACACAAGTCTCAGCAGAATTTTTATTGGAGGAAATGCATAAATCAGACGATACCGGCCCCAAGGGGCCACCAGGGCGTCTGTGGCATCCGCCAGAGGATCCCGATACCTCGCAACAAATCTCGGAACCTTCCAGCTGAGACAAGAGGCCAACAGGTCCACATCTGATGTTCCCCACCGAAGACAGTTGATGGAAGAGACCATTCGCCCAAACACAGAGCCTGACGACAGATAGTCCACCTGCCAATTTTCCACCCCTGGAATGTGCACTGTCGATAGTGCCGGAACAAGACATTCCGCCCATTGTAGAATACTGGCCACTTCTTGGTGATTAATATATGCCACAGCCGTGGCGTTATCCAATTGAATCCTCATCGGACACCCTCGCAGATGATTCATCCACCGGGACAGGTAAAGTCTGATGGCTCGAATTTCCAGGATGTTGATCGGCAGACTGAACTCCTCCGAGGATCGAAACCCCCTGGGCTGAATCCATGCCCAGGACCCCCCATTCGGAAAGACTTGTGTCCATAGTCACCACTGTCCAGAACAGAGGGAGGAAGGAATTTCCTTGATGAAGAGCCGAGGAACGGAGCCACCAAAGCAGAGACCTTCTCGCAACCCGACTCAACAGGATCAAATTGTCCAGAGACTGTGGATTCTTTTCCGATGTGGTTAGAATCTCCTTTTTTTTTAAGAAGTCTGGTATGGAACTGAGTGAAGGGGATGGCCTTGAAGGTGGAAACCCTCAGACCCAGTACCTGTATGCAGGTCCTCAGAGACGACCGACGATTGGATAACAGGAGGCGAATCGCCCGCTGCAATTTCAATTGTTTCATTTCCGAGAGAAAAACCCGGGCTGATAGTGAATCCAGAGTCAGCCCCAGAAAGTCTAACTATTTGGACAGAGTCAAGGCGAAGTTTGAAAATTCAGAGTCCAGCCAAACTCCTGCACAGTTCTCACTGTGATGTCCAGATCCTTCTTCAGGACCGATGACGATTTCGCCCTCAGAAGATGATCGTCCAGGTACCCCAGAACCGAAATCCCCCATTGCCTGAGTAAGGCTAACACCAGGGCCAACACTTTTGTGAATACTGGAGGAGCGGAGGCAAGACCTCACCTATGGCAAAGCGAAGAAAATGTTGATGTCCAATGTAAAATCAGAATATGAAGGTAAGAGTCCTTGATATCGTTAGAGGCTAGAAAGTCCCCCTGATGAAGAGAAGCCACGACTGAGCGAATGGATTCCATTCTAAATTTTTGAACCTGCACAGAATGGTTCAGTGCCTTGAGATCCAGTATAGGATGAACCTTCCCTTCCTTACTGGGAACCGTAAAGAGGTTGGAATAAAACCCGTAAAAGCGTACTGAAACCAGAACGGGGACTATCACCCTTTGTGACAACAAGTCCTGAACGAAAGCCTTAAAGCCGATCCGTGGATGGACACAAATTGGAAGGGGAGAACCGTGGCGGGGGCAAGGACCGAAACTTGATCTTACAACAGGACCGAATCAACTCGAGAACCCATTTGTCTTGGATGAACAAGATAAATGGATCCGGAAAGAAATTAAGACGTTCCCCCCACCCCACCCCTAGTAGGGGTGAGTGCATCCCTCTAGGCGGAGGAGGACTTATCCGTGAGACCGGAGGGACCCGCCTTGGACTTACCACCCCAGGGTCTCTTGGAACCTCCCGAGAAGGTTCGGGAGGGTTTGTTCTGCGACCCCGTGAGGCAAAAGGGCCGCTTGTGAGCCGAAAAGATCATACTACGTTTGCGGCGAGAATCTCTGTTCTTAGCAACCTGTGGGAGCAAAGAACGCTTGCCTGCCGTGAGACCCTTAATAATCTCTTCCATGGAGGCCCCAAATAGACGGTCACCCACAAAGGGAAGATTCGTCAGAACCTTTTTGGAGTCCTGGTCCGCAGACCAGAAATTCAACCAGATGATGCGGCGCAGAGTCACCGCCGTCACCGATGTCCTGCAGGCTAACAGATATAACAAATATATTGCAATGCCTGAATTAATTGATCCGCCAGCTCCACCGTTTCCTGAGGGTGCTGACCCTCCTTCAAATATTGGTGTAACAGCTTTGCCCACTCCATCAAGGTCTGGGAGACCAATATTATGGCAAACACTGGTCTCAGAATTGAGCCAGCCACGGTAAAAAGATGGTGCACCAATGAATCAGCCTTCCTATCTGCAGGGTCCTTAAAGAACGGAGCATCCTCCACAAGCAGTAATGTGACTTTATTCAATCTAGAAACCTGAGAGTCCACCACCGGTGGTACTGTCAGTTTCTTTACCAGGGAATCTGCAAATGGATCTCTCCTAGCGAAACGCTTACATATTCCAGCCATGCATTTCGGGGACCCCCACTGACTAGCCACAATCTCATCGAAATAGGCAGGAAAAGGAAACAGTTTAGTCACTCTAGACTGCCTTGTCTGTCAAACTTCACTGGCGAGGCCGACGCAGCTTCCGCTGCGTCCTCCATTTTTAAAGTGTCTCGCACTGACACAAACAGTGCCTCTACCAGCGCTTTTTCATGCGCCGAGGTAGAGGAGGAAGAATCATCCTCACTGTCCAAGCACTGAAGTGCGTTAACGTGGACCCCGTGGGGTGAATTACGTCTGCAGTGGCCATATCAGCCTCAGATTCTGAGGAGGCAGAGGAAACAGAAGAGGACAGCGGACGCTTTTTACCAAGTGTATGATTGTATATTGATTGGTTTGCACAAAAGGTATAGCGTGTACAAACTATGGGATGTTTTTATGGAATTTTAATTTTTTACTAGTAATGGCAGAGATCAGCGACTTATAGTGGGACTGCAACATTGCGGCGGACAAAATTGGACACTAGGTGACACTTTTGACACTTTTTGAGGACCAGTGACACCTATACAGTGATTAGTGCTAAAAAACATGCACTGTCACTGTATTAATGACACTGGCAGGGAAGGAAGGGATTAATATCAGGGGCGATCAAAAGGTTAAATGTGTCTCTAGGGAGTTCTTTCTAACTGTGTGGAGGATGCTTTAACTGTGTGAAGACAGAGATCCATGTTCCGGTTTAGCAAAAACACAGGATTCTGTCTTCCCTTGTCACAGAAAGTCAATCTGCCTGGTTTAGATAGTCAGAGCGCTATTCGGTTTCTCTCGGGAACGATCAGCAGGTCCCAGCGGACATCGGGTCTGCCGGAACCGCTGATTGGCTCCTGCTGTGTCCAATCAGAGCAGGAGATTGTCGCCTGGAAGAGCGAAATCACATGCAGGTACATGATTTCGCGCAGGAGAGCCGCCGCCCCACAGTGTATGTATGTGGGGTGGTCCGCAAGCAGTTAAAGTAAGTCTACAGTCAAAGCTTTTTTTTTCGCTTTCGATATAATAGGGTAGAGTTAAAAAACTCCTGTCTAATTTGTTTTTGCGGTTTGTGTTACCACTTGAAAAAATCCCCCTATTTGTCTTGTCTAAATGACAGAAAGTAATGAGAAATTCAAAATAGAGGCGTAAGCACAAGAAAAATAGGTGAGGGGAAATCTTTAAATGGAGACACCTGTTCTGGTGACAACTGTCTAAGAGGGAAATTCCTCTCATTTTGGAAAGATTTTCTCTCAGTCCCTCTTGCCCTTCCTTTAATCTATCCACAACTTAAAAAAAAAAGGATTGGTTAGACATACAATTATTCATTAAAGTGGTGTTGAACACTAAAACAAAAATATATTGCAGCATACCAATCATTAGATGTGGTAACACACCTGCTGAATTATAGCAATTGCATGCTGGATGAATGAGAAAAGGGGCACAATTGGACAGCAGCATTGTTGGTCTGGGGGGAAGAGTCTGTTAGATGGACTAGCAGATGTAAATACATTAATTTGAGGCTGAACTCCAACTAAATAACTTATAAGCAGCTACAGCAAACAGTTTTTGTTTTCCTTTTGGGATAAAAGTTTTTCACAAAGAAAAAAAAACAAATCTGACCACTGTAAGCACTTCTGTCAGTGGTAAATGATTTGTCTCATCTCTGTAACTTGATGAATCTGCAAGAGAGCTTGTTCTTTTGAAAATCAACAGATATACTGGCCAGATCACCAGCTGAAAATAGAAGAAATAAAGCCAAAAAAAGATCACTAAGGCAGCCATCACATCTAAGAACTGGTAAGCTGCAATATAATAAATGTTTGCTTTTGAAATAAAATTGCTTTCATTTACCACTGTTATCTTGCAAGTTCATGTCTGCAACTAAAAGAAAAAAAAATTAAAGTTTTCCCAGTCAACAATTTAGAACTAATGTTTTTTGTTTTTTTATTTTTTTCAAGTTTAAAATTAATCTTTCCTAGCTCTTCTGGGTTAAAGTTTTGAGTCCCAGTGGAACATAGTAATGTAAAATTCGCTTTTACAGTAAATTGTGTAGGGGTAAAGCAAGAAATAAGTTTAAAACTTTCTTTAGAACTCCCTAAAACCAGAGAATGCTTCAGCAAGATAAATGACATACAAGTCGTTGCTTGCGCTCTAAAGGGAAATGTGAAAGACTTACTTAGTAATTACTTCCAGATACTCTTTTATGCCTTTGTTTCTTGTTTCACTTTTTTGTGCATCTCTCGGGGCTGAGTGGCTGTATCCTTACAAAACTCACCAGCTTTGTTTAAGCACTTGACTGAATTGGGTCCTTAATTCTTTTAGCAATTGGGACCAAAACGCGGTCATATTGTAGTATGTTTGTATGTGCGCCAGGAGATGTGTTGAAAGATGTCTATTCTCCGAACGTAAAAGGTTCTTGTTCCGCTAATCAACCAATAATGACACTTCCACCAACTCATTAAGTGAACAAGGCAACAAAGGAACCATTCTACCCATGGAAGATTTTTTGGTGTACACAGCGACTCTCTGTTCTTTGCAAATCGTTTCTCTTTAAAGGGCAAACTTAGTGCAGACAAGAGAATGGGTGCCTTGCTTGAAAGTGCAGGCTTGCAGGAGTGTTCCATTGAAGGACAGAAACTTCATACAGAAAAATTATAGCAGTCTATCGGACAAGACCAACGGTGCTCTTCTCCTGAGTACCAGTCTGGCCAATAACTAAAACTGCCTAGTTCCTCAAGATGTTCCAGGAATGCACCACATTTTAAAAAATGAGGAAAAAATCACTATTAAAAAGGGATCTTTACCCACATTATGGCCCCACCGAATTTAATGTCCAGTCAAATTTTTAAAATAAAAAAGTATGCGCAGAAAGCTTATATACAAATAGTCTTAAAACAGAAATATACTAACCTCAGATGCAGCAATGCGCTTCCCCAACCTCCCCACTGCCATCTTTTGGCGGGCGGCTTCTGGGTCTCGATCGACAGCTGTCATTAGCTGGACGGAGATGACGCCACTCCCGGGAATTCAGTCCGATTCGGCATTGCCAAATTTTTACAGTGAGCTGTGCATGCGTGGCTTTGGAGGAATTTCCACTCACTTCTTGTTTTGGCTTTGGGACAGGAAGTGAAGGAAAATCACCCCAATGGGACAGATGGCAAAAAACATACCAGGGTTATAATCCTCCCTAACTCAAAAATTAGGAAAACAAATTGCCTTTGAAGTGGTTGTAAACCCTCACATACACCCAGTGAAGTGACTGGCTTCAAGTGATACACATACAGCTGCCAGAAAAAGTATGTGAACCCTTTGGAATGATATGGATTTCAGCACAAATTGGTCAAAAAATGTGATCTGATCATCATCTAAGTCACAACAATAGACAATAACAGTCTTCTTAAACTAATAACACACAAAGAATGAAATGTTGCCATGTTTTTATTGAACACACCATGTAAACATTCACAGTGCCGGTGGAAAAAGTATGTGAACCCCTAGACTAATGACATCTCCAAGAGCTAATTGGAGTGAGATGTCAGCCAACCGGAGTCCAATCAATGAGATGAGATTGGAGGGGGTGGTTACAGCTGCCCTGCCCTATAAAAAGCACACACCAGTTCTGGGTTTGCTTTCACAAGAAGTATTGCCTGATGTGAATGATGCCTGGCACAAAAGAGCTCTCAGAAGACCTATGATTAAGAATTAAAGCTGGAAAGGGTTATAAAAGTATCTCCAAAAGCCTTACTGTTCATCAGTCCACGCTAAGACAAATTTTCTATAAATGGAGAAAGTTCATCACTGCTGCTACTCTCCCTAGGAGTGGCCGTCCTGTAAAGATGACTGCAAGAGCACAGCGCAGACTGCTCAATGAGGTGAAGAAGAATCCTAGAGTGTCAGCTAAAGACTTACAAAAGTCACTGGCAAATGCTAACATCCCTGTTAGCGAATCTACAATACGTAAAACACTAAACAAGAATGGATTTCATGGGAGGATACCACAGAGGAAGCCACTGCTGTCCAAACAAAACATTTCTGCATGTTTACAGTTTGCACAAGAGCACCTGGATGTTCCACAGCAGTACTGGCAAAATATTCTGTGGACAGATGAAACCAAAGTTGAGTTGTTTGGAAGAAACACACAACACTATGTGTGGCGAAAAAGAGGCACAGCACACCAACATCAAAACCTCATCCCAACTGTAAAGTATGGTGGTGGGGGCATCATGGTTTGGGGCTGCTTTGCTGCGTCAGGGCCTGGATGGATTGCTATCATCGAAGGAAAAATGAATTCCCAAGTTTATCAAGACATTTTGCAGGAGGACTTAAGGCCATCTGTCTACCAGCTGAAGCCCAACAGAAGATGGGTGTTGCAACAGGACAATGACCCAAAGCATAGAAGTAAATCAACAGAATGGCTTAAACAGAAGAAAATTTGCCTTCTGAAGTGGTCCAGTCAGAGTCCTGACCTCAACTTAATTGAGATGCTGTGGCATGACCTCAAGAAAGCGATTCACACCAGACATCCCAAGAATATTACTGTACTGAAACAGTTCTGTAAAGAGGAATGGTCATGAATTACTCCTAAACGTTGTGCACTTCTGATCTGCAACTACAGAAAACGTTTGGTTGAAGTTATTGCTGCTAAAGGAGGTTCAACCAGTTATTAAATCCAAGGGTTCACATACTTTTTCCACCTGCACTGTGAATGTTTACATGGTGTGTTCTATACAAACATGGCAACGTTTCATTCTTTGTGTGCTATTAGTTTAAGCAGACTGTGATTGTCTATTGTTGTGACTTAGCTGATGACCAGATCACATTTTATGACCAAGTTGTGCAGAAATCCATATCATTACAAAGGGTTCACATACTTTTTATTGCAGCTGTAGATTAAACAAAGCCTCCTTCATAGGCTTTGTTTATCAACAGTCTTCTCTTCTCTACACCCCTTCAAAAGAATCGGGTTAAAATCCTTCATCTGTTAGTATCATAGAGGAGGGGGCGGAGAGCTGCAGTTACACTGTGTGAAAGCCAACTGAAGGAAAGTCACACACCCCCCTCCACAAAGCAAACAGGAGTGAAGGAAGAATACAGAGCTGTGTTCCGAATAGACAAGCTTCTGTGCTGAGCTCCCTCCCCCATCACAAATTTATCTGTGTCAGGAAAACTTCTCAGAAATGACTCATGCTGATAACAGAGGAACGATGCACCAGATAGAACTGACACTTAGAGCTTCGGAGAAAGATAAGTAAACACTTCAGATATAGTATCTCACAAAAGTGAGTACACCCCTCACATTTTTGTAAAGATTTTATATCTTTTCATGTGACAACACTGAAGAAATGACACTTTGCTACACTGTAAAGTAGTGAGTGTACAGCTTGTATAACAGTGTAAATTTGCTGTCCTCTCAAAATAACTCAACACACAGCCATTAATGTCTAAACCACTGGCAACAAAAGTGAGTATACCCCCAAGTGAAAATGTCCAAATTGGGCCCAATTAACAATTTTTCCTCCCTGGTGTCATGTGACTCGTTAGTGTTACAAGGTCTCAGGTGTGAATGGGGAGCAGGTGTGTTAAATTTGGTGTTATCGTTCTCACGTTCTCATACTGGTCACTGTAAGTTCAACATGGCACCTCATGGCACAGAACTCTCTGAGGATCTGAAAAACAGAAGTGTTGCTCTACATAAGGATGGCCTAGGCTATAAAAAGATTGCTAAGACCCTGAAACTGAGCTGCAGCACGGTGGCCAAGACAATACAGCAGATTAACAGCACAGGTTCCACAAAGAACAGGCCTCACCATGGTCGACCCTAGAAGATGAGTGCACGTGCTATCCAGAGGTTGTCTTTGGGAAATAGATGTTTGAATGCTGCCAGCATTGCTGCAGAGGTTGAAGGGGTGGGGGGGGATCAGCCTATCAGTGCTCAGACCATACGCTGCACACTGCATCAAATTGGTCTGCATTGCTGTCATCCCAGAAGGAAACCTCTTCTAACGATGATGCACAAGAAAGCCGGCAAACAGTTTTCTGAAGACAAGCAGACTAAGGACATGGATTACTGGAACCATGTCTTGTGGTCTGATGTGACCAAGAAAAATGTATGTGGTTCAGATGCTGTCAAGCGTGTGTGGCGGCAACCAGGTGAGGAGTACAAAGACAAGTGTGTCTGCCTACAGTCAAGCATGGTGGTGGGAGTGTCATGGTCTGGGGCTGCATGAGTGCTGCCGACACTGGAGAGCTACAGTTTATTGAGGGAACCATGATTGCCAACATGTACTGTGACATACTGAAGCAGAGCATGATCCCCTCCCTTCGAAAACTGGGCCGCAGGGCAGTATTCCAACATGATAAAAACCACAAACACACCTCCAAGACGACCACTGCCTTACTAAAGAAACTGAGGGTAAAGGCGATGGACTGGCCAAGCATGTCTCCAGACCTAAACCCTATTGAGCATCTGTGGTGCATTCTCAAATGGAAGGTGGAGGAGCGCAAGGTCTCTAACATCCACCAGCTCTGTGATGTCATCATAGAGGAATGGAAGAGGACTCTAGTGGCAACCAGTGAAGCTCTGGTGAACTCCATGCCCAAGAGGGTTAAGGCAGTGCTGGAAAAAATATTGGTGGCCACACAAAATATTGACACTTTGGGCCCAATTTGGACATTTTGACTTAGGGGTGTACTCACTTTTGTTGCCAGTGGTTTAGACATTATTGGCTGTGTGTTGAGTTATTTTGAAGGGACAGCAACTTTACACTGTTATACAATCTGTACTCTCACAACTTTACATTGTAGCAAAGTGTCATTTCTTCAGTGTTGTCACATTAAAAGATAAAATAAAATGTTTACAAAAATGTGAGGGGTGTAACTCAACTTTTGTGAGATACTGTATATGTGCTTTATTCAGATCTCATGACTGAGTTTTACAACCGCTTTAAGTTCTGATTAAAGTGTTAGCTTTGTGTGAAATACTGCCATTAAGGAAAGTGCCTCTGATAAAAGCAGAACCGCACTGTATATGAGCATCACAAACCAAAAAACACTATTTAATTCATTTTTAATATTACATTTTTTTTAATATAAAGTAAACTCCCCTATTCATTCATGTCTCCATGTTTTATTTTGCTGAGAAATCACTTTAAAAAACACTCTTGCATTTCAGGCTATGGCCATCTTGAGTAAGGGCAGATGATTTATTTACCATTTACTTCCTGGAATTCATCTGCCCTTAGCTCAGGCATACAGGCAGTAGGTTGTGCTTAGCTTCGAAAACCCCTCCTCCCCACCTGAAGACTCCTGGGATGTATGACATTATTTGCATAGGCATTACAAACAGGGATGGAGGGGAAAAAAAGAAAATGCCACCTAAGTGTAATGGTTAAAAGATCATTGATTAGCGCAAAGATTAAAATCACTTACCAGATGTAGTAGTACTAAAACGCTAATCAGGGCATGGAGGGGGAGGCACTCTCATCCTTCCCTCAGGTTTCACATTGTCCACAGAGCTGCTGGAGGTAGTTGCAGAGAGTCAAAACATCTTGTGGCCACCAGGCAGTCAGGGCAAACCAGCATGTAACGCAGGCAGAAATCGCGTCACTGGACGGGAGAAATGGCCAGGCTAGCAGGCTACGCGCTCAGAGCTATTGAAACATGTCAGATGGCCGTGGGACTACAACAGCCAGCCGCGCTTTAGATGGGCCTAATTGATATGTATTAACCACTTAAGCCCCGGAGGATTTGGCTGCTAAACGACCAGAGGGCATTTTGCGATTCGGCACTGCGTGACTTTAACGGACAATTGCGCGGTCGTGCGACGCTGTACCGAAACGAATTTGGCGTCCTTTTTTTCCCACAAACAGAGCTTTCTTTTGGTGGTATTTGATCACCTGTGCGATTTTTTGATCACGCGCTATAAACAAAAAAAGAGCGTAAATTTTGCAAAAATAGCAATATTTTTCCCTTTTTTTTATATGAAATTCCCCCAAAAAAAAATGTAAAAATCAAAATTTTTTAATATTTTCGGCCAATTTGTTTTATGCTACCTATGTTTGGTAAAAAAAATCGCAAAAAGCGTATTTTGATTGGTTTGCGCTAAAGTTATTGCGTTTACTAACAAAGGGAAAGATTTTTGTCATTTTTGTTGTTTTTTTTTTTAACGCGTAATGGCGGCGATCTGCGATTTTTTTTGCGGTACTGCGACATTGCGGCGGACAGATCGGACCCTTGACTGACATTTTTGACACTTTTGGGGTTACCAGTGACATTTCTACAGTAATCAGTGCTATACATATGCACTGTTACTGTAAAAATGCACTGGTAGTGAAGGGGTTAACTTTATTTGAGAGGGAGGGGCTGTGTGTGTCCCTAGGGGCGTGATTCTAACTGTGATTGGCTGTGGCTTCAACTGTATGCAGAGTGATCAATGGATCTACATAGTAGATTAGTAGATCCATGTGATCAGCTCTCATACAGAGAGGAGAATGACAGGCAGCTTGTTTACACAAGCTGCCTGACTATCTCCCTCTCCCCCGCCGATCGCAGAGTGGCCGGCGGCGATCGGGTCCGCCGGTCACGCGCGCGGGGGGGTCCGTGACCACGCGGGAGCGGGAGCGCGCCTCCGGCGGCGCGCGCTCGCTCCCTAAACCCTCACAGGCGAGCGACGTAGACCTACGTCACTTTGCCTGTGAGGGGCTGACCGCCCACGTAGATAGTCGTGCGGCGGTCGGCAAGTGGTTAAAATGTTATGAAGAATTATGATACAGGGACTCCGTACTAAAAGTACAACCAATTCTCAGGCGAGAAACAATAAAAAGCACATCATTTGAAGCCAATTATACAATGCTCACAAGATACAACAATTAAATGTGTACAGCACATATAAAATAAAAATATAAAGAGTATAAGATGTATATATATATATATATATATATATATATATATATATATATATATATATGTGTGTGTGTGTAAACATGTTGGGTTAGGATTACTTTATATGACCCACAGGACGTTTTGAGTCTCTGCAGCTGACTCCAGCAGCTCCGTGGACAGCGTGAAACCCGAGGGACAGATGAGAGCACCCCCCATGCCCTGATGAGAGTTTTATTACTACCTCATCTTGTAAGTGATTTTTAATCCTTGTGCTAATAAATTAACTTTTAACCACCACACTTTCTCTTTCTTCCCCTCCTTGTCTTTGATACGGAGCTGGCTGTACTCCGAGGATAGCTGCTGCCTCCAACTTCTTTTATTATCTTTGCATTGATGGACTGATATATGGACTATAAGTAACACCTCTTGTTCATTTTTTATATAGACGGTTTCTTATTATGATCTAGCAAAACCTGTTTGCCAGGAACTACTGTCTGTTGTCTATCTATTAAAAACTGGAAGAAAAACTCATAAAAACGTAAAAAAAAAAAAAAAAGAGTAAAGTTCTGCTTTAGGTTTCTACTTTACAAACTAGATACAAAGATGAAGACGAAGGCAGCTAAAGGTATAGGCAAATGTCCACTTTTTTTTACATGTTGGGCCTGGTGCCGCTTCCTGCTCCTACTCCCAAAATAATAAATGACCAATCAAAGGTCCAATATGTAGGGGAGAGTGGGAGGAAACTTGACTTTTAGGTCTCATGCACACAGGGTCTTTTTTCCTGTCGCTTTTAGAAGCATCAGGCATTTTTCTTTTTACAGCTTAACCACTTCCTTACCGGGCCATAGACAAATGACGCCGGCAGGAACACTCCCTCAATCCGGGTGGGCGTCATATGACGTCCGCCTGGATCCGCTGCTCTTCAGCCCCCCGGGGGCACGCAGTGCAGCGATCAGGGATGCGGCATGTTCTGGAGCAGCACTGTTAAAGCTGTAAAAACGCCAGTCGCTGTGTTTACATCAGCCGACCGTCCTTCTCTGTCAGCGGGGAGAGATCGCCTGTGTCAGGCGTCAATCAGAGCCGCCTGCCACACGTGCCAGCTTCCCCGCTGATGATAGCTGAGGCAAAATTTTGCGTGAAGCTTAGACCAAGGGCGATTGATGCTTATTTTGTATTTCTTCCATTTGCGAATGAAGCCTCCAATAGTTGTCTCCTTCTCACCAAGATTCTTACTGATGATCTTGTAGCCCATTCCAGCCCTGTGCAGGTCTACAATCTTGTTCCTGACATCCTTTGACAGTTCTTTGGTCTTGCCCATGACGGTGAAGTTTGAATGGAAAAAAGAAATTCTGTGAACAGGTGTCTTTTCTACACATAGCAAGTTGTCATTAGGAGCACCTTCCTAAACTGACCAGACAAATCGGTGTACCACATGAGCCCATACTATAGCCAGTCTGTGGGAGCCAGAATTGTTGGTTGGTAGTTGGATCAAAGACTTATTTTACTCACTGAACTGCAACTCAATTTATAACATTTGTATTATGTGTTTTTCTGGATTTTTTGGTTGATATTCTGTCTCTATCATTTAAAATACACATATGATAATTATAGACCCTTCATTTCTTTGTAAGAGTGCAAACTTACAAAATCTGCAGGGGATCAAATAAATACTTTCCCCACTGTAATTACATTTGCACATGAAGATCATAAACATTATCCCTAACAACCAACCATATGTCAACTGCCACAGTGCTAGCGAAGGATAGAAGAATTTACAACGGGTTTTCTGCTATGCTATATTGATTTTTGCATCAATTTAATTGGTTTTTAAGTTATTTTTTTAAACTGATGTTTTTCATGTTTTTACTATGTATATAAAATCTTTATTTTACAAATAAATATTTGATTATAGGGTGCATGTTTCCTAAAGAAAAAGTAGAACAGGTGCTCTTTGGTTTCAGAGACCCTACTTCTAACTTAAAGTATGCGAGTACCTGTAGAAAGCACAGAGATTAAAGAGAGCAGGGGACAAGGCACAGAACGGGCACCTCATTTATTTAGCTGTGTGTCTAAATCTAAACTTGAGACATTTAATTTTTTAACACAGAATTTTTTTCAACAAAGCAGCTATAATTAGCCAAGTAAATTTGTTGAAATTTGTCTACAATGCCATCTGCTGGCTAAACCTCCGTAAATATGACATTTTCATATGCAAATTTTAAAATTTACCTAAAAAAAATAAATTATAAAAAAGAAAAAAAATTTGTACTTGTTCTCTTTCATTCACCGACAGACACAGCGCTCCATAGATCATAACTACTGGGTTATATTTCCTCCTCCAGGAGTAGGACTAGGCAGAACAAAAAAACACCTGTCTACGTCCATGGGCTGTCCTCAGCTGATCTATAATCCCCCTCTCCGCCTTTAGGTAATCAGTTTAGTAGCAAGCAGTATCAAAGGTATCCATCCAGATCTCCATAATTTATTTTGTTGCAAAATCACCTTGAAAAACACGCTCTAGCACTTCTAGCTGCAGCCATCTTGAGTAAGGGCAGATGTAGAATTTACTTCCTGGAATCCATCTGTCCTTCGCTCAAGCATGAAAACAGGAGGATGTGCTTTGGGCTGGGAAAACCCCTTCTTCAGAAGAAAGGAAGAAAAAAATGCACATAAAAACTCCTGGGATGTACATAAAACCATTTTGGCGTAGGCCAGAAACCAGGAAGCAACTGAAGAAATGCAAAAAAAAAAAAAGTTTAAAACAAAAAAATATAAAATACCTTCCTATTAATTTACTAATGCTAGCAGCAGAAGGATTAAAATAGTTAAAGGGTAACTCCACTTTCGTGGGGGAACAAATAGCAAATGAAGAAAAAATAATATAGCATATACAATTGTAACAAGTCTTTTTGTAATTGAATGTTATTAAGAACTACTTTTCCTTTTTAATCTGCAGCCACTATATTTTTCTGAAAATGCAATGCAATATGGCTACCTGGAGTTAATCTGTACACAGAATGTATACTGAACACACCCCAGATACATAATTTCCTGCTTGTGTGATTGGCTCACCGATTTTCCCAGAAGTCTGCCTAAAATACAAGTCGGATTTTAGGCATCCCCTGCAGCAAAAATGTCATTTTTGGTGGGATACTCCTAATAGGAACACGTCTAAAGGGTTGCAGACCCAGCAGATTTCCTCATTAGTGCTCTGCAGCTGCACAGCTGATTGGTAATTATGAAACCACTCCTATTATTCCCACTAAGCAGAGGGGAACAGAGGAACAAACAGTGATTTCTTCAGCATAACAAAAAGGTAAGAATCTGCAACAAAGGTTGTTATAATCCTTGCAATGTACATAGATCACCCAGAGGGGAATGTTTTTTTCTCAAAAAAAGTGGTGTTGCGCTTTAATGTTGATTGAGAGTGTTTAGTTCCCATTTGATGGCCCATTCCCCAAAGACGTCACCGCTGACAAAAAACGTAGGGCGTGGCAAACTACGACGTCCTGAGGCATCGCTTGCGGGACACAATCAGGGCTTTGCGAACCATCAGCCTGGGATCCCGCTGTCAAACTTTGGAACGCTGATCTGTTCAAGCTTTAATAGCGCCTAATAAAAGCATCCCCTTTTTAAATGGTCTTCACGATGGGAGTGTATGCTTTTTTCCTTTGGTGTTATCACATCTATGATTGCTCAGTGACGACTCCTCTTCCCAGTGGAACTACATCTGTGTCTATGCCATGCGTTTGCAGTCATTTTAATCTTTGGCCCAACTGATCTACAATAATAAGAGGCGCACTGTAACAGCTACTGCTGTCTGGTTGTGGAGTTCATATTTTTTATACTTACAGATGATATTTTCTGGAGCATCTTGCACAAGGGATTTCTCATGATGGGATTCTCCTTTATGGACTATATTTACTCTTAATAATTTATGAACTTTTGTATGCACTTTTTTGCACCTTTTCACTTTGACACTTTTCGTATGAATGGTGATTTGCCATTTTGCTGTTGCTAACAAATATTGCTGATAATTTGCACTATAAAAATTATATATATATATATATATATATATATATATATATATATATGCTAAAACTGGAGCAGTCGCAACGCAGAATTATCAGCGATCAAGGTCTACAATAACAAGGCCACAGCATTTGTAAGAAAAGATTCATTACATGACCTCTGTCAGCACATTTAAGAGATACAATATGGATTTGAACTGGTTCATACCGTGAGAGGTGGGGGGGGGACCCCCGGATCTACTTTTCTCACTTTGTTTAAAGTTCAGAACTACAACTCAGAGCAATCTTCGAATGACCCCATAAACCTTTCAAATTTGCACTAAACTATTTACTCTAAAGTTGAACACAAAAGCCACAATTAACATGTGCATTCAATTTTTGTAATCTAGTTTTGTGGCTTTGCCATGTCGAAGGAGGAAATTGGTTTGACAGCTTTGACACAACCAGGAAAAGGAAATTTTGGAGGGAGAAAAAAACAGCATATAAGGGAGTCTGGGAATGTTTTCTTTCAGACTGTGTTTCAAGTCTCTTGCAGCTTTAGACCGCACGATCTGTTGCATTGGCCAAGCCAAGAAACTTCACTGTTATATTTAAATAAGAGCTTCTAAATCCCTGTTCTAGTGGCTGATAAGCATAGGGATTTATACTTCCCAGGCCGAGGGATGATGAAAGTTTATGATACTTCAGTGAACGGTCTTACCGATAGCTTTGCACTTTCCCGTTTTACCTGTAGCAAAGCCAAAACAGACTGTGGCTAACCCTCCTGCAGATTATATTTCATTAATCACATCTTTCTCATTTCCAGGACTCAGCCTGCAGGAAGCTCCGGAGTATGTAATCAAATTTAGCGCCACATTATCAAGCTGTTCTAGAAGTTTGGCCCTAGTATTATGAACAGCAGCACAGAGTAACTTCATTTTTCTGAGACACTAGACTTTTAAAAGGTATTTCAATAGTGAGGGAGTCTTCAGAAGTAAGTGCTGCATAAGGACAAATATATATTTTTTCCAACACAATTGTAATCTGTTCTCTTTCTTCTATTTCTGATGAACTTCATTAGTTATCTGCCTTCACAGAAAATGAATTGCCTGTTTGGGATTGTGTGTGCAGTTTGATTTCAAGGAGAGCTTAAAGGGGAACAAAAATGTCAGGCGGACAATACAATTGGAATGAGCTGTGTAATACAGGAATAATGAATTTACCTGGCGTAAAGTGCTTGGCCTTGTCAATCGGAAACTGCTGACCCCCTTCGGGTGGATTGGTCATGCAATCTCACTGTTTCCAAACCCTTGGAATTAGAAAGTGATTTTCATCTATGCAGCCTGAGCCTAAAGTGAACATGTGAGCACTTAAACACCTTCCCACTCGGCCTATAGTAAAATGATGGCCGGGTGGAGAGCACTGTTGTTCTGCGAGAACGTCATATGATGTCCAACCAGGACTTGCCTCTCACCGGACACAGCCGATGACTGATCAGTGCACCGGCCAGCTGCCAGTGTCCTGTGATCGCTGTGACCAATCACAGCTGATCACATGACAATTGTAATGCCCATATGCATCCATTGTAGCTACTGCTTCTGTGCTGAGAGCACGCCCACTGTGCCCTCCCAGCACAGTGATCAAACTGGCACAGACTGCTCCCGCTCTCTGTGCTCGGGAGGTGGTGGGACAGGCTCTTGATTAAGTGCCTACTGTGGCAGCCAATCAACCGATGATTGAAAAGTCCATCATGCCTCTAGGAATTAAGACTCAGTTAAAGGGCAGCCGAGAAGGAGCAGGAATGAGGTTACAAGAGAAGTACAGAGTTTTTTTTACCCCCAATCATACTTCCCTACAGTATTTCACAAAAGTGAGTACACCCCTCACATTTTTGTAAATATTTTAATATATCTTCATGTGACAACGCTGAAGAAATCACACTTTGCTACAATGTAAAGTAGTGAGTGTATGGCTTGTATAACAGTGTATATTTGCTGTCCCCTCAATAACTCAACACACAGCCATTAATGTCTAACCGCTGGCAACAAAAGTGAGTACACCCCTAAGTGAAAGTGTCCAAATTTATTAGTTTAATTAGCCATTTTCCCTCTCTGGTGTCATTTGACTCTTTAGTGTTACAAGGTCTCAGGTGTGAATGGGGAGCAATGTGTTAAATTTGGTGTTATCACTCTCACTTTCTGATACTGGTCACTGGAAGTTTGGCAAAGAACTCTCTGAGGATTTGAAAAAAAAAAACAATTGTTTCTCTAAATAAAGATGGCCTAGTGTCAGGGGGCCAGGAAAACAGAACACACAGGAATGCAGGAAAAATTAAGCAATTTATTGGAGGAAACAACAATAATAATAATATAGTTTACTAATAATAGTAATCCAAGCTGGGGTCGTATGCCAAAGCCGGGTCATCAGCCGATGGCGGGTCGAGTGCCAGGAGAGTTGTCAGCTATGCTAGGTCATGCACGGTGGAACACAGAGAACAAAAGACTGCTAACAGAGATGCACTTTGGAGCACATACACAAGGGCAATGATAGCAACTCAGCAGGTGATAGGTGTGTGACATCATCAATGTGCGACGCCCAGGCAGCAGGAAGTGATGATGCAATCAGTCTATAAGAGGCAGCAGTCTGCACATGTCTAAGATTGCTGCCAACAGGAGGGCAAGGTAAGACCTTGAAACCTAGGCTATAAGAAGATTCTCAAGACCCTGAAACTGAGCTGCAGCATGGTGACCAAGACCATAAAGCAGTTTAACAGGACAGGTTCCACTCAGAACAGGCCTCGCCATTGTCGACAACAGAAATTGAGGGCACGTGCTCAGCATCATATCCAGAGGTTGTCTTTGAGAAATAGACACATTGCTGCAGAGGTTGAAGGGGTGGAGGGTCAGCCTGTCAATGCTCTGACCATACGCCGCACACTGCAGCAAATTGGTCTGCATGGCTGTGGCCCCAGAAGGAAGCCTCTTCTAAAGACGATGCACAAGATAGCCTGCAAACAGTTTGCTGAAGACAAACAGACTAAGGACATGGATTACTGGAACCATGTCCTGTAGTCTAATGAGACCAAGGTTAACTTATTGGGTTCAGATGGTGTCAAGCGTGTGTGGAGGACACCAGATGAGGAGTACAAAGACAAGTGTGTCTTGCTTACAGTCAAGCACGGTGGTGGGAGTGTCATGGCCTGGGGCTGCATGAGTGCTGCTGGCACTGGAGAGCTACAGTTCATCGAGGAAACCATGAATGCCAGCATGTACTGTGACATACTGAAGAAGAGCATGATCCCCCTTCCTTCAGAGACTGGGCCGCAGGGCAGTATACCAACATGAAAATCACCCTAAATACACCTCCAAGATGACCACTGCCTTGCTAAAGAAGCTGAGGGTAAAGGTCATGGACTGGCCAAGCATGTTTTTAGACCTAAACCCTATTGAGCATCTGTGGGGTATCCTCAAACGGACGGTGGAGGAGCACAAGGTTTCTAACATCCAGCAGCTCCGATGTCAGATGTCATCATGGAGGAGTGGAAGAGGACTCCAGTGGCAACCTGTGAAGCTCTGGTGAACTCCATGCCCAAGAGGGTTAGGGTGCTGGAAATTAATGGTGGCCACACAAAATATTGTAACTTTGGGCCCAATTTGGACATTTTTTGTTAGGGATGTACTCACTTTTGTTGCCAGCAGTTCATACATTAATGGCTGTGTGTTGAGTTATTTTGAGGGGATGGCAAATTTACACTGTTATACAAGCTGTACATCTACTACTTTACTTTACATTGTAGCAAAGTTTCATTTGTTGTCAGATGAAAAGATATAATAAAATATTTACAAAAATGTGAGGGGTGTACTCACTTTTATGAGATACTGTAGGTGGATGCAGCATCAGTCCGATGCTGCATCTGTCCCCCACTGGCTCCAACACTGAGAACCTAGCAATCTAACCGCCAATCACTTTTTTTGGTTCTCAAGGTTTCCTGAGCAGAGAGCTGGTGACTGTCAGTGTTGGACGGTGGAGGGGGCGGGAGCAGCTTGCTGAGAGGCTGAGCTAGGTTCTCACCCAGGCATGATCGTTCATTCATTGTCGCGATCTTGGTGGAGCCTGGACCGGCTCTGTGACGTCAGCCTGCTGTCAGCTGAAAATGAGTCACAGCAGTGCAAAACGAACTGTACTCCTGTGATCTATAGAAGTACAGCCAAAATTGCTTTAGCTGCACTTCTCCTTTAACATATCTGGGAGGTCTGGCTAAAATTGTAAGGCCTTTTGAAAGAAATTAATTGACTCATTTGCAAGAAAGTGTTCTGATGAAGGATTATTCATAATTTTTACACAAACTTTCCAATGAACATGACCTTGTATGGCTGGCTTAAGATCACTGTATAAGATTTATCCTCATACAATAAAAAGCTAAAAGGTAAAGTGTACACCTTTTTTAAGAGTAACCTGCAAAACATTTGCTTTAACTGAATATATGCCCAAATTATTTTTCTCACCGCCATCTGACCATTTACTCCTCTTATACCTTCTGGCCTGTGTCTGAGTGTGCACATACTCCATATTAACTGCAGCAATTTGCAGTATGGGTTATAGGGCTACGTCACACTGACAATTCTACCACTAAAGACACCCTGGCTAATCTCAAGGCATGAACACATGAGCAAATGGGGAGAGACATGCAAAAATCTCGAATATTGCTGCACTCCTTGGTAACTTTATTGAAGTATTAAAATCACATCACAGGTATAACAGGAACATAAAAGGAAAGGTGTTTCACGCTAAAGTCAGCTCTTACTCAAACCTCATATACACATATATTGCATGAAATATATATAGGTATGATACAAGTAAGCATGGTATGACAATTGAACAATTAACCAACAAATCAATTAAAGATGCACTCCCACTGCACTAATGAGAGTCTATGCTCCTTGCCTTCCCATACTAACATGTCATATAACACATAAATTAAAAAAAACTACTTCTGGATGACCGTGCAGGGGAGCACAGGGAAGGATATATTGATTATTGACCCGCACCCCGACCAGGTACCTCAGTTGACGGATGCTCCTAGTGCTTCCCGAGGGCTCCAAGCACTCCACCAGAGAACATAACCACGTCAGACCCCATGAACCGTCGCAGCTTGGTTGGGGTTTCGCTGTCTCCTACCCACCCTGGACCCACGACAAGGCTCCAGGTTCCCGTGGGTGACCCTCTCTTTCCCCAGAGAGTGAACCAGGAACAAGCTCTTACACAAGCTCTTACAAGAGCTTAGTGATTATCCAAGGGAGTATGAAGAGCATAGCAATCCCTTGTAGCAGTTTCACCCAATGAGAAACAGGACTCTAGATTGAGGATGAACTAGAACTCAAAACTTTAATGGCAAAGCTGCTCTTTTATACTGTTTTCCCCCACAAGGTTACCGCCCAGGTGTACCTTGTTGGGGACAGGACATGAAATTCACAATCCAAGAGAAACAGGGTTTTACACTCAGTCATTCCCATACAGTGTACACAATCCCTCCCCTCTGGCTAATTATAGTATCATATGCAGATGAAAGTGTATACAGGGACCGAATGAACCTAAACAAATTATCTAGCCATCTGGACAGAACAATGTGAGGGCATTAAAATTTAACAATGGGACAGACACTATACACATTCCATTTCAATACACAAACAATAGGGAAGCCGGTCAATGACAGTCTGTGTGTGTCTCTCTCACAGACAAGCACACAGAATACACATTATCTAGGAGGCAGACTTCATGACAATGGTCTATAACAATCTAAGTCTCCCAGTGTAAAGTGGGAATAAATCTTCATATTTCTATATGAAGATATTGCTGACAAATATTACTGTCCCATCTGAAGCAATTCAAATCATTAAGGATCTGTTTTTCACTTCCAGTGACGGTGCATACCAACACAGTGAACCAACTACACAACGTGTGAGAGTCGATCACTCACCTAGAGCGGCATTTCTTTGGCTTTACATGAGCAAATGGGGACATCATCAGCCGAAACCATCATCTCGGAAACCATCAGACGTGTAGCTCACACATGGGTTTAATGACAGAGTAGCAAAGGTGGTAATAAGTGGGTAAAAAGCAGGTCTGTAGTGGACTAGCAAGAGACTTTCACTTAGCCTGTCTCTAAGTGAAGAGCTAACATGACTGCAAAGTGCAGTAATAAATACATATAAAAATCTATTAACTAAATTTAGATAGCCCTTACTCTGCCTTGAAGATCCATGGTTTTCATTCCTGCAGAGCTCCACTAACCATGAAAGCCACCCTAAATACAATAACAAAACCTGTTGGCCTAGACACTGGTTGCTGGGTTCTTATGGTTAAAACCAATCCTATTTACAAGAATATGATGAAGACTCAAAGCCACCTTTGAGGTCAAATACTGTAACGCTCCTGCGTTTTTGTTATAGGCTGGATTTACAGCTGCAAAATCTCCACTCAGTAGTCATGTAGAGATGTGTTGAATACCAGATCCAACTCTCCAGGACTCATCACCGTGGGCCTGTCAGCTTCAACATACAGATATATACACACTCAATGAGATGTTCCTGGAGTGATAGGATGTATATGATAGTATGAAGGTGATGTGCTGAAGGGACAGGTGTGAACAGTGACAAGGATGGTAAGCACTTGATAGGTTTGTACAGGAGAGTTCAAGATGGTATTTAGGAATGCAGATAGGTTAGTATCGAGTATGCTAACAGGTGGTGAGGACAGCAGATGACAAATACAGGATAGACTAACCCAGTGCAAGGATAGATAGTAGTAGACAGGAGAGCTAGCAATCTATGCAGCAGTGCAGATGATAGATGGTAGTAGACAGGAGAGCTAGCAATCTATGCAGCAGTGCAGATGATAGATGGTAGTAGTTTCAAGAGCTAGCAATCTATGTAACAGTGCAGATGATAGGATAGTATGGATAGGTAGTAACAGTCCTTAATGCAATAGTAGTAGTGTAAGTTATGGAGGTTTCCCCTGCGGGGTACTTATCACTATAGTATAGTAGTAGAAGGGTCCGGTGATGAGGAAGTGATCCAGTAGCGAGATACAGGGATCAGTAGCGAGGTTCGGGTCTGAGGAAGTGATCCTGGTAGCGAGATACAGGGATCTGTAGCGAGGTTCCACAGCGAGACACGCTTGTAAGCATAGATGCAAGGCAGGTTGAACGAACATGTGAGTGAGAACGCCGGCGGTTGAAATAGCCGCTCTGCGGCGCTCAGTGATGACAGCATCGGTCTTAAAGGAGTATGCGCACCTACCAGAAGAGAATGGTGGGACGCATACATGGAATGGAAAGTGGAATAAGGGTACCAGAACATTACAAATACACAACTATCTGGCAAAATCCTGCGATCTATGCAATATAATTTGTTTATTGATTCTGACGCGTTCTTCCTTGCTTAAGTCATTGTCTTATCCTGTAGGATCAGTGGCTATTTTCTTATGCTGAGCTAACTCTAGTATTCAGCCTTAGCATTCCAGGACAGAGATGTAATTCTGTGTCCCTGTGAAGTGTTTATAACCATTTGCCAACCTTTCCAAAGGTAATTAAAGGCTTTTGTGTATATGAAGGTTCTTCCCTTCTCTTTAGCTGATTCACTTTTCTACACATGACATCATTCTAGACTCCCACCAGTAGGCATATGGTACAGTGGTGGTCATTATTAACAAGAGGTCAAGATGAAACATTGTAATAAAACCTTTGCTTGGTGAGTATGCTCCAGACAGATGTGAAAAATTTGCAAAGTGCGTCGGGGTGCATGCTAAGCATTGGCAGTTTTAACCCTACCATGTGGTTTTGCCACTAATCCCTATAGCTTTCAAAATGCACACATTTTGAATAATCCCACTGCTTTAAAGAGACCCTGTCACCAACTTAAAAAAACTGGTAAATACACACAAGAATCAAATAATTTAAATATTAACTTGCCATGTTTTGTCCTTCTAGTGCCACTGAACTTGCTAGAAAATTTGACCACTCTAGTGGGGATTAAAGCTGGCTATACACTAGTAGAATTTTGTTAGAAATGTTTGGTTTTAAGAATATTCATTTGATTTTCTAGTTATTAGTGGTGTCAAATCGATGTTTATTTTTGGCCACAGTAATGAGAAAATCGAGGGCGCAGGATGGAAATTTTTTTATTAAACAAACAAATTTCCAACAGCGTATGTGGTTTTTTTCGTTTGGGAAACTACATGCATTCCAAAATTGATCGTTAAAAGCAAACAAAATTGTGAAGTACTTTCGATTGACATCTTTCCAGTAAAACGTACAAAGAATTTTCATGCAAACATTCATTTGAAAATATACTATTGTTTAGCCAGCTTAAATCCCCTAACCTAGTCCTCTTCTTTCTTGCATGTCTTAGCCCTCCACTATCTGTGTTGCTTCAGCTTTTCTACCCCTCCCTTTACCTTACTTTTATGTAGCTGCCAGAGGAGGCATGAAGAGGAGTACTCTAGAGTAGAGCAGCCTTTTTCAACCAGGGTGTCCAGGAACCATAGTGTGCCTTGGCAAAATGTCTAAAATTTGCCCAAAAACTGTATACAAGCCAATGGATGGATCAAGTCTGCCTTTTAGTTACGAAAAGCCACAGGTGTTTTTTATTGTGCACAATGCAACCTTCTAGCCATCGACATCCTAACAAACAATGACATCGTTGGTTGAGAAGGAGGATGTCAGGCACCTACAGAGCATCCCTCCCCTGCCCCTCTCCATCAGTAATGGGGTCACATTAGCTGAATGAGGGAGAGAAAAATTGCAATTCTAGTCAGTACCAGGGTGCAAAGGTGTATTTGCTTTGGAAGAATACATTTCCTCCAACGTTGGGATGTCCTACATGTGTGGATGCTGCATTATGTAAAACTATTGTTTAGTTTTCTTACATTTTAGAATGGGGTGCCTTGAAATTTACCAGAATTTTAAATGGTGCTTTGACTAAAAAAGTTTGAGAAACACTGGAGTAGAGTGACAGCTCTCAGTTTTCTGACATCACATTCAAGATGACGGCACCAAGTGGCAGTCTCAGGGCTTTTGGATGTCTCCACAAGTGAGGTTTTTATAGGTTAATGATACACTATATTACCAAAAATATTGGGACGCCTGTCTTTACATGCATATGAACTCTAATGGCATCCCAGTCTTAGTGCGTAGGGTTCAATATTGAGTTGGCCCACCCTTTGCAGCTATAACAGCTTCAACTCTTCTGGAAAGGCTGTCCACAAGGTTTAGACGTGTGTCTATGGGAATGTTTGACCATTCTTCCAGAAGCTAATTTGTGAGGTCATGCACTGATGTTGGAGAGAAGGCCTGGCTTGCAGTATGTGCTCTAGTTCATCCCAACAGTGTTCTTTATGGTTGAGGTCAGGACTCAAAGCAAGGTCCATAAAGACATGGATCAGTGAGTTTAAGGTGGAGGAACTTGGTTGGCCTGCACAGAGCCCTGACCTCAACCCGATAGAACACCTTTGGGATGAATAAGAGCGCAGACTGCGGATCAGGCCATGTCTCTAACATCATTGCCTGACCTCACAAATGCGCAGCTGGTAGAATGGTCAAACATTCCTGTAGACACATTCCTAAACCTTGTGGACAGCCTTCCCAGAAGAGCTGAAGCTGTTATAGCTGCAAAGGGTGGGCCAACTCAATACTGAACCCAATGGACTAAGACTGGGATGCAATTAAAGTTCATGTGCGTGTAAAGGCAGGTGTTCCAATACTTTTGGTAATATAGAAAATCTACATACAGTGGGTACGGAAAGTATTCAGACCCCCTTAAATTTTTCACTCTTTGTTATATTGCAGCCATTTGCTAAAATCATTTAAGTTCATTCTTCTTCCTCATGAATGTACACATAGCACCCCATACTGTCAGAAAAACACAGAATTGTTGACATTGTTGCAGATTTATTAAAAAAGAAAAACTGAAATATCACATGGTCCTAAGTATTCAGACCCTTTGCTGTGACACTCATATATTTAACTCAGGTGCTTTCCATTTATTCTGATCATCCTTGAGATGGTTCTACACCTTCATTTGAGTCCAGCTGTGTTTGATTATACTGATTGGACTTGATTAGGAAAGCCACACACCTGTCTATATAAGACCTTCCAGATCACAATGCATGTCAGAGCAAATGAGAATCATGAGGTCAAAGGAACTGCCTGAAGAGCTCAGAGACAGAATTGTGGCAAGGCACAGATCTGGCCAAAGTTACAAAAAGATTTCTGCTGCACTTAAGGTTCCTAAGAGCACAGTGGCCTCCATAATCCTCAAATTGAAGATGTTTGGGACGACCAGAACCCTTCCTAGAGCTGGCCGTCCGGCCAAACTGAGCTATCGGGGGAGAAGAGCCTTGGTGAGAGAGGTAAAGAAGAACCCAAAGATCACTGTGGCTGAGCTCCAGAGATGCAGTCAGGAGATGGGAGAAAGTTGTAGAAAGTCAACCATCACTGCAGCCCTCCACCAGTCGGGGCTTTATGGCAGAATGGCCCGACGGAAGCCTCTCCTCAATGTAAGACACATGAAAGCCCGCATGGAGTTTGCTAAAAAACACCTGAAGGACTCCAAGATGGTGAGAAATAAGATTCTCTGGTCTGATGAGACCAAAATAGAACTTTTTGGCCTTAATTCTAAGCGGTATGTGTGGAGAAAACCAGGCACTGCTCATCACCTGTCCAATACAGTCCCAACAGTGAAGCATGGTGGTGGCAGCATCATGCTGTGGGGGTGTTTTTCAGCTGCAGGGACAGGACGACTGGTTGCAATTGAGGGAAAGATGAATGCGGCCAGGGATATCCTGGAGAAAAACCTTCTCCAGAGTGCTCTGGACCTCAGACTGGGCCGAAGGTTTACCTTCCAACAAGACAATGACCCTAAGCACACAGCTAAAATAACGAACGAGTGGCTTCACAACAACTCCGTGACTGTTCTTGAATGGCCCAGCCAGAGCCCTGACTTAAACCCAATTGAGCATCTCTGGAGAGACCTAAAAATGGCTGTCCACCAACGTTTACCATCCAACCTGACAGAACTGGAGAGGATCTGCAAGGAGGAATGGCAGAGGATCCCCAAATCCAGGTGTGAAAGACTTGTTGCATCTTTCCCAAAAAGACTCCTGGCTGTATTAGATCAAAAGGGGGCTTCTACTAAATACTGAGCAAAGGGTCTGAATACTTAGGACCATGTGATATTTCAGTTTTTCTTTTTTAATAAATCTGCAACAATGTCAACAATTCTGTGTTTTTCTGTCAGTATGGGGGGCTATGTGTACATTCATGAGGAAGAAGAATGAACTTAAATGATTTTAGCAAATGGCTGCAATATAACAAAGAGTGAAAAATTTAAGGGGGTCTGAATACTTTCCGTACCCACTGTATATTAAAAAATCCAGTATAATAATAATTATAATACAGTAAAACTTTGGATTGCAATTAACTTGGTCTGAGAGGGTTTTACAAGACTAGCAACATTTTTTTAATAAATCTTCACTTAATATGAGTGAGTTCTTGCAATATGAGTAGCGTGTCGTCACAACGGAGTATAAGGCTCGGTTCACACTGTCGCGACTTGGGATCTCACTTGTGAGATTCCAAGTCGCGTGACATTTGAAATCCCATTTTAGTCAATGACAGCTGTCATAATTGGCACTACTGAAGTCATTCTGACTTTAGAAAAGGTCCTTGTACTACACTACTTCAAGGCAACTTCTATCCGACTTGTGCCCAAAGACTTTAATGCTGCATCAAATGATCTGGTGACAGGGTCTCTAAAGCAAATTGAGAAACAAAAATGAAAAACTATAATGGGAGTTTACAGGCACCCTAAAAGCTAAGCTCTGTAAAAAAAATAATAAAGACAGATACATTTGTAGGAAAAAAAGTGCATTTAATATATTTTTGCAAATCAGCCAGCAAAGCATCTAACCACGATCTGTTGATTACAGGTGCAATGCCGAGCACCTGCAGACCCCTCTTTCTGCTCTATGTCAGTCGTGGGATTTTGTTTAGGAGGAGGAGTCTTTCTGCCGCAGTAGCAGACAGGACATCTAGTTCACATGTTCACAGATGAATACAAACGAATACCTTAACTATTACAAAAGATACCTTGCTGGCACAAACTAGATTCTAACTGAACAGAGGGTGCGGTGCATGCCCTGCGCATCACAGGCCATTGGTAGTAAAATACAACTTTTATTAGAATTCTATAAAACATTTCTTGACTGTATATATGTACAAAAAGGGAGGGTTTCATTTATTGGTTGGAAAATAGTGTTAATGCTTGGTGCACACAATACTATATTATTCAAGGCAGAAAAGAAAAAGGAATGGGGAGGGAGGGAGCAACCAACACAACAACTGATGACGTGTATGGCGTCCCTTTGGATCAACCCTTAATCCCAACCAGGGTTGAAGAGACAAAGACCCCTTTGCTTTTGCTTTAAGTACTTATGGGTGCTGTCACCTGTGAGATATATTCCTCCTAGGTATAGGTCCCAGATGACCCAAGCATCAACTATTACCAGAGGATACACAAGTCTCTCTCGCAGGATCTATGAAACCTGCCTCAACAGTACAGCGCTCTATTAGGGTCTGTGTTGGTTCAAAACACTACTTAAACTAGCTCCTCTTGCTAATCAACCTACCTAATAAAATGTGGAAACTGTTATACTCTATCTCTCTGACCCATATCCATAGGGATCCTGGATAGCATTCTGTAAATGCGTAACTTTCCACCAGAGCAGCTATTGTGCACTACTCCCAAAACTAGGTTGCTGGCTTGCAACTCGACTAAAAATTCAAATCTGCCTAGTCTGACAATATATCTGCCTCTAAAGATGAATTTGCCTTGAAAGCTAGAAATACTAATCACAAGTCCATCCTGCCACTGCCGAAGTGTGCAACCACCCTCCAGATTCTAGGGTCACCGACACAACAGTTTGGGTACATCCCTACCCCTCACATCACACAGCAGCAGCCTTGAAGAAGGGGGGAGTATCTGTTGCCCCAAAACGTGTTGGTTTTATCATGCTTTGCTACTTCCAATAAACAGTTTACTTATTAACCTCAATTGTTGGAAACCGGGAGCTCCTTTTATCTACCCTCCGAAATACTAATCAGGCCTGCCTCATGAATGAGCTAGGTACTAATTGCACTTAATCTGCCTGCCAAAACAAAAAACACGCTCCCCACAAACCATGCTGTACCCCAAAGGATAGTGCTCCCAAAAACCTAAAAACCTAAAACTCTACATGTTTCACTTAATTGATAAGCATTGTCAGGAGTGAAAAATAAATGCACCAAATAAATATTGTTTTAAAAAAAAGAAAGAAAATGGAGGGGACCAAACTTTACCCATGTGGGGATAGTCAAAATGTCAGCCACCCTTCTCTTCCCTCTATTTATAGGGTTTTCCATATATTTACTGCATTAGCGAAATCACGCACGTCACGCCTTGACGTCATGACACAAACCTGAACTTGGCATGTACTTCACAAGTGAGATTAATTACAACAGTATCAAATTCTTGGGCCTGTCGATTAGTAGAGATGCCCAAGGTTCAATTCAGACAACAATATATTGAAAACCTACTTTCATAAATGCCCTGCTCCCCTGGGATAGCCACTACCCAGCATCCCTCAAAAAGGGTATATCCACTGACCAATTTATGCGAGCTAAACTGAATTGCTCGACTGAGCAGACATTTCAGGCGAGAGCACCTTGCTGATGGAACGTTTCTACTGTACGGGTTATAAAATGCATGACCTTAAAGATCAGATCATATAAGGTAAATAACATTCCTAGAGAAAGTCTATTGGATGGTAAACAGAAGAAAAGGGACACACAGACAGGTCTTTGAATCATCGGTTCATATTCTAGTCAGTGTGAAGATGTATCAGCGCTGCTTGTAACTAAAGTGCGACATATAGTGTAATACCTATATTAATAAATTACTGCTAGAAAATTATCAAATTATCACAAAAAGACTCATTATTAAATTATTAAATTTTCAAATCATTTCCTTGTGTTATATATCATAATCAAAGTGCACAATACGTAAACTTATAACTTATAAGAGATCCTACCCGGATCTCCTCCACATAAACCAAAGTGCTCAGTGCATAAGTAAATTATTACTAACAGTCCCACAAAATAAATAAATAAATCAATAGTCCCACAAGGATCTCCTCTTCAAAAATCCAAGTGCTCAGTGCTTAATGTAAACGTGACATATATATTGCTGACAGTTCCACACATAGGTGCAATAGTGCTTAGGTGCCTTCCTCCTGTGCTCCCCTCTTGGTCCCTCACTCACCAGATAACCAGAAACATATAGCCCGTCAGTAACACCTCCTTCTCACGGTCTGGAAATGGACACAGGCTGGTTTGGGGTATACACATTCAAATACGCGTGGCAGCGTGGCTCTGGATTCTATACAGCCCTCCCACAGGTGTAGCCATATAAAGAGAGAAGTGCTTCCATAGTGTAGTATTAAGTTAAACTTTTATTAAATACAATACATTACACTTACAATATCAGAAGCTTGCAATGCGCCTATCTTCCGGGTGGTGGATGCCGCTCTCACCGCTTGCGCTCCAACCACCAGAACCGGTTCTTAGGAAGGCACCTAAGCACTATTACACCTATGTGTGGAACTGTCAGCAATATATGTCACGTTTACATTAAGCACTGAGCACTTGGATTTTTGAAGAGGAGATCCTTGTGGGACTATTGATTTATTTATTTATTTTGTGGGACTGTTAGTAATAATTTACTTATGCACTGAGCACTTTGGTTTATGTGGAGGAGACCCGGGTGGGATCTCTTATACGTTTTAAGTTTACATATTGTGCACTTTGATTATAATATATATAACACAAGGAAATGATTTGATAATTTAATAATTTGATAAGTCGTTTTGTGATAATTTTCTAGCAGTAATTTATTATTAATATATGTATTTCACTATATGTCGCACTTTAGTTTCACACTTTTTCAAGCAGTGCTGATACATCTTCACACTCATTTATAAAAGGGTCCCCCCTTTTTCATCTAGCAGCAGCTTTAACATATAAGTGTGCTATATCTAGCCTAAACGCAGGTACCCCCATTACTATCATATTCTAGTCAGTCTGGTCAGATATTCAATGTCATAAAAGGATATTGGAACATCTTGCATGACGAGAAGGACCTACATAGTGTCCTCCCCCCAGAATCCATTGATCACATATAGCAGGGGGAAAAACTTGAGACATACTAGTACATAGCCATCTCGATAGAATTCCAGCCCAACGATCTACCTCCACTTGGTTACTGCAACAACCTATGGGCTGCTTTAAATGCGACCATTGTAAGGCAAGCGCAAATAACCCCACAATGAAGGAATTCTTGAACCCAAAGAATGGTACAGTGATCCAACTAAAATCCTTCTTTAATTGTAGTTCAGAAGGAGTGATCTATGCAGCAAAGTGTCCGTGCCCTAGACTTTATGAGGGCATTTGCCAGTTCTGGTGACGGGTCTTGGAGCATATTGGGGATAGAAGATTAAATAGGGATAAGATAATGGTTTAGTGGTACATTGGCGCAAGAAGAGGTCTCAGTGTGGGCTAGTCCTGGGGACCCGGGGATGAGGGGGGGAGGGGAGGGGGAAAAAAACAGGGGTTAGGGGGTCCCAAGTTCAGGGGGTAGCTGTCCACTGTAGCGGCTGCCGGCGTAGAGACAGAAGTGATCTCTGGTGGGAGACAAGAGGAAAGAAGCGCAGCGCCTTCTAAGTGCAGCAAGACATTTATTGAAAAGTAAAGCAGTATCACACTCACATATTTTGGGTTTGTGTCCTGCAGTATCATACAGCTATGCACACCTGTGACACTTACACACATTTCCCCCCCCCCCCCCTCTTCATGTCATCCCCATCCCTCTAATATGCAACCTTTTTCTGGTCTCGGTCATCCATTTTTAATTTTTTAGTTTTCATTTATATATTATATTTTATTGTTCTTGTCCTCCTTCCCTGTTCACTCAGCCATATTAGTTCCCTCTCCTTCCGTTTTTTGCCTACACACTCCCCTAGTGGCCAAACACCGATCCTCCACCTCTTTCAGCCATCCTCACCCCGCCTTTTGCCTTCCCCAGGCCACCGTCCAAATCACAGCATAAATGCCCTTTTCCAATATGGTGCATTCATGGCCTGAAAAAGGAGCGCATGCTCCACAAACGCGTCGCCGTAGCGTCCCGCATCACCGCCAGGAGTGACGTCAGGATCCCAGGACCCACGAGTGCCAGCGTTCCACCAGCTGACGGGGAGTCCACAGACACTACCGAGGCCGCCCCTGCGCAAACAGAGGAACCCCCTGCCTCTCTCATCGGGACCCACAGCCTCCACCACCAGGACTCGCTCCAGTGATGCCCCAGACGACCCACACATCTTGCTGAACTGCCTCTCATTCACCTACAATATGTGAGTGTGATACTGCTTTACTTTTCAATAAATGTCTTGTTGCACTTAGAAGGCGCTTCTTTCCTATTGAATAGGGATAAAACCCTAGCTAGACATATGTGACAGATGCACAGAAAAGAACCATACTGTGACGGTACTAACCGGCACTATGTGTGACGGATCACCCTGTCCCTGGATTGTAAACCCCTTCGTGTCATTTTCCTATGAGTTTGGGACTTTGCCCTTTTATTGCATTTTATTTTCCCTTTATTCATCCTCTGAACAACTGAAGATGGCATGACTCATGGCATGGAGTTAATGTAATGTTACAGCCCCCCCCCCCCCCCTCCTGTTCCTGTGTCTAAGTGTGTGGATTCATGACATAGACAATGGTCTGGGCTGGAGACATCTCTCCGCAGGGGGTGTGTATTAAGACTGCCTGTTTCAATGTACAAATGTTCTGTTCCAATTGGTTGGTCCTTGTCCCCTTCCCCCCCCCCCCCCCCGTGGCAAGGCTAAGGGGAGTTTCCCTAACTGTGTGTAAAACTGTATGTCTTGGAATTTAATAAACAGTTCTTGCTTAGACTCACAACATAGAGTGTCATCTCATTAGTGACGGTTAGTACCGTCACACATACTGACTGAAGTTTTGGGTTATTGAACAACCAAAATTGGGTTCAAGAAAGGGAGATCTGGATAAATATTCATTAACAAAGGCAAGGTGGATTTTTCGGTTGAACTTGCTTGCGCCATCTGGCTTAAACTAGGGATTCCTCTAGCTGCCCTTTTATAAAGAAATGATTATATCTTGAGTGTGCACTCTGAGCTCCCCTTTAAAATAAATATAAGATTGTAATATTGTTCTAGACCAGTGTTTCTCAACTCCGGTCCTCAGGGCACACTAACAGGCCAGGTTTGCAAGAAAACTGAAATACATCCCAGGTGATATAATTTGCTGCTCATTGATTGCAGTATTCTAGTCTGCATCTCCCCAAGGTATTACTTAAAATCTGGCCTGTTAGTGTGCCCTGAGGACCGGAGTTGAGAAACACTGTTCTAGACTGTAAGAAATGGCTGTAAGAGACCACTAACCCAAAGAAGGTTTTAGAAATATATAGAGGATTATTAGGATTTTCTAATAAAATTATACTGCTGCTGCTGTGTGATGTGATGGGTAGGGATGTACCCAAACTGTTGTGTCAGTGACCTTAGAATCTGGAGGGTGGTTGCATACTTCTTGCAGTGGCAGCATGGACTTGTGATTAGTATTTCTAGCTTTCAAGGCAGATTCATCTTTAGATGCAGATATATTGTCAGACTAGGCAGATTAGAATTTTTCAGTCTAGTTGCAAGCCAGAAACCTAGTTTTAGGAGTAGTGCACAATAGCAGCTCCGGTGGAAAGTTACGCTATTACAGAAGGCTTTATAAATATGGTTCAGAGAGATAGAGTATAACAGTTTCCAATTTTATTAGGTAGGCTTGATTAGCAAGAGGAGCTAGTTTAACTAGCGTTTTGAATCAACACAAACCCTAATAGATCGCTGTACTGTTGGGGCAGGTTTCATAGGAGATCCTGCGAGAGAGACTTGTGAGTATCCTCTGGTCATAGTTGATGCTTGGGTCATCTAGGACCTAAAACTAGGAGAAGTATATCTCACAGGTGACAGCACCCATAAGCAAAGGGGTGTTTGTCTCTAACTCAGGTTGGGATTGAGGGTTGATCTAAAGGGACACCATACACATCAGTTGGGTTGGTTCCTCCCTCCCTTCGTATTCCTTTTCTGCCTTTAATAATATAGTATTGTGTGCACCAATCATCATTAACACTATCTGCCAACCAATAAAGAAATCCTCCCTTTTTGTACATATATACAGTCCAGAAATGTTTTAAAGAATTCAAAAAAAAAGTTGTTTTAATACCAATAGCCTATAGTGTGCAGAGCCGGCACCCTCCATTCAGCTAGAATCTAGATCTCTGTGAATGAATAGCGCGACTGTGTGGGCAGAGCATGCAGTACTTTTATTCCAGCACAGTGGATTGAAACACAAACCACAACATCACATCAACGCTGAGGTGAATAAAATAGTATTGAAATGTAACTCATGACATTACAAAAAAGCTATTTTTAAAAAAGGGAGCAGTGGGATGTGCTGAAATTGGAGGATTGGCACTGTGTCTATAGTTTGGTATAAATTTGGCTTTGATTTTTTTTTTTTATTGGTTATATTTTATTATCTGCCTGTTCAACATTATTGTAACAGAGGACAACCGTAAAAAGTCTTAACAGGTTTCTAGTGTAATTCATTTCCCAAAGAACACAAATCCCATATAGAATAAAAAGTACTGAGTTTACAAGATTTGAAGTTGTGTTGCATTATTTTTTCTCTTCAACACAAGATAATTGTTGGTAATGAATAACTGCTTTTAAAACACAATTCTATTAGATTCTAGTTTACAAGGTCAAAGAAGGGTCATTTTTCTAACCAATTCCATCTTTATCAGGGCATCCAATAAAGCAAGTCTAATCAACTGCAAACCATACCATGCTGGGAGAAAAGTGACTCTGTAAATTAAAAATACAGACCCAACTGATCTAGGTAACCAGGGCTTTTTCCAAAAAAGAGTTACAACCCTTCTGCAGTGGTCGCCAAGTCATTAGCTACTCGCTGGTCCATAAATAAACCAGCATCATTAGGTGTATAAACAAAGCGACTATTGTGTTTTAACTACCCGCCTTTCATTTGCGCTTGGTAAGAAAACAGTTTCACTAACACCGGGCTCTGTCTCTTCCGTTTAATTGCACACATCTCACTTTAATTATGGCAATTACTTCAACAAGGTCAAATACTGGGAAATGAATAAAGCAAGCAAGCTACCACAGTCCGTCATTTTAGGAATAGTTATAAAGCTGCAACAAGTTCACAAAATAAAAGTCAAGTACATCCTAAACTTTAAGAACTTTAAAGTGATACTAAACACACAATGTTTACATTACAATGCCTCTTCTATTTCTGTATGTGGATGATGGCACTATTTTAATAAAAAACACATGTAAATACTTTTTACTAAACAATATACAGCTGTCACATGACCCAGTCTTTCTCAGTCTGTTTTCAGGGAAACAAAAGCAGGAGGAGCTTCTCGTCCTCTGCTACTGTTCACATACGTAAATTATCAATATCCATAAACAGTTTTCAATTGGCATACAAATATATATTTGAAATCAAATCTTTATTATTTTTTATCAATAACATGGTGTTGGTGGATTTCTGTCAGGTCACAGGCTGTGTCACACCCCTCCAGCCTGTGTCTTAGAATAAGAGGGAGGTGAAGCCTCCATTCATCTACATGCAATATTCCACCCCTGTTGTGTTTAGCTAGTTAGTTGGCATGGAGGAGGAGGGAGGAAGTGGGTTGTCATTTACCACTATGTTTACGCCCACATGTGTGACTCTAGTGTCACATGGGCTGCTCAGATGATGATTGGAGCAAATGCTCAGCATAGAAACTCACTGAAAACTGAGCATGTGCAGAGTTGCCACCACAGCTGCAAAAATCCCTAGATGAATTGTGGACATGAACAGAAGGTGGAGATCGAGAGCAGCAGAATCAACCAGGTTTTTTTTTTTTTGTGCAGAATACAGAAAACAAATCCCCTAGTGAGTGTGAACAGCATGTAATACAGCATTATTGGTAGTTTTTATCATGTGGGTTTAGTGACACTGTAAGCATAAGTAGCATAATCCAAACCCAATTTAAAAAAAAAAAAAAAAAAAAAAAAAAAAACCTTTCTTTGAAAAAGTCATATTTACTGCTTAAAGTGAACCTTAAAGTCAAAAACAATGAAAAGACGAACTACCACCAAACACAGATGTCAAAACTAGCAATGGAGTCCATGAATGTAGCAATGCTGTAGCAGAGGTAAGTTTAGTCCCCTCTTCAGCAGCACATATTCACCTCCCTTTTCACTGCTCCACTCAGCCACCAGGAGGAAAAAGATGAAGCCCAGATGTATCTCTTCTCACCCCCACAATGCTAGGCCAATCACCAAATAACAGTGTTACATGCAAGGACTGAGACCAAGTCACAACTTTACCATGCCTGGAAGTACAAGGTATTTCTCTTCCACTCTGGCAGCCAAATGTATAGGTGCAAAGACAAGGTTATACGTGTTGCTGGAGAGGCATTTACCTTAAAGGATAAGTTCACCTTTGAAACATGTTACATGTTCCATGTGTTTTTAGGGTGGAATGTGTAACATGTTCTGTGATCTGCACCTTATCTCCCCTCACCGCTCCTCCCTGTGGCAGCGGATGGGGGATCTTCTCCCTGCACCTGCTGTCACATTATAAAAACAGCGTGGTTGTGCAGGGCTCCGGCCACACAGCCACATTATTCATTCACAGTGATCTGTGAATGAATGAATTACAAGTACCATCAGCCATTGCGCTTGATGACTAAAATGGACTGCTGTTCGTGGGTGCAATGCTCTGCAGGCTCCTTAGAAAAAAAAATACATTTTTTAATGGAAAAAAAAACCTCAAAAAAAAAAAAAAAACATTTATCAATTTTATTTTCAAAAAACTGAATTTTTGTAAAATCTTACCTGTAAAATTCCTTTCTCTGAGTCCTTCGACAGTCGCCGCCCTCTTCATATTCGTCACAATGGGGTATTAGACTTTGCTCCGAAGGAGTAGCTAGGCAACAGAACATGTCAATATAAAAGTTTTAACATATCCCACCCCCAGGGGGTGGTCCCCTCAGTCAATACCCTCCCACTTCCTGTATCCATACTCCAGTTTCAGTGGAATAGCAGTAGAGAGTACAATCAACCCCAAAAGAGGGGCGGGGGCGGCGACTGTCGGAGGACTCAGAGAAAGGAATTTTACAGGTAAGATTTTACAAAAATTCCGTTTTCTCTTACGTCCTCCGACAGTCGCCGCCCTCTTCATATTCGTCACAATGGGGACGTCCCAAAGCAGTGCAAACATGAGGGGTGGGAAACGCAGCCGCGCCCCAGGCAACGCCATCTCCACAGCAGAGAAAGGAACCTTACCAAAGGAAGGAAACCATCTGGGCAACGGAAAAAACTTGCTCAACAGAAGCAAAAAATCCCAGAAAAACAACTAACCTAGGGATAACAACATGTATCCCAAACAGCCAAGAAGCCCATACAAGAGGCTCTAAGGAACTGCCGCACTAAGATACCTTCTAATGACGCGGGGGACCCGCACAGGCGAACAAACCGCAGCACATGAGGCAGGGAGAGTCGCATCCAGGACGCACGAAACCGGGGTTAAGAAACCACACAGCGTCCAGTGAGGTAGCCACCTCACCAAGCATCCCTGCACCGAACAGGGATGGGTCGTTCACTGTGCCAGGAGCGATACCTGGCTGAACGCTCGATGGCAGGCCGGGAAAACCACTGACCCACAACCTGCGACCAGGGGGATCAGCCCGAGTCCCAGCCCGCACGAATCCTCTTCATCAGAAGAACTAACTAACGCTGACAAAATGAACAGCTAAGCAAACAGAGAGAAAAAACTCAAACAAAATCAAAAAAGAATAGAGAAAAGGCTGAGACAAATGTCCCAGCATAGAGACATCCAGCTACTCCTGACAAGCTAGACATTGAAACTGGAGTATGGATACAGGAAGTGGGAGGGTATTGACTGAGGGGACCACCCCCTGGGGGTGGGATATGTTAAAACTTTTATATTGACATATTCTGTTGCCTAGCTACTCCTTCGGAGCAAAGTCTAATACCCCATTGTGACGAATATGAAGAGGGCGGCGACTGTCGGAGGACGTAAGAGAAAGTGAGCTTAGCCTTTACCCAGTTTTCTTTAATTAAAGCCTCATGCACACAGGACATTTTGCAAACTCTCCTAGAAGCCTTTCCTCCTGGCAGCAGCGTTTTGGAAATAAAAAAAAAAAGGGGGACACTTGTAAAAGTTTCTAAAGCTTTTACAAGCTTTTAGGTGTGTTTACAGGTGTCAGGAGCTTGGGCATTAATTCATTTAATTGCCCAGAATAATCATTTATTGCTGTTTTGGTACCCCGAGAGGGGGGACACAGATTGCATTTAAAACCTTAAAAATCAATAATACATCAAACCATACCACACAGAAATCCATAGATAACCCTTGTAAAGGGTGGGTGCATGGCTTTACAGTATGTGCAGAATCCAACAATGAAGAGAAAACCAAACACACCAAGAAGTAAATTCTGAAGCAGGATTTACTAAAATTTCATAGCAGCAAAAAAGTTACACTGTTAACATGGGACTCTCTTCATAGTTTTTGCTTCATTTTTGCATTTAAAACATGACAAAACTTGTAACCCTTCCCTGCACTATCCTAAAATACAAAGAAAAGAGATTAGTTGGAGTTGGACCTAAAAGTTTAACTAAAGGCAAAGACATAGTAGTGATGCCTGTGCCTCCTGTTTTCACCCTCTATTGTCCTGCTTATCATTATTGCTGAAAGTGAAAATAAAAGAAAATCCCAAATTTTGGGTTGTTTTCAGAAAAGTAATAGAGGGGAAATCTTCCAATGGGGACACTAGTCCCGGTGACCTGGGGGGTCCCAAGCAATTCCCTTAATCTACAGGGATTACCCCCTCACTTCCTGTTTGGCTATGGGACAGGAAGTAAAAGGAAATCTCTACCATGGGACACGCAAGGCGAAAATTATTAATTTTCAGGAATTTCCTCTTGCATTCTGTTTTGTCTAGTTCTACTTTAAATTGACCCTGTCACCCAAAAAAAAAAAAACTCTGGCCCTATACCTTGTGGCCAGTATCTACCACTACTTCCTGGTAGAGTTGGCCTGAATTACAGTCTGCCTGTATGTGGCATATCTGTACCGTGTATAGAGCCTGCTGAAGCAATAATGACATTTATAAAGAATGCCAAAATGCCTAAAAAATTTAATTTCCCATTCAAGCTTTATTTTATAAAACAACGGCTTGTAGAGACAGCCTGTATGATGAAGCCACAATTTTGTGCACTTGGAACAAGATTAGAAATTTTTTGGATAAATTCTGGTGTCTTTTTTCACAGACTTTGGATAGAAGTAACAAGTTCTATAAAAATTGGTCAAGAATTGGCCTTCCTGTCAAAAATGTAAATGATATGCACCTGTCAAACAGGTGCAGAAAAAATTGATCTTTGGGTGTCTGTGATGCCTTCACACCGTAACCCTATAGAGGTGCTCTTGATGAAAGCAGGAATTGGCCTTGCTGTCTAAAATTGAAATGATTGGCACCTGTTAAACAGGAGTGGAAAAACTGGTCCTTGGGTGTTAAATGTGCCCATGAAACCTACACCAAAACATTTCTTCCAGATAAAATCAACCACCACATAAAGGAGGCAGCCTAGACAGTCTTTCAGAGATTCCATATCCAGAAAGCACTTAATCAGCAACATCAGCAACAGGGGCTCAATAGCTGCTGTTAACCCAGGACTGATTGGTTTTAATAAATGTCAGCCAGGCCACAAGGTCTGTGGATGGATGCACTCTCTTATCAGTCACAAAACCTCCAGCAGCACTGAATGCCCGTTCAGAAAGCACACTGGATGCAGAGAAGCCCAGCAGCTCAATTGCATACTGGGCAAGTTCTGGCCATTGGTCTATTCTCATGACCCAATAACCCAGTGGATCGTCAACTGGAAAGTTCTCCAGGACTGGTTTCGCCCCTAGGTAACCTCCCAGAATCTGATGCAGATGGTGCCGATGGGATGTGGAAGCCCTGGGAACCGAGGACTGAAAAAAGTTTGAAAGGCATCACTGAGGCGGCCCCCTTCTGCAATGTTCCTCTCTTGACCAACAGAAGCCCCAAAACAACATTTTCCACTATATATATTAAAAAGACGCCAAACCTGGATGCCAGTAGACCTAGCAAGCCTACACCACATCCCTGTAATATAACAATAGAAAAAGGAGTGGGATATAATCACAACCCGCGGACTCTATGAATGCCCCAAAGAGACCGTTTGGAAGGTAGTGATAGGCCCAAGGTGGGATTTTAAAGGTGAGGCTTGCCAGGTGTATGGTAGATAAACAATGAAGTCAACAAAAAAGTAGTAAAAATAAAGATTTTATTTGTTACAATATCATCATAAAAACAAATCACAATAAGTGATGATAATAAATCAGTGCATGTAGATACACAATATACAAGGAACCATAGTTGTGTCAATGGGGCCACTTATGTCCGACATGTTTCGCCAGCAGGCTTCCTCTGGGACATTACAAGCTGGTGACCTCAACACAGGTTCAAATATTGTAGCCAAAAAATTGCACATGCATCTGTATACCAGGGACCGCTGCCGTGTATCCAAAAGTGGGGTGCTAACCCTGGACAACCAGTCCAGCCAGGTCTATTCTCCCTACTTGACAGGAACCGGACCGGGCAATGTCGAGTCACAGAGATATAATATCTATCAGCTGCAGTCGCGTTGGTATCAAAGAGGCGCTGTCTTTGATACCAACGTGACTGCAGCTGATAGACCGGACCGGGCAATGTGACTCGACATTGCCCGGTCCGGTTCCTGTCAAGTAGGGAGAATAGACCTGGCTGGACTGGTTGTCCAGGGTTAGCACCCCACTTTTGGATACAGGGCAGCGGTCCCTGGTATACAGATGCATGTGCCATTTTTTGGATACAATATTTGAACCTGTGCCATTTTTTGGATACAATATTTGAATATAGCGTCCCTGACCACGTGTCAGCAGTAATGTGGACCTTGTGGCTGACATGATAGTAGAGAGCTGAAATTGCCTTACGTAAAAAGAAATAGCGACTGGGAACCTACCTTAGTGGTACAGTATATTCTGCAAAATAAGGGGTCAGAATCCACCAGACGGAAAGGCAGGATTTGTAAAGCCAGCAGCTTTGACAAACTTGAATACAGAAGCCGGGTATGTGGGTGGCAGTGACTTTTTTATTTTTTCACTGCAGCAGATGGGGCAGAAAACTTTGCCTGCTCTAGTCTACAGCTGGTGGTGCGCTACTGGCAGGTGTGCTGCAAGGACCTAGGACACCCTGCACTATACCATCATCCCTTTCAGTGGAGGCTGCTGAGAGGTCATGAGGTATAGCAGGGGCAGACCAGAAAGGTGAGGAGTGGGGAAGAGCACAATTGCGTCCCTTGTGTGGCTTTCAGGTGCTCTTGCCAAAAGGGGCTGAGTGGTGGGAGGTTAAATGCCTTGTCAAGCATGTGTTACCCAAATGGCTGGTGTTTTTGCCAGGCCTTATGTGCTTGAGGCAAAGTTTGCAAATTGCAACAGTGCGATCGGCTGCGCATGTGCTAGAAAAAAAAAAAGCCCAAACAGCTGAGCAGTGGGCCAGGAGAGAACAGCTCCACAATCTGGAGGAATAGGGTGGTTGTTCTCTACTCTTCCATGATGGCTCTTTGGGGTTGTGCCTCTCCCCCTCTTTCCTCCTCTGCTCTATCCGGCACCAAAGTTGCATCAGTGACCTTATCATCCTCATTTCCTCCATCCTCATTATTGCTGGAGACAACTTGGCAATACACTGCGGCTGGAGGGAACATGACTGCCAATTTTTTGTTTACTATTCTCCACTCACTGTAGGCTCATGTTCCTACCTTCCTCAACCTCAGAACCAAGATCTGAATCAAGTACTCAAGTTCTACACGTCTGGGTGCGTGAATACCTACTCTTCCTGCCACATGCTGTGGTTCCCTTGCATTGGCTTGTACGACACTACAGAGAGCACAGGCTGGCAGGATGAACCTTTGCGTTCAACAGGGCGAACTTGCTTTCAACCCATTCAACCAGTCATACTTGCAGCTGCTGAAGATCAATTAAGCAGAAGCATTTCAAAGTATAGGTCACTGGAAAGCTATTCTAAATATTTCCAGGTAAGGCATACTTTTAAAATGACTGGAAATACTCTCCTTTCCTTTCTGCCTGTGGTGCCCAATGCTGCTCGAATTCTGTAAACTCAGGAGTGTCGATCTCCTAGGTCCTCTGCAGCTCTCATTGGTTCCTCCTGCTGACCTAATCTTTACTGTCGTAAGTGTTGGTTTTCCAGCAGACTCAAATGGATGATTTCATAGTACTGAAACTGTATTCTGCATTCTGCGGGAGTGGGAAAGTGAGTATTCATGGTTTTCTTTTTTAGGTATGCCTTTCCTGCAAATGTTAGTATAGCCAGAGGCTTACTTTAGAGTGGCTGTAAAGGCAGAGGGTTCTTTATCTTATTGCATTGTATTAAGATAAAAAAAAACCTTCTGTATGCAGCAGCCCCCCGCAGAGCCCCTAATAATTACCTGAGCCCCATCTCATAGTTATATGGTCAGGTTGAAAAAAGACACATCCATCTAAAAGTCCATCTAGTTCAACCAAAACACAACCATACAATCCCATATACACAATTCTATACCCACAGTTGATCGAGAGGAAGGTGAAAAACCCCAGTAAAGCATGATACAATTTGCTCCAGCAGAGGAAAAAATGTATTTCTAATCCCCCGAGAGGCAATCGGATATTCCCTGGATCAGCTTTACCTATAAATATGAGTACCCAGTTATATTATGTTTATTTAGGAAAGAATCCAGGCGTTTTTAAAGCAATCTACTGAGCTGGCCAGAGCCACATCTGGAGGGAGTCCATTTCACATTTTCACAGCTCTTACTGTGAAGAAACTTTCCATATTTGAAGATAATATCTAATTTCCTCCAGACATAAAGAGTGCCCCCATTGTCCTCTGTGATTACCTTAAAGTAAATAACTCAACACCAAGTTCACTTTATAGACCCCTTATGTATTTATACATGTTGATCATATTCCCCACCCCCCCCCCTTAATATCCTCTTCTTGGGAGAGAATAAGAGCGTAACGGAGTCGCGACCCCACAATGCGTTGTGGGCTTCCGTCAGAATACCGCTTCCTTCAGTCTTGAACATAGATATCAGATATTCTAGCCGCCCCCATAAAAAACTAGCCGAGAATAGCTTCGCCACAAAGAGAGATTAAGTTCAGCTCCTCTAATCTATCCTCGTAGCTGTGCTCCTCCAAAACTCTCTCATCTCTTTCTAGCGATGTCCACAAGTGCTTTGGCCAAACTCAAAATCAGGAGAGAGAGGAGGCGGGGCCGAACCGCAGCTCCATGTCTGAATGGATACACGGAGCTGCAGCTTGGCTCATGTACCCCCATAGCAAGCTGCTTGCTGTGGGGGCACTCTACAGGAGGGAGGGGCCAGGAGCTCCAGCCAGGGACCCAAGAAGAGGATTTAACTTCACCTTGTTCAGTTAACCTTTGACAAAAAAAAATATATATATATATGATTGGTTTCTTTACAGAGCTGGACTAGATTTTGCGCCACCACCACCATCACCAGTTTGAGTAAATCAGCCTCCATGTATTTTTGTGTTTTACGGAGTAAAGGTCTACTTTAAAGTGATTGTAATGTCTCAAAAGAAAATTTACACATCCAAACATGTCTGTATGTTCATTATTATGGTTGAGAAATCACTTTGAAACCCGCCCGCTCCCCCCCTCCCCCTCCTCCTCCCCCTCCTCCTCCTCCCCATTCTGAATTCCTAGCCACGGCCATCTTGAGTAAGGGCGGATGATTCATGTAGCATTTACTTTCTGGAATCCATGCTCTCGTCAAGTAAAACTTTAGGCAAAACTTTTTTTCATTTTGGATAGCCCAAGGGAGGGTTATATCCTATCAACTTTTTTTCCCTCTGTGTCCCATTTTGCAGATTTTCCTTTACTCACTGTTTCTATGGAAAAACAGGAAGTGAGAGGAAATCCTTGCAAATTAAGAGAGTTCCTTGGGGACCCACAGGTCACTAGCACTAGTGTTCCCATTGGAAGAATTCCCCTCTATTACTTTTCTGTGGACAACTCAAAATTTGGGATTTTCTTTACTTTAACTTTCAATGATGATAGTAAAGAGGACAAATAAAGAATCTCCTCAACACAGAAAGCAATAAAAAATGGACATGGGTTCTAACCCCTCTCCACTCTATCCAACACTAAAAAAAAAAAAAAAGGGTTTTGCCTTTAGTTATACTTTAACTCAGGCATGTAGGCAGGAGGGTGTACCTAACTGAAAAAGCCCCTCCTTCCCTCCTACAGCTGAAAGAAAAAATAATGCCCATGATGACATATGACATAATTTTCGCCGAAACTAGGAAGCAGCTAGAAAGGTTAGCAGCAAAAGATTAAAATTTGGTAATGTTGATTGAGAACGTTTACTTCCACTTTAAAAAGTGTTTGTTTAAAGTAGTTGTAACCCTATAAAAAAAAACAAAATATGTATCCTGTTTGTTTAAAGCATGCATAACAGAACAGTGCTTGTGCTGTGTAATTTGTCACTTTCCATCATTTAAAATGCCTGGCTAATCCTTTCTGGTGCTGCCCTCCCCTCTGTGAACTGACCATGTTTATCAAGGTTGCTGATCCATGGTTATCATGGTCAGTTTACCTGCTTCTGTCATCCCGCTGTCTCCACTCCCTCCCCCTACCTCCCTGCTTGTCTCTGCTGGTCTCTGCTGGTCTGCTCCCCACCCCTCCCCTCCAGCTACTAAAAAACTGTTCTCTTACTAGAATCCCCAGTGTTAGAATTAAGTTATGTGCCCCAGTGTATGTGCTTTACCTTATTTCAGAGCCCTGCTCGGTGCCCATGTGACCATCTGCCGCTCTCCTCCTCTCCTCCCAGCTGACGTCAGTGGGGGATTCTCAGTCCCTCCAGCTGTAGCTCTCAGATCATGGCAGGAGTGCAGTGGGCGGTCACGTGAGCGCAGAGTGGCGCTGTAAAAAAAGGTATAAAGCTGCATATTTTTTTTATAAAGAACATACACTGGGCACATAACTTAATCTATTACTGTGGATTCTAGTAAGAACAAAGTGGCTTTACAACCACTTTAACTATGGACAGTACAGTATTATTTGTATGATCAGATGGGATGGGGGGGGGGGGTGCTTTAAATGCAATCTTTTTTATGTAAGTGCTGGAGTATACCTTTAATTCCCTGGAAGGTATCTGGTATTCATACAGCTGCACCTTGGCAGTATAATCTCAGGGCTGGTGAGATTAGTACGGCTTCCTCCCAGCCAGCTCACTGCTATTCCAGGCACGCAGAAGATTCCAATTCTACTAAACCAAATTTCTACTCTTCTTTCTGAACTCAGCTGCAGTATTTTTTAAGGTTGACCCTGAACTCCAACCACAATTTACTCAAATGATCAGGATTCGGTTTATTAGGAACAAAATATCTTCATATTTCAGAGTTGAAATTTGTTCCTTCTGTATGTATGTTCGTCTAAATTCCTATAAGTGTAAGTCCACATTTAGGATTCATTTGTAAACTTCTACACAAGAAAAGACTTTTCTCCGGGCATCCTGAAGCCAACAGAAAACCACAAGTAGGAAAAAATATAAACAAGCGGTTTACTATGAAAAGTAATTCATGTTATACAACATTTCACGTGGTGTAAGGCAGAAAAAAATCATGGAGCAAAGCTTTAAAAAATGCTGTATATTTATATTAATGCCATTTGATAGTAACCACTTCAGTACCAGGCTGCTGATCTTCTCTACCAGACCAGTATGCAGTACAGTATTCTGTAATTAGAAATCCAGTATTTAAAGGCAATAATGTTGAACTCCAGGCAGATTAAAAAAAAAAAAAAATATTGAAACTCTGTATTCATTAATACATCAGTCAATGTAATTTATAAATGCAAGCAGTGCAAGTACCTGAATTTTAAGCTGAACTCCAGGCGCAAAAACCTTCATTCAAATAGACACCAATCAGCCATAGCATTATAACCACCCACCTAATAATGGAAGTGAGCTGCCATCAAGATAAAGGTAGGATTGTGGATGTGGTATGTCTGGATGTGGTATATCTGGATTTTGCATTTGATGCAGTTCCCAATAAACCTTTACTTTACAAAGTGAAGTTAGTCGGCATGGATCAAAGGGAATGTACCTGGATAGAAAACTGGTTACAGGGGCATGTCCAAAAGGTGGTGAAAAATAGTGTGTACTCAGAATAGTCTGGTGTGGTAAGTGGGGTCCCCCAAGGATCTGTCCTGGGGCCTATTCTGTTGAATGTATTCATAAATGATATAGAGGTTGATATAAAATGGCTCAATCTCCGTGTTTGCTGACAATACAAAGATAAGCAGGGCAATATTTCACAACATTTAGGAAACCTTACAGGTGGAGCTCAAAGAAATGGGTTGGGCAACTACTTGGCTTTATTGATGAAAAATGGAAAGTAATACATTTGTGGGCCAAAAATATGAACCCAAGTTACTTGGTAGGGGGAGAAACAATGGGAGGGTAGGGATGTGGAAGTCTCTTGCACAAGCAGTGGTGTCAGCATGGAGTGTCGATAGTTTCAAAAAACTATTAGATTTCACTTTACCTGTCATAGGTCATAAAGTTATGCCTCATATGTATATGTATTTTTCAACAGTCAAAAAAGATATAATGATAATGTAGATCATTTGTGCATAACAAATGCCTTTGCAAATGCAAATTACCTTCTTTATGCAGTGATGCCATTACTATGCTGTATGTAGCCTGTACAGAGAACAGCGCTGTGGGAGGGGCCAATTCACTAAGAGGTAGCTGCAGAAAACTACAGGAGTGGGCGGAGACCAGACCAGTCATCCTGCACAAGGAGAGAGAGCAGCAGTGACCAGTCTGTATTACAGGAAGTTCCTGCACAGAGGAGAAGTTTCACACTGGATTACTGCACAGATCTGGAAGAAATACACAAAGCACACAAAGGAAGAACACACGTTTCTTGTATATAGGCAATATTTTCTTTTGTCAGAGTTCAGCTTTAGCTTGGTTTGCTCTTTAACACTTACAGGTGTTTATTACCCCTCACAATGATCACAGTACTCTCTCTGACAATATCTGTATCTGGTTTTCTCTCAAGAAGGACAAAGCTATTTTTTTCAAGCCCAAGACTCACCATCTACTTTCTGGACTGAGATGCCAGCTAAGAGATGACAAAATCATGTAAATCCTGGTGCCTGTGCAGTTCTTGGCTGTGTTCCCAAATGTCTGACACATCATTCCCCTGCTGATGCCTCTCTTGTGAGTTGCTACAAAGTTACAATGTTGTAGTCTGATCACCTGGGAAGAAGAGACTGAGGAAATGCTTCCTCCTGCAGCAGACTGATGGTATTATCACCAGGAGGTAAAAGGCTGTTTTTTTTAATGATAAAAGATAGATATTAACCTGATGTTGTATATTGTGGCATGTTAGAAATGTAATGTTCATTTTAAATGCTGTCCTTACAGCAGGCACTTGTATAAAATGTTGGATGGATACTATACTGTTGATCAGGAGCAAAGACTGGAATGGTGCACATATAAAACAAATATAGTTTTATTAATACAATAAATAAAACCATCCAGAAGAAAAATGGTACAATTGATCCCCTCTCATGTTTTCTCTGCACCAGGAGCCCCAGACTTGGAGGACTCATGGATGCTGTACTGAGGATTTGGCAGTTAGTCCCTCTTGGATTACAGTGACATATTGTTACGATCTAAAGCCCCATGAGAGCCGATTATTATTACCCGTGAAGCCCTCATTTCATCAGCAATTACTGGGGAAAAAAGAGAAGTAATTTGGCCGGAATCAGAATAAGGCTTGAGGGAGGCTCTGCATAGCTACTGGAATATGATCGCGCAACTGATGACCCAATTAAATCATTAAAAGTTGTCTCCAGAAGTTGTGTTTGGGAAAATCGAGCCACTAAACAGAGGGGGGGGGGGGGGGGACAACATGTTGAATTAGCAAATTTTTTAAAGAGGACCTGTCATGCTTGCAACATTCAGAAACAATATTACTGAGGCACAAGCAAAAGCAGTGTTCAGTCTCCATATATATATATATATATATATATATATATATATATTATTATTATTATTATTATAATAATATAATTTTATTTATTTCATTAATTTAATTCAAAAAGTGAAACTCAATTTTATTCAGATGTGTTACACACCGAGTAATATTTTTCAATCGTTTGTCTTAATTTTGATGATTATGGCTTACAGCAAGTGAAAACCCCAAATTCAGTATTTCAGAAAATTAGATAATTACAGAAGACCAATATAAAAAAAAAAAAAGAAAAGGATTGGCTTACTGAAAAGTATTTCCACAGAATCTCTATAGGGGTTTAGGTGCGGCAAGCTTGCTGGCCAGTCAAGCACAGTGATACCATGATCAGTAAACCAGGTATTGGTACTTTTGGCAGTGTGGGCAGGTGCCAAGTCCTGCTGGAAAATAAAATCAGCATCTCCATAAAGCTGGTCAGCAGGGGGAAGAATGAAGTGCTCTAGAATTTCCTGGTAGAGGGCTGCGCTGACTTTGGACTTGATAAAACACAGTGGACCAACACCAGCAGATGACATACTTCCCCCTCTCAGTGTAGAGGCCCAAGGGGACAGATGCAGCATGGGACCGATGCTGCATCCACCTAGGTAAGTATAAATGGGGAGGGGGGGAGAATCCCATGCTTCTCTTTTAAAAACTCAGCATGTTTTGCAGTCTGTGTTTATAATGGACCAAAACTCTTTTAAAGTGGTGATTGGGTTGCAATTGCTTGGATTCTTTATAGCTGGCAAAGTTTATTTGTTATAATGGAACATTGAAAACCATTTGCTGCACACCAATACATACTATATTGGTGCTTGTTTTTTAATAAATATAGCTGGTTTCCACACATTGTTCATGGGAAGCTGTAGGTCATCCATTTACAGGTGCTGTATGCAGAGGTCCCATTACCAAACCTTAACCAATATAAAAGGTTTGCTTAAAGAATGTTAAAAGTGAGCATAATCCTTTTGGGCCCGCTTTCATGGGCATACGGCACTCTTCCTATTATTAATTTGTGATTTAAATCACATTAAGGCAATTACCTCAGTAATTTAAGGAACACTGGCCCTTTAGGAACGTTTTTTATTTGATTTTCGGTGGGAAAAGGTGCCCCATGTGACCTTTTATAATATTCTAGAATTGTGGGATGTATTATATAAACAGCTGTTTCTAGAGAGATTTCGAAAGTCGGTCAGCGTCAGCTCAACGGGCTCTCCACCCTCCCACCCTAGTTGCAAGGCACTTTATGTGGCTCTTTCATACTAGTGGACCAATTGGACCTGCCTGTCAGTTTTATTTATTTTTTAAATTATTTAATACAGAAGTAGACCAGCCAACAGTTTATGATCAGACATAGAAAATGTATAGTTTCACAAATACAATAAATGTGAATCCAAATAGTATTTCTATGTATAAATGTAGGTAAAGAAGAAAGGCTAGACTGTCTTACGAATTATAATTTCTGAATGAAATTAAAAAAGTATAGAAATACACCAATAAGCGTTGGAAAGAAAGGACTCAAAAGAGAAAGATGGAAGGTGGAAGAGAGAGAGAGGAGAAAAAAAAAGGGGGGGGGGGACTAGGGTTATGGGCGATATGTGCACCACAGAAGATAAGCTGGAGCATTAGGGCCTCAATCTCCAGATTGACCCCCCCAGAAGAGCTTTACCCTCGTCAGAAGCCACGTGGCAATGGAGGGAGGACTAGTACTCTTCCAGCACAGATAGATGCAGGCTTTGGCGGCATTAAACAAGACTTGGGACCGATTTCTTATATCGCTTAAGATGAATTTGTGTGCAATGGAGCAGGAAGAAGGCAGGATCCCCTGGTAACGGGAAGTCGGTAAATCTATTTGTGATATTTCGCACCTCTGACCAGTACTGCTGAAGTTTGGGACCTCTCCAAAAAATATGGAGCAGAGTTCCCGGTATCTCCCGGCATCTCCAACAGTGACCCGAGGTCTCCGGGAGATATTTGCAGAGGACCAATGGTGTGTAGTACCAGTGTGTTAGCAGCTTAAATTTGTTTCCTGCATGCGAGTACATATGGATGACTGTAGAGTAAGATGGGTGATATTCAGTCGTTGGTTGGGTGTAAAGGTTCTAGCAAGATCACTCTCCCATTTGATGAGGCCAGAAATTACAAAATTATCTAGTGGGGCAATAAGTAGTGCATACATCGTGGAAAGGGAGTGAGGGTTTCGTTCCGTGCAATATGATTCAAATATTGTTAATTGGCGACAGAAAAGTAATAGGGGGCTCAAAGACCTAAGGTAGTGTCGAAGTTGAAGTGCTTGCCAGAAATGTAATCTATATCCACCGTTTGGATTAATCAGAGTAGAGACCGAGGACCAAGCATCTGAACATAGGAAATAGGAGGCTTGAAAAGCTCCCATCTCATTACTTGGGAGGGAAGTCAGGGTTTCCCAAAATGGGGAACAGCGGTGATTGAAGGGAGGAAAGCTCAGGATTTCGGTACACTAAGAAGCAGACTCAGAGAATGGGGCCTATAGTGGGGTGTAACTTGAGAACAGTCGGTAGGGCCGTAAAACACCATGGTGCTCTATTCAGGGGTATAGGGCTGTAGGGCTCAATGGATGTTCACAGTTTAAGTTGCCTATGTCTACACCAGTCGACCAATCTTCTAAGATGGGCTGCTTGGTAATATTTGAGTGCATCTGGTGAAGCCACACCGCCATAACATTTAGGCAATGTCAGAAGGGGTCTACAGAGTCTTGGCCCATATAAACTTAGTGAGGAGTGCGTTAATTTGTCAGAAGAAGGAAATGGAAACAGGTATTTTAGTGCGGAGGACGTCCATTTAAAGTTAAAGTTGAGTTGTAGGGTTGAGCGCATCAAGGGGGGTACTCCCATGGCTTCTGATTTAGAAAAATGTATCTTTAGATTAGAAACAGCACCATACCGATCAAATTCCTCTAAGAGGCTAGGTAAGGAAATATGTGTGTTTTATAAAGGAAAAGAGCAGATTGTCTGCATAGGCTGAGACCTTATGGTTGAGTTCCCCTAACTGCAAGCCTGATATATTGGGATTGGATCGTATTCTGTTCAGGAAGGGCTCTAGAGATATGGAAAATAACAAGGGTGACAGGGGGCAGCCTTGGCAGGTACCATTAGATAAAGAAAACAGCTCTGAAAACACTCAGTTGGCTTTCACTGAAGCCTGTGGTGCCGAGTACACACTAGAGATCCATTGGAGCATTCGGGTGCCAAAGCCCATATTGCTCAGGACTCTGAACATGAAATTCCAGTTTACCCTGTCAAAGGCTTTCTCCGCATCTGTGCTAAAAAAAAAAAAAACAGGGAGAGTTTGTGTGTTTGGCTTGGTGGACCAGGTTAAGGACTTTGATAGTATTGTCCCTTGCCTCCCAGGAAGGGATTTGCCAACCTGATCTAGATGAACTAGTTGGGATAGTAAGGGGTTGAAGTTGGGAGGCAAGAAGTTTATTGAAAAGCTTCAGGTCCCTATTGAGTAGAGAGAGCGGCTTATAGCTGCCACAGGCAGAGGGATCCTTTCCTTCCTTTGGGATTACCGAGATATATGCTAGGAGTGCAGCTGGAGGGAAGGAAGCGGATTGTCCAAAACCGTTGAATAGCTTGAGCAGATGAGGGCCCAGTAATAGTAGCAGGGTTTTAAAGTATTGTGCGTTAAAACCGTGTGGGCCGGGTGCTTTCCCTGATTTAGTAGAGCTTACTGCTGCTTGTAATTCTTCCTTAGAGATAGGGGCTTCTAGGCTCTGTCTCTTCACCGAAGTGAGATGAGAAAGGTGGGCTGAAGAATGGTAAGTAGTGATGGAAGAGGGAGGTGTAGAAACAGGGGAGAGGGTTGTACAAGGAGGAACAGAATTCCCCAAATGAAGTGCAATATCTTTCAGTAAGAATAGTTTGCGACCATTAGTCTCCTGTATGTGGGGGATGTATGTCGCCCTACAGTGTGCTCTAAGGGCTTTTGCTAGCAGTTTACCGCATTTATCTCCAGATTCGTAAGACAATTTCTGACATGATTGCAAAGCAGCTTTTGCTTTGAATCATAATAGATCGGAGACTTGGCGGCAAAGGTGGGCAAGTTCTTGTCCCAACGAGGGGTCGGTTGACTTTGGGTTGTGGTTTGACGGCCTGTATGGCAGCTAACAACTTTGTTAGTTGTGCCTCCCTTTCTCTCTTAATGCGGGATCCATGTTTGATCAATATTCTACGAATAACCGCCTTGTGGGCCTCCCATACCATGCCGGGGTCACTGTCTAGGGTGTCATTTGTCTGGAAGTACACTAAGTTCCCAAGTAACACCTGCCAGGACCCCAGGAATCTGTAGCAGGCTCTCATTTAAGCGCCATCTCCGCTCGGAGGTGTGGGCCGAGCCACCCAGTTGACAGGCGTAACGTGATTAGTGCATGATCTGACCAGGTTATATGGCCTAAAGAAACATCTAGTACGGAAGAGAGGAGTCGGTGTGGGCCCAGGAAGAGATCAATACAGGAATACAGTTGGTGTGAGAAGAAAGTATATTTGCGTTTCCCTGCATGGAAGATGCGCCAGTCATCAACCAATTGTAGATCGTGTAATGTTTGCAGGATATGCTTCCTGGAGCAGAGAGGAACCGAGGAATGCACCAGTGGAGGTGTACAATTTAGGTTCTAGAGGAACATTACAGTCCCCTCCAAGGATCAAACTGCCTTCCGCAAACTCCATGAGTTTTACAAAGAAAAGAATATTGATGAGCATTCAGAGCATATATGGTAGCCCACGTCACTTTAGTGCCACCAATATGGCCCTTGAAGAGTAGATACCGACCACCGGGTATCAGGTATTTTTATTTTCTATATTATTTAGTTGTATCCGGTAGGAGGGAGGGAGTATGTGTGTCCTGCATTCCCATGTCATTTAAAAAATGTACACTATGGTGTACTTTTATGAACGGGTGAATTTTTTTCTCTGTTGGCTTTTCTACAGTTCTCCGGGGAAAATGATCACATCTGGCACCCATTTTATGAATGGGAGAACTTCAGTTCGCCCAGGGTGATCAGAGGAGAACGGTTTTCTCGGAGATCTGTGTAGAAGTCAATGGGGCTCTGTAATCTCGTGAGACAAAGCGAGATTACAGTAGTATGAAAATCCCTGGCGTGCTTTAACAAGCAGTGATAAATTATCACTGCTGAGTACACGAGGTTAATAAATAATAGTCCCCTTACATAAATATATATATATATATACACTGAATACACACACACATACATTGTATATATATATATATACACATTAAATATATATCTACATGTATGTGTGTATATATATATACATGTATATATATACATAAATATGGCAGGGGGACATGATTACTGTGTTGGGGGGTCTGAACGAGGAAGAAGGAAGTCCATAATCTTCCTTTTTCCCCCTTCAGTTCTCCCCCGATTCTGTCTTCACTCCCCGCTTCACAAGCTCCAGGCTGGTGAACCCGGGAATGTGAATTCTGACCCAGATCGCCAGTGAAGTGTGGGGATCGCAGCTTCATAGCCTGGCTGTTTCTGTGTCTGTCAATGGCAGATTCCCGTGTGAAGAGATGATCAGCGGAGAATATGTTCTCCTGCGATCATTTCTGTTTCATAAACTGAGAATGATCGGAAATGAGCAGTGATCAGCAGGATCACTGGTCATCTCCGTTTCATAAAAGGACACCTATAAGCGCAGAGCACCATAACCCAAGATTACAAAAAATATCCACAACCCTCATCGAACATCCTCTTGATTTCCAGCTCATTGGGCATTGGAGGAGAATGTGACTCTGCCGACCTATTTTGAATTATTGCACCAAAGTAGACATCCTACTTATCTCTCTCCCATTGGCGACACTGCTGAACACTGTTCTGATGAAGGGAATTTGCTGAATAAAGTCTTGTCAGAAATGAATACTTCCTAAAGTGTCCATCTCCTGGTGCCATGCTTCACTAAGTGGTTCCTCCCATCAAGCTCCATGTCATTACCGAAAAAAACCATTGACACAAAAAGGAACCAATGAACCAAAAATTAAACACCCCTAAAAGCAAAGATACTTTGGATGTCAATTTCTTAGTTAGAGCAGCATGCATTGGCACAGGCAGTGGGAGTGGTATTTACTATTTTCTTTGCAAGCACATCTTTCATTAGCAGTTTCATTTAAGTGAGTTGCTTAAAAAAAACATAAGAAAATTTGACTTTAAAATTTTAAATGAAACGGATGTACCTGAAAAAACCAATGCAAGCACAGGGAGAGTTTTGTAGAAAGTAGGATTGAGAATGGAATTTAAATTGATGACCCCAGTGCTGCATGACAAAAGTGCTAAACAATAAGCAATGGTGGTGCCAGACAATGAGTTCACACTAGTGCAAGGATGCTGCTGCAGCTGCTTTTGAGGTACCACGGTTTTCCCTGGGAGGAAAGTTGAAGGTTGAAAAAAAAAAAAAAACTGAAATCTCTTTCCAAATCACATCACAATCACATGTACATGCCATTTTTGTGCATTTCCATTGAATTCTATGGGGCCAAAATTGAGCTGGAGGCACTATGAAAAAGTACAGGAACCTTTTCCAAATTGCTCAGACACACTGAAGTGAACGGCCACCATTGAAAACAATGTGATTTTCATTGCGATTCTGTGCAACTCAAAACGCATCTGATATCACACTATTCTAAAGATTTACATTTTATAAATGTTTCAGTTTTATGTTTTGATTTTTCAAAGTGCAAATTTGAATTTTAAATGACTCCAATGTAATCATTTCATTTGCTAGGGTTATGAATGGAAATGCCTCTGTGTTGATCTTATTGCTATTTTTACTGCTACTATGAATGGCAGATGGTGCCCGAACTTCTAGGAGCCACAGAAACCCTTACGCCCAATAATATGCGACTTATCAGGGTGTTTCCGTCTTCGTGTGTATTCAGGAATCATGCCACGCCCATATGGCTGGTTTAGAACCTTTTCCATCCCAGAATAAACTTTTTTTTATTGCAGGTTATCTGACTTATTGTATTTAATTAGAGAAAATGACAATGTGGACCTACCCATAGTAACAAATTAGAATTCAGTCTTTACTCATGTGTTTAGTAAAAATCTATTGTATGTTACAGCAGACAAAAAAGAAAGAAAATGATTAGCTGCTTTTTTGTTTTTTATGGACTATAGGTTAATATTGGTCATATATTCATTAAAGTCCTCATCTGGGGGTGCAAAATGTTGAGAGGCAGCAAGTCTTTATTTTTTCATTTAAAAAAGACCATTCTGGGCTAGGTGAACATGTCCAAGGGGACCCCTGTACTGCCAATTCCCTCGAAATGCTCCTTCCATTGCAGCCGGCAAATAAATGCCTGGTATCTGCCAACACCTGGCACTAGAGGAAGGGTTGGTGTCATTCATTCCATCATGTGATAATGCTCAGGGCAGGTGATTGGCTACTAGACCCGAGCATTGTGATTTGTAAGGAGTCACATGCTCCCTTATACCCAGAAGATTAAAGTATTGTTGGGAGCTAATGTAGTAAACTTTAGAAGAGCTCTGGCAAGATTAGTGGATCAGTGGCAAAGTGACAGTGTCTCTCAGTGTGCAAGAAGAATTTAGGGTATGGCCTTACTAAGTTTTCATGCATATAAAAATAACATAAAAGAACCCTTTCTGACTTAAGCACTTCCCCTCTAGAGCAATTTTTTTATTTTATATGCAGGTTAAAATCAGCGTCTTTGGCTATAAAATTTACACAACTGTTTATGAAATCGAAATTTTTATGAAAAATTCACTTTAGTGCACACAAACCCAATTTAAACCCCATTGTTAATACAAAATAAAATCTGAGGTAGCGTCAAGTTAATAGATACTAAATATGTCAAGCCTCAAAACTGTGTACGCCCACAAAATGGCAAAAAATGACTGTACCCAAAATTATCAATAGGTGACACTTGAAATGCCATTACAGCTCACCACTTAACAGATAACCATAAGTGAGGGTACCGAGAAGTATTGCTCTCATTCTGACATGCAGGGCAATATCATGTATCAAACGTGTGGCGCAATCCTTTACATACCAGTGTTTTGTTTATGCAAAAGAACAGTAAAAGAGATTGGGTGGCTCTAGGAGTATTCAACCATGGATCCAGACTAAGACAGAAAAATTCTCAGGGATTTCATCTCTCCTAAGCAAAATTTCAACAGTAGAAACTGCTCATAAAGAAAACCCTACACCTGACAATTTGATCGCACATTACTAAACCAACATACTCTGAGGCTAAAGGATAAGACTTGTGCTCTGTTTTACCAGCAGGCCAACAAATTAGGATGCCTCCTTGCGAGAGCACTACACCAGACTCCCCTTAACCTCTACACCAAGTATTTCAATACCCTCTGGTAAAACAACACATGAGCCAAAGAACATATCCAAAGCATTCCATACCTTTTATTCGAATCTATACAATATCCCCAATAATATTCAGACATGGACACAATAGATTTTCTTTAAAACATGTCCTTGATATGCCCCTACCTACAATACCTATTAAACTCACAGAAGACCTGTAACAAAATTTCCCAACAGAGGAAATTCAGGGGGCCATCTCCTCTCTGATTCCCGGAAAAAGCCAGGGACTGAATGAATTTACACCACACTTTTACAAAACTTTTTCAGAAGCTCTCTCCCCCATTCTGAGGAAGACCTGTAACTCAATCACAACATCTCAGCTTTTCGCTCCACAAGGGATGGAAGCACATTCTGCATTTCCATCATACCCAAACCCAATAAACCTGATTTGTGGCAATTATTGCCAAATCTCTCTTACCAACATACATTTACGTCTCTACTCCAAAATTATTACAACTAAACTCACTACTATCATTTCTGCCAATATACTTTAAGATTAAGCCAGCTTCACCCTGGTCCAAATACTCTGAAAACCCTCACCCTCTTAGAGTATGCTCAGAAACACTCCATCCCATTCTATCATCTTTCTAATGACTCAGAGAAGGTATTTGACAGGGTGGGATGGTGCTTCCTGGAAGAGATGTTGAAACAGCTGGGGGTCGACCCCCATCTTTTACAAAGAATCATGGCTTTATATTAAAAGCCAAGTGCAAGTGTACAAATGGATGGCATACTTTCTGACTCTATATAATTATGAATGGTACCCGACAAGGAAGCCCTCTGCCCCCTATTCTATACGCACTAATAATGAAAGAGCTTAACTTCGGCCATTCATACTAACCCCAATATTCAAGGCATTACGGTTAAAAGGACACAAATATAAAATGTCAGTCTACGCAGACAACCTCTTATTATATTTTACTAACTCACTGTTGATAATCTCCAAATTAATGAAAGAATTTGATTAGTTTGGTGCCCCGAGTAATTTCGAAGTCAATTATGTTAAGACTGAAGTTCTTAATATTTCATTATCTGTTCAAGCTCAAAAGTATCTCCAACAAACTTTTCCTTTTAAATGAAAACTTACAGCCATTAAATACTTGGGAATCTATTTTCCTCACAACCCATCCAAACTACTAGAACTATACTATTCCCGATATTTCAAAATGTTCTACAACTATTTAAAACCTACGATAAATCTATTTTCTCCTAGCTAGGCAGAATCAACATAGTAAAGATGAATATATTGCCTAAATTGCTCTATGTCTTACAAGCAGTTCCACTACCTCCCCTATCCACTCCCCTAGTTCAACTGAGGAAAGCATTGAGGGATTTCATATTTGCATTAGAATATCCATACCTGTTAAACCCAAGCACGCTGGAGGCCTTGTCCTCCCAGACTTTCTTTAATATATATATACAAGCTGACTCCATCACCAGAATAGTGGACTGATTCCACAATGCAAACAGTGGGTGACCCTGGGGGAGGATTTCATATCAACTATGAAGGTCTGGGACACTCTCCTTCATAAACAGGTTCTCTCTACACAGATGAATTCCATGACACCTCGGTTTCCTAAATCGGAATCCCAACCGGAATTACACTCCCAAACCTTCCTCTCCTGGAACATTACTGATAACACTAGCCTTGACCAGCCTTTGGTAAAGGGTAAACTCCCACTTCTGAGCTCTGTGACTCATACAATGCTCCAGGGAGGCTTTAGTTGGTTGCATTATCCCCAACTCCGGCAGTATATCCATTCTTGGTTTCTCCTTTCCACAGATCTCTGGCAGATTTTGAACAATTATGATTACAGGATCAAAGACCGACCCATGTCCTATCTAACAAAAAAAAAAAAAAAAAAACAAGAGAACAATAAAAACAAAGATTATACCTAAATGTACAGTAACTTCCTCAAGGTGAGGTTAACTGCAATTATCTGCTAGCCACCTGTATTACAACTTAGCTGTACAACCTCTATATGACCACATGGATAGATAATCTTCTAACTTATACAGGTGGCCAGCTATAGGACAATCAGTAAAACCGTAAGATGTTCATGCCAATGTAGCCACACAACATGAAAGTAAGTGTCCTTTGATATTACACTATCTCCTTCAAAAAGACTGTTTGATGCCTCATGTACAAAACTAAACCCAAGATTCACAAAAATCCCAACTACAGACACTGGAATCAAATCATTCCGGTTAAAACATTTTTCATAGCATACACAATCCATTCATGGGATGATTCTTGGGGTCCTATTGAACTATATTGTATTGCACCTGCACATACAGTAGGTAAGAGATACAATGAGATTGCAGTGGGAGAGTACCATGCCTGTACCATGCCTGCAGCCTCTGACATCTCCTGTATCATATCCGCCGCCTCTGACATCTCCTGTACCATGTCCGCACAGCCTCTGACCATCTCCTGTACCATGTCCGTAGCCTCTGAATCTGCTGTACCATGTCCACAGCCCCTGCATTTCCTGTACCATGCCGGCAGCTTCTGCATCTCCTGTACTATGTCTGTAGCCTCTGCATCTCCTTTATCATGTCCGCAGCCCCTGCATCTCCTGTACCATGTCCGCAGCCCCTGCATCTCTTGTACCGTGCCCACAGTCTCTGACATCTCCTGTACCGTGTCCACACAGCCCAATGATTACTTCCTGTACCATGTCTGCACTTTTACCACTTTAACCAGAATATACATCTATAGCCCCATGTGCTTTCATATCGGTCTTATCTATATATAATACACTCTTCAAATGTGCTTTAAAATGCATGGTTTTCCCTTTCCCCACAAGAAAATAATGAGGTTATGCAGGTGAGCTGGTATAATAATGCAATGGGGCTGGTATGAAATTATTTCCAGGGCTGAACTTTATTTGCAGTCCGGCCTTGAAGTGGATCAGAGTAGGAAAGGGTTACAAGCATCAGATTTGTATTGCAAAATTGATCTGAATGGCTGCTATTTTAACATTGTTGAATTTAGTACACACATGCACTGTGGGGGAGATTTACTAAAACTGGAGCACACAGAATCTAGCGCAGATGTGCATAGTACCCAATCAGCTTCTAACTTCAGCTTGTTCAATTAAGCTTTGACAATAAAACCCAGAAGTGAATTGGTTACTATGCAGAGCTGCACACGATTCTGTGTGAACCAATGTTAGTAAATCTCCCCTGTGGGTCTTAATCTGCCTTTTAGTGAATTTTATAGATGCTCAGATATTTTTAGGGTGGGAAAAAACATGCTGTTGAAGAGATACCTTACTGTAGTAGTGTTACTCTATATGTATTTGCAAATGCCACAGACCTGAGATAATTTAAACTTGAACTTCAGCCTTCCTTTTAGTCTTGCGCAGTTGTACAGGCTCCCCCCCTGTACTGAAATTACTTACTCTGATTTCACTACACATTGTAAGCTTCTTATAATCTACATTAGAAACTGAAGCAAGCCACAAAGCGCCCCCCTCATTTTCTGGCTGGGGGACATCCAGCATCATCCATCTCTTTTCTCCCCAGTCTGATTGTCTCTTGCCAGCATTTTTATTCATTGGATTTCAGTTTGTTCAACCATGGAGGCTCACCATCATATGTGGGGTTACCTGGGGCAGTCTGTATATGATTTTTTCCTGCGTAGAAATGCCCACTTCTTCACAATTATACCTCTCCATAAAAAGGTTTGTTCACGTTTGCATGACTCCTCTCAAAGTTTAGCCCACTTCCATTAGGTCTAGCAGTTTGAAAGGAGAACTGAGGCTTGGCACTGTGATGTTTTCAGGAGGCTATGTACAGCTCCCTGCCAGCCCCTTCCACCAGCCATAATCTGCCTGCATTGCACAGAGAAGCACAAAGATCTAGCAATGAAGGCATCTAATAAAAACATAAATGTTGCATTTAAAAATGCCATTAGCATGTTGGTGATGGAGGACAGAGGAATCAGGAAAGGGCAGAATAAACATCAATTTCTCCCCTCACGCCAGGGTACCAGGTGGAATCCTAGACTCTGACCTGCCCTTTCAGCCCCAAATCCAATCATTGTCAGAAGCTTGAAGACGTCACCTCTGTGACTTCTCTAAAATGTGGCCCTTTTCAACAAATGAAACCACCAAGCTACTCATTAACGCTTGTTATCTTTTGCCTTGACTATTGCAAATCCCTTCTCATAGGCCTCCTCCTCTTCAGTCTATCATGCTGCTGCCAGACTCATCTACCTTACCAACTGCTCAGTGTCTGCCACTCCTCTCTGCCAATCCCTCTACTGGCCCATCAAATCAATCACCCAACAAATAAATTCAAATTCTAACAACAACATACAAAGCCATTCACAACTCTGCCCCAAGCTAGATCACCCAAATCGTCCCCTCTGCTCCTCTCAAGACCTCCTGCTCCCAAGCTTGTCTCCAGGACTTCTCCAGAGCCTCTCCCATCCTCTTGAACTCTCTACCTCAATGTGTCCAGCTATCTCCTACTCTGGCTGCTTTTAGGCAATCTCTGACAACTCATCTATTCACAGAAGCCTATCTATCACACCTCCAAATAATCTTTTATCACTTCCATTAGCTCAACTCCCAGTGTTACAAACTTTTGTACCACTTGCCCCACCCTATTAGATTGTAGGCTCTAATGAGCAGGGCCTTCTTAATCATCCTGTATTTTATTGTATTATAACTGTAATGTCTCTCTTTTATATTGTAAAACACTGCGTAAACTGTTGGATATATATAGATCCTGTATAATAATAAAAAATATAAACACCGGCTTTAAAAATAAACCATTATTTCCAATAAGCAATGCATGATGAGAGATGTTAGCATAAAGACAAAGTGAGAGCAGTATTTACAAGTACATACCGTTGGAGCGATGGATACACGTATGTTGGTTGTCACTAAGAAAGAAGCCATCTTTACACTGGCATTCGTAGCTGCCCATCGTATTGACACAAATTTGCTGACAGCCACCATTATTATCCAAACATTCATCCACATCTGAGGGAGTGAGAGGAAATAAATATATTTAAAATTACTTTTCAATATGGGATGGTACATAGCAGTCAAAGCAATAACCGGTGAAACGCATTGTAATATAGAGCTAAAAAAAAAAAAAAAAAAACGAGGCAAATTGCATGTTATGGTTTGAAAAGCTGTGAGAATTAATATTGGTGATCCAATGCTATTAATGGTGCACTTTTTTTCAACTGCTTCTGAAATTCTCAGAGCCAGAATTATGTGACCAGGAGATGGAGTACTGCCAAGAAGCTTACAGGAACGAAGACAACTTTATACCAGAAAGACAGTGAAGTTCCGTTTACTGTCGCACCAAAATCCAGCCTCAAGCTGGCAGCTCCATTTTACGTGTTACACCCCAAAATGGGCAATCACATCGTGGGGATTTAACCCACAGGAGTGAAATGCAAAAGCAGGGGGGAAACTAGTGATGAGCAGAGCAATTTTGGCAAAAACGGATGTTCATGCAAAATTTACAACTTTTCTTAATTGCATACTCTCAATTTTGCTCATTGTGTGCTTTGGTGAAATTTGCTAAAAAATAAAAAAAGAAACATAATTTTTCCTTTTTTAATAGGCATTTTTGTTTTGTTTTTTATAAATGTTGGATTTATTTGTGTTTTTTCATGCATTTTATTATTTTTTGAGTACTGTAACTTTCAGTTTAGTTTTTTTATTTTTATTTTAATTGCTTTTGCAGTTTTTTTCTGTAAAAAAAAATTGTGAAATAAGGCTAATATGATACAACCTCAAAATGAATTAGGTCCATAATAGCTAAAATGAGCTTCTGTAGCCTTCTAGGTCCCTTTGAGATCCTCTGCACTCCTAAAACCCACTTAATTTCACTTTCTTAATTGATGCAAATGCATTTACCAAAAACTTGACAATTTTTACAGAAATTATAAAAGCTGACAAACTAGTAAGCAAAAACTTCACATGTGCATTTTCATTCCTTTTCTGGTGATACTGCCTCCTTTGTTCATAGTGAAAAGCCTGTTAAATTGGATTGTAAAGTGTGATAAAGATCTTATATGAGGGGAAAACTAAGAATTTCCAATGTTAGCAAACAGGCAATATTTTCTAAAGGATACCTTGTATAAAGATGGCTCACTTCACTGCTTGAGGTCAATGGCATATTGATAAACTGAGCTGCACCTGCCCCTGCTGTACAGTTTGGGTGTTTATCAAATCAATAAGCCAGCGTTCAGCCTTGGTATAAAGGTATCAGTGCCGTCTTTAACACAGGGCAGGCAGCTGCCCAGAGCCTAGTTTTTGTTGTGGGGCCCAAAGCAGTTGCCCCTTAAGCCTGCAGTGAAAAAATTGGATTTCTGTTTTACCGTAAAATCCTGTTCTCTTATCTTCATTGACGGACAAAGCTCCAGAAACTTCTTGACCATTGGGTTATGCTGCCCCCTACAGGAGTAGGACACTAGGCAGGAAAAAAACTTTACCATGCCTATGGGGCAGTCCCAGGGGGGTATACTCCCACTTCCTGTTGTAGGCATTCAGTTCTGTTGCAAGCAGTGCCAGAAGAAAAATAACCCAACTCAATAGAGGGGTGGGTGCTGTGTATGTCAATGAACATAATAGAAAAGGATTTACCGTAAGACTAAAATCCAATTTTCGCTTTCATTCACTGACGGACACAGCTCCAGAATCTTCTTGACCATTGGGATGTCCCAAAGCAGTGTCAAATATGAGGGGTGGTAAGAAACACAGCAGAAAAAATTTGCAAAGGCTAAACCTAGCCAACAAGGTAACATGGAGCTCAACCAGGAACAACTGGAGCTCACTTGAAAACAACACACCCTCAGAGAGGACCAAGTCCTCTCAAACAGCGGCCTGCAAAACCTTGCGGTCAATGCATTACCTGCAAGTGCCAGCACATCTACTTTATAAAATTTTGTGAAAGTGTGCACAGACGACCAAGTGGCCGCCTTGCAAACCTGCATCACTGATGCCTGATGGCAGAAGGCCCAGGAGGCACTAAGATACTGCGTAGAATGCGCCTTAACAGGAAAAGAAGGAACCTGACTCTTGATTGAATAGGCCTGCACTACCTTCTGCCTGATCCATCTGCAAATGGTTGCAGCAGACGCGACCAACCCCTTGCGAGGTCCATCCGTAAGGACAAAAAGTGAGTCTGATTTCCTAAACGACTCAGTTGCCGCCAGGTAAACCCTTATCGCCCAAACCACATCCAGAGAATGCAAGACAATCTCCTTAGGATGCTTAGGCTCAGGACACAGGGAAGGCAACACAATGTCTTCATTCAGATGGAAACCAGAGACAACCTTAGGAAGGAATGACTGACAAGGGCGAAGCACCACTTTAGCTCTGTGAACCACCAAATAAGGTGAACGACAAGACAAAGCTGCCAGCACGGACACCCTGTGGAGACCGCAAAGGGGGAGACACGTGGCGAACCCCCTGAACAAAGTTTGAAAGCAAGGAATGCTTAGCCAAAGGACGTTGAAAAAAAATTACCAAGGTTGAAACCTGGCCCTTGATGGTACCCAAGGCGGGGCAATGTTCCACAGCTCTTTGGAGTAACCCACAAATTCGAGCCACCAAAAAGGAATGGGGAGAAACCCCCAGGGACTCACACCACGCAATGTACAACTTCCAGACGCGATGGTAAATCTTTCTAGAGGTCGATTTTCTAGCCTTTAACAGCGTGGGAATCACCGAGTCAGACAACCCCCTATCCTCAAGCACCTGGCTTTCAACAGCCAAACCATTAAAGCCAGCAACTATGAAGGAGGATGGAAGATCGGCCCTTGGGCCAACAGGTCTTCTCTGAGAGGGAATCACCAAGGGACATCAGCAACCAGCCATACCAGATCCGAGTACCAAGACCAGCGAGGCCAGTCTGGGGTCACAAGAATGACCAGAATTCCTTCTGCCTCGATCCTTCGCAGAAGTCTTGGCAGAATTTTGAGAGGGGAGAAAGGTGTATATCAGAGATACTGGCCCCAAGAAGTCACCAGTGCGCCTGTGGCATCGACTAGAGAATCCAGACACCTTGTCATGAATCTCTGCACCTTCCTATTGAGGCCAGAGTCCACTAGGTCCACCTCGGGAGTATCCCACTGGATACACAGCTGATGAAACACCTCGGCATGAAGTGACCGTTCTCCTTGGTCCAAGGCCTGCCAATTGTCCACCCCTGGAATATACACAGCAGAGAGAGCTGGAATGAAATGTTCCACCCACCTTAGAATGCTGGCTACTTCCTGAGCCACTAGAAAAAACTTTTTGTGCCCCCTTTGTGACTGGCATACGCCACGGCCGTGGCATTGTCCGATTGAATCCGTACCGGACACCCCTGAAGACGAACCGTCCAATAGGCCAGACAAAGTCTGATCGCCTGAAGTTCCAGTACATTGATCGGTACCCTCTGAACACAGTCCATGCCCAAAACAACTCCCCCACCTGGACAGGCTGGTATCCATGGTGACCACCCTCCAGTGCAGGGGAAGGAAGGATTTTCCTTGTCAAAGACTTGGAGAGCAAAGCCACGAAATAAGGGACCCTCTTGTACCCCGGCTCAACAGGATCAGATTGTCTAGAGACTGTGGATTCTTGTCCCACTTGGCAAGAATCTCTCTCTGCAGAGGTCTCATGTGGAACTGTGCAAACGGAATCGCCTCCAAGGTAGACACCATCAGGCCCAGCACCCGCATGCAAGTCCTGAGAGACGACTGACTGCTGGACAAAAGAAGGCAAATTGCTTCTGGAGCTTATCCAGAGGGAGAAACATGAGTTCAGAGTCATACCCAGATAGAACAACTTGGTGGAGTCCACCCAAACTCCTGCAGAGTCCACCCAAACTCCTGCAGAGTCCACCCAAACTCCTGCAGAGTCCGCACAGTGATGTCCGGGTTGTCCTGTATAGCAGTCGAAGACTCTGCTTTTAGAAGATTGTCCAGGTACCCCAGCACTGCAATCCCCCATTGTCGCAACAATGCTAACACCGGGGCTAACACTTTTGTGAACGCTCGAGGAGCTGAGGCGAGACCAAAGGGTAATGCCACAAATTTCTCCGCTTTGCTGTGGGCAAAGAGCATTATAAAGTGCTGATATCCAACATATATCGGAATATGAAGGTAAGCGTCCTTGGTATTCCTTGGATTTGAGATCCAGGATTGGACGAACTTTGCCTTCCTTCCTGGGAACTGTAAACAGGTTGAAATAAAAACCCCCGAAAACGTTCAGAGTTTGGAACCGATACAATCAATCCTTGCAGTAGCAAATCTTGTACCGCCCCGAAGAGAGACAACACAATCTGTCTAGGGACAAACGTAGGTTGGAAGGGAAAAAACCTCTCTGGAGGATAAGACTGAAATTAGATCTTGGAGCCGCACCGAATCAGCATGCGTACCCACCTGTCTTGAATCAGTGAGGTCCATGGCTCCAGGAAAAAAACAAAGACGTCCCACCACCCCAGACATGGGTGAGGGCGCCCATTCAGGCAGAAGAGGGCTTGTCTGCAGGTTTGGATGGACCTGCTCTTGGCTTACCAGGCCAGGGCCTCTTGGAACCTCTGGAAGCGTTCCAAACGGATTTGGATTCTTTTTCTTGAGACACTGAAGAACGGCAAAAACCGCTTATAAGCCGAGAGAAAAGGACCACGTCTGCGTCGTGACTCTCTGCCCCTGGGAAGCCTGTGGGAGGAGAGTACTCTTCCCTCCTGTGACTCCCTTAATGATTTAATCCAGGGAAGACCTAAACAGGCGATTCCCCACAAAGGGGAGATCCGCTAAGGTCTTCTTGGAAGCTTGGTCCGCAGACCAGCATTTCAGCCGTATTATGCGCTGAAGGACCACTGCTGTCACAGACAGCCTAGAAAACTTAGGGAGCCACAGAGAGCCAACTGATCCACCAGCTCCGCAAAGGCAGGGGGAAGCTGTTACCCCTGCAGATCCTGGTGCTAAAGCTTATCCCACTCCGTCAAGGTCTGGGACACCAAGGCAATGGCGAACACTGGCCAAAGGACTGAACTGGCCATAGTAAACATGTGCCATACCAAGGTCTCCACCTTCCTATCGAAAGGATCTTTAAAAGCCAGAGACTCCTCCACTGGAATCAGGGTGGAAATGTTCAGCCTGGAAACTGGGGAATTCACCACAGGTGGGACTCTTCAAAAGGGGTACCTTCTAGCGAAACGCTTTGGAACTATCACGTTGCATTTAACACTACTGATTCACAACAATTTTGTCAAAATAGCCAGGAAAAGGAAACTTTTGCCGCATTTGAGGATTTTTGGGTACCGAGGGTGACCAGCGCCTCAAACGCAGCCGCATCCTCCATTTTTTAAAGTTACCCGCACTAATACAACCAGTGCCTCCAGCAGAGCTTTTTCATGTGCGCCTGTAGTGGAAGAGGAATCATCCTCACTATCAGAGCAATCAGGGTGTGTGGACTTAGACCCAGCAGGGTGACTCGCGTCCGCAGCGGCCAGATCAGAATCATAATCTGAGGAGACAGAGGATGTAGGTAAGGGCAGTGGATGCTTTTTGGTGGTTCTTTTTTGCAGGACCTAATCAACCTTGGACAGTAATGACTCCAGAGCCGCCACCATTGCAGACAGGGTGGACTGGGACTCAGAACGGCCAGCAGCCTCTAAAATGGGATTAGGGGGTGTTATTTGCTCCAGGGACTCCATGTTAACAGGGGAACCACACAGGCAAGCTAGAAAAAAAAAAACAATGCTAAGTAACCCCTGCACTAGCAGCACTAGAAGTCCATTCACAGCAGGATCACTGCTATAGCAGAGAGAGGGAGATCCGCTTAGGGCACCCCCAATAACTCACCACCTCCGGTCAGCACAGAGAAGAGCACTGAATGCTACAGACCATGCAGTGATCAGAGAGAAAGGAAGTCCAGGAGTCAGCACCAGAGGTCCACCGCCACAGTCACAACCCACAAGGCTCCAAAAACATGGCCGCCGCTTTATTCAATGGGAAACCACCAAGAAAATGGCCTCCGAACTACACAAATATGGCCGCCGTATATACAGCTAGCCACCCACGTTAAAATTGCGGCTACACGCGGCGACCACCCGGCTCCCATTACCCGCAGGAGACACCAAGGTACATTTTCACAGTAAAGGGAGGCCCTGGCAAGAGCCCTCACCAGGACTCCCCCTTAAACTGTGCATTCGGCTACCGGCGGCATTTCTTCCCCGGCCCCCATCGCCCGCTCGACACTCCACAGGCGATCCTGGACAGCTATGGTCACCCCCCGGGGGGGAGCTAAGCGTGGGTAGATTGGGGGTGATCGACAGGGGACCCCGACATTCGGGGGACGCTGTGTGGGAATGTGGGGAACCCGAGGATTCGACCGCCCAAGGGAGGGGCCCACGTCCACCCGATTAGGCCACCAGGGGAGGGGGGGACACAACTTATTATACCATGGAACCGGGTGAGCACCACTCCAGGCAGACCACCTCTCTATCAGAATGGGGGTGCTACGGGCCAGGACCAGGCCCTATACGCGCTCATGAGAGACATTTAACTCGCAGGCCAGCCCTCGTCCAGTGGGGCTATGTCGCGACCGACCTAGCGCGGAGCTGAGGTCTGCATGCGCTCGCTGGCCGGACTGGGGAGCTGGTAAGGATCTATAATATCCAGTCCATCGCCCAGTCCAGCAGTTGATTGTGGATTTCACAGAACCAGAAAACAGCAAATGAGGAAAAAAAATCAGTTTAAAAAAGAAAAAACGCTAAGACCAGAGATGCCAGCAAGGGAACTAGGTCCCTTCTCCTGACTAGGCAGAAAAAAACTGAATGCCTAAAGCAGGAAGATGGAGTATATCCCCTGGGACTACCCCATAGGTGTGGTAAAGTTTTTACCTGTCTAGTGTCCTACTCCTGTAGGGGGCAGCATAACCCAAGATGACTCTGGAGCTGTGTCCGTCAATGAACAATAGAGAAAATGGGATTTTTTACTCAAAATCAATTTCTCTGATGTTTATTGATGGACACAGCTCCTGATTCTTCTTAACCATTGGGTTATACTGACCCCTACAGGAGTAGGACACTAGGCAGGAAAAATCTTGACTATGCCTATGGGCGAACACTAGTCTCAAAATTGAACCGGTCACAGTGAAAAGATGGCGGATCAGAGACTCAGCTTTCCTGTCTACAGGGTCTTTAAAAGACAGAGCGTCCTCCAATGGTAGCAGAGTGACCTTATTTAGACTGGAAACCTGAGAATCCACTGCTAGTGGGACTGCCAGTTTCTTTAAGAAGGACTCCTCAAAGGGATACCTCCTAGCGAAGCGCTTAGGTATCCCAACCATATGTTTCGGGGAACCCCACTAACTAGCGAAAATTTTGTCAAAATAGACAGGGAAGGGGAGCTCTGCGGGTACCAAATTGCACCCGGGTGGCTGACGCAGCATTAGCTGTGTCCTCCATTTTTAAAGTTCCCGCACTGATAGAATCAGTGCCTCCATAAGTGCCTTTTCTTGCGCAGATGTAGTGGAAGAGGACTCGTCCTCGCTGTCTAAGCACGAGTGCTTAGACAGCGAGGACGTGCGTGGACGCAGACCCCGTCGGTTTACTCATGTTTGCGGCCATGTCAGCCTCAGAATTGGAGGACGCAGAGGAAGCAGGTGAAGGCGGAGGGTGCTTTTTACCATGTCTCTTCTGAAGGGCCATATCCACTTTAGACACCAGTGACTGCAGGACTGCCGCCATGGCCGCCAGGGCGGATGGAGATTCAGAGGGTCCCGCAGCTTCTGAGAGTGGGTCATGTGGTGACACTTGCTCTGGGGGCTCCATAGAAAAACCTGGGGACCACTAAGTGTTTGTACAAAAATTTTTTAAAAACACTGAAATTCCACCACTGCTGTACCAATGGTACTACAGGTCCCATCACACTGCTACAGCAGGAGGAGGAAATATACAACCCCAGGGATTCCCCACCACCGCTCACAGGGAGAGAGAGAAGCGCCAAACTGCTTGCTCCATGCGGGAGGAGAGGCGATTAAAGGGAAGGAATTCACTGAATAAGGATTAAGGCAACATTAGGTGATTGTTATCAATTGTAGTTGAAATATATAATGGCCAGGGGCTATGGAGTGCTTTCTGGTCTCTTCTTTTCTTTTTTTTTTTCCTTTTTTGGTTATGGGTGGGGGTGGAGGGAAGGGAAGGATGAGATGCACAAAGAGTTGATTGGTGGATAGGGTTTTGAGTTTGGTATATTTTAAGCATTTTTTGATCACATTTATATAGTCTATAAGATTATAGACCTTCTCCAAGAAAAGAGGAAAAGTCCTTTTTTTTTTTCCTTTTTTTTTTTTCTTTTGGAATTAATACACAGGTGGAGTGATAGCGCCAGGTCAATTGGCGGATCTGGGGTTTTTTTTTTTTTTTCTCTTCTTTTTTTTTTCCCTCCCTCCCTCCCTTATGGTGGCGGTACAAGGTGCTATTTTTTCAGTGCACGGTCATCATTATGAAGTATTTTGAAATAATTTACACAAAGAGGTAGAAGGGATGCACTAGGGGCAAGGGGTATGGCCCCCCCCCCTTTTTTTTTTTTTTTTTTTTTTGTTGTTTCACAAGGTGTTATTTTCAGTGTACGGATAACACTATGAAGTATTTTGATAATAATCTATACATAGTGTTGTATAGAAGCACCAGGGGTAAGTGGTTAGGCCCCTGATTTATTTATTTATTTTTTTTATTATAGGGGGGATTTGTGGATACCGGAGTTAATCTCCGGAAAGGGAATTTTTATGTTAAATGGATATGTAGGTAATAAGTATTGTTAATTTGTTTGTTGAATTGTATTGTATGTTCATATCTTGTATTTGGTGGAAAAACTAATAAAAAATTGGAATTTCAAAAAAAAAAACTGCTTGCTCCATGCTGTTCAGAAAGGAAGGGAAAACAGCTGTGCCGTAGCTAGAAGCCCACCACCAAGCACCTTTTCCTGTGGCTACAAGAAAATGGCCGCCAATTGACTAATGGGAAAATACAAAAAAATTTCTGCCGGGCTACATAAACATAGCCGCCAAGCTCCCATAAAGTCAGCTAAGGGAAAATGGCGGCGCCACGCGGCGGGTTCATGGTTCACTGGACCCCAGGATCATTTCAGATATTTCAGGTAGCAAGGGGGGCCTAGCTAGAGAGCCTCCACCAGGGCATATAGACACCATACCACAAAGGGAGCCGCCGCAGCACACTCCCACCCCCCCTTCCAGCCACAGCTCCCCACACACCCCAGACTATCAGCACAGCCACCTCAGCCATTGGCCAGTGGGACGGGGGGGCGGGAAGGGTTAGCACAGGTGACCGTCTAATGAGGATGGGGTGCCAGTAGGGTCGGAAGGACACAGGAGGGACCGACCGATCCGAGGGATGGACCCGCGTCCACCCGAAATTCCCCAGAGGAGAAGGGGGACACTACTCACCAAAGCTTCAGAACCAGGCGGGCACCACTCTGGAATGGGGGGTGCTGTGGGTACACTGCGACTCAGGCTGCAACCCGGTCGTGTGCGTCCTTGTGGGGTACTTCACTCGCCGACCAGCCCCCATCCTGTGGGGCTATGTCGTGGGCGTCTGAGCACAGAGCTACGGTCTACACGCGCTCGTTGCCCAGACTGGGGAGACTGTAAAGATCTAGGATATCCAGTGCATCACTTAGTCTGGCAGTTGATTGTAGTTCTCACTGGAACAGACTTGCTTGTAGAATTAGAAAAAACACAAAATGAAAAAAGTTCAGTTTAAAAAGGAAAAAATTCTAGGACCTGTGACAGGTGGAGACTCTGTCACGGTGAAAAGGGTCATTTAAAGGACACAGAGTGTGCACATTGGCTCTGTGCAGGACTACAGAGCGTAGTTATGCAGTGGAGAAAACTGCTGTCACAGACCAAAGATCCCAGCAAGGAGCTAGGTCCTTACTCCTGACTAGGTAGAAAAAAAACTGAGACCCTATAGCAGGAAGTGGGAGTATACCCCCTGGGACTCTCTAGGGGCATAGCCGAGTTTTGTTAACTCTTTTCCGCCTAGTGTCCTACTCCTATGAAGAGCAGCATAACCCAACTGTCAATGAAGATATTAAGCTGTGTCCGTCAATGAACGAAAGAGAAAAATCTATTTAAAAGAAAAAAAAGCCAGGACCAGAGATCCCAGCAAGGAATTAGGTCCTTACTCCTGAGGTCCTTACTCCTGAGTGTGGGTGTATACCCCCTGGGATTGCCCATAGGCCTAGGCTTTTTTCTGCCTAATATCCTACTCCTGTGGGCAGTATTAACCAAATGGTTAAGAAGAATCAGGAGCTGTGTCCGTCAATGAACGAAAGAGAAAGTCAAATGGTTTTGACTATCATTACTTCGTATTCAGTTTTCTTCTCCTGGTAACTGTATCCAGCACAGCAAGGTTTAGGTCACGTCCCCAAGGTTTAGGCCCCCTCAGTGACAACGTGTCCTGCCCTGAGCAAGGCTCCCCCTCCCCTCACCTTTGATACCTTTCTCAGGGAATCTCAGCTGCTGCAGAACATCATGGAGGGTTTCTGGGTGTTTTAGTGTGGGGCAGTGATTGGCAGTTGTGGGGGTTCCCAAACCCCGAATACCCCCCCCCCTTCCCCTCCTTGCATTTGCCAGCCACTGCTTAATAGCAGATAAATGAGGAAGAGCGGTGCTTGTTAGTTCTCCTGGCAACCAGGATTGACTGCCTGCCAGCGCAGCCAATCAGAGTGATCCCTGAGTACAGTAAATAAGTATGAGTGAAACATGTGCCCCCTCCTCCCCCCCAGTACTGATCCTTCACTGCCTTCCAAAAAACCACCTTTAGCGAGTGCTGATCAACTACACTGTTTACACAACCTTTACCCTGCCGCCACCTCTCCACCCTCATCAATAACCCCCTCCCTGCCTCTCTGCCATCATCAATAACCCGCCGTCTCACCTCTCCACTCCCAGCAATAACCCCCCTCCCACCTCTCCACCCCCAACAATACTGCCCCTTGCTGCTTCTCCACCCCCAACAACAACCCCCCTTCCTGCAAAAAAAGCAGTGCACAAATGGTCCATGAGTGGGAATGTAGTATCGGGGGGGGGGGGGCTGTGTAATAATAGGGATAGTATAGGGGAGGGTTTTCTGTGTAATTATAGGGGTTTGGGGAATGAGGTCCTGTGCAATGATGTGGGAGGGGTTTCTGTGTAGTTATGAGGGTAGTATGGGGGAGGAGGTCCTGTGTAATGATGTGGGGGAGGGATCCTGTGTATTGATGAGGGGCCCTAGAAAATATTTGCCAAGGGTCCAATCAATATAAAAGATGGCCCTGGAAGGTATATGGGTGCAGGCCACTTATCACCCGACTGACCGGTTACATAAGAAGAAAGCATAGCTTAATTGGCAAGAAAGTCAGTAATATAAGGTAAGAAGCTATGGTCTCGTTGCAAGGCAGAAATTTCCTTGACAACCAGTGCCTATGGTCAGGCTCCTGATACGAGAACATACAGAGAATCCCCAACTAAAGGAGTATACAAGGCTTCTAATTTGGAATAAAATCTCAGTTTTAAGTGGATCGACCCTTTATATATGGCCCAAAGTACTTTTCTGTTTCCGTAGCTTTTATTAGGTTTTCATGACAAGAACAAATGACAGGGAAAAAATATAGCTACAGGTAGTAAAAATACGCATGGACAGTACATGTAAATATAATCAATGCTACATATATCAAATGAACATCTTACAGCTGTATCGGTAGTATAGGTTTACAGGTCAAAAGCATTTGGTTAGACCTAAGATGTCCTAAAAGTTGGATATAAAATAAGTCCGTGTGAATAAGGCTACAGCATGGTATAGAAGACGAGGCTTCCAAATTTGGAGTGTCTGGGCGACGGGTAAGGGAGGTATTGAAAAATTAAGATTGGCATGAAAAAGGTGAGAGGTAGATGAGGTTATGGAGAAGCATGTGATTTGCTCCTCTGTGAGAGAGCCCAAGTCTAGTGGCCAATCAGGGAACAACAGGTGAAGCAGCGCTACAAGCCCCACCTAATTCCAGGGCCCAGGCCGGGTGTTCAGGCTGGAAAGGCTTCTGTCTACCTCCAAAGCTGAATACATGCAAGAAAAAGCCAGCACTCCAGTATATCAGCATAAACAGACTTCCTTCAATGTAAATGCACATATTCGCCAGCACACCAAGGATCCTTAAATGTCGTCCAAAGGTATTTATTGCAAAAAGACCAAGGGCAACGTTTTGGAGACTCGCAGGACTCATTCGTCAGGTATGTGATTCTTTCAATGTAAGGCAATAAAATACAACTAGAAAATAGGCATTGCATTTCAGCGGTTTGGGCTTTAATCATGGCTGATTAGTGGCCAATCACTATGCCTGAGCACTGTCTCGTGAATAATATCACTGCTACTCTGAGTCCAAAAAACAGCCAATCTCTGCACTGGCTGCAGAAGAGCAAGGAACAGTGTAAGAGCTCTGTTAAGGTGAGTATATGGGGCTCTGGGGAGACAATGTAGAGGGACACTGTCACATAGCCCTGCATTGTCAAGCTGATGGTATTTTTTTATCCCTGAATGTGCTTAAATAATCCAAGAGATTTAGACTGGCCGTACAGTTTTCATTTGAACGGAGTTCTTTGGTCAAACTCAGAAAAATCATTCATCAGTACATTTTTCTTGCCATCGTTAACGCAACAAAATTTAGTTTGAAAACCTTTAAAATTTTGTCCAGTCTTACTATTTGAATGAAATCACAAAAAAAAACAAACAAACAACGTTTCAATCCCACTCTTTATAATTTTCTCTTCTCTATCAAAGAATTGATTCCACTGACAATTAGGAAACTGAACAAAGGTGCTGAGAAAGAAAAATATCAAACAAATGTTTAATTTTAAGTGTCAGAGAAGATTTTAGACTGTCTTTTGATAACTGTAAACCTATCCAGTCTTCATTATACTTCTGATAAGGGTATGTTTGGTTGTTTCCACGCTTTTGCAGTAGACTACTTGACTGTCGGCAGGCCTATTTTGTCCTGCTAATCGGAATAGTAGTTCCAGTTTTGTGGCATTTTATGTTAATCTAGACTCAACCAACAGTCTGGAAAACAAATTGTAACAAATAACTGCACGATAGCTGTGGCATTAGCCTAGTAGGAGGAAGCCTCAGTTTCCGATTTGGGAAAGAGTATACCCTCTCTTTACTATAATGACTACAACCAGAAACCCCATTCTTGCAGTAATTACCATTGCTGCTCCTGTACATTACAGGGTTTGATTGCAGTGCAGACACTAACGTGCGGTTTCCTAGCGATCCCTTCCACAACCACAACTGGCACAGAAAATATAACATAAAACCGTCATACTTTTCTGGTAATGAAGCTGCTGGAAACAGGCAGCAAACCCTTATTAGAAACAGTTGTCTCCAAAATAGATTTTCAGATTGCTTCACAGAAGAGGATGCTTCATTTCATAGATTTGTTGTTGTGCTCCGTTTTTAGTGACCTGTCATCTGTATGCAAAGTAAGGTCAGTGTAAAGTATTTCTAAATTATACTTGTAAAAAATAAATAAAAATAAAATAAAAAAAAGCTTGCCTAAAACAAAATGTATATATGCACGTATATTATCGTCTTATCTTTTACATTTGAACTCCAAGGTTCAGGTAAATTTTTTCTCTAGTCACCTAAAGTTTTTTTTAAGTAATTTCTTCAATAAAGACAAGGTAGTGTAAAAAGATTAAAATCAACAACCGAAAAAAAAAAAAAAAAAAAACCATCAGGAATGTCCCATATCCCCTTATTTTCACCCTTACCATGAAATTGCTGCCATAATGTATTCATTATGCTCCTCAGTTATAATGAATGATGGTCATAATTCATGAATGTGGAACATAAAAATCGGTCTTTATACTGATGATTTTCTGATCGCCTTGAATAATCCTCTACATACAATTTTATCTATGTTACAAAATATATTGGAGCACTTTGGCAGAATCTCGTTAAAAAAAAAATCCACTACACTAAGCCTTGTATGCTCACTAATCTGATTCGACACTACCAGTAAAGCACAGATCACTGCAGGACCTTTCTTTTGGGCACCAGCCTCCTCCCTACTGTATTTTGAAATACAATTAGTATCTCTCAGCACTAACCTTTTTCATTTTTACTATAATACCTTAGTAACAAAAAACTTAAAACTATGTGTGGGGACCTACGATCAAAATTTTTTTTTTGGGTAGGACCCGTAGATCTAAGCAAAATGTTTATCTTATACATCATATACTGTACATATTTAGAGCACTACCACTCCCAATATTGCCATCAAATCAACACAACCTTCAAACAATTGTCAACTCCTTCCTATGGAGAAAAAACACCCCAAATCTGGAACTCTATCTTGTGCATGCCAACAACCTATGCAGGAATGGGAGAACCTAGTATCTGTATATACTACAAAGTTGTCATTCTGGATCAATCTAAATAATGGCGGACTACGATACCACTACTTCCTGGCTACAAGTTAACTTCCTGACAACAATCTAAACCCGAATCTCCCTTTAGCTCCATCTTGCCACAACATCAACCTAATACATCATTATTGGATACAATCACAGCATCCTTAAAGAGCATCCTTAAAGGGGTTGTAAACCTCAGACATGAAATATGAACAAAGCACATCATTCTATTGTTTGTGCTTGTCTCAATACAGAGCACTAAGTGTCATTTTTCTCTGCTGCTTCCTCCCTCTGCTATAAACATGAGTCATTTCTGACGAGTTTTCCTGACACCGAGAGAAAAATGGTGACAGGGGAGGGACCTCCAACACAAAGCCTGTGATTGACCGCCTCAGCTCTATTCCTGTGTGAAAGGGGGTGTGTCCCTTCCCTCCAATCAGCTCTCAGAGTTCTCCTCGCTGATGTAAATTCAGCTCTCCGCGCCATACCTTTCAGAGCATCCTGTGTAAATTCTTCACTTTGATTGGATGTAGGGGAGAGACTGCTGTAGATAAACATGTACAACTTATGTAGGATGATTTGTTTCATCTCTGTGTATCATTGGAGCCCGTCACTTCACTGGGTATATGTAAGGGTTACAACTACTAAGAATTTGGAGCTCCAGAGCACAAACATGTAAGGGCTTCCCAAAGCAATCATTACAACATCTGCCACTTTAATTTTTGGAGCGCATTACTGGTTATATGACTCTCAACACTTGGGTTGTAGCTGCCAAAAAATACATAGTAGACCTATACAGGTATGTTGAATTTTTAAGATCTAAGCTTTACCTTCTACATCAGCCGCAACAATATTTACAAATACCTTTGACTTTGTCATGCCTAAACTTCTGTTCACTGGAGCAACCATACTTTAGTTTGGGTCCTTTTAGAAATTCTTGGTTGGCCCTAGCTTTCAACATATGGGTATTTTGGCCCTCTACTAACTGTTACTTAGGCAAGATAACCAACAATGGAATACTGGGAAAAGAAACTTTATTTCTCTATTTCAGATGAACAATGGAACATTGCGGTTAGTAATCCCTTTAAAATATCTAAGTGCATATCCCACTGGGAATCAGTGCAAAACAGGTTATCAGCTATCTTTCCCAGCTAATCTTCTCCTGCTGGAGAAAATGTGGACACATTGTAACTTTAATAAACATTTCACATTTGCCCCCCCCCCCCAAAACTTCTGGAAAGGTATTTGTGGGTTTATCTCCTCTGTCACGCAGATTCCAACTGCTCTTAATCCAAAATTGGCTCTATTGGGTGTAGGGATCGATGACTGGCCCACAGACTTAAAAAAAGTCATAACTCTTGTCCTTATAGCAGCTAGACTATCACTAGCAAGGTAATGAAAATGTAAAGAAACCCCATCTCTGCCTAAGGTTATCCAAATACTCAAAGACCATAAAGTATACACACTCACATTTGCCAAAGTTCATCTGATCCAGAAACAATTTTGGCAAAAATTGAATCCTGGGCTCCGTGACAGTGAATGCACCATCTTAACCTGACTAAGTTTAATTTACATGTGCTCCACCATGCAACCTTCTAAAACACTTCAAATATTGATTCCTAAACATCCTTCATTACAGAAAACGTGCCAAGGGACATATTACTACGTATCCACTTCTTTTTCATATTAAAGAGCAAATTATGTCCATCTCACGCAATAGGAACCTTTTCCTCCACCGTACTCCAATCTACAACTGTTTGCGTTTTTTTCCCAATACACCATGCAACTTTGCAAGAAGTTGAATTCCACCACAAAAGCTCTACGAAACCACTCAACTACGTATAAAATGGGAAATCCTACTAAAACTACCGGTGACCAAGGAGGGGGAGACCCACATGATCTCATCGCTCGAATCTGGTCTACAGCTCCTCAAAAAGTGGGGTATAGTTCCTGAGAAACCGTGGCAGAGTATAAAATATCATGTGCTACCAGGACCTGAGGCAGTCTAGCACCAAACACCTCAGCCATCCTCCTCTAAAAGCCTTCATGATAAATCTCACACTTGAAATCCCCGGGTTGCAAGACCAAAATTCTTAGCCAGTGAACTGTTCCCCCACACTACTGGTGCAGTTATGCTTTCAACTGCATTTGGATCTTGGATCTACTCTTAACTATTATGTTGCCTGGTTTTTACTTTGTTTTTCAGTTAGTTGTCATTTTTACTCTAAGTCAGATACAGTGTCGTGAGTTATCCTACACACTAAACTCCTTGAAGTCCCAGATCATTGGTGGAATCACCTCTACTACTACGCATCTGTGAAGTTTCCTGTCGCGCACGGACATCAAGTAAGTCAGCTCTATTTGGTCACCAGCGGTTTACAGAAACTGTCTCATGTCAATTAAAATCTTATCCTTAAATGTAAGGGGCCTCAACCACCCCACTAAAAGGCGATCACTGTGAAAAGAGGCCATCCATCACAAAGCCGATGTCTTGTGGGTACAGGAGACACATTTTCATCAACTGTCTCCACCTCTATGCTGCCATCGTAATTTTCTGCATGTTTTCTTCCATGTCAGCTGAAAAGAAAGGTGTAATGATTGCTGTCAGGGACACTGTGGTCTTCCAAATGCTTTCCACAGAAGAAGACCCACTAGGCAGGTATATCATTCTAATTTGTGACATTAACTCCACTAGATATACAATAGTGAACTTAAATGCCCTAAATGACCACCAATTGCATTTTCTATGTAAACGAATGCGGAAGGTAGATAGCATCAAACAAGGCTATTTACTCCTGTGCAAGGTTTTAATCTATTACCGGATCCCAGCTACAACTCCACCACCTTCCACAGACGTAATACTTAGTCATTGCAACCCTTTTTCATGACCATGATCTCTATGATGTATGGAGAGGTTTTTATACTAAAGAGACTACTCTTATTTCTCTATAGCACACAACTCCTACTGAAGGATAGATTTTTTTCTAGCTGGTAAATGGCTTCTACAGAAGATACAAGAGGTGAATGATCCACAGGTGTTGTGGAATGACATAAGGCCTTTATGAGGGGTGTATTCATTAAATAGGGATGAAGGGACAAGAAGTCCAAGCAGAAGTGCTTTGACTCCCTTCTTTCGGATATTAGACATGTAGAAACTCTAAACAAACAGGACCCAACAACTGCTCTTAGATCCCAACTAGTTACCCTCAGAAATGACCTTCAGAATCTTTACATTACAATTACATGAAAAGGCTATAAGACGCATGAAAATTACTCATTTAACTAGTGGAAACAAAGCAGGGAAATTACCTGCCACTAAGTACAGAGAAATAGACGTAAAACGAGAATATCCCAAGTTTTTCATCCCTTCACTGGTGCAAAAATTTGTAACCTTCAAGAAATTCTGATGCATTTAGCACTTACTATGGCACCCTGTATAATCTGAAAGAGGATGCTTTTATTCCTCAACCAACTTCGCAGACGATCTGTGAATTGTCATCCACCCAGCTAGAAGAGCTTAATTCTTCCATCACTGAGTTAGAAATTGTTAGAATCATTGGTACCCTTCCTAACAACAAAGTACCGGCCCCGATGGCTTTAGTGGAGAATACTATAAATGATTTCAGAGTGTTCTTACACCATATCTATGTGATGTCTATGAAGCTGCTGCTGCCTCCTCCTCGTTCCCACAGGAAATGCTTAGTGCATTTATCATTACTTTGCCAAAACCAGGGGGGAGACTCTAGATGTTCCACAAAACTTTAGACCCATTTCGTTACAGAATGTTACAAAACATAGAACGTCTCGTCTAGTGGATATCTTACCCACATTGGTCCACCCAGACCAGTCAGGGTTTCACTAAAGGTAGACAGACCTTAGATGCTACCAGAAGAAAACTTAACATAATTCACTCTGTTAACAAATCTAAGGTGCCTTCTCTGCTTCTGGTATTGGATGCGGAGAAGGCATTTGATCGCATCCATTGGGGTTATTTGGAAGAGTCTCTACACAAATTTGGTTTTGACAGTCAAATATTCTTAGTCATCATGGCCCTCTGCACAAATCCTTCAGTGCCGGTGTATGTCAATGAAATGCTGTCAGCTCTGTTCCTCATCACCAATGGTACCCGCCAGGGATGCCCGCTGTCCCCACTAATATTTAATCTTTTGATAGAACCCCTGGCTTCTTATATTAAATCCCATTCCAATAATCCACAGCCTTAAAGTTGGGGGAAAACCTCATGTTATCAATTTATTTGTGGATATTATTCTAATGTTATCCAACGTGGAAACCTCACTGGCGCAGGTCCACAAATCATATATTCTTAATCTGGGGATTGATTTGGTGACGAGGAGTCGCATGATGGCTTCTTACCCTTTTATTTGGCAGGATGTAGGGCTCAATTACCTTACCTTGGTGATGACCTTACATGGAGTACCAATTCGCTATACCAGGCTATTTACTTGCCCTTCACAGTAAAAACTCATCTGTTACAGATCTCCAAATCGAAATGATTTTGGCTGGGACAGCTGGCAGCATTTAAGATGCTAGTCTTGCCGAGGCTCCTATATCTATTAGGTCTCTCCTAATTTTGATTCCTTCTTCCTACCTTTCCAGATTACAAACATTGGTAAATAGATTCTTGTGGCAAAACAAACGTTCCCGTCGTGCATTTAGTAAGCTAATAAAGCATAGAAAGGCTTGAGGATTGGGCCACGTGGTCCTTAAAGATTACGATTACGTGTCCATACTGGCCCAACTAAGGACCTTGTTTAACCAACCCCAAACCTAGACAAAGAACAATACACATATCTACAGCTATCATTCCTGCAGAGACAATGTTCTAATTTAAAAAGTTTTCTCCCTAACACTATAATTAACTTATACCAAAAACCGAATGCAGGGAAAGGAGGTATCTCCATATTTTATACCCTTCTTGGAGATAAATCGGGCTTCGACAAATCAACCTCACACATTGCTTGGGAACAAGATATGGGTATTATTTGTTCGCCTGATCAATGGCGACAAGCCACCGCAACAGCATACTTCTACTCTAGAAACGCCAACATGAGGGAACTAATGCATAAAATCACCCTACGTTGGTACCTAACACCATCTAGACTGTCTAAATTCTACCCCCACACATCTAACCTTTGTTGGAGGTCCTGTGGCCAGGTAGGAAAAAAAGGTGGGAAAAAAGGTCGATCCCTGATACCTAAGTTAGTGGGGTAGCCTCCGTCCCAGGAAAACGTTTTGGAGCAAGTTTGGTGCCTCAGGTCAAGGAATTGGGACTTTGCGGGCTTAGTAAAATGCTGTGTTTATTAAAAAAAATAATAATTGTGTGCTGATAGCAGAATAATGATACAAACAATATAACACAGTAAGTGCCAATGGGTTATAGACCCATGTGAGTGAGGATAGAACGAAAGGTGACAAGGTGAAATGGTGACTTTGAAGAACTCAGTCTATTTGGGCTCATGTGTGTGAGCTTGTTGAGAGAGAGTATCTTGTCAAACCTCCGACGCGTTTCGGCATAAGTATATAGCCTTTATCAAGGAAGTGAGGAGAGGTCACCATATCTGGAAAATATAGTGAATATATATTAAAGATTTATTGTAGTATAACACTATTTATGAAAATAGTGGATAATGAAGTATGCACATACATGTGATTCAACGGTCAGGTCCCAGGCTTTGGTATTCCCATTGCCTTCCAAAACTGTTCAACAGGATTTGTAGAGGAATGGCTGTCTGTGAAAATATATGGTTAGGGTGAATGTTGCCAACTGAGTATGAATAAAAAGAATTGAGTGAATAAAAATTATGTGTGGAGCAAACTTACATGTCGTAAGGATTGCTTGATATTGTGAGGAGGAGGGTAATCCTTCTCATTGGCCTAAGAAATATATGACATATAACATGACAGGTAGGCACGCTATTTCATTTGTTGTGGTATTGTAGAGAACTAGCCAAGTTCTGGCCCCATATCTTTCAAATTATGTCAGAAATCACTAAAATTCCAATACAAATTTCCCCAGAATTGGCAGTACTAAATATAGGTATAGAGCATATTCCCTATCCTTTTAAAAAGGTAGTAGTCAATATCCTGTTGGCTGCTGGACTGACCTTAATGAGACGCTGGAGATCTCCCCTAATTCCGGCAGTTAATGAAGTGTTGACTCAAGTCCACCAACAAAATACTTATGAACAAATGTTTGCAGTAGCCTCAAACTCAGGGGAGTCAACTATAGAAGCTTGGAAGCCTTGGTTGGACTGGTACACAGAGTATAGGAGTAAACTGTAATGGTATATATTGTTGATAGTGTGGTAGAGCTCTTTTGGTTTTCTGACATGTTATAGATGAAAAACGACTACTCTGACTCTTGATACTTCTATTTTCTTTTTCTTTTTGTACCATTGTTTTGTGCTCAGCTATCCTTACAGATCATTATTGTTATTACAATTCCACCAGATGCAGGCTGAGGCCTCGTTGTGTGGTCATCTGGAATATACTGTTCAAAGCCTGGTCACTAGTTAATATTTCTTTTTTATATTCTCTCATGTTACAAGTTACATGATTTGTATATGTGAAAACTTCAATAAAAATGTTGATTCCTATCTCTTACGGAAACAACAGGATGGGAAGCACTTTAAGGAATATTAGACATACTGTATGTCAGGGTTGAACCGTTAATGTAACTACCAGCCTTTTTGTCTTTCTTCTTCTTTCCTTTGATTCTGTCCTTTTTTGTCTTTCTTCTTCTTTCCTTTGATTCTGTCCTTTTTTGTCTTTCTTCTTTTCCTTTGATTCTGTCCTTTTTTGTCTTTCTTCTTCTTTCCTTTGATTCTGTCCTTTTATTTCCTTTTAGATTAACTATTATAGAGTGTAAAAGTACCTGTACTTCTCCCTTTTAAAGTCAAAACCTCTGTATATAATTAGACCTACTGAACATACCCAATAATATGCAACAGACAACAACCTTGGTCTATTCATATGGTATACAATATCAGTATTCCATCTATCACGTTATTGCTGTGATATACAGTGCATCTGTAAAGTATTCACAGTGCTTCACTTTTTCAACATTTTGTTTTGTTACAGCATTATTCCAAAATAGATTAAATGTATTTTCCCTTAAAATTCTACAAACAATACCCCATAATGACAACATGAAAGAAGTTTGCTTAAAATTTTTGCACACTTATTAAAAATAAAAAAAGTATTCAAAGCCTTTGTCATGACACTCAAAACTGAGCTCAGGTGCATCCTGTTTCCACTGATTTTTCTTGAGATGTTTTTACAACTTGATTGGAGTCCACCTGTGGTAAATTCAGTTGATTGGACATGATTTGGAAAGGCACACACCTGTCTATAAGGTCCCACAGTGCATTTTAGAGCATAAACCAAGCCACGAAGTTCAAGGAATTGTCTGTAGACCTCCAAGACAGGATTGTATCAAGGCACAGATCTGGGGAAGGGTACAGAAATGTTTTTTGCAGCACTGAAAGTCCTAAATGAGCACAGTGGCCTTCATCATTTGTAAAATTGAAGAAGTGGAAGAGCCAAATCTGCTAAAGGAGCTACACGTAGGACTGTGCAAACAGAATTTGTCTTGAAGGTGGATACCACCAGACTCAGAACTTGTATGCAAATTGTGAGAGAAAACTGTCTGTGGGACAGCAGTCGGTGAATCATGGCCTGTGGTTCCTGAAGATTGTGCAGAGGAAGGACCACCCTGGTCAGAAATAAAATCAGACCTAGGTAATTCAATTCCCTGGACCAGATAGGGGGGATCTTAGGTATTTCAGACATCACCTGAACCTTTGCAGGAAATAAATCCACACAAGGAGACTTAGGACCTAAAAACCCTGAAAAGAACAAAAGAGGTCCACGGGACCGGAAACCAGTAAAGATAACCCCCACCCCAGTAATGGGTGAGGGCAGACCTTTATGCTGAAGGGGTCTTGTATGCGGGTCGGGAGAAGCTAGCTCTAGGCTTGCCAGAAAAAGGTTGCTTGAATCCTCCCGTTGAATGATCTATTTTCCTTATTCTCAGTCCCAGAAGCACAAAATCATTTTCTATGGGCAGAGGTGGAGGACCCCCTTCTGCGACGAGGCTCCTTACCTTTCCTGGATTATGAGGCTCCTTACCTTTCCTGGATTATGGCAGGAGGGTACTCTTCTTCCCCCCCACCCCCCCCCCCCCCCGTGATACCCTTAATGTCGTCATCCAGGGTAGCCCCAAACAGGCGATCAACCAATTTCCTAAGCCACAGTATGCGCCTAATTACCACCGCTGAAAAAGAAAGTTTGGACAGCACAGGAGCTGTATCCAAAGCTGAATCACAAATAAACTGCAGCCCATGGACCAACTGGTCTGCTAAATCAACATAAGCAGTGGGAAACTCATTCTCCAGACCCTGGCGCAAAAACTTGGCTTATTCAGTTACCACTGAAGGACCCTGGATATGCCCGGCTCCACATAATTCGGCCCCTCGTAAATCACTTCAAACCAGAAGTTTGCAGCCTTGTATACGTCCCAACAAGCTGTCTGCGTTGATGAGTTATTTTGATAAAAAGACCATTTTTTATATTTTACTAAACAATTGGGCAAAATATAGTGTATTTGTGCATTACATTTAAAAAAGTGTTTTTTTCCCCCAAAGAATTGCGTTTAAAAAATATCTGCGCAAATACTGTGTGTAGGGCCTCTTCATTAAAAAAAAGGTATAATGTTTGGGGGTTCAAAGTAATAATAGCAATATTTTTTTTCATGTAAACAAAGTGTCAGAAAAGGCTTGGTCTTCAAGTGGATAGAAGAGTGGGTGATGTATGGCATAAGCTTCTAATATTGAGCACAAAATGCCAGGACAATTCAAAAACCCCCCAAATTACTCCTTTTTGGAAAGTAGACACCCCAAGCTATTTGCTGAGAGGCATGTTGAGTCCATGACATTTTTATTTTGCCACAAGTTTCAAAATGAAAAATCTTTTTTACACAAAGTTGTCACTAAATAATATATTGCTCACACATGCCATGGGAATATGTGGAATGACATTCCAAAATACATTCTGCAGCTTCTCCTGAGTACAGAGATACCACGTGTGAGACTTTTTAGGAGCCTAGCTGTGTACAGAACCCTGAAAACCAAATCACCGCCTTCAGGTTTTCTAAGGGAATATTTTATATTTTGCCACAAGTTTCGGAAAGATGCAAAAATGTTTTTTTTTTTTTTTTTTTTTTTTTACGGGGATACCACATGTGTAAGACTTTTTGGCAGTCTAGCCACGTACAGGACCCCGAAAACCAATCACTGCCTTTAGGCTTTCTAAGAGCGTACATTGTTGATTTCACTCCTCACTACCTATCACAGTTTCGGAGGCCATGAAATGCCAAGATAAAACAACCCCCCCCCCCCCCCCCAACGACCCCTTTTTGGAAAGTATACATCCCAAGGTATTTGCTAAGAGGCATGGTGAGTATTTTGCATCTCTTATTTGTTTTTGAAAATTAAGAAAGAAAAGGAGAATGGATTTTACCATAAGTCAAAAATCCAATTTTTAACCACTTCTGGACCGGAAACTGTGTGACTAACTGGTAATTGCGCAGTCATACAATGCTGTACCCAAAATTGAAGTCCTTTTTTCCCATAAATAGAGCTTTCCTTTGGTGGAGTTTGATCACATCTGCGGTTTTTATTTTTTGCGATCGAAAATTTTGAGAACAAATTACATTTTCTACTTTTTCTTATAAAAAATATTTTTGTCACATATTTTTGTCACAAGCCAAAATGTATTTAGCTACATGTCTTTGATAAAAAAAATCTCAATAAGCATATATTTATTGGTTTGTACAAAAGTTATAGCGTCTACAAACTATGGTGTATATACTGGAATTTACACAGCTCTTACTTTCTGACTGCCTATGTCATTTCTTGAATGCTAAAATGGCAGGGCAGTACAGTTTTTTTTTTTTACACAAAGTTGTCATTGAAATGTTATATTGCTCATGCATGCCATGGGTATATGTGGAATTAAACCGCAAAATACATTCTGCAGCCTCTCCTGAGTATGGTGATACCCCATGTGTGAGACTTTTTGGCAGTCTAGCCACGTACAGGACCCCGAAAGGCAATCACTGCCTTCAGGGTTCTAAAGGCATAAATTGTTGATTTCAATCCTCACTACTTATCACAGTTTCAGAGGCCATGAAATGCCAAGATAGCACAAAACCCCCCAAATGACCCCTTTTCAGAAAGTAGACACCCTAAGTTTTTTGCTGAGAGGCATTTTGAGTATTTTTCAGATCTCGCTTTTTGTCACAAAGTTTTGAAATTTGAAAAGAAAAAAAAAAAAAAATTTCCCTGATGTTCACTGACAGACAACTCCTGATCTTCTGGATCACCTGGTAATCCTGCCCCCTAAAGGAGTTGGACACTAGGCAGAAAAAGAACTTGACTATGCCTATGGGCAGTCCCAGGAGGTATACTCTTCTCTGCTATAGGTGCTCAGTTTTGTTACAAGCAGTGTCAAAAGTAATACAACTCCATAGAGGGGTGGGTGCTGTGTCCGTCAATGAACATCAGAGAAATGGATTTTACGATAAGTCATAAATCCCATTTTCTCTTTCATTCATTGATGGACACAGCTCCTGATCTTCTTGACCATTGGGAAGTCCCAAAGCAGTGTCAAACATGAGGAGTGGGCAAAAATAAATTCCCAAGGCTAAACCATAGCCAACCAGGTAACAGGAGCTCAACCAAAACAACTGGAGTCCACCAGAAAAACATTACACCCCCAAAGAGGGAACAAGCCCCCTAAACAGCAGCCTGCAAAACCTTGTGGTCAAAAGAGGCATCCACAGATGCCAACACATCTACCTTATAAAATTTTGTTAAAGTTTGCACGGACGACCAAGTAGCTGCCTTGCACACCTACCCCTGCATTACTGATGCCTGATGATGAAAAGCCCAAGAAGCACTGAGCACCCACCTTCACAGGGAAAGGAGGAACCTGACCCTTAATCTAATAGGCCTGAATCACCGTCTGTCTGATCCATCAAAAAATGGTCACAGAAGAAGCAGATAGTCCTTTTCGAGGCCCATCCATAAGGACTAATAGGGAGTCGGACTTCCTAAAAGACTCCGTAGCTGCCAGGTACACCCGAATAGCCCGAAATCAGAGACCACCTTTGGAAGGAATAAAGGACAGGGGCGAAGAACCACCTTATCTTTGTGAAACAATAAGGGGAACGACAAGACAACGCCACCAATTCCGACACCCTGCGTGATAGCCACCAAAAAGAGCACCTTCTGCGATAGCGGAAACAGGGGAATCTCCCAAATATTTTCAAAGGGAGGCTTCTGTAGAGCAGAAAGCAAGTTGAGATCCCAAAGTGGTAGTGGGGACCGCACCGGTGGAGTCAAATGTCGAACCCCCTAAATAAAAGTATGCACCAGGGAGTGTGTGGCCAAAGGTAGTTGAAAGAAGACCGCCAAGACCGACACCTGACCCTTAATGGTACTCGAGGCCAATTTCTGCTCAACTCCCAGTTGAAGGAAGGTCAAGACATGAGCCACCGAAAAAGTGCGAGGGTGAACACCAAGCCCAAGTGACCCACACCACGAAATGTGCGCTTTCCACGTACGATGGTAGATCTTCCTAGAAGTATACTTCCTAGTCTTTAGTGTGGGAATCACTGAACCAGACAAACTCTATCCTTCAGCCCCTGGCTTTCAACAGCCAAGCCGTCAAAGCCAGCAAAGGTAAAGTAGGATGGAAGATTGGCCTTTGAGAGAGTAGATCCTCCCTGAGAGGTACTATCCAAGGGGCGTCATCGACCAGTCGCACCAAGACTGGCGTACCAAGACTGGCGAGGCCAATCCGGGGCCACTAGAATGAAAGGAATTCCTCCTGCCTCGATCCTGTGCAAGAGTCTTGGCAGACACTTGAGAGGAGGGAAAGCATAAAATCAAACGATACTGGCCCCAAGGGGTCGCCAGCGCATCTGTGGCGTCTGCTAGCGGATCCCGTGACCATGTAACAAACCTGTGCACCTTTCTGTTGAGCTGAGATGTAAGCAGATCCACCTCGGAGGTGCCCCACCGGAGACAGAGCTGATTAAACCACTCCGGATGAATGGACCACTCCCCTTGGTCCAACGCCTGCTGACTAAGATAATCCACCTGCATATTTTCCACCCCTGGAATGTGTACGGCAGAGAAGACTGGAACAAAACGTTCTGCCCCCTGAAGAGTGCCGGCTACCTCCAGAGCTGCCAATACACTTCTTGTTCCACCCTGGTGATTGACATGAGCCACGGCCGTGGCAATGTCTGACTGAATTCGCACCGGACACCCCTGAAGGCGATCCATCCAGTGATTCACGCACAGCCTGATCACTCGGAGTTCCAGGACATTGATCGGGAGTCTGAATTCTTCCAGTGTCTAAACTCCCTGAGTGCTGACCAAGAACACCTCCCCACCCAGACTGGCATCCGTGGTGACAACTGTCCAATACAGGGGGGGGGGGAATCATTTGCCCTGGCGAAGAGCTGGAGAGCAAAGCCACCAGATCAGAGACCCTTTTGTTTTTCGGCTCAGCCGGATCTGATTGTCCAGAGACTTTGGACACTTGTCCCATTTGGTCAAGATCTCCCTTTGTAGGGATCCAGTATGGAACTGTGCAAACGGCACCGCCTTAAAAAGGAAGAAACCATCAAGCCCAGCACCCTCATGCAAGTCCGGAGGGACGACCACCTGTTGGACAGCAAGAGATGAAATGCAGCATGCAACTTCTGGAGTTTGTCCAGAAGAAGAAAACTCTGGCTAGAGCCATGTCCAGAGTCAGACCCAGATAATCCAGTTTTGTGTAAGGAACCAGAGCAGACAACTGAAAATTCAAAAGCCAGCTGAACTCCCTCAAAGTCTGTATAGTGATGTCCACTTTGTCCATCAGAGCAGTAGGAGACTCTGCTCGCAAGAGAAGGTCACCCAGGTAGCCCACCACTGTGATTCCTCGCTGACATAATGCCAGCCTCGGAGCCAACTCCTTTGTGAAGACCCGAGGAGTAGAGGCGAGACCAAAGGCAAACGCCACAAACTGATAATGTTCTTTTCCCACGGCAAAGCGGAGGAAGTGCTGGTGACAGCTGGAATGTGTAAGTAAGCATCCTTGATCTTGATAGAGGCAAGGAAATCCCCCTGCTGCAAGGATGCCACCACCGTGCGAATAGATTCCATTCTGAACTTCTGTACCCACACAAAGCAGTTCAGGGCCTTGAGATCCAGAATTGGACGCACCTTGTCTTCTTTTTTAGGGACCATGAACAGGTTTTAATAAAACCCCGAAGAGGGCTTGCAATCGGTAGAAGGACAAAACGCACATTGGAAGGAAAGAACCTCTCCGGAGGGTAAGAACGAAACTCGACCAGCTGTACCATATCACTTAGTGGACCCACTTGTTTTGCACCAAGGAGGTCCACTGGTCTGGAAACCAGCGAAGATGTCCCCCCACCCCAGGCATGGGTGAGGGTGCATCTTCATGCAGAAGGAGCCTGGTCTGCACGTTTGGAGAACCCTGCTTTGGACTTGCCAGACCAAGTTCACTTGGATCCTCCTGAAGAGGCCTTAAAACCCTTGTCAGCTGACCCTGAGGGAGGAAAAAACTTCCTGTCAGCAAAGAAGGGCAGGCCAAGTCTGCGACGAGGTTCCTTACCATTACTAGCCTGCGGAAGAAAAGTGCTCTTACTCCCTGTGAGTCTCTTAAGGATGTCATCCAGGGTAGCTCCAAACAGGTGATCTCCTTTAAAAGGAAGATCAGTTAAGGCTTTTTTAGAGGTCTGGTCCGCAAACCAACATTTGAGCCACAAGACACGCCTAAGGACCACTGCCAAAACAAACAGTCTAGAAATCAGGGGAGCCGCATCCAAAGAGTCATCACAGATAAACTGCAGTCCCTGGACCAACTGGTCCGCCAGCTCCGCAAAGGCAGGGGGGAGCTCCTCAACCTCCAGGTCATGGCATAAAAGCTTACTCCACTCGGTAAGAGTTTGGGACACCAGGGCAATGGTGAAGACTGGTCTGAGTGCCAAGTCAGCCACAGTGAACATACTGCGGGCCACAGCCTCTGCAATTCTGTCAGCCGGATCCTTAAAAGCCGGCGATTATTTCACCGGAATCATGGTTGACTTATCCAACCTGGAAAACGGGGGATCCACCACCGGTGAACAGTCCACTTCTTAAGGAGGGACTCTTCAAATGGGTACCTCATTGCGAATCACTTAGGGACCACAAAGGTCTGTTTTGGACGCTCCCACTCTTTTGCGACAAATCTGTTAAAATAAGAAAGGGAACGTAAACACCTTCTCCGCTTAGGATGGCTTGTGAGTGCCAAAGGGAACTGGTGCCTCTGCCGCAGCTTCAGCTGTATCCTCCAATTGTAAAGTCTCACGCACAGACACAATCAGTGCGTCCACAGGCTCGTTTTCTTGCGCAGCTACAGGAGTGGAGGAATAATCCTCACTATCTGAAAACTAAGGGCGCAAGGCTGCAGACCCCTCAGGCAGGGCCCCGTCCATGGTGGCCAGATCAGATTCAGAATCTGAGGAGACAGATGAACCAGGGGAAGGCGGGGGGGGGGGTGCTTTTTACTACCCTGCTGCCTAAAAGCCACCTGGACACAAAGGACTCCAGGACCGCCGTCAGTGCATCAATGGATGTTTGGGACCCGGATGGCAACGCAGGTTCCGAGAGGGAGTCAGGTGGGGAAATGTGCTCCAAGGATTGCATGAGGATTAAGGGTACCCCACAAAAGTGCAAAAAACACTGCTAAGGGACACCCCTATCGTGCTGGTAACACCACCCGGTCGCCAGCAACAGAGCATACCCCGATCCTGCAGCAGAGAGAGGGAGAGGACCCCACCAGACTCACCACCCCACCAGGCAGTCACCAGAAGCACCAGGATGAAAGCACTCCACCAGTGCAGGTAGTCCAGGAAGGAAAGAGGCCCAAGAGCCAGCACCAGGGTATAAGGAGAGGCTCCCACAGCTAAAATGGATGCCCAGAAGGCACCGGCAATTCAATGCCGGACTAATGCAAAATGGCCGCTGCTTCTACACAAACATGGCCGCCAGCCTATACAGAAAATAGGCTTACAACAAAATGGTGGCTCCACGAGGCTCCCACGGACCCAGGAGGAATCCCTAGGCCCAGGCAAGACAGGGCAAGAAGTGAGGGGCCGTGGCAGGAGACCCCAACCAGGTACAGCCCTACCCCCCAAAAGCCGATCACCTTGTCACTGGCGGCATACCCCCCCAGCCCCCATCATCAGTACAGCACCATGCCCCAGCAGGTAGCCAGACCACCATACAAGCCCAGTATAAGTGGAGTGGGGATGGGGGGCAGAGAGGGGGGATAGATGACCCAAAGGACGATCAGACTCGGTGGGGCTAACGGGAAGGAGGGGAACCCCAGGATCTGACCGTCCCAGGGAGGGTCCCACATCCAACCCAAAAGGGGGAGAGGGGGGATAGCTACTTACCATACTAGGAACCAGATGGGCACCGCCCAGACAGAACCTCCTCGCCATCAAAATGGGGGGCTGTCGGCCAGGAAAAACGCTGCGACGCAGGGCGAGACTTAAATATTAATTTATTTATTTTAAGTATAAAAAAAATGCCAGGACCAGAGATCCCAGCAAGGAACTAGAGGCTTACTAGGCAGAAAAAAAACTGAGTACCTATAGCAGAGAGGGGGAGTATACCTCCTAGGACTGCCCATAGGTGTAGTCAAGTTCTTTTTTTGCCTAGTGTTCTACTCTTGTAGGGGGCAGTATAACCCAATGGTAAAGACGATCAGGAGCTGTGTCTATCAATGAAAGAAAGAGAAAATTATGATTTAAATCGAGTTGATTTAAATCAAGCCTTTTTACTAGTGATTTAAATTGTGATTGAAATCGACTTGATTTACCATATTTATTGGCGTACAACACACACTTTTTCCCCCTGAAAATAGGGGGCAGATCGTGTGTACATGTTAAACGCCGAAATTGTACCTGGCTGCCTCAGAGGGGAGGGGGGAGCGAGCGCCGCCACATTACACAGAGCCGGGATCTCCTGTTTACTCGGCGCTCACAGTCACACGCAGTCCCGCCTCATGGACTGGCTCTTGGGACACACGACTCATGTCCCGGCATTGGACCAGTGTTCTGTATCATAGGAACCGGCCAAGGAGGCGGGACTGTGTGCGACTGCAAACGCCGAGTAAACAGGAGAGCCCTCTGTGTAATTTGGCACAGAACAGGCTGCAATAATGGGCAATGGTGGGGCTGCATATGGGCACAGATCAGGCTGCATATGAGCAATGGTGAGACTGCATATGGGCGCAGATCAGGCTGCAATAAAGGGCAATGGCGAGGCTGCATATGGGCACAGATCAGGCTGCATATGGGCACAGATCAGGCTGCAATGATAAGCAATGGCGAGGTTGCATATGGGCACAGATCAGGCTGCAGAAGGGCACTGGTGAGGATGGGCACTGACCCTTATTTTGCTACAAAGTTCTTTATTTAAAATGTAAGTTTTTTCCTGAAACTTCCCTCAAAAAATAAAGGTGCGTGTTATACGCCTGTGCGTGTTATACGCCGATAAATACGGTAAATCAAATCCACCCTGATACTTTCCGGATGCACTGTACCTTCTATGCATACCAATATGTTATGGAAACACCTTTTTCTTTTTAAAAAACCAAGGAATAACGGATTTTAAAAAAATCTACTTTTTTAAAAAAGGTTTAATGGTTACCTGGATGCTGCAATTCTTCCAGAACGGTTACAAGCCACGAGAACAAAACTACAGCTCTTTCTTGCTTCAAAAAAAAAAAACACAGCTTGCTCCCTTAGATATGAGTGCGAATGCATACATCTGATAGTTTGTAAACCTACATCTTGATCTGGCAGTCATGTTCATAGTTGACATTGCATATCCCAAAGGAAAAATGCAATAAACAATAAAGATGAGGTATGAAAATGATAACTTTGCACAAAAATTATTTTGTTAAACGGTTAGAAGGCAATTATGGAAAAGAAGGTGAAAAAGTGGAGATTTCCTTTAAGCAGATTGGCTCAGAATAATTTGCGGCACAAGTGCTATAATATACCGAGAGAACCATTCCCGGCCAATGTATAGATTCTCTACTAAAAATCTGACAGGGCAGCAGAGCAGACTTCAGCTTGGCTAAGTATTTAAGGATAAAACTAAGAGCTACTTAAGAAGCAGAAGAGTCTCACATGGCTGAGCAGGATTCTGTGCAAAGAGCTCATATTTTATTATGATGTTTATATAAGTAAGAAGGCCTAGCTCTCAGCAAGGCATGAGCCATGATTAATCATCTCAGGACCTACTTTTGTCTCTAGTAAAATCCTACAATTTACCATTACCCAAACACCAGTGAAAGACATTCATGTAAAACTGATGTCCCAGATAACCCCATCTCTCAACCCCAATGGATAATTGGCATCACAAGAAAAAAAAAAAAAAAAAAAAAAAAAATCGAAACTCAATTTTTAGTGACCTAAAAGTCGCAGTCATGTGACACTCCAGTCCAAAAACATCTTTCATTTTCTTTTAACAGAAGGCTGCAGCTGTGATTTAAGCACAACGCGGCTGTCAGGTATTAGATGACAACGCTAAATTAGTGGTCCCCGACACCTGGAATCCGTGCTACTGAGGCACCTAGATGGTGGACTTGGGCAAGTATAGCTTTTGTCACAAAGTAAAAAATAAATAAATAACCTGCAGGATTGTATATTTGTCCTGAGATTAGTTGCTTAATGTATTTGAAGACAGTTTACAAACTACAGTGTTCATTTCTTTGTTTTCTTTCATTCCTTGGCTAACTTGTTTATGACTTGGGGAAAAAAAAAAAAAAAACACGAATACCCAATGTAGCAATATTTCCAGGCCTGGGGCCTGAGGTGGGTCTGCCATCAGTACCGCTAACACTTCCAACACATTTAAGTTGCAAACCCAGGTGTGAGAACTGAGACAATGACCATTCCGGCATCTTTGGTTTATTTTGTTTTATTGTATTTAGAGGATGGGAGAAGGGAATGAGTGGGATACTCCTCTGGCTCTTCTAGGCTTAACTGGGACTTTGTACAAAAAAAATTCTCACTAACGCTGTCTTGGTGCCAGCTGAATGCCGACCAGCGCTTCCTGGCGCTTCAAATGCTGCTTGACTGAATTAGTGCTGGAACCTCAACTTTAACTTATTTGTTAGCTCAGAAACTCCAGGACCGTAGAACGCTTGACTCACGATACTCGATTAAGCTCAAAAGTCACTGAACAGCTCCCTACAACCCTTCACTGGCTGAGGTAGCTCCTTGTCACTACTTGTGCTGCTGCAACTCTCAACTCTGTACACTTCACACTGACTCTTTAGAGCCCAAACTGAAGGTACCCCCTCTAATACTTCAGGGTCCTCTGACTAGGCACCCCCTTTAACAGTTAGCTGACTCCTGGATCCCTAGAACCTTCTCCAGAGTGGTCCCCTCTGACACTAGGCAGACCCCAGGGGCAGTCCACAGTGCTCACGACCTTTGTAGGCTTTCCTGGAACTGGACCCTTCTCTCTGCCCGCTGGTTCTCGGCACACCGGATCCCCTCTGCAGCTCAGCTCCGCTCTCTTTGGATTCCTAGGCCGCCACCCGGGACACCCGCTTCCCGCCAAAGATGCTGTGTCATGCGTTCCTTCAGAACTTATACCCACTCCCAGAATCCTCTGTGGCAGAATCTGCCTTCTGGGGTAGATACAGGCCTGAGTGTGTCTCCGATTGGGTTTCCTCCACTGTCCAATAAGACCCCTCTCATGGAGCCAATGGGGAGACTCCCCTCTCATCAGACACACCTGGGAGACATGACAGCCTGCTGAAATCATGGCCCTGCTATTAGGCAGCCAAGGCCCACTATACTTTTACCTAGCACCTACCTGTAGTGTGCTACATCAATAACAAAAATATTTTTGCTGCAATATTCACCATATCCAGAGATTTCCCCTGAAGTACTTTCTTCCTACTTGCAGATGTCTTCAGTCTGATGGCCAGCATCTATCAAGCCACTTCCTCTGAGTCCAGTTTGGATATAGAAAAAGCAGCCTAGTGATGAGATCATCTTTCTCTCTGTAAACCTTATATTTTAGATATAATTAACCTTTATAAGACCCATTCACTGACAAGCCTTAATAAGGTGCCATTGGGCTAATTACTACCGCTTGTGTGCATTGGTGTTTGCTCCTGAGTTTCATTTCTTCTCCATACACATCCATGTAAATGCAAAAGCTCCTTAATGCTACTCAGAAGCAGCTCAATGCTATTCATAGGCATCTTGAAGGAACAAATAGAATGTAAGTTAAAATTCTCCAGCAGTACCTGAAAGCATACAAACTTTACCCAGCGTCAAATCTTAAAGGGATTGTAGGGCAGAAGGGTTTTGTTTTTATCTTAATGCATTCTATGCATTAAGATAAAAAAAACCTTCTGTGTACAGCAGTCCCCCTTAGCCCCCCTAATACTTACCTGAGCCCATCTTTATCCAGTGATGTTGCATAAGTGTCTCAGCTGAAAGGGACTCCCCTCTTTTTTGGCTGAAACAGCAGTGAGGCTCGATTGGCTGACTGACTTTGATTGACAGCAGTGGGAGCCAATCAGGAGAGAGAGGGGCAGGGCCTGGGCACTCTGTGTCTGAGTGGACGCAGTGGAGCTTTAACTTGGCTCGGGTGCCCCCACAGCAAGCTGCTTGAAGGGAGGAGCAAGGAGCACAGAAGAAGGACCCAAGAAGAGGAGGATTCGGGCCACTGCGTGCAAATCCAACTGCACAGAGCAGGTAAGTACAGTATCTCACAAAAATGAGTACACTATCACATTTTTGTAAATATTTTATTATATTTTCATGTGACAACACTGAAGAAATGACTACTATGTAAAGTAGTGAATGTACAGCTTCTATAACAGTGTAAATGTGCTGTACCCGCAAAATAACACACAGTCATGTATGTCTAAACCACTGGCAACAAAAATGAGAACACCCCTAAGTGGAAATGTCCAAACTGGGCCCAAAGTGTTAATATTTTCCAGCACTGCCTTAACCCTCTTGGGCATGGAGTTCACCAGAGCTTCCCAGGTTGCCACTGGAGTCCTGTTCCACTCCTCCATGACGACATCATGGAGCTGGTGGATGTTAGAGACCTTGCGCTCCTCCACCTTCCATTTGAGGATGCCCCACAGATGATCAATAGGGTTTAGGTCTGGAGACATGCTTAGCCAGTCCATCACCTTTACCCTCACCTTCTGTAGCAAGGCAGTGGTCGTCTTGGCGTTGTGTTTTGGGTTATTATCCTGTTGGAATACTGCCCTGCGGCCCAGTCTCCGAAGGCAGGGGGATCATGCTCTGCTTAACTAGGTCACAGTACATGTTGGCATTTATGGTTCCCTCAATGAACTGTAGCTCCCCAGTGCCGGTAGCACTCATGCAGCCCCAGACCATGACACTCCCACCACCATGCATGACTGTAGGCAAGACACACTTGTCTTTGTACTCCTGACCTGGTTGCCGCCACACATGCTTGACACCATCTGAACCAAATAAGTTTATCTTGGTCTCATCAGACCACAGAACATAGATCCAGTAATCCAGGTCCTTAGTCTGCTTGTCTTGTGCATCATCTTTAGAAGAGGCTTCCTTCTGGGACGACAGCAGTGCAGACCAATTTGATGCAGTGTGCGGCATATGGTCTGACAGGCTGATCCCCCCCCCCCCCTTCAACCTCTGCAGCAATCCTGGCAGCACTCATACGTCCATTTCCCAAAGACAACCTTTGGATAGGACCCTGAGCACGTGCACTCAACTTCTTTGGTCGACCACGGCGAAGCCTATTCTGAGTGGAACCTGTCCTGGTAAACTGCTGTATTGTCTTGGCCGCCGTGCTGCAGCTCAGTTTAAGGGTCTTGGCAATCTTATAACCTAGGCCAGGGGTCCTCAAACTACGGCCCGTGGGCCGCATCCGGCCGGCCAGGGTCCTCAACCTGGCCCGCCAGCAATTGCAGAACCAGGGGTTGGGCTGCGGGGCAGGGTGGAGATTTCCACGGCCGCTGTCTGCTGACATTACTTTTTTTTTTCTGTGTGCAGGAAATCGTCTGCGGTGGCCGCCGATTGGCTGTGTTACTGCCGCACTGCATTCTGGGAGTTGTAGTCCTGACCCCACTCAAGTTCCTTGTGGCGGTGGGTGTGGAGAACTGAGCAGGGGCGTTCAGCAGGAAGCTACAACTCCCGGAAACTTTGAAGACAGGCAGAGGCGGGGCACACGGCGCAATAGGGAACAGGTTACGCACATCACATGACCCGCTCAGGCTCGCCACTGGATGGCTGCAACAGTGCAGCCTGAAGTTTTTAGAAAGAGTGAGAGCAGCTTACTTTGGACCGAGAGTCTGTGGACTGGAGGCAGGGAGCGCCAGCCTGCCAGGGGGCGCATGTTACTGGCTTGGGCTGGGCACTGGCTGCAGCTTGAAGTGGTCATCACCCCCAGGAGGCCGAGCAAGGACCTGCTGAGCTGTCATCGGCATTGCTGAGATGAGGCACCCTGACACCCCCAGCTGACCCCCACATACACCCCATTTACCTTGCCCCAGTGCCCTGCCCACCCAGTGACCTCAAAACAGGAAATAGCCCCCAACACTGTCAGGTCCTGTGCTGGCTATGGCCTGTTGGTCCTGCTGGCCATGTCCTGTTGGTCCTACTGAGAGCTGGCCATGGCCTGTGGGTCCTGCTGGGAGCTGACCATGGCCTGTGGGTCCTGCTGGGAGCTGACCATGGCCTGTGGGTCCTGCTGGGAGCTGACCATGGCCTGTGGGTCCTGCTGGGAGCTGGCCATGGCCTGTGGGTCCTGCTGGGAGCTGGCCATGGCCTGTGGGTCCTGCTGGGAGCTGGCCATGGCCTGTGGGTCCTGCTGGCCATGGCCTGTGGGTCCTGCTGGCCATGTCCTGTTGGTCCTACTGAGAGCTGGCCATGGCCTGTGGGTCCTGCTGGGAGCTGGCCATGGCCTGTGGGTCCTGCTGGGAGCTGGCCATGGCCTGTGGGTCCTGCTGGGAGCTGACCATGGCCTGTGGGTCCTGCTGGGAGCTGACCATGGCCTGTGGGTCCTGCTGGGAGCTGACCATGGCCTGTGGGTCCTGCTGGGAGCTGGCCATGGCCTGTGGGTCCTGCTGGCCATGGCCTGTGGGTCCTGCTGGCCATGGCCTGTGGGTCCTGCTGGCCATGGCCTGTGGGTCCTGCTGGCCATGGCCTGTGGGTCCTGCTGGCCATGGCCTGTTGGTCCTGCTGGCCATGGCCTGTTGGTCCTGCTGGCCATGGCCTGTTGGTCCTGCTGGGAGCTGGCCATGGCTTGTGGCTCCTGCTGGGAGCTGGCCATGGCCTGTGGATCCTGCTGGAAGCTGGCCATGGCCTATGGGTCCTGCTGGCCACTGAGTCCTGAGGACCCATAGGCCATGGTCAGTTTCCAGCAGGATCCACAGGCCATGGCCAGTTTCCAGCAGGATCCACAGGCTATGGCCAGTTTCCAGCAGAACCTACAGGCCAGTGGCCAGCAGGACCCACAGGCCCTGGCTAGCTTCCAGCAAAACTTACAGGCCAGCGGCCTGCAGGACCAACTGGTGAGGCTGCATTGATGGACACTGATGAGGCTGAGCTAATGTGCACTGATCAGATTGCACTGATGGGCACTGGTGAGGCTCCATTGATGGATACTGCTGAGGCTGCATTGATGAGCACTGATGAGGCTGCTCTGATGGGCACTGGTGACACTGCATTGATCCTTAGATCTCAGTGGTTTATGCTGGGACTTGAAGTCCATTAATTTAGGGAGGTATGATTTTCCTAAAAGTGAAGGACTGCAAGTTCCAGCATGAACCCCTCAGAGCTGAGGATGTGACGCCCCCTCCTAACTAGTGAAGGACTACAAATCCCAACATGACCCCCTGAAATCTAAGAATGTAACCACCCCCCAAAAGTGAAGGACTACTAGTCCCAGCATGAACCCCTCAGAGATGAGGACATGACAGCCCCACAACTAGTGAAGTCCCAGCATGAGCCTCTGAGATTTAAGAATGTGACCCCTTAGAGCTTGTGGGTTCATGCTGGGACTTGTAGCCATTCACTAGTTGGGGGGGGGGGTCAGGTCTTCAGCTCTGAAGGATTCATACAGGGACTTGTCTGCACTGCTTGCACTTTAGTTCCTGAGGCCATGGTTTTAAATATTGTACTGTTTTTTTGTGCATTACAAATAAAATATGTGCATAGGAATTCGTTCATATTTTTTGAAACTATAGTCCGGCCCCCAACAGTGTCTGTGGGATGGTGAACTGGCCCCCTGTTTAAAAAGTTTGAGGACCCCTGGCCTAGGCCATCTTTATGTAGAGTAACAATTCTTTTTTCCAGATCCTCAGAGAGTTCTTTGCCATGAGGTGCCATGTTGAACTTCCAGTGACCAGTGTAAAAGAGTGATAACACCAAATTCAACACACCTGCTCTACATTCACACCTGAGACCTTGTAACACACTAACGAGTCACATGACACCGGGGAGGGAAAATGGTCATCTGGGCTCAATTTGGACATGATCCCTTAGGGGTGTACTCACTTTTGTTGCCAATGGTTTAGACATTAATGGCTGTGTGTTGAGTTATTTCGATGGGACAGCAAATTTACAAGTTTTACACTCACTACTTTACATAGTAGCAAAGTGTAATTTCCTCAGTGTTGTCACATGAAAAGATATAATAAAATATTTACAAAAATGTGAGGGGTTAAGGTTCCATTCACACTAGCGTGACTTGTCAGGCGACTTGGTCGCCTGACAAGTCGCGGTCGGTTGCCTGCCATTGATTAGCACAGGACCCGTTCTAATAGGAGCGACACAAGTCGCTCCAACTTAGAAAAAGGGTCCTGTACTACTTTGGGGCGACCTGGAGGCGACTTGCATTGACTTCAATTATATGAAGTCCGTGCATGTCGCGCCGAGGTCGCGGTGCACAGCGTGCACCGCGACTTCACAGGTCGCCCCAGCAAGTCGTGTCGCCCCTGTCTGAATTGGCTCTTACTCACTTTTGTGAGATACTGTATAACATGTTTGGCATTTAAAAAAAACACGAGACTTTACAATCACTTCAAGTTTGTTCCAACAAACCTTTACATGCCTACATATAGCAGAATAATAAAAGTTAGGCTACTTGATCTGTGCAAAGTAGCAAAGTGTCATGGATTAGATGCATCAGAAGGATTTCACTAAGGTGTAGGCTTGAAGTGCCTGGTCTTCACCAGAACTCATTATGCTGGGGATGGACTTGGTTGCCACTCAAGATTGCCTAACTGGGAACACCTAACTGACAGGACAGAGTGCATTGCGTCTACGGGATACAGAGATTAGATAGATAAATAGATAGATTTTATTTTCGCTCCACCTTTAAAACAAATTTTCAGCCATTCAGGCACTTAACATCTAATGACTTACTATGGGTTAAGTCCAACAAGATGCATGCCACCCTGTCATTAACTTATCTGATAGTTTTAGGGACTCCAGGTATCACTACATTCCTAGTGCTCTGACAGGAGAGACACTGACTTCTCGTACAGCACCATGTCTGCCCACCCCTCTCCTCTGCTGCACATTCACTAAATGCTTTGTATTTTGTGAACAGATTGACATAATACAAAGCACTCTATGATTGTCAGGAGCAGGCACAGCGGCTACATGCAACTCGGCAGCTACAGGAGCGGAGACCAGAAGGTCTAGCATCAGCGTGCCTAGTATAGCCATAGATATGCTCCTGGCACGAAGTAAAAAAAATGTAATTCAAAGAGGTAAGTCCATAAGGTGGCCGCTAGTAATCTAGAACATTTTAGAAAGTAGCTGAATTCCTGGAGTTAAGGAACTTTAAAGCATTTTTTGTAGATTTGGATAGAATGGTTAAAGGGTACAACCCCTGTCAGGTTTTTACCATTGTCTTTGTCCCCCTTAGGGAGGTTATTTCACCAATTTTCCTGATCACTAATATTGCAGGAATGGATGCAAGGGTAAATCCAAAGTTTTGAGTTTCCAATAGAACAGGAACAAAGGAGAAATTTGTCCGTGGGGAGGCTTGGTCCTATGACAACTGTCTAAGGAGAATTTCCCTCATATTAGAAAGATATCTCATCATTTCCTCCTGAGTTTACAGGACAGGAAGTGAAAGGGGATCTTCCTTACAAAACACAGATAGCAAAAAAAGTGGTTTTAACTCTCCCTTACTTCAAAAATGAAAACATAACAAAAAAAAAAAAGTTTTGGCTTTAAATATATTTTAAGCAGTTAAAGCAGCATTTTTTCCTTCGGACAAAAAAGTTTTAAACCACACAAAAGAACGATGACCATTGTAAGATCTACCAGCAGTGTTAAACTTTTGTCTCAAACTTTTGCTGGACAGCTATGCCTTTTACAGGAAGTGAAAATATGAATGGATCTACTAGCAGGGCCAACAGGTATTAAAATTATGTTGCTGCTGTGGCAATCTTATAGTCTCGACTGCATCATATAGTATATCTTGTTTTTACATTTTTTTATACTTGTAGCTCCATTTTAAGGGGAGATGCTCATACAAGAATGAATGAATGAGCATAAAAGGGTTCATATAGATCTACATACTGGGGTTTTCTGTGCCAGACTTCCCAGATAGTGACATCATTGGCATTGGATGTGGAGGTCTACAGTATGCCACAAGCTGCACCAATCACACAGTCATGTCTAAAGACATCATTAAAATACAATCCACTGCAGCACTATTTGTTGAGGTCACTGGGAAGCAGATGATATACAGTGGGAAAAAATATTATTCGATCCTCTGCAGGTTTTGTAAGTTTGCCCTATTACAAAGAATTGAAGGGTCTATAATTTTTATCATAGGTGTGTTTAGAATGATAGAGACATTGGGGTTGATTTACTAAAACTGAAGAGTGCAAAATCTGGTGCACCTCTGCAAAGAAACTAATCAGCTTACATTTTTCTTTTTGTCAAAATTTTAAACGAACAAGCTAAAGTTAGAAACAGATTGGCTACCATGCAGAGTTGCACCAGATTTTGCACTCTCCAGTTTTAGTAAATTAACCCCATAATATCAACAAAAAATCTAGAAAAAAAACACATAAAACAAATACTATAAATTAAGTTGCAGTAAAGTGAGTAAAATAAGTATTTGATCCACAAGCAAAACATGACTTTGAATTTGGTGGAGAAACCATTGTTGGCAAGAACAGAGGCAAGAGGTTTTTTTGTAGTTGGTGACCAGGTTTGCACACATCTCAGAAGAGATTTTGGTCCACTCTTCTCTAAATTCTTAAGGTTTCTTGGCTGTCTCTTAGCAACTCCAAGTTTCACCTCCCTCCATTAAATTTCAATAGGATTAAGGTCTGGAGACTGGCTAGACCAGTGTTTCTCAACTCCAGTCCTCAGGGCCCACTAACAGGCCAGATTTTAAGTATTACCTTGGGGAGATGCAGACTAAAATACTGCAATCACTGAGCAGCAAATGATATCACCTGTAATGTATTCATGTTTTCTTGCAAACCTGGCCTGTTAGTGTGCCCTGAGGTCCGGAGATGAGAAACACTGGGCTAGACCACTCCATGACCCTAATGTGCTTCTTCATGAGACAATCCTTTGTTGCCTTGGCGGCATGTTTTGGGTCATTGTCATGCTGGAGGACCCATCTTCAGTGTTCTGGCTGAGGAAAGAAGGTTCTCATCCAAGTTTTTACAATACATGGCCCCAGGGCCGGCCCTACCATGGGTCCCACTGGGTCCATTGGACCCAGGCAGCACATGGAGAAGGGCAGCAAATTGACTCCCAAGATTTTTTTTACAGCAGTTTTGTGTGTCATCAGTTTGCGGCATGTTATGGGTGGCATTTTCACATTTCACACTGCTGCCCATAGTGCAAACTGATGAGTATGAGAAGGCAGAGTGTCTCCAACGGGGAACTTCCCTCACGTGATCGTGGTGTGCGCAATGACCTCAGACATCGGCGCACTCCATCTCACTTAGGGCAGGCTGTATCTTCTAGGGCGGTGGGCACTGCAGACACAGGAGTGACTGGAGGACTGAGGACAGACAGTGGGTGTTTGGTGGACCGGTCCAGTGGTGAGTTATAGAAGAAATATACATAATACTTACCAAAGGTTATATTTATATAAAATAATGGATGTGGGGGCCTTTTGTTGGGCGTGATGTTTTTTTTTTGGGGGGGGCAGCATTTCATTCTTGGACCCAGGCAGCACAATGTCTTGGGCCGGCCCTGCATGGCCCCGTCCATTGCCCCTCAATGCAGAAAAGTCGGTCTGTACCTTTAACAGAGAAACAGTCCCAAAGCATAATGTTTCCACCTCCGTGCTTGACTGTAGGGTGTTCTTAGGGTCATAGTCTTCCTCCAAACACGATGAGCCGAGGTAAATCTTTCTCCTACAGTCATAACAATGAACATCTAAATGATTCAGAGAAGGATTAGTAGAAAGCATTAAACTCGATTTATGTTTGGAGGAAGAAAAAGCCTGACTATGACCCTTAGAACACCATCCCTACAGTCAAGCAAGGAGGTAGAAACATTATGCTTTGGGGCTGTTTGGTCGTGGATAAGACCCCATTCAGACTAACGCGACTTGTCAGGCGACTTGTCAGCCTGACAAGTCGCGCTCGGACGCTCGCCATTGATTAGCACAGGACCCGTTCTAATAGGAGCGACACAAGTCGCTCCGACTTAGAAAAAGGGTCCTGTACTACTTTGGGGCGACCTGGGAGCGACTTGCATTGACTTCCACGTTGTGAAGTCCCTGCAAGTCACGCCAAAGTCGCGGTGCACAGTTGGATTGCGCCAGTCTGAATGGGCTGTAAATCATTTAGCATGACAATGACCCAAAACATATTGCAACAAAGGAGTGGCTCAAGAAGAAGCACATTAAGGTCATAGAGTGGCCTAGTTAGTCCCCAGTCCTTAATTTAGAACCTTTAGAAAATGTATGGAGGGAGCTGAAACTTCGAGTTGCCAAGCAACAGCCAAAAAAGCCTAAGGATTTAGAGAAGATCTGCGAGGAAGAGTGGACCAAAATCCCTCCTGAGATGTGTGCAACCTGGTCACTAACTACAAGAAACGTCTTACCTCTGTGCTTGCCAAAACGTGTTTCTCCACCAAGTACTAAGTCAAGTTTTCCTTGTGGATCAAATACTTTTTTTACTCACTGAACTGCAACTCAATTTATAACATTTGTATCATGTGTTTTTTTTTCAGGATTTTGGTTGATATTCTGTCTCTATCATTTAAAACACACCTATGATAAAAAATTATAGCCCCCTTCATTTCTTTGTAAGTGGGCAAACTTACAAAACCTGCAGGCGATCAAATAATTGATTTTCCCCACTGTACCTTTAGAGTAGTGGTTCTTAACCTTTTTTGAGTCACATGCCCCTTTAAGAATCTGAAGAAAACTATGGACCCCTGCACAGAAATATTCACATAAACACAACTTTGCATGCAATGAATCTATGTACTTTATTCTATTTAAATTGTGTTGCCTAATACATCTATGACGTACACCAGTGTTTGTCAACCTTTTTTCAGTTTCAGCACCCTTTAAAATACTGCACACAATCTCGAGGCACCCCATTTTAAAATTAAAAAAATAAAAATAAAAAACGAATAGTCTTACATATAGCAGCAACATTCATACACATGGGCCATCCAACGTTCGAAGTGTTTTATTCCTCCACTATTACAAACTGGTACAGACTAGTATTCTTGCATTTCTCTTCTCCCTCAGTTTCTCTTCTTCTACTTGCTAATGTGACCCCAGTGCTGATGAAGAGGGCAAGAGGAGGAGTAAACAAGGATTCTATGCAAGCACCCATCCTTTTCCATGATGTCCAGTGATGTCATTGGATGTCAGGATGCCAGTAGCTTAACGCGCATGGTGCTCAGGATTGTAATTATGCAGTGTAAAAACCTGTTTCAAATGGTTGCAATTTTTAGACACCCTGGTTGAAAAAGGCTGACGTACACAACATAGTATAAGCAGAGACAGGGTGTTTATTAGTTTAAATTTTTAAGTCACACGATATTAGGTCTAGAACACAAAGGTCTAGGAAGTACAACATTTCAGTAAAAAACATATTAAAAGGTAATTTTAGGGGGCATAAAAATGCAATACATTACCCACATTTCTGGTAAATTATAAAAGCGGAGGTTGCACCTAGTAAATAGATAACCAACATGTAAAATCTTAAATTTGCGTGCACCCATGAAATGGTGACAAACTTCAGTACTCTATATTTTCCATAGGCAACTCTTTAAAAAACCCCTATAGGTAAAATAGTTTAGCGTTACGAGGGAGGTCTGGTGCTAGAATTACTACTCCCATTCTGGCGTGTGTAGCAATATGCAACATTTGTATCGCAATCAACATTTTCAGGAATAGGTGTCCCAACGCATGCATTTACGTTTGTACGTGCGTATATGTGGGGGCACAATTTTTTTTTTTGGGGGGGGGGGATTTTATGTGCATGGGTGTATCTTTATTTTTTGCAATTAAAAAATAAAATGTTTTTTTTTTTTATTTAATTTTTATTTCCATCACATAGGGGACAATAAATCACATATATGATGATTGTTTTGGAGATAGGTTCTCTTTAATGAGACCCTGCATGTCTCCTCTGTGCTCCACTACATATAATGCAATGCACATCGCACTGCATTTCATTCTTTCCCAGTCTTGATAGCCACGGAAACGGTCAACGGGGACCCAAAAGTGACATCACTTCTGGGTCAGCAAAAAGAAGGAGGGGATGTGTGCTTGCTCTCCTCCCTCCTCTCGGCCCGCAACACCTGCTATGTTGATCCCGGCCGGCTGATAGGCAAGGGGGGGGGGGGGGGTTGTGCGCGGGGTGTGTGGAGCATTCGGGTGACAGTCCAGGCATCAGGACGCAATTTCTTGTCGCCATGGCAGCCTGGTGTTTGTTGAGCTCTGGTAAATGTGAATGCTTTTTTTTATCTGACCCACACGGACCCCCTGAAACCCCTCCATGGACCCCGGGTTAACAACCCCTGCTCTAGATCCACTCATCAAAAAGTTCAGAAAAGCAGTCTGTGTTGCCCAACCAGATTTAAGCCTGCTTTGAAAAAGAACAGCTGGAATCGAAAAGCTTAAAAGTTGGAAACAGACTATTTGTGTCTGAAATAGAAGGTGAAATCGTGTGCATACATAAGGCAGCTATCCCTCACTGCTCTAAAGATAAAACTTTTAATGAATGGGGACAGCCTTTATTTTCAGATGTCTTAATTCAAAGTAACATTTCTGGACATGATTTTCCACTGTAAAAGAAAGCACAGATTTACCTAAAGTCAATCAAGTAACAAAATATTCTCCAAATTAAAAACAAATTGAAAACTGCCCCATGTTTCTCCATCGATGCACGCCAGCGCAATAAATAGATTTATAAAATACAAATAGAAGCCAGGCCAAGAAGCTGTACATACATATTGAGATTGTCAGATAGATGTATACAGACATGTTTGAGGCCTGTTGTAAATTACATTTTGGAAAGCTGAGCAGACAAGTTATCCAGCCCTTTGACCAAACCCCCCAGATAACCGCCTCCACCATCACGGCAATCAAGAGCACTGCCCTGTCCTTTTTGTTCTAAAGGCTACCAATGACAGATAATTAAGGCTAAGCTGCAGGCAAATAGATAAAAGACAAATGAAAAACATATGGTACATGTCCAAGGATTTGTAGATCTGTGTTTCTATAAATTAAGTTCTAAGATTTACACAGCCTTCTCTGACAGGGCAGGAGACCAGATATTTACCTACTGCAGTAATAATTGCTGGTCTAGTCCCACCCACAGTCTTGACTGGACAGTGACAGGAGAAGCAGCAGACTGATGAGCTCATCTCCCTGCCATTCTGCTCTCTCCTCCTAGCAGCATGTTCCTTGCACTGCTACAAAACTGATGGATTTCTTGTACTGCTTCTCCCTCCTCTAGTTTGAGCTCTGCTGTACAGAAACTGCAAGAGAGACTGATACCAATTCCAATTAGGGTACCTAAATGGCTTGCATTTAAAAATGTAGGGACCATTAGAGATTACAGTACAGAGCTGTTTTCATTAGGATTATTGAAATGTCTTGACCTTTCAGGATCTGACTTATAAAAACATATTGAAAGTACTTCACTTTCGTAAGCTGTAATAAGACTTGTGCATTTCCTTTTTTTTTTTTTTTTTTTTTTAGTTATGAAAGTGATGTATTCTCATTGTGTCCTTGTAAGAAAAATCTAGAAAGATCTAAACATTTAGACATTGCATTAACAACCAATTGCCGACCAACCACTGCAGACATACTGTGGCAAGGTGGCTTGGCTGAGCGAATCACCGTACCCATGCGTCCGTCACGCGCGAGACTAGGGGTTGGCGCGTGTGCACCCCCACCGTAACCGCGATGTTCTGATTCAGTTAAGAACCGATCAGTCATCAGGTCCAGGCCAATCATTTTTTGCCTAAACCCAGTGATCGGTTCTGGCCAATTGCAGAAGGTCCTGTGCCCGTGTAGTGTAAACACAGGCACAGGAAATGATGCAATCTCCTCTCCTGGAGTCCTTTTCAGTTCCAGCGTGAGAAGAGAGAATATCTACTGTGAGTACAGAAGCACTACACTGACAACAGTACACATAGGCACACATTTAACCCCCTGATAACCCCCCCAGTTATAACCATTTTACTCCCGGTCATAGTGCACACTATATACAGTATACAGAAAAATTTACTGATCACTGTATTAGTGTCACTTGTGACTTCAGTTAGTGAGAGAGACAGTTAGTGGGAGTCCCAGATAGGTCTAGGGTACCCGCCATATATCCCCTAATAAAGATTTAACCCTCTGATCACCCCCAGTTAACTGCTTCATTGCCCTGTCACAGGGTCAATATTATAGTGTACAGATATTTTTTCTGATCACTGTATTAGTGACACAGGTGACATCAGTTAGCATTAACATTAGCGGAAATTCAGGACAGCGTCAGATTGCCCGCCACATATTTAGTAATACATTTTAACACTTTAATTGCCAGTGACACACCAACACACACTAAACACCTCCATTACTAGTATAGTGTCCGAACAGGTCAATATCTTTGATCTGATCAGAACTATTCTAGCGTCCCTAATAGTTTAGTGTTCCCAAAACGCAGCGTTAGCAGGATCAGCCCGGACACCTGCCAGCACCTGCATTTAGCTCCTCCGCCCCCCAAAAGAAGTGCAGAATCAGCAGAATACTGTCACTTCCAATACACAGCACACTAAACCACAGTGTTAGCAGAGTCAGGCCTGCTCTCCGCTAGCACTAGCAGTTACATTTTTTGGTAGCAGTTTAAACAGTCCTTGACAACCAGTTGCTTTTTTACCCATGAGTCACACTAGGTACTGTACCTATAGATTTATCGGCCAAAATGTCCAAACAGAGGTACACTAGTGAAGAGGCCTACATGATGCTCAGCATGAGAGATGAGAGCGACGGGGGAGGCCTCACTGTCAGAACCAGGCTCAGTATTTAAACCTGTAGACAGCAGCGGCACCCTGACAGATAGCTCTGAGTAGTAGTGGTCCCTGCTAAGGTCATGCATTCCCAACCCGTTCTTCTGTTGCGGAGGTGCAACAACCGCAGGGTTCTCGTATGCAGCAGAGTGTCGGTACTAGTGCCGCTCAAAATTCTGGTGAACTGGCAAGCACCAGCGGCCCAGTACATCCTGGTCATAGTCCAACTAGCACTGCAGGACACTTGGTGATGTGGCGAGTCCCATAAGTGCAGTTCAAGCTGGTGCAGTGGCTAGCACAAGTAGTGTCTGGCAGCCAACAAGAATTCGAAGACAGGCTCATAGAACCCATAGAGTCCTTCCTGATGCACCTGCAAATCCTGATTGGGAGTCTGCCACTTCTGCAGCGCCCGTACTTATTATTAAATGCCACTTTTTAGTCACCTTTTTGATTTTGGAATTGGCGCATGTGGCACTGTGCGATCTAATCGCCAGGGCTTCCCCCCCAATAGCTTGTAGATTCCTGACTTAGAAGGGGGGAGAGAGCCTGCTGAAAGTGTAATAAAGTGCTTGCAGTGAAGTGGAGGGACACAGGGAATGTTTTCGTTCTGTCTTCCATTCACGCAGATACAACAGTCACAATTGCAACGACGACTGGTGTTTTTGGGAAGCCCCTCTGTGTCCATGAATACAACCTTAACATGGGAGGGGTGGACTTCAATGACCAGATAATGGTGTCGTCTTTAATTGCCCATAAGGCCAGACGCTGGTACAAAAAAATGTCTGTATACTTATTCCAATTGGCTCTGCTGAACGCTTATGTGCTATACAAAGCATCAAGAAAAAGTGGATCCTTCCTAAATTTCCAGAAAGAGATCATCACAGCCCTTCTATATTCAGAAGGTGCTGTGGCCCAAATTCACAATCCAGATGCAGTGAGCCGGCTGCACAAGAAGCATTTTCCAGATGTCCTCTCTAGTACCCCTACCCAAAGAACACCCCAAAAAGGATGTCGTGTCTGTAGGAAACGCGGATATAGGCGATAATTTCGTCCCTCCTGTCTTGGCCGAACTGGTCTGTGCATCAGGGACTGTTTCATTCGCTACCACACACTAGTAGAGTATTAGTATAGGGTACAGCACGGCACAGTCTAGGGCACACACATTTTCACACAGGGTCTCGAAAGATGTCGGCTATGGCATTAGAAAAAAGTTACAAAAAAAAACATTAAAAAAAATAAAAAAGCCAAAAACAATTCTCATTTTATTGAGTTAGTTTTCTGTTCTTACTCTACTTTTTTACTCTTTCTATTTTTACTGTATTTTATAATATACGGTTATACTGTAATGCTTTGTTGTTACTGTGTTTTATTGTTAACCATTGTTTGCTTTGCAGGTACAACCATCAGCTGCAGCACGGATTTGTTTATTCTGACAGCAACCGAGTTTGCTCTCACCATATACATAATCAATGATTGCAGCACTGTAGGAGGTGATTTCACCACTGCAGTTAAAAAAAAGAAGCATATATGGCAAAGCATAGGGGATGGGGTGGACACAGAGGGCAGATCTCCCCTATGCTTCGCCATATATTTTTCAAAACTTTTCTGGGCAGAGATTTCTTCATCCACATCGATCGATGTGAATGGACGAATCTGCTATGTTCTTTTTTCCCTT